>NC_052047.1:89261633-90461633 GCF_903992535.2 Arvicola amphibius
CTGCCAGAAACGTAACCTTCATCCTGTCACTCTTCCAACTAAAGGATCTCTGGATCCCTTTACCCCAAACTGGCAGAATAGGCAGTATTGCTAGGCCCCTCCTCCACCTCTGGCCATGTTTCCATGAGTAAGGTTTCGTCTCAGCCATTGTTTCTCACATTTTGGCTTCGCTCAAAGACTAACTCGGATATACCCAATAGTCAATCCTCAAATGCTCAGAAATCTAGAGAATATGATGTTGAAAATGTTTCATTTAAAAGACTTTTCATAATAAAGAGACAGGTCAGCTCCTGTCAGCACCCTGTTTCCTCCAAAGAAGATGGTTGGGAACACAAGAACCTTCACCTGGAGCTTGCTTCACAAGTGGCTGCATTAGCCACCCAGCAAATCTGCCTTACACCTCAACTGCTGCAAAGACCCTCTGTAGAGAATGGACAGCAGGACACTGGGGAATCAACTGATCCAAGTTGCCAAAGACAAAGGTAAAGACCTCCCATGCGTCCTTACTCCATAGATGTGCATGGGAACTTCTGCAGATTTCAGGCTACTTCTGCCAGTGGGGAAGACAGATGTTGCCCTAAGACCTGCCTGAACGATCATGCAAGACCCAGGGTGGCTGTCTAGGTAGCCAATCAAGTTTCTGTCCTTTTAGTCATTAACTCAGGTAAAATTTATTCTTCTTGAAAACTCTGATGCAGTTTTGACAGCTAACAGCTTTGCCAGCTTGATAGCAGGAACCAAGGATTCAGCTGCCTTCTCAGTTCTTTGTGCAAAGTTCAAGTCGCAGGTCTCACTCTCTTATGGCCAATTTGCTACCAAACCCCCAAACTCACAAAACAGATTTTAGTGTAATTTCTTGCCATTCCTCTTGTTTAAATAAATGTTGTTTTAAAGATGCAGAGCTTAAGATGTGAGGATCTAAGAATGTTTCAGGGTATACAAAAGCATTTTAAGGTATATAAATGTAGTTATAAAGGACTGAAGATAAAGAGAAATTGATTTGAAATGTTTAAAAAATAAAACTTGTTCTGAATTTCACTCTTTCTCTCATTATGCTGTGGTTAAATTAAGACTTCAGAAAGTTCATAGTCTTAAGAATTAAACAATGGAGTTCTGATTAAGCTATTAATTCCACTCTGACAGAGTATTACACACCATACTATAACACTGTCTGACCATCAGTACAAGATCAACAGAGTACTAAACACCATACTCTCACCACCGCTTTTTTTTTTTTTTATGACCAATAACTCCAAGATTTTAAATTCCGGATTGGTTGCTTTCTAACTATTAAATTTCAAAGATGCTTTTGATTGCTGCTAAAATCTCAGTTTCACACTTTTCTGGATAAAATAAAGACTGTTTAATGCTTTCAACAAAAATTATTTCCGGATGAGAATTACACTTTCATTTCTTTTTTTTTTTTTTTTTTGGTTTTTCGAGACAGGGTTTCTCTGTAGCTTTGGAGCCTGTCCTGGAACTAGCTCTTGTAGACCAGGCTGGTCTCGAAACTCACAGAGATCCGCCTGCCTCTGCTCCCGAGTGCTGGGATTAAAGGCGTGCGCCACCACCGCCCGGCTTACATTTCATTTCTAATGTGTCTATAAAGCTTAAAGAAGTCTTGTAAGTTCAAGAAATTGACTTGAATTCACCTCAAACAGATCCAAGAAGTGCCAAATGGTACGTTGATAGGCCTGGCACAAGCACTGACTGAACACAACCAGCTCCCCTAGGTCACAGCACCCTAGCTTTTTCAGTTTCTCCAGAGATTATCAATGCAACCAGATCAGTAGGAAGTATGTCTCGAAGAACGGCAACACCCTCAATTCCCTAACCTTCCACACTTAACTCCTACACTTTTTTTTTTTTTAATAAATAACGAAGGGAACTGTTAGCCCCAGGCAATCCTGGTCCTGCACCTCTGTTATGGTATGACCAGCAAAGGCATCCTCCTCCTTTATAAAGTGAAACTCCCGCCCTTACTTCCCCTTCTTCCTCTTCCCCTTTCTTTCTCTGCGACATCTCTCTGTCTGTATCTCTCTCTCTTTCACTTTTCCCTCCTTTTCCCCTTCCCCCCTTCCCTTTATCTCAATAAAACTTCACACATAAACTCTGTTTGCATGGTATGATTGTCTCTTGCCCATCATGGGGACTTTTGACTCCTTCCCACCAAGGAGACTCTTGACTCCTTCCCACCAAGATTCCTCTTGTTCAGAATCATTTCCTAATCTGATAATTATTTTTTTTCATAAACTCACAATACTGGAGATTATTTGAAAATAAAGAGCAAGTACCCTGGGAAAGTCAGAGATGTTCAGTAATTTTGAACGGTTAGAGATGGAGAGGGACCTTGCATTACTTGCTACTTGGTTGTAGTCATGACTGGTACCAGAGCCACAGGCTTTGATTCTAGAACAATAGTTTGCTGTGAGGCCTCATGCCATATCTAAAAACTAACAAAACAAAACAAAAACAAAACAAAAACCCCAAACAAACAAACAAATACTTGCAAGAGGCAGTAGGAGATTGTGAGTGAGGAAGATTCTCCAGACCAAGGAGTCAAGAGTTGGTCTCCAGAACAAACTGTTCAGGATAAAGGTTCCAGAGAGCAACAGCAGTTAAGAGTCCTACTCTCTTTGTGACTGACTCCCATTTACCTGTTGCAGCATAGGAATGGTTTTAGTTTAAGAAACTTGAAAGAATTCTAAGAAAAGTCTGAGAAATACTAGGCAAGTGGCATCAGAAATAGTAATCAAGGCAAAAAAAGCAGGTGAAATTGGAACAATTAAAAGAACACTAGCAAGGACTTAAGAGTCTTGAGTTCAGGAAGAAGTAATTCAATGAACAGGGTTTAAATGTATTTTAGAGGAATATGATATGTAAAGTGTACAAATGTGATGTCCAGCCAAACTGTAGTTCAAGGACTGTCTCATTCTTTATGACCCACAATAGAATTGCCTGAAGTGTTGAACTGGGGCTCAGTGCAGAGGGAATATGGACCTAGAAATTTAGCTGTGGAAGTCAAGAGGATGTCAATCTAGGACTAGATATCTGTCTATCTCTCATGTATATGTCTCTTTATGTGTCTCTAAAGTTTGAGCACTGTGGCTGTTGAAGGACTTTGCCTATGCACTCTGTTATTGCACATGCTATTACTAAAATGTCACTCTAGCAAGAGGAATCGACTGTGATTCATTATCTGTTTGTGCTCTTTGGTCCTCTGGGTATTCTTCTCAACTCATTTTTGTTGTTTTTATTAATTAACTAAATAATTAATTTTTATGTGCATGGATATTTTGTTTGTATGTAAATCTGTTCAACACTTGCATGTTTGGTTCCCAAAGGGATCAGAAGAATATGTTAGATCCCCTAGGACTGAAGATATCAGCAACTGTGAGCCACTATGTGAATGAAGGAAGTTGAACACATGTCCTCTGAAAGAGCAGTCAGTTCTGTTCATTGAGCCATCTCTCCCAATCCAGGAACAATTGCAATTAGGCTCTTCCGAGAATCAGCCAACATCTTAACGGCTTGCTTCTCGGCAGTTCCCTCTCCAACTCATTACAGTAATAATTGTTTATGGTTTTGTTTTGAGAAGAAATAGAGTTGAAAAAATAAGATCTCTTTCTTCTACATTGGAGATGCAAAATTTGTCAGTCATCATACTATTTCTAACTCTTTTATGTGAATATTTACATACATATCCCTTTATTGTATATGATAACACTCTAGGAAGCATTTAACTTAACCGTAAAAAATACAGATAATGTAAACTATTATTCTGAGAGTAATAATGAATCAGTTATAATTTACTTCCATGAAAAGTCTAGTCTTCAAGTTAAGGTTTGTTTGAAATGATTAACTGAGTTGTTTTCCAATTTAAAGCATGAGAAAATGATACATTAAGAAAAATCCTGAGACTAGCAATCATAATAAATTTCTATTTAATGTTTCTTATATTTTCTTCTATTAAGCATTTTTTACATTGCAACCACAGTTATCCTTCCTATCCCTCCTCCCCTAACCTCCTAACCTCCTCCCCACCCCACCTTCCTCCTCTTCTTCAATAGGTAAGAGCTTCCATGGTGAGTCAACACATTCATCTGGTACATTAAGTTGTGGCAGGACCAAGCCCCTCCCCACTGCATTAAGGCTGAGCATAGCATCCCACCATAGGGAAGGGATCCAACAAGTTAGCTCATGCACCAGGGATAGATCCTGATCCTTTGTCAGATATCCTCAGATAGTCCAAACATTCAACCACTACTTCCTACATATGGAAGTCCTACTTTAACCAATGGGAGGGATCCACAGCGTCGGTCTAGAGTTCATGATTTTCCACAAGCTTGGTTCAGTTATAGATTTTCCATCATGATCTTAATTTCTTTTTGTTCTATTTTCCTTCCTGGCCTCTCTTCAGTGGATTCCTGCAGGGAGCCGATTTGCCAGCCACCATCACAAGATGGCGCCAAGCCCCTGCAGTGCCAAATAAACAACTCCATATTAGGCAAGGCTCTAGACAGAACCTCCACAGGCATGACCCGTGTCCTGCTCTCCCTATATAAGCGGCTGCTGTTTAGTTCTCAGGGCCCCCGCTTCCTGACTCTCCCTTTAAACAAGAGGCTCCAATAAAGCGTGATTTGAGAAGAATCCTTGACTGGTGGTTGTCCTTCCCTGCTGGGCAGGGGGGGTTCACTGCACACTGGTGCCAAAACCCGGGATGCCGGGAGACACCTTTCGGTCACTAGGCGAGGGGCCATAGGAGGATTCAGAACTTGACACGCTGAGCAGCGGAGTCGGTAAGCAAGTCTCCCAGATATAATGATTGCTGGAGTTGAGCCCTGGAGTGTTCTGCCCTCGCTTTTGTGTGTGATTGTGATCTGTGTGTTCCTGTGTTGTTTTTTGGTTGTGCTGCCATAAGCCTGGTCAAGAGAGTGCCTTTGTTGTGTGGACACGCCTAGTTAGAATCGAAAGTAAGTCCATTGTAGGTAAAGCGGCTTTCTCTAAGAGGGGGTAAGACCACCGTAAATTAAGCGGCTCCCCGGTAGGGTGCCCTGGAATGGGTTCGCCCCGAGAGAGGGGGCCGTGCCTTAGAAAGCGTCGCCGTTCCAGCGGCGTCCGGTAAGCTCTCACTGGCCCTTGAAAATCCGGGGGAGAGGGTGTAAATCTCACGCCGGGCTGTACCCATATCCGCAACAGGTCTCCAAGGTGAACAGCCTCTGGCAGTGTTGGAACAATGTAGGTAAGGGAAGTTGGCAAGCCAGATCCATAACTTCGGGATAGGATTGGCTCTAAGGGCTGGGTAGGTCGGGCTGGGGCACGAAGCAGGGCTGGGCACGGGCCACGGCTGGATGAGGCACCGCCGCCCCCCTCCCATGCCCGGGGGGCCGAACCCCCGTGTGGGGTCCGTCCTCTCCTCCCCCCCCCCCTCCTGGCCACTCTCTCGGAAGCAGTGTCGGGGGGGGCTGCAGCAGCAGCAGGGGGAGGAACCAGCGGGCCTCCCTGGGGTCCCCCAGGGCAGTCGGGGGGGCGTACATAAGTGCGCATTATGGACAACACTCATGGCGCTGGTCCTGGTATCATCAACCTGATTAGCCCTTGAAGGCACTGCTTAACAGTGTGGCTTGAAAGTTTCTGGGAGCATGATTGATACAGTCGTGAAGGACACTGACCAAAACGCACAGTGGTTTGTGGTCTCTGGGATTTCACCTTGCCCTCATGGGAAAACTTAGGACGGGACTTGGAAAGAGCTAACATGAGGACAAAATAGGCTGCGGCACTATGCCACTATGGCGACTAGTGAGGAACTGCTTATGGGAGGGTGATAATACAGATCTAATTAGAAAAGGTAGAGAGACATTAATGGCACACCAGGACAGCTTATCAGAATCAGAATCAAAAGGGGGAGACTTGGACAGGCCTAAAAGAAAAAGAAAAAGGAAAAGAAAAGGATCCAAAAGTTAAGCCCAGGGAAAGGGGCCAAAGAGAGCCCTTGGGCAGAGAAATATAATATAATATAATATAATATAATATATATAATATAATATAATATAATATAAATAATATAATAATAATATAATATAATATTAATATAATATATATAATATAATATAATAAATATAATATAAGAAATATAATCCCCCCGGGGCCAGAGGAGGGCCTGGGCAGCTGCTGGGCGAGTCACGACCCACAGCGCCGCCACCTTATGCCCAGGCAGCACAGCCTGACAACGGCTATCATTTCATTAGCAGTAATACTTGGGCTCGTTTGGCCTCAGCCTTCCCAGTGTTTCAGGACGCTGATACACATCATAGATGGTATGAGCCGGTGCCCTATAAACAGCTGAAAGACATAGTGGCCGTGGCTAGGGACTTTAGGTCCACCGCAGACTATACCATTGCGTTGTTGCGCAGGCTCTGTACCCAGTCCTAACACCCACAGACTGGACAGAGATTGCTAGGGCATGCCTCTCCCGAGGACAGTTTTTGGAGTTTAAATTTCCTGGCCGCTGACAAGGCACAGGTTCAGGCTTGGCTTAATGTACAAAATGGCCATCCAGATTGGACTGCTGAGATGCTTTTGGGACAAGGACAATTTTCTGGAAACCAAGTTGATCACCCTCTTGAGGTATACCAGCAAATTATTGATATTTACTTCTGTGCTTAAAAGGTCCTACCCAATAAAGGGGAAATGACAGGCAATTTAAATAAGATCATCCAAGGACCCACAGAGCCATTCATGGATTTTGTGGCCAAGATGACTGAGGTCACTGAAAAGATCTTTTACAAAAACAAAAACGGGGAATAGCAGAAACAGTGTTCCCCAGGGATAGAATTGCCTTGGAACTTTTTACATTTAATTTTTTAATTTTTGATGGTCAAGGCCGAACAGCGGCTGATAGACATGCTAACATGACCCCCGAAGATAAGGGAGTGTCTATTATGTGGAAAGATATGCTGGATAACAAATGATATGGACCGGATCCAGTCATTGTGAGATCCAGGGGAGCTGTTTGTGTTTTCCCAGAGTCAAGAAGTTCCTCATTGGGTACCGACACGGCTGACAAGGAGCCTGAGACCAACAGCTGAAGATGAGGGCTGCAACAACATGGATGCTTATCCTGGCAATGGAGACAACTCTGCTGAACGCGAGTCCAATGACGTTATGGGCGGTAACGAGGGCCTGGCCCATGCCGATGCCTGTTCATGCTAACTCCTCCATATTGCCCACATTGTTTTCCACCTCCTGCGATCTGGAGGCACCCTGTCTGCCTAACTCAGACGCTAAGCAGGAGTTGTTTAATGCTACAAAGATAGCCCTAAATGGACTATGTGCTTCTCCCTTGTGGGGAAGGAACCCTGCATGAGACTTTTACGCAAAAACTTGACCAATTGGATGGATCCACTGATGCAGAGTAAAGTTGGGATAAACTCCCCTGGGCGCAGTATTAGCCCAGGTGACTCAGGGTGCCACCTCAGGGTCAGGAGGGCCCAATAATGCTACATCCATCAATGCTACCACCTTGGCCATGAGTATGGAGTCCATGGTACCATTGGGAGGTACATCCATCCCTAAAAAAGCCATTCGTTTTAGGGCGTCACCAATACCTTTATAATCAGTCTAATCAAAATTCTACTATCGGATCAGGATGGTCCTGGTATCAATGGCTGCTCTCTAATGAGATGGGAGTGACTGCAGATATCTCAGCCCTGGTGACTCTACAATTAACTAGGACTTGGCTCCTTAATGTTTCTGGTAGCATATCAGAGTCACCGGGCTGGAGAGATGGCTCAGCCATTAAAGGCTAGGCTCACAACCAAAAATATAAGAGTTCATAGCCATGGCTAATCAGGTGCAAACGGCGACCACAATTAATGACGTGGTTTCAAGAACAGCTGACGCATTAGAAACCCAGAATAAAATCAACAATCATATCCTTTCTGGCATAATAGCTGCCAATCAGAGGACAGATTATGTGCAAACCCAGGTGGATGAATTGACCCGTCTGGTCCAGATCGCATGTGTCTCCTATCAAAAACATGTGTGCATTACTTCTCTTGTCTTTAACAATACCAGGAATGAGTCACGAAGAATTGGGGAGTATCTGGCAGGGAACTGGTCGCGGGAAGTGGAGCTGTTACTCCAGAATCAATTGTTCCAGATCACTATCCTGAATAATACTCGTGTCCAGCCCATCATCCTTGAACAGTTTTCTGATTGGCTATATTCTGCTCTCTCCTTTTTAAAGAATGGGTGGGGGTTGGGATATTTCTGGCATGCTGTCTGGGAAGAATGCATGGTCTGCTTGTGGCTGATTTGCCGTCTTCGAGCCCAAACAAATAGAGATAAGGTGCTGTCCTACAGGCCTTAGCCGCCTTGGAGTGTGGTGACTCTCCCCAAATATGGTTATTGGTTCTTTAGAACCAGTAGGCATTTGTCCTGCATAGCCTTTGCAACCCTTGTAGGGCTTGTTCCCATTGCACCAGGGAAGGTATGCTGAGACAACGCTTGAGGTACTGCCTTTTTCACCTCCCAGGGGTTTGGCCCATTGCATAGGAGAAGGAGTACCACAAGCCTGGGCCTCCCTTGATCGGCCCCCACATCATGAGGTGGGAGCCAGAACAGGAATAAGACCCCTTGTTGCCTATCCTGCTATAAAAAAAGGGGTAACTGCAGGTAGCCGATTTGCCGGCCACCATCACAAGATGGCGCCGAGCCCCTGCAGTGCCGAATAAACAACTCCATATTAGGCAAGGCTCTAGACAGAACCTCCCACAGGCATGACCCGTGTCTGCTCTCCCTATATAAGCGGCTGCCGTTTAGTTCTCGGGGCCCCTCGCTTCCTGCTCTCCCTTTAAACAAGAGGCTCCAATAAAGCATGATTTGAGAAGAATCCTCGACTGGTGGTTGTTCTTCCCTGCTGGGCAGAGGGGTTCACTGCAGATTCCCAAAGCTTGTCCAGGTACTTGGTTATAGATCTCTGTCATCCAGTTCCATCATTTACTGCATGAAGGCTCTGTAATAATAGTTGAGGCATTCACTAATCTGATTACAGGGAAATTTCTTAACTTCATAAGTCATCAGTTAAATACAAATCAGCACAAAACTAGTCATTTTTGCATTTCGAAAGATTAATAGCAGAAATTTGATGAACAACAGACCCTTCACACATTTGTGGTAAATTGGTATGATAGCTTTGAAAAATATTTGACTAAATATTCTGGGTAAAGGCTAAAATCACATTAGAAAATATAGAATGAAAATGGATATGGAAAATAGGGTCATGGTGACAAGAGGTAGGTATATATATTTCAGTTGCAATGGGAAAATTGTAGATTAGTTGTATTTGATAACTTAAAAAATAAGGCAACAAATAAAATTTCATGATGAAATAAATTTTGGAACCTCTTTATTTCTGAATTCTGTGGTTAAGTCTTAAAGAGCCTTTATAGAACATGCAAGACAAATGACACTGCAGAGATTAGACACTGGGAAATAATGTGGTTGGGCTGAACTCTCACATGCACACCCACCTTCCCAAGTCATCATCTCTAGCCTGAAGGCTAGATGCTACTATTCTCTAAAGAAAAATAACCATGTCTGTTGGACCCTTCCTTTAATTCCTAAAGAAGTTGGATGTTTTAAATAAGTGTTCTCAAGTTATCAAAATTAATTGGTTTGGGTCTCACTGGGAAATATAATCTAAGAATGTCTAGGGCTTTATCTGTGGAAATTGTGATGCATTGTGGATAGGGTAGTTCTCAGAATTATCACTCCTAATAGGCTCTCCAAGGACCTATTGCCTTAGAGTGAAGTGCTGTCCAAGGCCATTCTGTATTTGGGTATCAACCTATGGGTTTTGTATTAATAGAATTTACTAATATTACAGACTATATTGCTTTACAAGTTTAATGAAAAAAATATTATTAATGACTGTGTCCTTTGCTTTACAGAAGCTTCTTAGTTTCAGGAGGTCCCATTTACTTTTTGTTGCTTTCACTATCTGCGCTACTGGGGTTATATTTAGAAAGTGGTCTCCTGTGCCCATGCATTAAAAGCTATTTCCTACTTTCTCTTCTATTAGGTTCAGTGTGGTCAGATCTATATTGAGGTCTTTGATCCATTTGGACTTGAGTTTTGTTCATGGGGATAGATATGGATCTATTTGTATCCTTCTATATGTTGACATCCAGTTATGCCAACACCATTTGTTGAAGATGCTTTCCTTTTTCCATTGTATAATTTTAGCTTCTTTGTCAAAAATCAGGTGTTCATAGGTGTGTGGATCAATATGTGGGTCTTCAATTTGATTTCATTGGTTAAACTCTTTGTTTTTATACCAAATTGAAGCTATTTTCATTACTGTAGCTCTGTAATAGAGCTTGATGTCAGGATGGTGATGCCTCTGGAAGTTTCTTTATTGTACAGGATTGTTTTGGCTATCCTGGGATTTTTGTTTTTTCATATGAAGTTGATTATTCTTCTTTCAAGGTCCGTGAAAAATTGTTTTGGGATTTTGATAGTAATTGCATTGAATCTATAGATTGCTTTTGGTACTTTTGGTAGGATTGCCATTTTTATTATGTTGTTCCTACCTATCATGACATTTTGAATTTTGCATGCAAATGGATGGAACTAGAAAACACTTTCCTGAGTGAGGTAACCCAGACCCAAAAAGATAAATATGGTATATACTCCCTCATAAGTGGATACTAGCTATAATCAAAGGATATTGAACCTATAGTTCATCATCCTAGAGAAGCTAAGTAATAATGTGAATCCTAAGAAAAACATATAGAGATCCACCTGGAAAGTCAAGATAGACAAGATCACCTGACAAAATTGGGAGCATGGGGGTAGGGGAAGAAGTGGGGATGGAAGGGGAAGAGTGTTGTAAGGAGACTACTTGTTGGTTCTGGCAGCTCAGACCCAAAATAATCACACACAAACTATATCCATTAAATCACTGTTTGGCCCATTAGTAGTAGCTTCTTATTGCTTAACTCTTACATCTTAATTTAACTCATTTCTAGCAATCTGTGTATTGTCACAAGGCTGTGGCTTACCTGTGTCCAGCTGGGGCTACATTGCTTATCTCTTACTCTGCCCTCCTTTCTCCCAGAATTCAGTTTAATTTTCTCTGCCTACTTAAATTCTGCCCTGTCAACAAACTGAGGAAGTTTCTTTATTCATTAGTCAATAAAAACAACACATAGACAGAAGGACCTCCCACACCAGAAGAAAAGGGGAGAAGGGGAAGGGAAAGGAGAATGTGAGGAAATGGGATAGTAAAAGTAGAAATGGAGGAAGGACAGAAAAGAGAGCAAAGAAAGTGATATCTTGATGAGGGAGCCATGGGGTTAGCAAGAAACCTGGCTCTAGAGAAATTCCCAGGAATCTACAAGGATGACCCCAGCTAAGACGCTGAACAGGAGAGGGGAGGGTGCCTAAACTGGCCTTACCCTGTAGTCAGACTGATGAATTTATTAAATATCACCATAGAACCTTCATCCAGCAACTGTTGGAAACAGAGGCAGAGACCCACAGTGGAGCACTGGACTGAGCTCCCAAAGTCCAGTCAAAGAGCGGAAGGAATGAGAATATGAGCAAAGAGGTCAAGACCATGATGGGTACACCCACTGAAACAGTCTACTTGAGCTAATGGGAGATCACCAACTTCAGCTGGACTGGGAAGGAATAAGCATTGGACCAAACAAGTCCCTCTGAATGTTGTTGACAGTTGCATGGTTGGGACTGGCAGTGGCACCAGGATTTATCCCTACTGCATGTTCTGGCTTTTTGAGAACCTATTCTCTTTGGATGGATACCTTGCTCAACCTAGATATAGTAGGGAGGGCCTTTGACCTTCCCCAAAGCAATGTGCCTTACCCTCTCTGAGGAGTGGATGGGGGTAGGGTGGGAGGATATGTGGAGAGAACAGGAGAAGGAGAGGGAGTGGGAACTTGTATTGTATGTATAAAGAAAAAAGATAGTTTGTTTTCTCTTTTAAAAAATTAAAAATAGAAAAATATATCATTGAAATTGGCAAGTAGCAAAAATTGGAAATAACTAACTACATTAAAGAGACTACCTTCCCATATATTTTAGCTTTAGTTAGCATCATAATTATTTTTGTTCTGAGCACCAATATAAATAATACTTCTAAAAATAAAATGTTTTTACTTATATTATTTTAGCAAAAACTAAATTTTACAATTCAGATAAGATAGTGTATTTTCAATTTGTATTTCTGATTCTATAAATTATATATTTAAAATATTTATTTGGAACTGACCTTATTGGGGAACAAATGATTGCTTATACTATAGAATTGATATTCAGAAATCATTTAGCAGTTTATTTAGAATTAATTATGCTTTAAGATGTTGTGGTAGTTTTTTTGTATTTGGCCTCCATTAGATCCTAAGGTATGGCAGTATTAGGAAGTGTGGCCTTGTTGGAGGAAGTGTGGCCTTGTTGGAAGAGATTGGAATACACATACCTTTAGTCAACACCTTGAGGCTGGAGGGCACAACATTAGTCAGGTTCACATCTTCTGGAGGAAGTGTGTTACTGTTGTGGGGGAGGAGCTTTGAGGTTTTACATATTCAGAGACCACCCAGTGAATCAGTC
This sequence comes from Arvicola amphibius, assembly GCF_903992535.2. Lineage (NCBI taxonomy): Eukaryota > Metazoa > Chordata > Mammalia > Rodentia > Cricetidae > Arvicola > Arvicola amphibius. Next base: position 89,274,267 of record NC_052047.1, read on the forward strand.
AACTTCCTGTTTCCATGAGTCAAGATGGGGAATTCTCAGCCCCAGCACAATACCTGCTTGCATGCTGTCATGCTCCCCATCATGATTATAATGGACTGGATCTCTACACCGTTAGGTAGTCACCCTCAATTAAATATTTTCATTATGAGAATTGCCATTGTAATATTGTCTTATTAGAGCGATAGAAACCCAAACAAAGACAAATATATTTTTCAGTTGATCTTGGAGCTTTGCAAAGAAAGTATGTTCAAGTTAGAGATTCCTCTCTATTTCTCAGAAAGATTCAGTGAACTTAGCAAAAATAGAATTTTCATTTGATCTTAATACATTTCTCAGGTTGTATATTCTCAGCACACTATCATTCCATAAGCAAATAATGTGAATGTACTCTCCACTTTACAGCATATTTTAGGTAACTGCCTTCATATTTGTAGTCAGATGGTGACTGAATGAACACAAAAAGGGAGGAGAAACTATATGTGTCAGGAGGTTATTTTCACACAAAAACTATCCTGGCAAATTTATCAATAAGAAAACCAACTTGACTAGAAATTCTAAATGCATCTTCAGTATATCCTATATATCGTATCAATTCTGCTAATTATCACCACAGTGTCTTCAGTGGCTCACAAATTTTCCATTCTTACTTCTTTTTTTTTTTTTTTTTTTTTTTTGGTTTTTTCGAGACAGGGTTTCTCTGCAGCTTTAGAGCCTGTCCTGGAGCTAGCTCTTGTAGACCAGACTGGTCTCGAACTCACAGAGATCTGCCTGCCTCTGCCTCCCGAGTGCTGGGATTAAAGGCGTGCGCCACCACCACCTGGCCCATTCTTACTTCTTTAATAGATTACTTGCTGTATATAAGGAATATTACTGGAAACTTACAACATATAACACATACACTCTTATATATAAGGCCAAGGAGGTATATATGAAAGAGGTATATATTGAAAGAGCCCAAAGACGTATATATGGAAGGATTCAGAAGAAGGTAAGAGAATGGGGATGATATGATTGCATTGTAATTAAAAAACAAAATAAAAGAAAGAGGTAAATCTGGATTCATAAGGCTACAGATTCTCTTTCTCTTTTACAAGATTCTCCTCACATGACTTACATTTAAAAACACTGTCTAGCTCCACTATATTTTTTATCTGATCTAAACATTCTTGAATTAAAACTCCAGGGCTGTATGGTAGAAACAATGTAGCACATTTTTGCTTTATTCTTATTCTTATAAGTTCTTATACTTATAAATTCCATGTTCTGTATTTTTATATAAATAATAGGAAAGAAAAATTGAAACCCAGCCAAGTATGCAGTACATGAGTAGTGACTGATCTTATGAAGTGTTGAGTAGTGACTGATCTTACAAAGAGTAGAGTCAGGCATACCAGCTTCATTTACATAGTAATGTGAATGTAATTTAGAAGTTATTTTATTTTTCATTAAAATTTTTATATACTATATTTTAATCATGTTGAGAAATTATATTATAATGGAAACAAACCTTACAAAAATTGATAATTTGGTATTTAAATTGTCTTATTCCATATTTTAATAAAATATGTAAAATGGTAAAAATATTTTACTCAATTGAAGTATACTTATAAATATTTGATTACATATTGTGCTGAAAAGTTTTGAAATCAATTTGACACAGCCTATAGTCTCTTACAAGGGAGTTTTGACTGAGAAATTGTCTAGATTGTGTTAACCTTTGGACATTTCTGTGCAAAACTGTCCAAATTACAAATTGATAGGAAGAACAAGCCAATGTTTGGTGGCACCATTCCTCAGCCTTGGGTCCTGCTCAATAAAGGAGATGAGAAGATTAGGTAAGCAAGCAATCAGGCAGCAAGATTTCATTTGCTTCCTTCTGTTCTTGACTGTTGGTGTGGTATAACCATCTCAAGCTCCTACCTCTCTGTTTTCCATAAGCTGATGAACTGCAACCAAGAATTGTAAGACAAATAAATTTCTTTCTCCCTAAGCTGTCTTTGGCCATGTTTTTTGGTCTTCTTTTTTATCTCCTGCATGAAAAGATACAAAACAAACAGGAAGCAGAGTGGAACTTAAGATTTTGACATATATATTCAAATATTCCCCATTTATTTGCCCTTAATCTGAATTTTATTCTCATAAAGCACAGTCCTCAGACAGTAGCTATTTCTTTCCTAGAAGTATACCTATCATCAGTGATTGTAGAATATGCTGACATTAACAGAGAATTGTTATATCATGCTGTCCTTTTGTGCTCAGTGCTATCTAAAATGTCACTTCTGGGGCCATGAGGACCTCTGGAGGACACCTGACGACTGAAATGCCAGGGTTTGCACTGAGCTCCAATGCTCAGTTTTAATTGCCCTAATCACAAAGCTAAGGATGGAAAAACATTGGTGCTCACTATTAATTAAGATACCAATCACCCCCATTTCAAATTGTGAGCCAGGGCACTTGTGTAACCATACCAAATGAGTTGTGAACTTTGCTAATATCCAATTATTTAAACTTGAATATTGTACTTCATCTTATGCTATTTTCCTGCTATTGATGTTAAGACATAAAATTCAAAAAAGAACCGAAAATAAAAGTTTAAAATACTTTAAAGATTGAGGCTAAAATAGTATTGCTTAAAAATATTTTTAATAAAATTACAAGAACACATATCTTAAGGTAACCTTGTACTTCTTTTCAGTTTAAATGTATTGTTTAACTTTTACATAATAAGAATTGAACACACTTATGTCTGTCATGCAATATTTCTATGTGTTGCGCCTACTGTGCAAGGCCAACATCAAATTAAATAAAGTTTTCTCCTAACACGTTTTCCACTTATCTAAGATGAAATCATTAAAAAGGTGTTCATCCACCTTTTAAAATATTATATATTTAAGAAATATATAATACTTTATTGTTCATTATAATGGCACACCAGAGTTTCTCAGGCTCTCTAATTATTCTTAACTATATTCTGTCTTTCCTCTCCTCTGCTTTTACAGTTTCCAGTGGCCACTATATTATTTTGTCTTTCTATGGAGTTAGCCTTTTCAGGTGCTATGTGCTATGCCATGTGATGCCTGTCATTCTGTAGCTTGATGATATCACTAAGAATAATGGTATGGGGAATATTTCATCCAATTCAGCAGCTGTATTCTGAAACCGATACAAGCGTAACTCAAAAGCTGTAAATTTAAATGTTTGAATGCTGTAGAATTATTTAAAATGTCGTGGTTGAAATTAATTAGCAGACATTGAAAGGGGAAAGAAAATATCTGGCACAGTTAATGCAACTTTGATCTTTGAAAGATAGGCATATTGGTCTGATCCATGCACCTGTGCTGAGTCCCTAGTCACAAACCTCTCTTTCCCTACCCTGTTTCTTCCTTGGAGAGAGACTTTGTTAGTTTTTCGAAGTCAGGTAAATGGAACTCTTCTGCTGAATTTCTCAAACATGGTGGCTTGCGATTGAATCAAACAGGACATATTCCTGAGAAATACTTTGATCTCATGTTTTCATCATTAGTATTTATGAAAATAGTCAGTAATTTGCAATGATTTAAAAATTATGCTTTTTATTATAGTTGTTATGAGACAGCAGATACGTTATTTTTCTCTTGACTTTAGTCAGAATTTAAATCAATTCAGTGAAAACATTGATAATTTTTATAATTGTCTACAATCTTAATAGAAAAAGACCAAGAAAGTGGAAAATTACCATTTAACAATGCAATTTGCTTACTACTCAACATATTATTTAGAAATAATAAATGAGACCTTAGTTCTTTTGTTTGTTTATCTCACATATATTACATTCTGACCACAGTTTCCCTTCCCTTCATCCCTCCCAGTCCATCCCCCTCTTCCTGTCTCCCCTAGGTCCACTTCTACTCCATTTCCATTCAGAAAAAAGAAAGACTCCCAGGAATATCAACATAATATGGCATAACAAGTAACAATAAGCTTAGGCACAAACCCTCATATCAAGGCTCAATGAGGCAACCCACTAGGTGGAAAAGTGTCCCCAAAGCAGGTAAAAGAGACAGAAACAGTCCCTGCTCCCACTAATTCAGTTCCACAAGAAGACCAACATATATGCAAGGGACCTACGTCAGGCCCATACAGGCTCCCTGATTTTCTACATGAGACTCTATGAACTCTGCTCAGTTGGTTCTGAGGGTAGTGTTCTTGACCCCTCTGACTCTTACAATGCCCCCTCTTTTGTAGGATTACCTGAACTCTACGTGATGTTTAATGTGGGCCTCTGCATCTGCTACCATCATTTGCTTAGTTATTTTCATATGCCTCTTACAACAGCTATGTATTTTAAACCAACTAGGACACAACAGCAACCTAAAGTGTTATATAAGAAAACTTATTCTAATACAAATAAATAACATTTCATTATTGGGTGGAGGGTAAGAAAGGACCAACAGAGTTTGTAAAGACAGTCTTTCAAGGATACACCAAAGAGAAACATAGATGAATTTAGTCAAAATGCTTTACTTATGGGGCATAATTCAAGAATTTCTGAAACTACTCTATGTGTAATCTAAAAACCAAGTGGAAGAAAATAAAGTAAAATTTTTTATATTAGTACATAAGTTATGATAAAGGAAAAGAAAAGACCAAAACAAGCCCTTCTTTGTTGAATCTTTAGCAGAGGTTTTGATTGATATAAATATAGTGGATATATATGGGAAGAAAAACAGAAGAAAGAACAAGATAAAGGAAAAGAAAGAAAAGGAAAACAGGTACATCAACATGTGTTCCATTTGGTATACTGCATGTATATACATACATCCTAGTTCTATCGGACTCTAAAAGTATGATACCCTGGTAGTAGTGAGTATGCCCAACTTCACTTGTTCCCATTATTAACACTGTTGTCCAACTGAAGGGCTCAGTGCTCCTTTTCTATTTGATTCCAGAGCTGAGATTAGAAATTGCAAGAGAAGTCTGAAAAACCTCTTAGTTCCAGTAAGAAAGTGTTTAAAAAGGGAGAGGCAAGCAAATGAGGAAGAAACAGAAAGAGCAGAAAGGATTTCTAGTGGGCAGAGTCAGCGCAAATTGTTCAACAGCATAACTAGCGATAGTATTAAAACAGAAGAGGATAAATTTCACATACACTCACTCATGTAAACAAAATACAATGAAACAATTAGTTACAGAGAAAGGACATAGCATGCTTATATTAGAACTCCAAAGAAAGGGTAGAAAAAGTAATAGAAGGATAGATTGATGATTAAACTTTTGTGTTCATTAAGAGATTAATGGATAAAATCACTGTACATATATACAGTGAAATATTATTCCACTGTAAAGAAGAATAAAATCATAGCAGTTGATAGAAAAAATGACAGAACTAGAGAACACTGAAGTAAGCTTTCAAATGAGACAGAGTTAGAAAGATAAATTTTACACATTTTTCTGTCATATGCTGAATATTTAAGCTTTCGCACACACACACACACACACACACACACACACACACACACACACACATATATGCTGTATATGTTACTTTAGACCTTATTGAGTCTTAAGGAGTTTCCATGGATGATAACATGTTTCACAACTGGTTCTTTATTTTTTTTAGGATCATTTTTTTTTTTTTTTTTTTTTTTTTTTTTTTTTTTTTTTTTTGAGACAGGGTTTCTCTGCAGCTTTAGAGCCTGTTCTGGAGCTAGCTCTTGTAGACCAGGCTGGTCTTGAACTCACAGAGATCCGCCTGCCTCTGCCTCCCGAGTGCTGGGATTAAAGGCGTGTGCCACCACTGCCCGGATTTTAGGATCATTTTTTATTGATTACTCGGAAATTTCACATAGTACATCCTGCTTACACTTAATTCCCAGTTTTCCCAGGTCCACTCCCCACTCTTGTGACCTCCCCTAAAAAGAAAAAAAAACATGAAAAAAGGGTCTATACGAAGCCTAATGAGCCACATTGATGTCCATGGTCTGTGCTCCTACAGAAGGCCATGCTGATGTTCATGACCCTTGCTACCACCAAATTCTTTGTAGATATCCATGTTCTCTGCTGTTGTCTGAAGCCACGTTGATTTCTGTGGGCTGTGCTGGTAATGGGAGGCCATGGGAATTTCTGTGGTCTATGTTGTTATCAGAAGACATGAGGAAGTTCATGATGCATGTTGCTGCTGACTGTAAAGGAAAAGGAAGCTTCTTTTGCAGTGATTTTGATGACTTCAGACTCACAATTGAGATTGAGAGACATAGAAGACTTTGGGGCAACCTTTTTCCTATCCCCCTCTCCCCATCCCTAAAGAAGAAGGGAATCCATTGAAGAGAACTCTTAAAGACTGTAATAGAGATTCTGAAGTGTCAGCTCTTCAGAGTTGATGGCTCCTGGGTGGGGTAGACTCAGTTATCACCCCTGACTCTTTTGAATACCCTATTTGTAATGTGCTTCCACTCCAGATTGAGGAAACAGCTATATAAGAGTAGGGTAGACCTATCTGCTTGTGACGTCCACTGCTGCCTTGTCTGATGCTCCAGTATCAGGGTTTTGAAAACTGTGCCTCATAGTTGGAGAAGGAAGAGGGAAACCAGGGAATTTGAAGCTCTGGGTTTTAGAATGTTTTTGAATAGTAGTATGATTTATTATGTCCATTTCCCTTCTGGAGACATTTATAGTTTTTATATTCTCCTCCAATATTTGAGAATATGCTATAGAGTTCACAAAACTGCCACTTCACCCTCTCTTTCCTAATTCTGGCACAGTGTGGCCTCATCTTCCTTGACAAGGGTGCCATTAATGCTTTTATTTTGAAAATAAATAAAAATTTTTACACTGTCATGAATGTAGTTTTGGCAAGACACAATTTCCTACAATTCCCTATATTTTTCAGAGATAATAATGTAATATGTGTTTTACATATTGTATAATTCATAAAACATTCACATGCAAAACCTATCTTCTAAACAATCTTGTGGAATACATATTAGCATAAAACAGCTCATGTAGCCATTGTAGGTCTTTCTTCTTGCTTTCTTTTTTTTGTTTTTTTGTTTTGTTTTTTTGAGACAGGGTTTCCCTGTAGTTTCTAGAGCCTGTCCTGGAACTAGCTCTTGTAGACCAGGCTGGCCTCGAACTCAGAGATCCACCTGCCTCTGCCTCCCGAGTGCTGGGATTAAAGGCGTGCGCCACCACCTCCCGGCTTCTTCTTGCTTTCTTGATGACATAGCAAGTAGCCTAAACTATCTGATAAGCAAAACATTCTAGAAAACATGAGTTAAGAGACATGTTGTTGTCTTATGCCTAATAATAAGTCACTCAAGAAAAAGGGGTCAATAAACATGAAAACATTTTGCTTCATTTTATACAGGCCTTATTTTGATTTCTCTGTATTCCCACTTAACAATGTTCATGAGAATTAACAGTAATAGTGTGGGGAATGTGTTTTGTAGGAACACTTCCCTTGATTTTCTGTGAGAGAATGGAATGGCTAGGATGAAGACACTTGAACATAAACAGTACATTATACAAAATCTGAAATATATAGACTGAACGGGTTTGTTTCTAGGTTGTTCATGGGCAGACTTGAGTTAATATGAATTGTATTTGTGATTAAATTGAATCTGAATGCATATTGTCCAGAATTCTCATTGCAACATTTCTCAAATCATAGGCTATTAAAATGATATCCAACAGAAAAATTTATCTTAAAGTTCTGGGAGAATTAGCAAATGTTAAGAGGTTGAGGTAGGAGCAAATGGGAAAGATAGATATAGGAAGCAAACAAAACCAATATAAACATTCTTAGAGCTCAGAACATATGGATTTTAGGTAAGAGAAGTTAGAGATTTTCCCAGAGATACTGAGTCTTCACCTTTGGAATGGCTGTCATATTATAGTATGTGTGAAAATCTTGCTCAAGCCTAGGGAGTTTCTTAATCACTCTGAATCTTTTAAAATGCACACACTGAGAGTATGAGTTTACTAAAATAATTTGAAGCTTTAGAGAGACGTATGCAAACATTCAAATTGTGCTGGTGAATCAATTTGAAATAAGACAGATTCAGTTGCCAAAGTTAATGCTAATTAAGACAGATTTATCTGTATCAGCTTGCAGGCAGTGCCTCACATGTGATATCCTTGATACAACACAAATTTGCTTACTTGTCTTCTTGCTCCTGTAAGCAGTTTTTTTTAAGCTTGAGATTTTGAAATTATCACATTGGCATCTATTTTATTGCCATGATATGTCTGTACAACTGGATGGACTTACTGAAAGCTGGCATTTCTGCTACAAGCTTCAAGAATCGTAATTATCTACACTGACATGAAAGGAGGCCTTTCACTGTGGATATGCACTGCCCAGATTAATTAGTAATTGAACCTGCCAACGAAACCTGATGAAGCAGCTTCAGAAACAATGGCTTTCCCTATCCTTCATAGCTTATTATTCTGTCTGCCTACACAGAGCAACAAGATAATATCTATTATGGATTACCTTTCAGAGAATAAGGCATTTAAAGGCCAAATATGTACAAAAATAGCTTATAATGTGTTAAGGGAGTGACAGCTTTTGCACTGCAGTATCTAAAAACTATCATCTAAGCGCTCCTCATTAGTTTTAGTCCTATTGCTAGAATTGAAGTGGGATTAAACTAGATCCTAAAGATAGTTTCTAACTTAAAATGTTAAACAAAACCCTCCACATTTTAGTATTTGTAGTTATCTGAACACCATACCAGTGAAGGACCACAGAAGGCAACAATGATGATGGGTGGGATTAAAGATGTTTCTCTGAGTCAAGATTAATTATAGACAATTTCATAGTTTTAAATTCTTTAGTACAGGAAATCATTGTCCTCTATCAGTTTTGGCATCCTGTGCATTATCTTTGCAATAGAATGTGAAAATGTACTTAGGACTTTTAGATAGTTGTATTTTATTGTTTTAAAGAGGTAATTCCATGAAATGAACTCTGAAGTTTTTAACTAAGTCATATAATCCTGTGTATGGAGGTTCATAGAAGCAGTGTTGGGTATGTTTGCATATGTGTATAAATTTGCATGACCTAGTTGCTGACAGAGTATTTAAGAAGACATTAGGTTCTGTCTTTAGGGTAACTCTCCTTGCCTCTTTTGAAGCTGGTTTTCTCAGTTTAGACACAGACCAAGTGCTGAGTGGCCTGTGGGACTAAAGACAAATTTCAAGAAAGAGTGGAGGAGATTGGATTACCCTTGCATGTGCTAATCACTGTTTATTGATATGCCATTCCTTGTTAACTCCCATGGGAGGCTTTACCCTTTCTAAGGGGTGCAGTGGGGGCAGGTAGAAAGGAGGTGGGAGAAGGGAATGGGAGGAGAGAAGGGGGGGCGAAACTATGGTTGTTATGTAAAATAAATTTAAAAAAATAATAAAAATGGATAGGAAAAAAGTCAGGTGGAGAGTAATCGAGGAAGATAAACAGCATTGACCTCTACCCTCCACATACATGCATGTACACATGCATTTTCTCTCTCTCTCTCCTCTCTCTCTCTCTCTCCTCTCTCTCTCTCTCCTCTCTCCTCTCTCCTCTCTCTCTATCTCTCTCTCTCTCACATACACACACATGCACACACTGTGTTTCATAGAAAAGATGAAGTGGAGACAGCAGGGAGCGGAGATCCAGATCTCACAGTTCTTTTGAGGTCAAAGTAGCCCAAGGACCTCTGAGAAGGGCCCAACTTTGAAAGGTTCACAACACCTCTCAATGATGCCATGTGGGGGAACAGTCTTTTTTTTATTATTTATTATGTATACATTATTCTGTCTGTGTGTATGTCTGAAGGCCAGAAGAGGGCACCAGACCCTATTACAGATGGTTGTGAGCAACCATGTGGTTGCTGGGAATTGAACTCAGGACATTTGGAAGAGCAGGCAATGCTCTGAACCTCTGAGCCATCTCTCCAGCGCCATGGGGGACTTTAGAGGCAGTACCTACATATGAACCATAGCAACTCTCAAAACCATGACTTATGCCTGGCACAAAATCAATGGCAATTGTTGAATAAGTAATTATGGAGTTGCTGAAGAGATAATGATTTTTTTTATTGTGACATTGTCTCTTGGAACCAAGTTTTCCTACTTGACTAGGAAATTGTTTTGCTTTTTCTTTTGTTTTAAAATAATGTGCTATAAACTAGGGACCAGAATCCAGAATGTGCACAGATGTTATGACTAATTCGGGAGCTTCAAAGACCTCAAATGTGAGGAAGGTGCCCGGGTCAACCATGCAGGGCTCCTGTGGTTATTTCCCTAGTACTAGAATGTGTAGTTGGAGAGAGATACTTAGAAGTTGGCCCTATTTTTACATTGCTTCCATGGCCTGTGACAGTGTCTCATCCCTGGAGGGACTGCAGGAATTAGTGTCACCACTAAGGACTTGAAAGATGCAGGGGTGATGGTTCCCACCATATCCCTGTCACTGAACAGTGGATACTTGAACAAAGTGACCAGGGTGGCAGCAATAGAACATGTGCCTGGGGCTTGATAACATGAACTTCTACTCACCAAGGCTGAGTGCCAGATCTGCCAAAGCAGAGAATAACACTGACCCGATATGGCATCATTTGGGGTGACCAGCCAGCTACCGGGTGGAGGGGTGACTACATTGGAGTGCTTACTCCATGGAAAGGAGGATGTTTTGTCCTTACCAGTGTAGATACTGATGTTGGTTATAGATTTACCTTTCTTCCATATACCGCTTCTGCCAAAATCACCATCCGTGTACTTACAGAATGCCTTATTCTCACCCATGGAATTCCACACAGGAACATACGTCCCAGCCAGAGAAGTGTGATAGTGGGGCCACTGTCCTGAAGCAGCTGCCTTGACAGAAAGATGGAATGGCCTTTAGAAGACACAACTACAAAGTCAATTAGGTGGCAGTAGCCTGAAGGGCTGGGGTAGAGTTCTCCACAGGGGTATATGCTTTGACTCATCGTCCAGTATGTGGAATATGTTCTCCTCTAGCTGGAATTCATGGGTGCGGGAATCAAAGGGTAGAAAAAAGAATGGTTCCAACTACTGTTGCCCCTATTGGCTCACTAGGAACCTTTTTCTTCAGTTCCCATGACCTGAAGTTCTTCTGGCCTAGAAGTTTTGGTTCCAGGAGAGGCAGCACTTCTGCCAGGAGACAACAACAAACAATCCATTAGACTGAAACTCAAGGCTTCCCCCTGATCACTTTGGGCTTCTGATGCCCTTGAGCCAAAGGCATGACAGTGTTAGAAAGAGTGATTGATGAAGATTACCGTGGAAAATTGGATTGATTCTCCACTATGGAGGTAAGAAAAGTTATGTCTGAAGTGTAAGACTTTAGGTATCTCTTGGTGCTACCATGCCCTGCAATGAAAGTCAATGGGAAGCTACAGCCTAATCCAAGCAGGGAGACAAAGGACACAGACCCAATAGGAATGAAACTATGGATCATAATTGACATGAGTGTTTCTGTAATAGTGTTAAGAATGTGTTTGTATGAGTATTTGTGTTTTCCTTCCTTAATTTCTTATCAGGTACTGTAACATCAATTAAGAGAATACCAGTGGTTATTATGTTTACGTTTAAGATACTAAAAGAATGTCCTTCAAGGGATATTATCACTTATTCTAGAATGTATAGTGCATTTGCAGTTGTATGAGGGATTGTTATATCACATTTCATGTAATTATGATATGGTTAAATATAGAATGTGTTTGTACTTGTACATGGGGTAGTTGTATCAGGTTGGGTGTAATAATGGCCTGGCTATTGTTTTCCTTTGGGAATTAAGGATGATGTAAGGAGATATCGTTGTGTGTCAAGTTGAGACAGGTTAGACTTGTGATGACTATTCTTGGTAGTCAACTTGACTACATCTGGAATTAACTAAAATCCAAGCAGGTGTGAGGGATTTTTTTCTTAAATCATTTGAAGTAGAAAGACCCACTTTTAATCTGGTCCCCACCACCTGGTGGTAGTCTGCATAAGGACATGGGGGAAGGAATTTTGCCCTTTGCTCTACACTCCCACCCCTGTTCACAGCTGTTTCTGGCAAGTCCCTTCTTTCACTGGCATCAGAGCCTGCATTTTCCAGGATTCTGGTGTATACTGAAGACCAGCTGAGGCATCCAGCTTCATGGACTGAACAAGTATGGGTTCTGTCGGTAGATTTCCATAGAAGTTCTATGTCTGTGTGTGCCAGTGTGTGTGTCTCTATGTCTGTGTGTGCCAGTGTGTGTGTCTCTATGTCTGTGTGTGCCAGTGTGTGTGTCTCTATGTCTGTGTGTGTCAGTGTGTGTGTCTCTATGTCTGTGTGTGCCAGTGTGTGTGTCTCTATGTCTGTGTGTGCCAGTGTGTGTGTCTCTATGTCTGTGTGTGCCAGTGTGTGTGTCTCTATGTCTGTGTGTGCCAGTGTGTGTGTCTCTATGTCTGTGTGTGCCAGTGTGTGTGTCTCTATGTCTGTGTGTGCCAGTGTGTGTGTCTCTATGTCTGTGTGTGTTTCTTGTACATTTTCCTTGGCTCTTTATTTTTCTGTTTGTTTTGTCCCACTTGATTTCATTTGTTCTTATTTTATTTTTTTCTTTAGATTCCTATGGTTTTTCTAATGAAGGACAGCAAGGAGGAGTATGGGCTTCAGTGGGTGGAAAGGTGGGGAGGATCTGGGAGGAGTTGGGCCATTTGGAAGCATAATCAGAATAGACGGTATGGAAAAATCTATTTTCAATTTAAAAATTAAAATTTAAGTACAATACAGTTTTAAAAGGATGTAAGTAAGAAAAAAGAAAAAGGAATCCCATGTAAAAAAATTCAAACAGAATTTTGCCCTGAAAAAGTTATTTCAGATGAATCATTTTTCTCTTGGGCTTAGCAAGTTTCAGTCTTAAACATAAATTTCTTCTAAAATTTAGGTATTTCACAAAATGATATCACATCTTTAATATTGCCTACACTGCCCCTTTTTTATTTTCTACTCTAATTCTCTGCTAATATTGCAACATAGTAATATAGGCTCAAGCCTCAAAATGACGTTCACAATCATCAGCCCCACCATGTGAAGGTATAAGACTATTTTTATTATGGTGCATTTATACAAAGAACATAAAACCATATTAAAGGATAAATAAGAATAAACATAACAGAAATTAATTTGAAAAACAAAATATTCTACTAACAAAGAAATACTGATTGTGATAATTTTGGGTTCCATCTCAGCCATCACTGAGGCCACAAATACATGGTGGCAGGGTGTCAGAATCTGCATAGGTGCTACACTCCTCACAGTACTGCAGGTTACAAGAATTATCAAAAATCTGTTTGACCTCGATGATCTCTTCTTGAGTAAATTTTCTTGGTTCAACACACTTTTCAACATCTTGACAATTTGCGAATCTTAAGAAAAGACACACACAAAATGAGCTTAGAATTGTCCTTTCCAGTGAGCGTCTACAGTCATGAGGGCTGTATGGGAAAGTCTGGGGCTGAAGGCCATCACACATGTGACACCAGCCTTGGGGTAAAGCTCCTGCTCCTCCCCTCTCTTTTCCTCTCCTACAGTTGCTATGCATGTGAACCTAGGTTGCCACTTCAAGCAAGGGAGAGTGACTTGCACCCCAGTGGCTGCTACAGGCCCATGAGATGTGGGAATGATGAAGAAGGTGCTAGAGTTGGCTGGGCTCAGCCTGGTCTCCACCATCTAAGTCCCAAGAAAGGGACATCATTACTGCTGACAGCCTGCCTCTCCCAGTCTTCAAACATCTCTCGTCTGACTTCCATCCCTGTCAGCTGTCCTCCATGGAGTCTATTCTCTTGACCCATTTCACTTTTCCCACAGCCACTGGCAATGAATCAGGGGACATGTGAGCTTCCCAGTGAGTGTGAAGAGGTCGCTATAGCAATACTCTTTGTGAGTAGGAGACAGCTCATGCCCAAGGCATCCTCTGTGGATTCCCCAGTCTACAGTGTCAGAGAGGGAAAGGGTGCTCAGCCAGGGTCCTGTTAAACACCTGAAGGCACACTCCTTGGTGACAGAAATCAATGCTGGCACATGTGTGTTTTCGTGCACGGGCAAACACACACACACACACACACACACACACACACACACACACACACAGAGAGAGAGAGAGAGAGAGAGAGAGACTCACACATAATCCATGCTGAGAACAGTGGACTTGTAAGTTCTCAGCTCCAAGCTAGAAGGAAAACCCTCGAGTTTCTGTACCCATCTGCCCACATTCTCTCAAACCTGACAGTGGCCTTGACTTTCCCTACCAGAAGCCACTGTAGTAAGAAATGACCCTGCTCCCGCAGAAGGCCCAGTGTCCCATTGCAGAAGTGATTTCACCCCTACTCATGTGACTTACTTGACTTCCTTTTCTGCTTTACAGGTAAGATAATAAACATAAATTAACAGTATATACATAATAAACAGTAGACCGCCAACAACGCCAAGAAGAATCTTCATTTTCATGTCTAACATCTTTCACACCTGGAAGAGAAGATCGGGCAGAGGAGTTGTCTTCACTCCCAAATTCAGCAGCCACTTGGCCATTGCTGCCCTATGTCCCATCCCCCAGTGAAGAAGAAAGGTCCCAAACATGGATCTTCATGTGTGTAAGTAGAAGGAACTCTGGCCAGGGAGGTCCACACTGACCTCAGGTGGGTAAGAGAGTTTATTTGTGGTTGAAAAGGGATTTGATCCAGGCATTAGTGGCCCAAGACTTTAATCCCAGCATAAGGGAGGCAGAAACTGGTGGATCTCTGAGTTTAAGGCCAGCCTGCACTACAGAGCTAGTTTCCTGGACAGGCTTCAAAGCTACACAGGGAAACCCTTTCTCGAAAAACAAAAAACAGTCAAAGAAAATATCAAAAACAACAAAAAGAGACTTGATAGTAAAATCCAGATACCAGGAAAGGAGGATGACAGTAGAAAGTGATTAGTGTTCAGAGGCAGTGAAGGACCCTGAGCGAATGAAAAGTCTGCACTGGAGCTTCCCACACCTTCCCAACTGTGCTTCCTGAGTCAACTTCCTCCAGCAAGTACACTGGGGAGAGCTGTTTCATGGACTGAGGGAATGACACTTCAAAATGTTACTGCCCTACACCGCTGAGAAAAAATTATGTTAAAAGCAGGATTTTTGAGGGTTGGGAGACCCCCACAATTAAACAAAGTAGGTTATGCTATCTCAGGGTTAAAAAGATTCTGAAGGTTTCCAGCCAACCCCTTGCTGAGGCTAAAACAGGCTTTCTCAGACCATGGACCAGCTTTCTCAGAAGTTTCATGTGCTTCATTCCATCTTCTAGCAGGCCATGTGTCTCCCTGCTAAACACTTAACCCTCCCACCAAGTCCCTCTTTCCTGGACTTAGTCTACTATCAGGAACTGGGGAGCAGCACGCCCAGAGACTACAGAAAACAATATGGCTACAAAGCATACTTACCAAAGTTAAGATGCCTAGCACTGAATTAACGACAATTACTTAAAGCACGCGCGTGCACGTGTGTGCACACACGTGTGCGCACACACCTCCAAATAGGAGGAAAGGGTTTCTGATATAGGCTGCTTCAGAAACCGGCAGTTTCTCAAACCTGTGATTTGAGAAGAGGATCTAAACAACTCTCTTCGAGCAGTTCAGCGATAGACCAATGTACTCCACCGAGGGAGGGATAAGGTCTGCCAGGGATGCTAGAGATTACCACCAGCTCCAAGCCAACCTCTGTGACATCAGCTTCAAGCCCCCTTCATCACAATGCTGAATTCTGTCCCACCTCTAGGCATATTTTAGCTTCAAGAACTAGAGACTATTTTATATCATTTAAAGTCTAACAGTTGAGAGTCTGCCAATCAGAACCTGGTCAACTGTTTCAATTATTTAAACACAATCATGGATTGAGGTTTTAAACACCCTCGACATCATAAGCTACATGTGTTTGGCTGTGTTCACTTGTACAGTGAAGTGAGGTGAAGCTGTTCACTAGGATTCAAGCGCACACTCAGCGACACTGGCAGGGTCTCACACCTCATTCTTGAATAGCTGCAAAACAAGAAAGTTAAAGAGAATCCCTATTTTAGTCAGGTTAATTGTGTGATTTTTTTCTTGTCAGTTTCTTTTCAGGCTCCATCTTTTTATAGTTTAAAATGTAGGGTCAGGTGGTGGTGGTGCATGCCTTTAATCCCAGCACTCGGGAGGCAGAGGCAGACGGATCTCTGAGTTCGAGGCCAGCCTGGTCTACAAGAGCTAGTTCCAGGACAGGCTCTAGAAACTACAGGGAACCCTGTCTCGAAAAACACTAAAAAAGCCAATAAAGTGTAAGATAATCTAAGAGTAAGTTCCATCCCTCCTACTGAGATTACTCTTGTTTGAGGTTTTGTTCAGAACCCAGATTTCTTACCAGGAACATAAGTAATTCTCTGATGAGCAAGTTTAGTGTTTATCTGAATCAAGTTAACTGAGTCCCTTCCTTTTGGGCCTAATGTTACATCTGTCACCTAGAATCACAGATATCCAAGTATGCCTCTCGACTGGAAGTAAAAATTATGTACAGTTTAAGAAATATATATATAATATATAATTTAAAAATTATATTAAAAATTCTAATACTATGTCTGAGACTCAAGGGTATGTTTTAAATTTGAATCCTGTAACATTAAAAATATATTTAAACTTCTAACATACAATGGCAAAGAGTATACATCTTCCCCATTTTCAGACTAGGCATCCAGGAGGTCACAACTCTGCAGCTATCCCGCCCCTAACTCCAGGACATATGGTAGTGACCAGAGTAGGGTCTTACTGCTGCTGGTGAGCCGTGGTTCTCTATTAACCTGTCTGTGTGGGTGGGCTGACTCTCTGTCCTGACTTCAACTCTCTAATTGACCTCTGTAGAGCTGCTGATTTTCAGTTTGTTCATATTCTTTTTGTGAGCATGGTGATGACTTACATTCTTCACACAATTGGAGGAAACACTGAAAGCCCTAGATTCATTTCTACCCATCCTTCCCCTTGTTGGGGTGACGGGAGAGAAAGAATCACATTTTGGCCAACTTGGACCATTTTCAAGACATTGTGCGCAAAGCAATCTACTACACGGTTAAACGTGCTGAGACTGGTGCCGCGTGCCTTTAACCCAGCATTCAGAAGGTTGAGGCAGGTGGCTCTCTGTAGTTCTGGGTCAACCAGGACTACATGGTGAGGCCTCGTCTCAACAACCAAGCAACTACAACAAACCACTGAATCCACTGGGCTAGGAAGATGGCTGTAAGAGAACTTTCTGTGCAAGCATGAGGCCCTGAGTTAAAATCCCCAGCACTCCCATAAAAGCCCGGTGTGGCCGTGTTCATGATTGTAACCCTAGCACTGTTGGGGATTGAAACAGCAGGATCACTAGGGTTTGCTGACTGCCAGCCTACCTCCAGATATAGACCCAGTCTCAAGGGAATAAGACAGAAAGTGCTATAACAGGACATCCCATGTCCTTCTCTGGACACACACACACACACACATATACACACACACATACACACACACACACACACACGAATACATGATTGTATGCACATGCCCACACATGCACACACAGAAAAGATATAAACATCTGAGCTCACAGTACCTTAAACAGGTAGAAGACTGACACAGGCAAGTAGTCAGTGAGCGTTTACAATGCCCATTGCTATCTTGTGTAGAGTTATAATCTATTACGTTTATACATTATAATTAAAGAGTTATATCGCTTTCCCCCCATTTCCCATTCATTTCCTAATTCCATCTAAAGGCTCTTCCTCTAACTCTTTTTATGCCCCTGTTCCCAACTTCATAGCCTTTTCTTCCCCAATTGTTACATTATATATCTTTAAAATTATAACATTACAAAAGATATTAAGTCAATCAGACCCTGCATTCTACAGAAATCATTTTTAGCTTAATGACTTGCTTTGACTTCCTTCTGCAACAAGCAAGGCAGAGAGCAGATCCTCTTGCCTCTGGTTTAGCTGTATTCCCCAAGTATGGGACAGGCTGGCAAACAAGGCTAGTCACATTCAAGATAACAACTAAGGAGCAAGGTCTATATACATAATAATCAAAGAACTCAAAATAGTTTAAAAGTCGTGAAAAGTGACTTACTAGTGTTGACATCTTCTGTATAAATTGAAGTATAGGAAGCAGAAAAGCCTCTGTAGGAACTGGCATAATCTGTAGATAGCACAACAGTCATGGAGTTTGAGGAAGACTCAAAGGTAGGCTGCATATGACCACATAATTGTTTGAGCAGGCCAGATGTGGTGGAGGCCATCGTAGTGCAAGATGAAATCAAATCGGCAGTGATCGTTTGCTTCTAGGCTAAGAAGGAGACCTCCAATGTAAAAAGCTTTCAAACCACTTCAGTTCTATTGTCCACCATTCCTTCTGAAGCCATGGGGGATTCTTCTTTACAATGACATCTCAGATTGATGATGACAAATCTAGAACCTTGTCAGTCCCTGCATGGGACACCAAACCAACAGGAAAACCCTCAACAGCACTGATGAGTGTTTCCCTTCTACACTGGTTCCATGAAAAGGACCCACATATGGGGGCCAGAGATTTGTTTCTTCCCCTGGCTGACCCCCCAGGTGCTGGTGGTCACTACAGTAGGCCCCAATACTTACAAGACCTCTTAAAGTTGAGTTTTATCTTAGAGCCTTTCTCCACTGGTATGTGCCACAGACAGTATGCCAGCTCAGGGTGTGGCTTTGGATAATTGGGGCTGGTAAAGGATCCCTGCAAAGGGTCCAGGTAACCACCACAATTTGGAATATCTGAAAAGATACCAAGATGGTTGTCATTGTTCTGTGGCGTACAAGGTTTAATACATCCTGCCTGAGTGTCACACCACTGTCTTCTGTGCGGATCACATTTAAGGCTCTCATCTTCTTTTGTCCTTGGGGTGTCTGAGAGCACAGCTCTGCCCTGCTGTCTAGTGAATCATACTAAGTGATCTGATTGGCTAGAGAGACCCCGCACCACCTGTGTGGATCTGTGTGGATAGAACAGCCACATCTGCAGGGCTAGTGCTGGAGGCTGCTCACCCCCATCACCTTCCAGCAGAGCAGGTGCACTTCTAGACTGTGCTTTCCTAACATTCCTTCAGCAGAGTCCTCTGCTACTCTCTCCTCTCCCGACACCTGTCACGCTAGTACTCAAAGCTCAGCTCAGACACAACCTTCCTTAGTGCTTCCCTGCCATCGTAAGTACAATAGGGGTCAGCATAACAAAGAGAACACAGAGAAGCCAACTGGAAAACTCGGTGGAGCTATAAAATAGTCTAGGTTGGCAAAGTTGTAGGACCTAGGAGATGTAGGGTCTCCACGTCAGGTGTGAGGAGGCAGCCTGGGTCCAGCTCCAGAAGAGCTTGGTGTCTCCACCTTGGTGGTTCTGGAGCACAAGTTATCAGTGTCAAGATGAGCTCTTTTAGGGCATTGAGAGTGAAGCTGTCCTCATGAAGCTGCTGGCTCGAGTCCATGGCGTTCAAACTGCAACTGGGGGCCGAGTACGTAGAATCATGTAGCATCTGCCTAAGATAGGCTCAGCCTCCCTCCACAGGGGCTCCCCACTCTTGTTGTCAGAATCACCCCAGGAACGTGAGAGATACAAAGGTGCAAGAGCCTCAACCCACATCTGATGAATCGGACCAGGGGAGTCTGGTCCCTGACAGATGTCACGGAGGACTCAGGTAACTAAACAGTCTGTGCTTTGGGCTCAGGTACAGCGCTTGGCAGCCTGTAGCTGTGTGCAGAGGAACATCTAACCCTCCAGGGGACTCCAGTTAGAGGGAAAGCGCCTCGAGTCTCCCCAGAGCAAAGAATCAGATGTTCAAAGGTGGCGACCGAATCTGTGGTTCCTGTACACAGAACTGGAGAGCCGCCTTTCCACCAGGGAGGACTCAAGAGCACAATGTCCCCCAGCAGGAACTGCTGGGAGCCGTGCTTGCAAGGGGCTGTGGAAAGGATGTGCCAAGGACAACTTAGAGTTTTCAGGGGAGAAGAAGAAGTAGAAGATAAAGACGCTTCTTTGGACATTTGTAGGGTCTGTGACTGTCTGAACCCTCAGGGAATTGGAGGATGATTGGAATACAGGCACGAAGTCGTTTTCACCGCAGACCATCCCTAGCAGAGGCCCGGCGGTGGAGCATCCTCAAACACCTTGATGCTCTCATTTTCACACGGGCCGGCCGGATCCAGCCTAGGAACAGAACATGCCTGTGGTTGGGCGGAGAGCCACTGGCAAAGTGGTTTCAATATATTGTCCCTGTTTCAAGAGCAGGCACAAACACTTATAAAGTACGGGCCAAAATGGGTCATTTAAACCTCTCCAAGGACCACCCAGTTATTCGCAAGTCCCCACCCTTCTTCCAACACTATCAACCTACAGGAAAGTGAACTCACTGCCAGTGTGACCCGTCTTGATTATTGCTCCAAGAAGCAGGCCTAAGCCAATCCTGTGTGGCGGTGCAAGGCTTTCCCCTCCCCTTGTTCCATTGCCCCCTGTTCCCTGTGCACCTGCCCATGGTGACATCGCTGGTATAGAATCTTTCTAAGTCAGAATCCAGCCTCATTAATATCTGATATCCAAGCTTGTTGAAAATCAACTCCTCCTCCATGGCTACCTTCATGTGCAGCGTCCTCCAGCTTCCCCTTCTTCCCCACCATATGTATGATCAATCTGAAGGACGGTCCAGTGCCCTGCACTGAACACGGCAGCCGAAGGTTTCTATTTTCTGCCCGTGCTGTCAGATTCTTTCCCAGTGCCCACAGAGGAGCTATGTCCAAGATGGCTTTGAGCCAATATCACAGCCCAGAGAAGCTGAGCTCCTCCAGCCTTCAGCAACTCCCTGCCCTATAGCTTAGGACCAGAAATTTGACCTTGCTTTCTCCTCTGTAAAAGGACCATCACAGTGTATTTCTTAACTTTTATGTGAGGTTTTTCTTTTTGTTTTTGGTATTCCTAGCATGAAGCACCTACCACAGGCTTTGTTTACAAGAATTTGCCCCAATGAACACTGTTTCCTTCCTGCTGAGCTTTGCTCTTACCACAGTTCTGCTCTTTCTCTTTATAGATCAAATATGGGGATGGATGGAGGCTTCTCATAGCTCTACTAATTCAGGAAGGCAGTGAGTTTGCCTTGTTTACATTGGACTGTGTTGGGGCAGCTGGCCCAATCCCTGCATTCAGGGGCGTGGCTGCCCCAGCGGAGTAGGATACCCCTTAAATAGGATCGGGGGCCGGAAGGAGCCCCGTTTTGCTTTCCCCCGCGTTACCTTCTGCTCCGCTGGACCCTTGGTTCTGTAAGTTCCCTTATTTCCCCTTTTATTAAAGCTGATTTATTATAAAAGGACTATCTTGGTTATTCCCTAACCCCTCCGACCGCCGGTACCGCCGGTACCCGCAGGTAAATTTCCGCTGGTGCCGGTCGGTACATTTGGCGCTCTCACATGGGGCAGAACCTTGGGCAGCCAAGCCTCCTGAGACCACCCGTACCCCACAGTCTGCTGCGGTCAGCAGATCCCTGCTCAAAATTCACAGGTGGGCGGAGCCAGGCTCAACTTTAATTCAGCTGACTGAGCCGGAGCACGCAATTTTTTTTACAAAACCGCGGCTCGCTCCTGCGCTCTGTGCACGTCCCCGTAGCCGTAGCCAGCCGCCGGCCATTGGGAGTCCTGCGCGCGCGCGCCCGTTCCCCGGGTCGCCCGCCAAATTGTTTGTGAAGCTCTTGTAGAGTTCAACGTTGCCAGCGGTTTGTGCCCGTTGATTTTAAGCTACCGTACCATCGCCGCTGCTTCCCCAGCTACTGTGCTCTGCGCGGGACGCCATCTTTGGTTTCTGAAAAAAAAAACTTGAACCTAGGTGCACTGCGCCATCTAGTGGCAGACAACGGTAATTACAGGTAATTTTTCATTTGATTGAAATTAAACATTAAGATTAAAAATGTCTGATAATATCACTATTAAAGGATTCTATAATTTGTTTAATTACACGATGACTGAATTTTTGAGTGATACAGATATGGTTTCCTTTGGCTGGATATTTACAGGGCTTGGTATCTTCTTTATTTTTATTTTTTTCATTATAACGTGGTTGGAAGATAAAAAAGAGATAGAGTCCTTACAGGCAGGAGCTAAAAAACTAAACAAGGACATAACTGGTTTGAAAAACACTAATAAACAGCTTGAAAAGACGGTTGCAGCTCTCGAGGAAAGGAATAATAGACTTTCCTCTGAAATGGCTTTGTTAATTGAGAAAAATATGCAAGAGTTTTGTAAACGATTTGAAACTTTCGAGGAGAAGTTTGAATCTCATGAGGAAAGGAATAACAGATCTCTCTCTGAGATGGCTTTATCACTTGAGAGGAAAATGCAAGGTATGGAGGCAGGAACAGCGGATTTGAATCATAAGTTACAATCCCTGTCAGTAAGAACTGAAACACTATCTGAGAATTTGAATCATAAGTTACAATCCCTGTCGGTAGAAACTGAAACATTATCTGAGAAGATTCGAACCGTTGAATGTATTAACAAGACTTTATCAAAGAGCTATGAAAGATTGCTGGACAGAATACAAGATGGCACCATTCATGCCATAAAAATTCTGTCCAAGGATGAGACGTTATCGGTGTTGGACAAACTTCATACCTTTGAATCCTCTATGAAAGCCTTGGAACATAATACTGGGCAAGAGATTGAGGCATTGCAGAAGGCAATGGTAAATAGATTTGAAAAGATCGAGGAAATTATGGACTCTCATGAACAGGAGCAAATAGTACAAAAGAAAGTCCCAACCCCATCGATAAATAGAACTCTCCGGGATAGCTTTAATAGAACTCTACCTATTTTCCCAGTGATAACTACAGAAAAGGTGACTGGTTCTAAAAACCCTAAGATCACCAAGGAATATACATGGGAACCCATCCGTATGAATGATCTGAAAGAAATTAAACAAGCTGTTATGAATTTTGGGATGCATAGCTCCTTTGTTAAGGAGATGCTAAAGTCTTGGTCCATTACAATTAACCCCACCCCTAGGGACTGGTTGGACCTAGTCTCGGCTGTTTTAGAGAACGGACCTCAATTGAGCTGGAGGTGCATGTTCAGACAAGAGGCTAGGCTTTTAGAACAGCAGGAAAGATCAAAGGGAGTTGACATCACCCTAGAGAAAATTATGGGTGAAGGACTTTATTCTGATCCTCTAGAACAAGCTAATTATGATGAACACACTCTATCCATATGTACTACCGCAGCCTTGAAGGCTTGGGACAGGGTTCAAGACCCAAGACAGAGAACGGAATCATATATCAGAGTTAAACAGGATCCGAGAGAACCATTTGTTGACTTTTTACATAGACTAACTAAAGCTGTACAAATAGGGATATCTGACCCAGAAGCAAGGCAGGTAATAATTGAGTCCTTGGCTTATGAGAATGCCAATGTAGAGTGCAAAAGGGTTTTTACGCCTCTAAAGATCAGATCAGCACCCCTGGAGGAATGGGTCTTACATACAATGAATATTGAATCGACGGAGTTTCACTCCGATACTTGGGTAGAAGAAGCCATTGCCATCGGTAAAAGGAGACATCAAAATACCAAATGTTTTAATTGTGGCAGAATGGGACATATGAAACAGAATTGCAGACAAAGGATTTACAGAAATAATAATAATAATAATGCCTTTTCCAGGAATAACAGGAATAGGAGGCCTCAGCCTTCAGGGTTATGTAGGAGATGTGGGAAAGGTAGACATTGGGACAGCAAATGCAGATCATCAAGAGATAGGCAAGGAAATCCGCTGCAGGCGGGAAACACCATGGGGGGCCTCTCGCAGGCCCCCATGGCGAATGTGGTCCAGTCATTTCCCGTTACAATGGAGAACATGCTTTGTCAGGACAATTAGAAATCCCCATGTCTGCTGTTGGAAGCAAAAATAGCCCAAAAGATGAATTACGTGTATTTTGGCGAACTTCTATAAGTGATCAAAGGCCGAAGTTAAGAGTGTGTGTAAATGGCATTTTCATTACTGGCCTGCTGGACACAGGAGCGGATGTTAGTATCATTACTCCAGAATCTTGGCATCTGTATTGGCCACTACAGGATGTAAATGTTCGACTTTTGGGAATTGGGACCCTATCTCGAGTAAGACAAAGCACGAGATGGGTTAAATGCATTGGTCCTGAAGGACAAATAGGAAAATTAAGGCCATATGTAGCTAATATTGCAGTAAATTTATGGGGTCGTGACCTATTGCAGCAATGGAATACTCAAATTAATATTCCTGCTGCCTCTAGAGCATATATTTCTGAGGAAAACATCAAAAGGTATTACAGATGGCGAAAAACCAGCCATTCGGGCTGTACAAGAACACAAACCAATGGATGCCCCTCCAGAATCACCAACGGCCCTACCTCTAAAATGGTTGACTGAGAAACCAATATGGACAAAACAATGGCCTTTATCTGAGGAAAAGTTGCAAGGCTTTAGAACAGCTAGTACAAGAGCAATTGGATGCTCAACATATAGAAGAATCTACCAGCCCTTGGAATTCTCCTGTATTTGTGGTTAAGAAAAAATCTGGTAAATGGAGAATGGTGACAGGATCTCAGAGCTATAAACAGGATTATTCAACCTATGGGCTCTCTGCAATCTGGACTTCCTCTGCCTTCTTTATTACCAAAAGGATGGCCTCTCATAGTTATTGATTTGAAGGACTGTTTCTTCACCATACCTTTACAAGAAAAAGATAGAGAAAAGTTTGCCTTCACAGTGCCTACTTATAATAACTCTCAACCTACCAAGAGATACCAGTGGACCGTCCTCCCACAGGGCATGTTGAACTCTCCCACCCTGTGCCAATACTTTGTGAATCAACCATTACAAATAATACGCAAGATGTTTCCCAAATCCATATGTCTATCATTATGTAGATGACATCTTATTGTCTGATTCAAACAGTGGATACCTTAGAGAGACTGTTTGAAGAGGTGAAAATAGTTTCTACCTAAATGGGGATTACAGATTGCTCCCTGAAAAAATTCAGAGAGGAGATTCTGTTGATTATCTAGGTTATAGAATAGGCTTTGCAAAAAATTAAGACACAAAAGGCACAAATTAGGAGGAGATCAACTGCAAACTCTTAATGACTTTCAAAGGTTGTTGGGAGACATTTCCAGCCTTCGACCGGCTGTTGGGATAACACCTGATATGATAATTCACTTAAACAAAACCTTAGATGGGGAAAGAGACCTAAACAGTCCCAGAGAATTAACAGCTGAAGCAGAAAAAGAACTGACAATGGTTGAAGAAGATTGCAGGAAGCACATGTGGATAGGGTGAATCCAGAACTCAGTTGTATTCTCAGTCATATTGCCTTCAAAAATTTCTCCTACAGGAATTTTAATGCAAAGAGATGATATTATCTTAGAGTGGATCTTTCTACCTCATAAGCCAAGTAAGAAATTAAAAACCTATGTGGAAAAGGTTTCTGAACTAATCATAAAAGGCAAATTGAGACTTCGTCAACTAGCAGGCATAGGACCCAGCAGAAATCATAGTGCCTTTCACTGCTGATGAGATACGAAAATTAGTGGGAAGATAATGAACCATGGCAAAGAGCTTGTGCTAACTTTTTAGGAGAAATTAATAACAACTATCCAAAAAGCAAAGGCTTAACTTTATAAAGAGAACTTCTTGGATTCTTCCTCGAATTAGTCCGTGATGCTCCAATAACTGGAGCCCGCACGTTTTATACTGATGCTAATAAATCAGGGAAGGCAGGCTACAAATCAGAAGACTTGAGTAAGGTGGAACAAAGTCCTTACTGATTCTGTCCAAAAGGCAGAGTTATTTGCCATTCTTATGGTGCTAAGGGATTTTAAGGAACCTCTTAACATTATTACTGACTCACAATATGCAGAAGAGTTATCTTACATATTGAAACTGCTGAATTCATACCTGATGATACTGAACTAACCTCATTGTTTATCCAGGTACAAGAAATGATCAGGAACAGACTTTAGCCCTATGTATATAACACACATCCGATCCCATACGGGTCTGCCAGGTCCTTTAGCAGAAGGTAATGCAGATATTGATCAGTTATTGATTGGTAGTGTGCTGCAGGCTTCCGAATTTCATGAAAAGCATCATGTCAATAGCAAAGGCTTGAAGAAAGAGTTTTCTATTACATGGCAACAAGCTAAGGAGATTGTAAAGAAATGCCCTACTTGCTCTTTCTGTATCCAAAGCACCACTGCCTGCAGGGACTAAAAGGAATGAAATCTGGCAGATGGATGTGTTCCACTTTCACAGAATTTGGCAAATTAAAATATGTACACCATACCATTGACACTTATTCAGGCTTCCAATGGGCAACTGCTTTAAGCTCAGAAAAGGCCGATTCAGGTAATCACTCACTTATTAGAAGTTATGGCCATCATGGGATATACCTGCACAAATAAAGACGGATAATAGTCCAGCTTATGTCTCTAGGAAAATGAAACGGTTTTTTGCTTATTACAATATTAAGCATGTTACAGGTATACCCTACAATCCTACAGGTCAAGCAGTCATTGAAAGATCAAATAGAACTATAAAGGATATGTTAAACAAACAAAAGGGGGTAGAAAATACCCCCAGAAATAGATTACATAATTCTTTACTAACCTTGAATTTTCTCAACGCTAATGAGAAGGGGACAATGGCTGCAGAAAGATATTGGATAATGGAAAAGTCTGCTTGAATTAAATCAACCAGTTTATTTCAAGGATGTGCTGACCTCAGCAATGGAAGCCAGGAGATGTGCTGCGTTGGGGAAGGGGTTTTGCTCTTGTCTCCACAGGAGAAGAAAAATTGTGGATACCATCAAAGTTAATAAAGGTTCGGTTTGAAGAGGAGAAGCCCCTTGGAAAAGAAAAATAACAATTCATACACAAGGATGATGACCATACTGATGGTAAGAGAACTTATAGTTTGGGGGCAGGGTTCTTTTCTTATCTCCACAGGACAACAGCTCACCTTCAAAGGATCTGAGGGACCCTGGATATCTTGAATACTGATGGATGGAAGCCAGTTGCAACGCACCAAGGATCAGCATTAACACTGGGTAAGCTCCGTGAGTATGAAAAACTATTTTTTGAATGTGTGTCAATATGCATTTCTTTATAAATATTTAGAGCTGGTTTTTTGGAGTTGGACTCTGGCCCAGTCCCTCTCCAATTCCAAGCTTGTTTATAAAAGATTTCTCAGAGTTTCTAGTCTCAGGTCAGGAGTCATGTTATGAGACAGAATAATTAATAATAATAATGTTAATAATGATACTAATATATTTGCCTTCTTTGCCTTCCCTCATATCTGTGTCTGTCTTTAATGCACCTTTCATTGAAGATATGCACGTATATGTCTGTATATGTCTCTGTAGATAATGCTTATCTTTCCTGTAACAAACAACAAATGTTTTCTTCAGTAATCTTTGCAGGTTTCCAGGATGAAGACAGGGGCCCCAGCAACATCAACTCCAAGCTGGTTATTATGACGTCATGTTTTTGTAGCGCTAATATTTAGGCCTGTTTTTTGGTACCAATTGCACAGAACACTTTTGAATAGTGCACATTTTTGACAACATTCTGGCCTAGATCTCCTCAAAATATTCAGAGGCTAGACACATTCTTCCTAGATGAAATGTTACCCTGGGTATTTTATCCATCATTTGCTTTCACAGGACCCCCTGAGAAGAAAAGTCGCCCCTATGTCAGCTGGAAGCAATCTTAGATGATGACGCCCCCTCTCCCAACAAAGTTTACCCTCAGGTTTAGGGACACTAATTGGTGGCTGGTATAGGGTTGAGGGGTTGAGGGAGGTATTATATGGACTCAGGGGTATAATATATATATATATGTATGTATGTATATGTATATGTATATACATATATATGTAAAAAAGGAGGGATTAACTGGTCTGAAGGAATAATTGATATTTGTGAGTTATTGTTTTTTGAAAACTGTATTGGTGCTGATTCTTGTATATTGATATATTGAACATTGTATGAGAGTATGATCCTACCTCTGTTTGAAACAATTGTTATATTGAGATATATACCATACTGCAATGTACATCTCTACCTCTGATATTATTTCTGTAATGACATTGTTTACCATATTGCAATGTACATTTCTACCTCGGATATTATTTATGTAATGACCCTGTTTACATTTGGAAATCATTGTCTTCATTTACTGCACAGTTGTCTATTCTATTAGTCTTAAAGTTAGATAAGTGTTGAGAATTATATGTTTGTCATATTTATATTTAGGATAATCAGGTTTTTTAGACACATAGAGATTATATTTAGGATAGATAGTATAATCTTAGACGTCTTCGAAGAGCTGTAGAACATGGCCTTTAATCTAACCTAGAGTTTTGTACTTATGAGACACAATCACTCCTGGCAAAAATGCTCTACTCCCGAGAGAACGTTGAGCACCAAA
This sequence comes from Arvicola amphibius, assembly GCF_903992535.2. Taxonomy (NCBI): domain Eukaryota; kingdom Metazoa; phylum Chordata; class Mammalia; order Rodentia; family Cricetidae; genus Arvicola; species Arvicola amphibius. The sequence continues at coordinate 89,302,760 of NC_052047.1, forward strand.
GACACTCCACTGGGAGTTTGTCTTCTTCTTGGCAGAACTGGCCTTTGGGCAAAGAAAAGCCCATACCTCTACTACTGACTAAGATACAAAATATCCATAAGTGGATAAAACAGAAATGTCTTATCTTGCCAAGACAGGATAGGATAGTTCTACTAAAGGTTCCTTGCCGTTGAATAATGGTATGTCAGGTTGTATCAGGCCTTAGCCAAAGTTGTTTGCCTCAACATTGCTAACAAGACTTTGTGTGGTTGCCCAGGTAGTCAGTTGTCTCTGTCATCTGTTGCACATTTTGGAAGTTTCTCGTTTGTGCTTCCTGGTTGCTTTAGTAATATTACTTCCCTTCTCAGATCTTTGATGGGGTTGAAGATTAGATAATTGTAGCTACCTTCTACATTATTTAGACTTCCTGAAGTAGAATGTTTAGTAAAATTTTCTGTTATATGTTCCTCGCCTAATATTGTTTGCTTCTTATAATTTTATATGATCTGTTCCCATTGTATATAGTTGTATTTGGTTTCTGAATCTGCTCTTATTTAGACAAAAGGGGGAGATGTTGGGGCAGCTGGCCCAATCCCTGCGTTCAGGGGCATGGCTGCCCCAGGGGAAAGGGGTACCTTTAAAAAGAACCTGGTGGGGGACAGACACCCTGTTTTTTCCCCGCGTGACCCTCTGCTTTGCTGGAGCCTTGGCTTTGTAAGTGTCCCTCTTTCTCCTTTTATTAAAACTGATTTATTCTAAAAGGACTATTTTTGGTTATTTCAAATCTCCCACATCAGTTTATACATACTTAACACATCACACTCTTCCCTTTTGCCGTGTCTCCACCACATAACTTAACTGTATTTTCAATATTTGTGTGTCTGCTCTGTCTCACATCATGCTTTATTCCATTTGCAGAGGAGAAGCTAGAGAAGATTGATAAATACTCTGCTCTCACCGCAGTTCCCACTACATCTTCTGCTGGTGCTTTTGATCCACCTCCAACACCAGATGTGAAAGTGACCCACAGAAGAAGCTGTAAGCAAATCGTTCACTCTGTGTCTTTTTCTCCAACCATGAATGCAGAACAGAAGGTAATTTCAGGATTATAAATAGCTACTTGTTATATTATCACATCTTTTTATTTGTTGTAACCCAAGGCAAAAGGAACATCTCAAAATGTCTTATTTTTGTATTGCAGATTATTGCCTTCTAAAACATATTTTAGGAAAATCAGCAATTCATTGTTGTTGTGGAAATTGATACCTTACTTTTGATTAATAATACAAATTTTGTACTTGTATGAAAGCACAACTCCATTGTGTTTAAATAAATGAAACCACCCAATAGGCAGGGCATGTTTTAGTAAAGAAGAGTTGGCTCCATCACTTCCATTAGGCAAAAACTCACAGGTAAAAAAGACTAAGAAAAGAAATATAGAAAAAAGATGATGTATTTGGGAAATACTGGAATAAAAATAATAGAGGTGTTTAAACTAGAGGAAGAGCATCCTTGTTGTTGATTGTTTTACTATTTTGGCTTTTTTTTTTTGTCTTTTGGGGGCCTGGCACCCAGCTCCCAAATAAGTCACACACAGAGTATTAGTCTTTATAAATGCCTGGCCTTTGTTTGGCTTGTTTCTGGTTGCCTTTTAAAAAAAAAATATTAAATTTTCCCATCAATCTTTGGCCTTTGGGCTTTTAACTTTTTCTGTATCTGTATATACCTTTCTTTACTTCTTTTTCAATGGCATGCTGTATAGCATGGTGACTGTAGCCTAACGTCCTCCTCTCCTTGTTCTCTTGCTCCTTACTCCTCCCAGACTTCTCCTATTTATTCTCTTTACCTGCCAGTCCCACCTATTCTTTCTCCTGCCTTGCTATTGGTCATGTAGCTCTTTATTAGTCCAATCAGGTAGTTTTGAAAGGCAAAAAAGGAAAAAAGAAAAAAAAACCCACAGCTTCACAGAGTTAAAGAAATGCAACACATCTTTGCCTCACTAAAACAAATGTTCCGCAGCATGAATAAGCTTAACACATCTTAAAATAATATTCTACATGACAGGTTTAAATAAGCATATTTTACTTTTTTATAGGTATTAATTTTTATTACTTTATAAATAATACCAATCAAAATTTCCACTTCCTTACCCCCTCCCACTTCCCACCTGCTCCTCCCACACTCTTCCCCATCCCCCTCCAGTCCTAAGAGAGGGCAGGGTACCCTGCCCTGTGGGAAGTCCAAGTCCCTCCCCACTACATCCAGGCTTAGGAAAGGTATGCATCCAAAGAGAATAGGATACCAAAAAGCCACTACATGCAGCAGAGAGAAATCCCAGTGCCATTATCATTGGCCCCTCAGTCTTTCCCAATTTTCTGTGTGGGAGAATTGTCTGTATTCTGACAATCATGTTTTAAATAAATGCTTATTGGCCAGGCAGGAAGTATAGGTGGGAAAACCAGACAAGAAGTAGAGGTGGAGCAAAGAGAATAGGAGTATTCTGGGAAGTAGGAAGCTCCCTCTGGCAGTTCCGCCCAGGCCACCAAAAAAAGCAAGGTATAATCTACCCAGCGGAGAAATGTACGTGAGCCATGTGAACCGAACATAGATAAGAAAATTAATGGTGGTTAATTATAAAGCTATTAAGAGCTAATAAGTAGCCGCGAACGAATGGCCCAATCAGGGGTTTTATAACTTATGTGGAATTCTGCTGTGTGAATTCTCTTGGGGACTGGGCCGGCTGTGGGGTACCTTGGCAGGCACAGAAACCCCAACAAGTAGGCCCCACATCGTGTTACAGTCAACACACATTCAGAAAGGGTCCAGTGTGATCCATGCTCCTTCAGTCCCAGTCCAGCTGGAGTTGGTGAGCCTCCCATTAACTCAGGCACACTATTTCAGTGGGTGAACCAACACCTCATGGTCCCTGACTTTCTTGCTCATATTCTCCTCCTTCTGCTTCTTCAACAGGACCTTGGGAGCTCAGTCCAGTGCTCCAATGGGGTCTCTGTCTCTATCTCCATCCACTGTCGGATGAAGGTTCTATGGTGATATTCAAGATAATCATCAGTCAGACTATGGAACAAGGCCAGTTCAGGAACCCTCTCCTCCACTGCCCAGGGGTCCTAGCTGGGGGTCATCCCATGGACTCCTGGAAACCCCACCAGAGCCAAGCCTCTTGCCAATACTAAATGGATTTCTTAATTAAGATATCTTCTTCCTGCTCCCATATCTGTCCTTCCTCCATCTCAACCATCCCACTCCCCCAAGAATTTCAAATGGCCAAAAGGTACTTAAGGACATGTTCAACTTCCTTAACTATCAGGGAAATGCAAATCAAAAGAATTTGAGATACCATATTACACCTGTCAGAATGGGCTAAAATCAAAAACACCAATGACAGCTTATGCTGGAGAGGATGGTGGTGTAAGGAGAACACTCATCCGTTGCTGGTGACAAATGCAACTTGTGCAACCACTTTGGAAATCAGCATGGTGGTTTCTCAGAAAATTGGGAATCAACCTACCTCATGATCCAGAATGCCCACTCTTGGGAATAGACCCAAGAGATGCCCAATCATACTACAAAAGCATTTGTTCAATTTTGTTCATAGCAGCATTATTTGTAATAGCTAGAACCTGGAAACAACCTAGATGCCCCTCAATGGAAGAATGGAGAAAGTGTGGCACATCTACACATTAGAGTACTACTCAGCGGTAAAACAAACAAACAAAAAAAACCAATAACATCTTAAATTTTGCATGCAAATGGATGGAAATAAAAAACACTATCCTGAGTGAGATAACCCAGACCCCAAAATATGAATATGGTGTATATATGAATATAATGAATTACTCATTAGTGGATTCTAGCTATAAACAAAGGACATTGAGCCTAGTTTGTGATTCTAGAGAAGCTAAGTAATAAGGTGATCCCAAAGAAAAACGTATATAGATTCTCCTGTAAATTGGAAGCAGAAAAGATTGCCAGGCAAAAGTTGGAGCATGGGGGTGGGGATGGGGAAAGGGGAGATGGGGAGAGAGAAGGGAGAAGGGGAGGGTTGGGAATATTTTACTTTCTCCACTGGATTTTTTTTCTTGACACACAGAAGAGAAGAAAGACTAGGAAGATAGCAATCAATGACAAAGTTTTGGTCATCCTGGTGATTACTACAAAAGCTGCGATCTGGGCTCTGTAAACTGACTAAGAAAGAGGTTACGGAGTTGACTTTTATTTTCATCATTGATCCATTCTTTTCATTTGTGAATTCAGGGTTTAGGGTAATGCTCAAAAGTAAGTTTGCATCTTAACTCTTTTGCAATTACGTAATTTTGACTTAAGTATTTTTCTTAGGACCTTAATTTTATCCCCTAGAAAATCAAAATCATAATATTTAATTAGTCATAGTAAGAGCAAAGTAAAATTTAGAGTAGCTACCATATCCTCTTTACCAACACAGGCAGTAAGGTACTTAAAATTGCTCTGTGCTCCCATATTACAAACAGTTTTGGAAATTTATTTTGGTTAGTGCCTATAGAGTTTCCCTATGAAGCTGCTACATTCAGAAAATTGATGCAGGTGACGTATTCAAGACATTTAAAACTGTTGCTGAAGTAGATTTCACACACTGGTTTCCATATCATTTACACCCTTCACCTGAATCACTCAAAGGCTTCCTAGTACAGTTTTCAATAATAGTTTTCTAGTGTTCTTGTCTACATTTAGCTCATGGTACCAATCTCTTTCCACAGATGCCGATAATGTAAGGAACATTATTTTATTTTACAAATACAGCTATAATTCATTCCACTTTGATTTACTAGTGTCTTATTATAAAACTTACAAAATAAGTAATGTCAAATTTTATTAATATTATTAAATATTTTTTACTACAGAATCACTCTGCTATGGTTACATTGATTATCTAAATTCACATAGTTTAAATTAATTTAAAACTAGACAGATATCAAGTTCAAATAACTTATTGCTTTTACCTTATTCAAATATAGTTTACATCCTCTATTATATTGGGTAGTCTATGGAATCTAAGAAATATAATTCTCTCTGGAAGACATTTTATTGCAGAGTTCCCCTGTGAATTATAGACTGGTAGGTAGGTCCTAGATTTGTGACAGAATTACTATCCTTGAGCAAATCATCATTGTTTCCATAAAATGGTCTCTGTACTATATTCCATTGTATCTATCAACTTTTTTGGCTTATTTACATAAGTTATACACTAATCAAACAACTATATTGAAATTTTAAAAGGTTCAAGATACTTGAATGCTTAAAATTTAATACTTAAATTAACTATACTATATTTGGTTGTGACTTTTGTTAGTATTGTGATAATATTGAATATACTTTGTAGTTACTCACCTAAGGACATTAAAAACATTTGTTCTGCATAATCCTGTTTGTTTAAAAGGATGTGAGTTAAAAAAACAGATTGATTGGAGGCATATGGGAAAAAAGAACTGTGAATAACCTTCAAGACAGATGTGAGGAAAGATAGTGAGGAGTGGGGTTGAAGCTACTCTGGGGGTTGAAGCAATGCTAGCTACTTTAGTGGTCAATCTAAGTGCTTTCCCTGCCCAGTGGAAGATGTAATTACTTTAAGATAGAAATTATGGGACGGGAAGAAATTTTCAGTTTTGAAATCTCCAACAGTGATTTTGTTACCTGGGTTCTCCACAGGGCAGTGGGGATTGGAGTAGAAAGTGTGATGCTGATGCAGTGATTATCTGGAAAGCAGGCAGGATCTCAGAGCAGGGGCCAGACATGGTGCCACAGAGTGAGCACCTGGCAGGATCTGGGCCGGAGTGAAGCAGACAATCAGGCCCAGAGGAGAGACTCCAGTGCCTGCTGATATGGGTGATTGAAAATTCAAGCCAGGTCATAAAAGGAGGGTTCCTCAGCCAGGACTGAGGCTGAAACAAGTTATTGCAAGCAGTGAGAAATTTTATAGCCTTATCAGAGAAATAGATACAATGGTGGTTCCAGGATTGCAAATTATAATGGGAGTTTGCCCAGGCGCAAATTATAAGTAGTACACAAGTTTGAAGGCTAAGCCTAATGGTTTTGTCAAACTTCTATATGCTTCTCTGACTTCTAGGGAACCTGGAGAAACAACAGGAGACCAGAATGCTCCACTGCCTGAGGGAGTGCTGAATTTCTGAAGAATTGATAGGTGCACAGTGACTCAGGAGCCACCAGACTTTTAACCTCCAAAAACCCACGACTCTCAAGAAAGCTAGACCAGGCCAGACTCCATGATTGCCTGCAGGTGTCTATACAGTGAACGGAAACTTTCTTTTCAGTAAGTTTAGACTGTGCATCGGAGTTAACCAATACCTATTCTGTATTTTTTGTCACATTTCCTACATGTTGGAATATTGAAAGAATTTATTTTGGTATCTATTCATCTTCTACAGAACTTCCTACTTATAAATTACTATTTTAAGATCATTTTATAAAACCTATATGCTGTTTTAAAGGATTCTTATCTGTGATTTATAAATTAATTATATTAACAAAACTGTCAGAATAGTAATATTCTTCTGAATAGCTTCATCAAATTATCAAAAATAAAAAAAATAAATAAACCAATAAATAGCCCTTAAATATAGAAACAGAATATTGTACTGGGTATGTTTACTTCCCAGTATACATACATCTGTATTCTATTTGTGACACATATGCGGAACATTTTTCTTTTTAAACTTTCTTTTATTATTTGCGTCTTTTACAACATGCATTCTCAGTCTCATCATTTTCCATCCCTGTGTACCTTGACCTCTGCCCTTACATCCATCCCCCTACTGGATAAAATTTAAGAGAAAAAAGAAAAGAAAAGAAAAGAAAAGAAAAGAAAAGGGAAAATAATCTTATCATGGAATGTATAGTGTGACTTAATGAGCCACACAGTAAATTCTTTTGTCCATATAACTTTACTAGCAAGTTCACTGCAAAGAGTCATTGGTCTGGTTCAAGGCCTCTACTTTCTGTTACACTATTTATGATGGGTCCTCACTGGGACTCCTCTTAGTTATCCTGCTATTGCCCGTGTTGGGGGAAATCCTGCAGCTTTGAATCTGTGGGGACCATTCCTTCATGTGTTCCAGTAGATCACAAATAGTGTGGACACTGGAGTGAGCCAATGCATAACCCCTGGTTCTAAGCCTGGATAGTTGCAAGGGTTGATCAGTAAGTACACCAGTTTCTCCGTCTTCACCACCAAGGTGAGCTCTCCTACACTACTCTAGTGAGTTCATCCTTGCAGCAGTGAGCATGGGGTGGGTATTGCCAGGTCTCCTCCCCCATGTCCCCAGGGCCAGATCTCCCATACCTACATCTATTATGGTTTCCAGTGTGTGGCAGAGGGGCCTCTCTCCTGAGAGTCACAGCAGAAGAGGAGCAAGGCTAGCTCTCTGTCTCCCATAACCTCAGGGTCAGGTCTCCCAGCGGCCCTAAACCATTGATGGGTGAGAGGCATCTCTTTACCACCTATGCTGCCACATGACAGGTGAGTAACGCGTACAGCTCTTCCATGCTCACAGTATTGGTGCCGACTCTCCCACACTTCTGCCAATGGAGTTGACTCTATAGTGCTGCCCATGCAAGGCACAGGGCCTGATCACCAGAGTATTGCAGTTGGTGGCAGGCAGGGACAGCTCTCCTGTTTTTCTGATCTCAGAGGCAGCTCTCCCACCTGCTTGGGCATTGATAGACAAGGGAAGTGGGGAAAGGCATCTCTCCCCTTCCCATGCTGACTCATGACAGATGAGTAAGCAGGACAATTCTCCCACACTCGCAACCTTGGACTGGGCCAGCCACACCTCTGCCAACAGGATTGGCTCTACTGAACTTTTTTTTATTTTTTAGTTTACTTGAATTTAGACATAAGCATGCTTCTTGGATTTATGCAATTACCTGCTTTCTGGCCTCTGGGCTATACCATTTTCCTTTCTTTAGTATAGTTTCTATTTTCCAGAAAATTGCTGGAACTGACTTATTCACTGAAAGCTCACCTAACATTGCCTTATTGTCATGGCTTTGGTTATGTTTTTTTTATTCACTAAATAAAATTTCAAAAGGGAGAAAATGTAAATTTAGATATTAATGTTGAATAGTAACTTGAATTGATAAGTACCTATTTGAAATGCTTTTTTAAATTATATCATGACACAGCATTCAAAGTGATGTTATTTATGGACCACACTCTCATCTCTTTTGTATGCTACTAAAGGCGAAAGAGTTAACCACATAGTTTTCATAAGGTATATTCAAGGTTATCAATAATAGTGGAGAGTGCCAGAATAGACTCCAATACATAAGTGTAAGCCTCGGTCTCTGGCCCCCATTTTTGGAGGCCCTGCCCCTGTGCCCACCAGGTCTTGACTCTCCTGGAGGGTAAAGATGAGCCTGCCAAAATTTTGACCACTCCCCAGTCTATTTAAATTGCTTCCCCCTGGAAAATTCCCTCGTGGTCTCTTTCCTCTCCCACCTGTGGTCACATTCACAGCCACCTGGTTCCCCCTTGGGGCCACGCAAGAGTGCAGGAATCCCATTAAACCTGGATTTGTTTTAATTTGGCTTGTTATTATTTGGCTTGATTGGGATTTTTGCATCAGCAGAGAGCTTGTATTAGGAAAAATTTCTAACATCTTGGAGGTCCCACTGGGTAGGGCGGCCTTTCTGAGTGGCCCTAGGCCATGTGTTGAAAGTCCCCCTAGTCCACAATCTGAGCTCTCCATGCCACACTAAAACCGGCTCCTGGGTTACATTGGCTGTGTCTTGGTGAGTCCCTTTTTCTTGTCTATGCTATAGGGTTTTTGGGGAACCCATTCATACTTACTTTTGTCAATATCAAACTCTTGTTGAAGCTGCGAGCTCATGCCAAGAGCTTGATTTCAGCAGCGGCTAGTCTGTCAAGACTGGGCCTGGCTGGGGTGGGCTTTGTTTGCTTCAGAGACGCCTAGCATTCAATTTCCATGACCCTTTTAGGCCTAAGAGCTATTTTTAGTGGACACACTGTAATAGACCTAGGCCACGTGGTTGGACATAGACTTTAAAATGGGCACTTGTAGTTCAAAGCCAGATCTGCTGTCACCCCTGGGATGCCTCTTACAAAATCTTTATAAATTGGGCCTGTACATATGCCCATGGATTGTGGGCTCTGTGCTCTTGCCCTTCCCTTAGTAGGCAGTGCCTCACAGAACCATGCAGCCAGAGGCACTGGCCCCTCTTCCAGATCTCTCTCAGATAGAAAAGTGGCTAGGTACCTTTTCCACTAATCTTTCTGCTTAAAGTTAAGAACTGTTGAGGAGGGTCCCCAAACCCCTATACAGGAAATGGTGAAAATGGCCTTTAAAGTTTTTAATGCTCGAGAAGAAACAGCCGAGTCTTCCTGACAGACAAGGCTACAATAACCCACAGGCCCAGGCTTTAGCAACTTCCCTAAGGTTGCAGAAAGGGGGACAAGGGAAGCCAACCACAAGGCTCTACCTTGATAGAGTACAGCCTAAGTCAACCTCACAGGCAAGCTATTTCAAGTGTGGCCTAAATGGTCGTGTGGCACAATATTGCACTACGCCTCCTCCAAGGTTATACCCTATCTGCCAGCAACCTAGACACTGGAAATCACAATGGCCCTATGTGGGCTTACCCAGCACCTTTACTGGGTTGAGATATCCTTAGCCACTTCCCCAAAGCTTTATTCTGCTTCTTGGAGCCCCTTTTTGACCCCACCCATCTCCAAGATTGTACTTTACAGGTTCACTCCTGCCAGACGAGTGCCCAGGCAAACCCACAAATGGCTCTCCACATATGTCAGTCTCTACACCAGCTTTGTGGACACGAAGCAGGTGAAGATTGGCAGGTTGATTTCACTCATATGCCTACTCATAAAAAGCTCTGTTACCTCTTAATACTTGTGGACATTTTTACAGGATGGATAGAAGCATTTCTGGTCTCCAGGGAAACAGCATATGTGGTGGCTCAGGTACTCCTAGACCACATCATTCCTCAGTTTGGTGTCCCACGGACTGTGCAGACAGACAATGAGACACCCTTCACTATCAGGGTCATAAAGCTTGTGTCAAAAGCTCTCAACATCGCCTGGAAATTCCATACCCCCTATCATTCACAATCCTCGGGAAAGGTGGAGAGGGCCAATGAACTCATCAAACAACAACTAACCAAGCTCTCCATTGAATTCATGTTATCTTGGCCCTCCCTTCTCCCAATTGCCCTTACTCACCTCAGGGCCACCCCACGTTCCCCTACTGGCCTGAGCCCTTTTGAGATGCTTTATGGCAGGCCCTTTCTCCTTAACCATTACCTCCCAGTCCAAACTCCTCCACTGGTGGGGTACCTACCCTACGTTTCCCTTTTAGGGCCCCTTCTCTATTCACACAGTGACAGTTGTCTCCCTGCCCCCACACCAGTGGACCATAATTCTTGTAAACTTGCCCTGTTCTGATGAGGGGACAGAGTACTACTCAAACAGTTAACTCCTAGGTCTCTCAAACCTCGATGCACAGGACCTCACACGGTAATCCTCACCACCCCCTCAGCTGTCAAGCTCTTGGGACACCCATGCTGTTATATCTCTCCAGGCTTAAGCGGGCAACTACTCAGGACACTTGGTCTGTCCAGCAGACTGGACCTTCCACCCTCCGATTTTCCAGGATGCCACAATGGAGGGCCTACCTGCTCCTCATCCTGGCACACTCATCTTTGGTGATAACAATATTTTTTTTCCTAGACACCTGCCTTCACACCTACCCAAAGAAACAGATGCCTGACATCTCTGGGATGACAGTACATGGGATGTCTTTCCAGCCACACTTCTCGCTGAGCATCAACCCACCAACACCTAGCTCTCCCCTTCCCCATGTTGCCCTATGCCCGCAGAAAGTAGCCAAACTTGAGTCAATGCCCCTTTTTCCTATGAGAGCCTAAATGTTAGTCAAAATATCACCTCAGCTTCCTGTTACCCCTTATACAAACAGTCTGGAATGTAAACCCCAGTCTCTGACCTCCATCTTTGGAGGCCCTATTCATGTGCCCGCCAAGTATTGACCACTCCCTGGACAAGGTTCAAGATGAGCCTGCCAAAATCTTGACCACTCCCCAGTCTATTTAAACTGCTTTACCGGACAGTTCCCACATGTTCTCTTTCCTTCCCCACCCCTGTGGTCTCATTTGTGGCCTCCTGGTTCCCCTTCAGGGCCACATGAGAGCACAGGAATCCCATTAAACCTGGATATTATTTAATTTGGCTTGTTGTAATTTGGCTTGATAGGGATTTTTGTGTCAGCGGAGAACTCGTGTTAGGAAAAATTCCTAACAATAAGTATTCAAGAAAATGCAATTCTCAGTTTAAAGTGATAATCTTTGTCATTTTGTCCCATAGGAGCTGTATAGTTTTAGTATAAGGTTGTATATTGACTTACAGATTTTGACTCATGTTTCTCTTGACTATTGAAATGTGTGCTAGTCCCAAATATTCCTAGAAATGACACTTATCATCTGTTAATATTTACATGATAAATCTGGTCAATATATCTCATCTCTGAAGAATTTACTTAAATAAAAAAACATTTACCAAGCAATATTTAAACCCATTGAGTATGTATTTTTTAACAACTTTGGGTGTAACATTCCTAACTTTTTTAAAATTTTGCTTTGAGATTGAATTCATTCTCTCTCTTTCTCCCTCACTGGTTTTCTTGAGGCAACATTTCATTTTATATTCTATACTGGCAAGAAACTCAGTATGTAGACCTTGTTGGCCTCAAACATGCAGCAATCCTCTTACCTCAACTTGCTAAATGCTGGGATTACATAATGAACCACTACACCCACCTACTAGACTTTTATTTGAACTTCTTTTGACTTATTTATTTCAAGGCCTTGTCTAATTCTGAAAATTCTTGTATTTCTGAATGTTATTCTATCCCTTTACAATAAATATTGGCAACCTCTGAGTGCCAGCCTCAGTGACCCCTCAGGGTCAGAAGAAGACTTATAGTAAGTGGAATTTAGAAGGATCTGAGGGCAAAAATAAACTCTCCACTATGTACTTTACTGCATAAGTTTCTTTATTCTTTATTCTCTTTCTAAGTTTCTAACTTATATAAATACACAAAACAAAGACAATTGTCTGAACTTAAATTTAGTCAGGGTCAAAGAGCATATAAATGCTGTCCTGAGATAAGATGTTAGCATCTTTATGGTCTGTGGAGGGATAGCCAGAAAAGGCACCCAGGCAGTGCCTGGGAGGCTTCTAAACTCTAAAAAGAGGAGACAGGAAATTCATATGTTAAACTACATTCTTAAGTGCTGCTTGCTAAACTAGAAGTTTGTAATCAAAGTATGTAAAAAAAAGAGGAGGAAACACAGCAGCTTTGTGTTCCCTGAGCACTTCTTTAGCATTGGCAGAGTCTGGGAACAGTGTTTATGGTAGTCATGGTAACTAAAGAGTGGTGTTTGATTTACATTAGCATTTTCTTCAGCATAGCTAGCTAAAGGGGACTTTTCAGATCTGAAAATTACATCTATCATCCTATGTGGTTAGGACAAGGGGGATTTATGGTTAAATAGTACAAAATTCCGACAGCCCAAGTCAAATGGTGATGCTTGTCTGCCATGTCGTTCACATGAAAAGGATTTAATAGCTTTTTTAGGGTAGTGCTCAGGGTAGTGTGTGGGGGGGATTAACTGAGGTTAACACTTTTCTAAATCAGCTGTGGGAGAATTTAGGTCACTAATCTCTTTATCAAGAAGGACTAAGAACATGCCACCCCTATCTAGAATGTCCTAAAAGTGATCCACATGAAGGACTCCATTTCTGACCAAATGTCCGCCAAATTGAAGGTAATTGCAGGGAGCTGGCTACTAAGTTTGTCTCAGGAAATGAAGCAAAGAATAGATTGTAGGAATCAAGTTTATTGATTCCTTGATGAAATTTCCCACTGGAAGTCCCAGAGTGGGAAAAAAGTAGATAGTATATCAGGACATGGGAAAAATTGTTCCAATAATCAATACACTATTGAAATTTGTACCGAGGGAGAGTGCTTATGACTTCACAACAGATTTACTGTAAGAATAGATGATATACAAAAGGTGGTAGGCCTAGTTAGTGCCTTGCAATTGTGTTTATCTCCATTAGAAAGCATTCATTCTTGGATCAACCTTCTACTCTATCAACAGAAGTCTCACTGCATGGTTCCTGTGCAGCTCACCAAATAAATACTGTTGAAAATACATATACTTTATCAATGTATATCTATCTTTTGTTATCAAGTTTGCGTCTTAGGGTTTTATTAGTTTTTGTTCTTTGTCTCATATGCCTATATAATGCATATTGGTTGTTTTCAATTTGATTGTATTCTTTTGCCCTCTCCCTCTCCTGCTGAAACAGTTCTCAGTAAATTCCCTCCTACTTTCATATCTTGTGTGTGTGTGTACATGTGTGTGTATGTGTGTGTGTATATGTGAGAGAGAGAGAGAGAGAGAGAGAGAGAGCAAGAGAGTGAGTGAGAGAGAGAGAGGGAGAGAGGGAGGATCTGCTGACTTTAGAGTTGCTTTCATGAGCATGGGTGGAAAGTCATTACTGGATCATGGGCAACTCACCAGTTGGAAAAACAATGAAGAAAGTGACAGCATTTCCAGCAGCCACCATTAATTGTATATACTTAGGAATGGAAAGGGTCTCATGGGCATCTTCTCAGTCCACGAGGAAATGTTGGCAGACCCAATGTCGTTCAGGTCTTGAGCACTTAACTACAACTGCAGTGAGTTCGTGGTTGTAATGACATTGTACTATCCAGAAGACAGCATTTCACAGCACTTCTCCTCTTACTCTAGATCTTATTGTCCCTCTGCTCCTTTCTCTGCAATATTCCTTGAGTCCTAAAGAATGTGATACAGTTTTCTAAGGCAGGGTTAAGCATTCAGTATTCGCTATTGACCAGTTGTGAGTATCAGTACTAATCACCACCTCATTTTGAAAGTATGTTTCTCTGACTGAGTGTGAGAGCAGCACTGATCTGTGGTTATGAACACAAATATTAAGAAAACAGTTTCACAACCTGTCTCTTTAGCAAAACAATAGTAGTAGGTTCCCCACTGGGGCTTCTGACATCTCCATTAACAGGCTTCTGGTCAAATTTCTAGTATCATCTAGGAATGCCTTCCTGTAGAGCAGGCCTCAAGTCTAACCAGAAAGCAGTTGGTTACATCCCGGTCGTAACACTATTACACTAATGTGTACATCATGACTGATGGGTTGTATTGTAGCTCTCATGGTCCACTGGGTAACCCCAATGATGATTTCACAGCAACCATTCTAGCACCCTTGGGCATAAGGAAAGTTAGATAGCAGGTTAGAAGCTTTCAGTTTATCTCTAGCTTGATTCCTCTCTATTTTAGTACCCAAGTGTGCAATATCTTCAGCAATAGGGTTTTACCATGTGAATTCCAATTCATAACCCAAGATCAAAGAAAATAACCTGATGTTTTATTCTCACTTAAAGCTAAACATGTCTATTCATTTGCCTCTCCAGTTATTTTAGATATATTTAGAATTAGATCTTATAAAATCTAAAATAGCTGGTGAGTACTTTAGATTTTATAAGATATTTTGTAACTAAGTATTACCAACTACCACAATCCCATAAAACCATTTTTACCACCTATAATTCTTTGTAAAGACAGGGCCCCAAAGCTTGTAAAAATTTATTTGCCAATTAAGATAGGCTTGGTGTTTTCTCCTACTACTGCTGTATAGACCTCAAATCTCAGTGATTTAAAATAACAAAGTTTATTTTTACAGAGCTTTAGCTAAAAAGAGTTGTTATGACCAAAGTTCAAAGTGTGGTTAAGAATATAGGTGTTTACTTTGTATGCATGCTAGAATTGCACAGAAAATGTCTCATTTTTGCTCATATTGTCTTTGTGCTAGGTAAGCTACATTACTATATCTTTATTAAAAATGAATAGAGAAGTATATTCCTTTAATATGACCAGAAATGGAAAATATTTGAGTACTTAATGAATAGCTTGATAGTAATATCACATTTTATATAATCATAAAAACAATTATAAATCAGATAAGAAATGCATCAGTCAAAACCACCCCATTTACTTTTAAGAAGGAAACTGTATCATCCATAAATGCATAATTAATTTGAGAAAGAAGATTTTAAGGAATACAACAAAAATGAGAAAGAAATTTTGGAACACCTACATTTTGTGTGTGCGGTTTTTTTTTTCACAAAGGATTATGGGAAATTATGTGACAGTTTCTGATGCATAGGTGTAGGCCACAGCAACTTCTATAAATTGTTCAGACCTTTTGGGTTGGTTATAAGGCCTGGCTCTTTCTTCTCATCTTTATCTTAAAAAGCACACTTAGCCATAGGCAATGTGTATCATGGCTGTGTTGTAATGCAACTTTATTTACAAAACCACATGGATATGACTGATACATTTTGTGGACTCTGCTGGTTAAGTTTTGGCAGCTTAAGACAAATTGTCATCAGATGGGATAAGGAAATCTCAACTGAATAATTTTCTATACCAGATGTGAGTAATCTACTTGACTTGTGGGCATGATTATGGGTTGTTTTTGTGAGTATAATTGATGTGCCCAATGTGGAAAATGCCATCCCTAGGCATGAAGGCTTGGATATAAAAGAAAGCAAATTGAGCAATACAGGAGAATCAAGCCAGTAAACAGTGTTTGTCAGTGGTCTTTTCTCCAGTTCCTGCTTCTAGCTTCCTGTCTGATCTCCCTAGTGACAGATGTGAAAGTAAAAGACAATAAAACCTTTCCTTCCCAAGTCACTTTTTGTCAGGAATTTGTCACAACAAGAGAGAAGCAAAGTAGGAAACTCTGTTATAGAGGGTGGATAGCCATATTTCAAAAAGTGTCTCCTCATGGCTAAATATAAGAAGGCAAAATCTAAGACTATGAATATGAGCAAAGTTAAAACTAAAACATTCAGTAGGATAGAAAAGAAAAATAATATAGATATATATATAGTTAAAACTAAAACATTCAGTAGGATAGAAAAGAAAAATAATATATATATATATATATATAGTTAAAACTAAAACATTCAGTAGGATAGAAAAGAAAAATTATATATACATATATATGTATATATACATATACATATACGTGCGTACACACACACACACACACACACACATATATAGCTTGCCTGAGAATCAGAGCATGGAACTAGCCACTAGTTAGGTGTAGACATCAGGCAATGGTGGCATACACCTTTAATCTCAGCATTCAGTAAACAGAGGCAGATGGATCAAGGGTTCAAGGCCACCCTAGGGCTACAAGAGACTGAATCAGTCTAAAAGAGAAACAGAGGCAGGTGGTGGTGGCTCACACCTTTAATCCCAGCCTTAGGGAGGTGGTAATGGGAAGTGATATGACCGGGCAGAGAGAAGAATATAAGGCAGGAAGAGACAGGAGCTCAAGATTTAGTCTGAGGTTTCATAGAGATGGCAATCAGTCTAAGGACTTGTAGATACAGGATACCCCATTTGGTCTAAGGATTTTGTAGAGGTAAGAGGTAAGACTGCCCTGCTTCTCTGATTATTCAGCTCTCAGCCCTTAATATCTGACTCTGGGATTTTATTATTAAGGCCAGTTAAAAATCATGCTACATCATCCTCTTTGTTTTCATTTAAGAATAGTCTAATTGGGACACTTCATACTGAATGATTTATACGTTAAAGTAAGTATGGTATTAATATTCTATATTCTGAAATAAATAATATTCAGAAAAACACATTTTATGCATGTAATTTAAAAAGAAGAAAATAAGACAACTGTGTAGCTTTCTTAATGAATAAGTAAAAGCAATTTTATTTTCACATAATATTTTTTACCGAAGCAATGATAAACTTCTAACTGAAGCAAATTTTTTTTGCTAGCAGAGACTATCCTTCAGTGTGAAAAGCAATAAACAAAAGTATGGTATGGCCTATATATAAAAAAGAAAGGACTTTTTTTTTTTAACCAGATGTCTATGAAACTATGGGAAAGAAATGTGATTAAAGCAATCCAGCATATTTTGGGATCTAATTTGTCAATGTTTGTATTATCAGAATCAATTGCTATGGTTGAATATATTGGATAGTGCAACATCCTTGTGATAAAGAACACCAAAGTGATTAAGTTAGTCTTTCATGATTTATAGAACCGCGTCTAATTATATAATACTTCTCTTTGACAGAACTTTGATTTGAGGATAATATAAGTGATAAAGAGTGATAGAAAGTGAGTTCTACGGCCTTCCCCTGTAATCAGATGGATGACTACCTTAATAGTCATCATAGAACTATCATCCAGTAACTGATGGAAGCAGATGCAGATTGACAGCGAAGCACTGGGCTGAGCTCCAGGAACCCAGTTGAAGAGAGGGAGGAGTGATAATAAGGGGTCAAGACCATGATGATGGTGAAACCTACAGAAATAATTGACATAAGCCAGTGGGAGAGCTCACTGATTTCAGATTGACAGCTGGGAAAACTGTGTAGGACCAAACTGGACCCTCTGAATGTGGGTGACAGTTGTGAGGTTTGGGCAGTCTGTGGAGCCACTGACAGTAGGATCAGAATTTATACCTAAAACATGAACTAATTAAATGCTGTGAACAATGCTCTTGTATGCTGCAAAGATTTGTCACTTGTATTAGTTTGATAAATGCTGATTGGCCAGTAGCTAGGCAGAAACTATAGGTTGGGCAACCAGAATAGGAGAATTCTGGTTAAAAAAAAAAGGAAGAGAGATATAATCATCAGATCACTAGACAGCCTCAGAAGAAGCAAAATGAGCATGCTACTGAAAAATGGTACCAAGACACATTGGTAAACATAGACAAGAATTATGGGTTAATTTAAGTTGTAGAATCTAGTTAATAATAATCCTTTACTTAAAGGCCAAGCGGTTTATAATTAATATGAACCTCTGTGTGTTCCTTTGGGATTGAACAACTGCAGGACCAGGAGGGACAGAAACTTCCGCCTACAATTCCCTATGGAGGGATACCTTGCTCAGTCTAGATATGGACAGATAGCTTGTGACAGACTTTGCTGACTCCACATGCAAGGTCTCACCCTCTCTGAGAGGTGAATGTTGGGTGCGGTGGAAAGAAAATGGGAGGAATGTGAGGAGGGGAAGAAGAGGGAACTGGGATTGGTATGTAAGATTTTTTTTAAAAAAGATTGTTTTAATCAAAAAAGGAAAAAAAAGAAGTGAGTTCTGTTTCCATGATTTATTAGAGTCCTTCAAGATGAAGAACATCAGTAATTCAAACAGGTGATCTAGTTTGGGAAAATCATAAAGTGAAACCAAATATCAGGAAATAACTCTTTCATAGCTTGTGTTTCCTAATAAATAGGAAGATGCGGGTACTTATGATCAAGAAATTATCACTGTAGAAAACCTTATTTTGTGGGAGACACAGGAATAAATATTTATACTAGATTTGCTCATATTAGCCAAAGACAAATAAGAAAATGGCATGTGGAGGACCAATAATTAAATACAATGTTTATAAAAGCAAATAGCTTATTTTAATAAATATAAAAATGTGTTACTATTTGCATTAATATAAATTGAAATTAAATTCTAATATTAGCTAGAGAAATGAAATATATCTATGAATATTTAAAATATTAAAATATGACTTAGTAAACTCATACTTTTGTGAATGGGAAAATGTATTATTTATGAGCAGATATATATACACACATGCATACATATTCACACACAGTCATATATATAATAAAACAAAGAATAGATTAACAGTGAATTTAGGATACTGATTAACACAAATACTAGGGCAAGCAAAGAGATTAATTTGAAGTGATAATATATGATGCATCTAAAGTTTGAAATTTCCTGTCATTTTTATTATAAAAAAATTGGTGTGTATTTACTGTGCTATAGTGATGGGTTAAGATAAAGTATTCAAATATAACTTGTACTGTGATTGTAGCCTTCGTAGCTACCTCCTTTTCCTCAATCTTTTCCCCCAGAATCCTTCTTTCCACTCCACTTCTCTTTTTATATATAAACATATCCTTTTTATGTATACATGTGTAATCTAGAAGCCACAAGTATGACAAACATAATGTTTAGTTTTATGAGTTGAACTTGTTTTGTTTAATATGACTATATCCAGTTGCATCCATCATTATATCTTTGACATGGCATCATTAGACTTCGTTATGGCCAAATACAATTTCATTATATATTTCATTGTACCATCTTTTAATGCATTTATCTACTAGATACTATGACACTAAAGATGAATCCATAGCTTGAGTTGTGAAGATCATACTGCAATAAGGCTTATGTGAAAGTGTGCTGGCTAGTTTATGTCAATTTGAACATAATTTAGAGTCATTTGGAAGAAAAGAAACTTAATTGACAAAAAGATGCATCATGTGATTTGCCTGTTAGCAAGTTTATGGAGAATTTTCTTGATGAGGATGCTGAACTGGTAGGTCCCAGCTCACTGTGGTAACCACCCTTTGGCTGGTGGTCCGAGCTACTCTAAGAGAATAGACTAAGAAAGCAAAGAGGAGGCAATCCAGTGTGCAACATCCTTCCATGGCCAATATTTCAGTTCCTACATTGGGGTTCTGTCTTGTGTTCCTTCCTTGACTTCCCTTAGTGTGGAGTGTGACCTGAGAGTTGTAAGATGAAACACACCTTCTCCTCCTCAAGTTACTTTTGGTCATGGTGTCTATCACAGCAATAGACACTTGAAGTCAGCAAGCAACTTAGCAATATGTTTACTTAGAGATTTTGGGCTTATACCTAGGGTAGGGTAACTTTGGGTTTACTAAGCTTCCATCACACTGAATCTCATAGAGCCTAGGCCAGTTTATAATTTTACCAGCAGTGTGTGGGTGGACCCTTTTCCCAATACTCTGACCAAATAACTTTTGTTGTGCTTTGCTTTCTTGCTATAGCACCTGTGACTCAGAAGAGATAGGAGAGTCACTTTAATTTGCTTTTCACTGGTTGCTAAAGATATAAACAGTTTTAATCATATGTTTACTGTCCTCTTGTGATTCACATTTTTGAACCTGCATTTCACTGGCTCAATTATACAGGGTTGTTTGTGTTTTGAATGTTTAGATTTTGACATCTTCATGTATTCTGGATAGATCAGATGACTAGTTAGCAAGGCTTTTCTCTAAAATATAAGCTATATCTTCAATAGCTGTCCCTACTCTGGATATAGTTATTTATTATTTTCAGTAATTAATTATTAATTAAGTAATTTTTAGTTTATTGTGAATGGGATTTTTAAAATTTCTTTCTTGGTCTGATTGTTATTAAAATACAGAAACATTTCTGAATTCTGCATATTGATCTTATATCTCATTTATTTGCTGAGAGTGTTTAGTTTAAAGAGATTTTCAGTGTCACTCTGTGTGTTTTATGCATAAATTAAATTGCTTTCAAATGGTGATAATCTTACTTCTTTATATTTTTTCTTATACGCCTTAACTTGGGTACATAGGTGTTTTGAAATATTACTCATTAATATCATATACATTAGCATTTTCAGTCTCATTACTAGTTTGTATTCGAAACAACAGATAACTTATGGCACTCTGAAATATTATATTAACTACTTTCATTCTGAGAATACAGAATTTCAAGGAAAGAGACATATTACCCATGAATCTTCATTAGCTGTTTACCTCACATCCACAAACACAGCAAATATACCTCATCCTTTTATTTGAAATGCATATTTTCAGCAGCATAATGATAAATACCTTAACATAAGCAATCAACCAACTTAATTGATCAAAATCCCATTCTCCCTTGTGAAAGCCATTCGTTTCTCCCTATGAGCTCATGGGGTAAACATAGTAAATCTTGTGCTGTAAAAGCAGCACAGCAGGCATAATATGAACAAAATTTATGGAATATACCTTAGAAATTATATGTTAGTCTTGACTTGACTTGGGAAAAAATAGAAAAGTCAGAAAAAGAAAGGGTATCACAAATCTCAAAAGGCAAAATCACCTGAGAAAGAAAATGAAAAAAAGGCATATTACTGAATTTACTGGGAAGTCCTTATTATGTATCTTCTATACTCCAGGAAATATGCTAGTTTTAGTGCAAAGGTATGCAAAGAAAGATATATGATACTTGTCAGAAAAAAATATTTGAAGCAGGTAGTTATTTTTTTATTCCTCAACTCCATCCTAAAGAAATTACAGATGCAAAGAAGTAAATTGAAAAACTATTTCACCACTGGCAGCAAAAGTTCTGTTATGGGAAAAAAAGCTCTCTTGAACCAGGAGATAGTATTGAGTGTTTTAAGGTCTTGTGAGGAAGGTTATTGTGAAGGCAGCAAGCGAATAAATTGCAGAAATACTCTTTAAACTCTTCTCCTTTATGTTGGTGGAGGGGCACATCTTCCCTTTTGCTTTACAGCAGGTTTCCTACACCCTGCCATGTTCTCTTTTAATCTTGATACAGTTAAGTTAGGATAAGCAATTAGAAATAGATCCTGTGTGAAACTTCTTCAGCAGATGAAGTTGAGCTAAAAAGTACCTCTTCACAGATACTAATTTTCTGTAATGGCTTAAATTTGCAACGACAGAATTACTGAAAGTAGAAACACTGGAACCTATAAATGAAATACTAAAAGTAACCATAATCATTAAATTAAGTAGAAAAACTTTAATCAAAAAGGGGTATACAAAGATAGAAACACTAGAGTGCAGAATTCAAAAATAGAAATGCTAAAGCACAGTGGGTATAATGAGTGAATATGCATATGCCCTTTGTCTGTGTGGATATAATGGTCAGACATAGATTGTTCCAGAAGGTATGATTGAACAAAAATATTAAAGATGAACATATTACCTTTAGATATTATAAAATGCTTATAAAATAGAGGAAGGTATTTTAAAGGAAATATGAGACAAAAATCCCTATCTTTAAATAAAAATAGATTTCAATTTCAAAATACCTAAAATGTCAAAAGATAAACATGAGGAAATTATAAAAGACAGTCAATTGTAAATGCCAAAATGAAAAATATAGTGTCTAAAAATTAAATAACTAGGATGAACAAAAGGAAAACTCAGTGAACTTAAGGCAGATGAAAACTAAGTCAATCAATTTTTTTCTAAAAAGAGTGAAAAAGAATTCAACAAGAGTTGATATTCTAAGAAAAAGACTGTATAAGTTTAATTCAGTAATCTGAACTAATGATTGGAAAGTATTGGGATGCTTCACAGCTCATGTTTTCAGGCCCTCAGTTCAATGTAGATATAGAAATCTATATAGTAAACTTACTATTTGCATAGTTGGGTTTCCTCACTCAATATAATATTTTCCCAGTTCCATCTATTTTTTTTCCAAAATTTCTTATTTTTGCAGCTGAAAACTATTTGTTGATTATGCATACCACAGTCTAGCCGATTCAGTTTCTGAGCTATTATGAAAGGAGTTACAATGAATATGGTGTAGTTTTCTTCGTCATGTCTTTTGAGGATATGGATTCCATCCAGAAGAGCTATAGCTGGATCATGTGCAGTTATTTTATCTTTTGGGGAAACTTCAATACTGATTTCCACAGTGGTCATACCAACCTATACTTGCATCAACAATGAATTAGGGTTCCCTGTTCTCCACATTCTTGTTAGCACTTGTTTTCTTGATGATAGTTTTTATGACTAGAATGAGATTGATTCTTAAAGTCTTTTGATTTTATTTTTTTTCTTTTTCTTTCCAGACAGGCTTTCACTATGCAAACCTTGGTGTTTTGTAACTATGTAGATCAGACAGGCATCAAACTTAAAGAGATATGGATGCCTCTGCCTTTCAAGTGCTGAGATTAAAGGTGTTCTCATTATTGATATCTGATAAGGCTTCCCATTTTCTAAAATAATAATTTACTTACTTATTAGTTTAGAGAAAGTGTACACCATGACCAACAGCTGGTGTGGAAAATCATTTGGGTCTAAGGATATGTTGCTTTGGAAAAGAGGGACAGCTTTTGTTTCCACAGAAGATGAGAGCATGTGGAATCCTTTCAGACTAATGTAATTTGATGGCCCAATACTCCCCAAAAGGTCTCTGTGAACCACACATGCCCCCAGAAATACTTTGCCCAATAAAATGCAGGAAGCAGTTTGGAGAGTACTATGCCCAAATTCCCTTAATGATTGTTTATAAATGTGTGTTTTCATTTAAAGGGGGATATTCTAAAGAGATGAATAATTTGTATTTATATAGATCTTGGTTTCTTGACACAAATTTAGGGTCAATTTTGTATATGTATATTTCTGCTCTTGATTAATGTATTGCAGTTGTGCAGCTCATCTTAAAAAGTAATATATAATTAAGAAATTCAGGTTAATAGATAGTCATCTATAATAGTCAAGCTTGTAGTCATATTAGTTAGGTTTTCTAGATGTACAGAGATATATACAGAAATATATTTCATATGGGTAGGTATTCTTCAAACCTTTCAAAGACTAACAGAATATGGCATTTGAAATGTTTAAGAATTTAGGACAATGAGACACATCTGCTCCTGACATCACCAATCTACTTCAAGAGGATGATGGGAATTGAAGAGGCTCCTTATGGAGCTTGTTAGCCATTTGGGCAAGAAACTGCTCTTGCCTGAACTGCTTGACGTTTTGTTGTATGAACTGTACATGTAGAACCTACAGAAAAATGACTGCTGAACTTGTGTAAAGGTGAGACCAACTTTTGGAGCTCCTGTTTCATGAAAGAGTCTGCCAGACATTCTGCAGGACACAGAAGAAAGGAGCTGATGAACATTGCCAACACAAGGCATAAGGGATCTTCGGATTTCCTGCTTTATGGAAAATTCTGCCAGATACTATGTGCCAGGAGGCTGAAGATGGGTGCCCCAATGCTATATAAGAACATTGGGTGACTGTTCCAGGCAGTGAGATGTCTCTGTCAATTCTAGAGTTTTGGAAGTTACTTATAATGTACTTCCTGTTAACTTAGGTAATATTATATTCTTCTGGGGTCTTTGATGGAGTTGAAAAATAAATATAATTATAGTTTTCCTTAGTTAGGATAAAGATAAAGTAGACATAAATATTGTAAATATAATTCTTCCTTGATACCTATTTGTTATATGTAATTTTACTAAGTTAAAGTTAAAATTTTCCTTTTTATTTAAACAGAAAAGGGGAAATGGTGTGTGAAGTCCTTCTGTATACATGTTGCTTTTATTGGTTAATGAATAAAGAAGCAGCTTTGGCCTGTGATAGGCAGAATAGAACTAGGTGGGGAAGACTGAACCGAATGCTGGAAGGAAGAAGACAGAGTCAGTGAGATACCATGTAGCCTCCAGAAGAGAAAGACCAGAGTTGCTAGTTGGAACCTCTCATGGTAAAATATAAAATAACAGAAATGGTTTAATTTAATATGTAAGAAAGAGCTAGCCAGAAATACGCTTAAGCTATTGGTCAAGCAGTATTGCAAATAATATAGTTTCTAAGTGATTATTTTAGGTTTAGGCAGCTGGAAACAAAGGAGCAGTCTCTACTTACAAACAGCAACTTGAAATACTATTGAATATATTGAAGAGGGGTGAGGAGTGTGAACACTCTGGTCTTATTCCTAATTTTAGTAGAAATGCTTCTAGTTTTCCTCCATTTAGCATAATTATGCCTATGGGTTTGCTGAATATAGTCTTTATATGTTGAGATATGTCCCCTTTATCTTTAGTCTTTCTAAATTTCTTGCCATGAAGAGATGCTGTATTTTGTCAAAGGCTTTTAATGGATCGATTGAAATGATCATGTGATTTATGACCTTGAGTCCCTTTATTTGGTGAATTACACTTATTGATTTTCATATGATGAACCATCAATGTAGCCATAGGAAGCAGACAACAGGATGACCTTTTGATGCATTCTAAATTTGGTTTGCAAGTATATTATTTTGTTTTGCATTTATGTTCATCAAGTAGATTTGTCTATTATTTTCTTTTCTTTCATGCATTCATTATGCAACTTACATTTTAATAATCAATTTATCAAAAGGAAGGATTTGGAAGAAAAAATTAAAAAATTATTGAAGCAAATGAAAATCTATATACAATATAACAAACCCCATGAGATGTGAAAATGTAATCCTTGGGACAAATGTCATAGTCATCTATATCTACATGAAAACCAAATCTACTACTGAATCTCAAAGTTCTAGAAAAGAAGAACAAACAATCCAAGTTACTAAAGGTAAAGAAGTAATATATGTGAGTGGAGAAAAACAAAATGGAGAGTTTAAACATACAAAAGATCATAAAAAAGTATGCACTGGTTTATCAAAACACAAAATAATAGGAAAAGTTGTTATCATCAATGCATTAACTAAAAGTAGTTTGCATAATCTCCTTATTGACAGAAATTTGAGAGATGTTGCACTGTAAAGAACCTTCTTCATATGATAAAATGCCTTTGGTAAGAATGCCACAGACAGTTGGAATGGGACTGATGGAACATCTGACCAAATCGGACTCTCTGAAAGTGGCTGATGGTGGAGGCTGACCGAGAAGCCAAGGACAATGGCAATGGGCTTGGTCTCTATGACAAGGACAGGCTCTGTGTGAGCCTTGTCAATTTGGTTGCTCACCTTCCTGGACCTGGAGGGAGTTGGGAGGACCTTGGACTCAACATAGTGTAGAAAACCCTGATGGCTCTTTGGCCTGGAGAGGGAGGGAGTGGGGGTATGGGTAGAGGGGAGGGGAGGGGAGGGGGAGGAGGAGGGAAGGAGATGGTAGTTTTTAATAAAAATTAAATAAACTGGGAAAAAAAGAATGCCACAGACAATGCCTTTCTACTTGCAAACTGAATAAAGGAAGGGCATGTCATAGTCATTATTTTTGAGTATTGTCTTGGATGGTGCCTTGAGAATAAAAATGGAGGGATATAAACGCTGCAGATTGGAATGCAATGATTCCTGCATAGACTTGTGTAAAACTGCATAACACATGACAATGCTAAAACGCAGTGTGTGAACTCAGTGAGACTCTCAGATAGTTGATTGTTCATTAAACAAAAGAAATAGTTTCTGTGCATTGAATACAATATTTTTAAAGTATCTCCTTAATTTCATATCATTCAGGAACTCAAGGTAATTTTACTTATAAAGAAAGAAAAGAATGTCTTTAATTAACAGAGAGCCATTTTGTGTTAGAGCAGCCCTTAGTCCATAGGACAGTGTACATGGAGAGACACAGGAAGGAAACCAGTGAAGGTGGAGTCATGATCAGAGAGTGATGTCATAACAGTCAAGAATTCCAGAGGCTTCCAAAACCATAAGATGTTTACTTAATGCCATCAGAAGTAGCATTAAGTAAACGTCTTATGACCTTCTGACACCTTGATTTGAACTTCTATACTTTGAAACTCTGAGAGAATAACTTGTAATTGTTTAAACAGGTATTTGATATTTTCATATTGCAGCCTCAGAAGACTAACACCCTAGAAATATAACTTGAAAAAGAAATTATAACATTTTTTCACACTAATATTTTAAAAGGTATTCTCCAGAATATTTTTTAGTACATGTATGATTTCTAAATGAAAATCTATAAAAATCACTGCTAGGAAACATTAAGCAAAATTAGTCGATTCCATGTTTTTGGTTTAGAGACTAAATATTTATATGAGTTCTATTTCTATAAATTGATCTATAGATTCAATATAATACCAACAAATTTCAGGTGTTTTGAGATTTGTTTATTTATTTTTTTTATTTTTATTTTTTTATTTTATTTTTTTTATTTTTATTTTTATTTTTAAATAAAATTTTTATTTTTACTCTTTTATTTTTATTTTTGCTCTTTATGGGTGTTTGCTCTTCCTACCTGTGTGTCTGTGTACCACATGGATGCCATGCCCACAGAGACCACAAGAGGTCTTCTGATTCCTTGGATCTTGAGTTATGAATAGTTGTTAGTCATCATGTGACTACTGGGAATAAAACCTGGAAGAGCAACGAGTGCTCTTTCCCATTTAGCCATCTCTCTTACAGGTCCCAACCCACTCTGCACCAAATTCAGTTTAGAAGAGACTTTGACAAACAATTGCTAAGATTTGCTTAGTAAATCAACCCATGAATATAAGAATAATGTTGAAGTAGGAGGCTTACATCCTCCTAATGAAGAGGTCAGAGAAGCACAGTAAAGGACCTGGAATGAGATAATTATACAATCAAGAGAAATGAAAGAATAGTTATTCAAAGATACAGATGGAAAAATTGGTTAGACACAGGAAAAAGAGCATAAAGGAATGATTGCACCTTGATTCATGTCATAGCTCAAAGATTTACTTTCAGATATAATATATAAAAATGAAAATTAACCTTGATGCTTATGGAAGACAGTGTGATATATACATATATATCCCCTCTTGATATCTGTGTATGTTTGTGTGTGTATGTGTTTATGTGTGTGTGTGTGTATGTGTGTGTGTGTGTGTCCAGGTTCAAGGTATATGGTTCATGTGCATGAATGTGTGTGCCTGTGCTAACACAAATGAAGAAACCCTTTGTGTGACAAGACTTTTACTGGGGAGATACAACACACAAGTCTACTCACCTCAGATAGGAAGTGAAGGGACACTAACCCACATGAACATGTGATGCTGACAGGCCTTGCCCTTCTAATCTTTCTGTCTGCCTTGCTAAAAAAATGTTAGATTGCTTTCCTAAAGCTAACCACCAAAGTCTATTCCCTTATTTGGCAACTTTGTCCTCTTGAGGCTGACAACCAAGGTCTCACAAAAAGAATACGTCTTTGGTTCACCGAATTAACATGCCCAGTTAAAAGTAAACACCTCATCTTAAAACAGGATTTCCCCCTTCACCTTTATAAACTGCCATTTGGCTTGTGCTATGTCTCTCTCCTCTATCCAGAGGCAGTTCTTTGTCCATCTGTGACAAATACCCTTCTTCTGTCCCTTGTCTCCTTCACCTTCTCCCTTGCCCTCTATCTCTTTTACAGTGGTGTCCTAGCCCATGCAAACATAGGACTCCCGTTTTCCTCTTTGTAAGAACAACACCTGCAAGGTCATTTGCTGCTGTTTTGTGCTTGAGTCAGAAAGCAACCACTCTAACTTTTCTTCTCTGCTTAATAAAGGACATCTCTGTGAAAAGAGGTGGTTGGGTGTGGTTGTTCTTAATCTGAAAGGGAGCCCCTGCTCTGTGGGATTTCCTTTCAGGGAGTGTACAACAGTCCATCTACAGTATGGGTATCACCAAAGTCCAACTGAAGAACCATGAGTTTTACTGTGGTTTCTTACAGGAATATGGGTGAAGAGTTACTTGAAGCAGAAAAGACTCAAAACCAGATATATCACCAAAACCTACCTCAGCATAGCTTGCAGCTCACAAAACCTGGGAAACTGTATCATACCGCACAGCCTGTAGGACACTTAACTGGTTTCTGCTTCTTTTAGGAAGTTAATCTGGTCTCAGAGTCTTCTTTGCAATTTGGTCTGTGTGGGAGTCACTTTTAGCAGTCTTGGGGAGGTGGGGAACTAGAGAATCTGTTCAGTTTCAGGGACTTCCTAAAGCTATTCTGAGTTGTTTACCTTCTGACTCAAGAAGCTTCCTGTAGGATGGAATGTTTCAAACTTGGAGGAAACTATTACACAACAAGCCAGAGCAAGCTGTCCAGGATCTTCTTTTAATGTTCCCTGTTACTGTCGTGATAAAGGGTCTCTCACTGAAATGGAAAGCTGTCATTTCAACTCACTGGCTCCAGTCAGGGAGTTCTCAGGATCCACCTATGTGTGCTTGTCAATGCGGAAAGGCAGACTGTGGCATGCCCAACCATGTTTTACATGTCTCAGGAATGCAAACTCTGATCCTCACCCTTACAGAGAAAGTACCTTCCACCCACTAAGCTACCTCCCCATGCCCCAAAACATTATATTTAAACAAAGTTTAAGTGAATTGTATGCTAAACCCCTTTTATTTAGAGATATTGTTTATAATACAAAAATATAATCTATAGTCTTGTAGATACATATATGTGACAAATTTCTTCATGTAAGCCTATGCATTATTGTGTGAACAATATACTGCATATACATAAATTTGTTTATAGTATTCATATGAATATGTTGTATATATTTATGATAAGATTTCAAAATAGAGGAAGAACTGTAACCTAAGGCTTCTTGAAAGGCATTAAATATGTTTAATCTTCATAAATATACAGGTCTAAGCTAAAAATAATGAGCTGTTTCACACAGAATAGTGCATTTAAACACAGTGATTTGCCAAAGGTATATGATTTGGTAGTGCCATCACAGTCTTCGCTGGTAGGAATATCAGTTCCTGTGGTAAATAGCTATTTGGTTATCTTCCATGATATTAAAGATACACCTACTCTTTCAGCAATGCCTACAATGCATTAAAGCTTGTTTCTAAAAATAAACATGCAAGACAATTCAGGGAAGCTTTGTAAATAGTCTAAAGTGGAAGCAATCTAAATGTCCTTAGTGGGAGAATGGATAAACACATAGAGAGACGTGTATACAGAAATGGAGGAGGAGTGGTTTGGATGGTGGGAACAGAAAAGGAATGCAGGGAACCAGGATGAGAGCATGGAGGGAAAACTGCAGGTAGCATGGAAAACAATTAAAAATATTTTTTTTTAAAAAAAGTGAATCAATTTAGTAGGTCTTTTCCTTTCTCTAATTGAAGCTAATTGAAGCTTCACAGAATTCACACCCTTTATGACAGACTAATTCAAAATTATGCACCCAAATTCATGTGTTTCTATTAAATGGAATTGCTTGTTTCTTTATCGTTTATGTCCAGCATGTAGAATGCTTCACAAGCTTTTTTATTATATTATGATTACCATACTCCATTTAACTACAGGGTGCAATGAACTCCACCTGTGTATGGTTGTAGCTTCTTCTTACTTTTTCCTTGCCTGCAATTTTGGTTGATTTGCAGTTCCAGCTAGTCCAAAGTTATTTTCTTTCTCTAGATAATTTATAAGGATTAAAATCAGCAGAGGTCCAAGGGCTGGATAAAGAAAATATGGCACATTTTGGCAGGATGCCTGTCTAAATATGTTCTCAATATGTAAGTGTTTGCTCTTAACAATGAAATATAAGGTAAGGGAAAATATCTACTTCAGTAACTGCTGGTAGAAGGAGAGGATTAGGTTTGAGAGTTAACAAAATAGTGTAGGTTATGAATCCATAGCAACCAAGAAACTCTCCTGTTGGACACAGGCTAAGACAGCTTTTTACAGAAGCTAATTATTAGACTGAAGGACACCTACAAATTGCAGGGCATTGTGGCTACCTTGTGGCAATGATTTATAAAAGATGTGGTACATCAGACTACCATAGATTTGAAGATGCTACTAAGGATCATACAGAGCGGGGGGCAGTGGGTAGCTGAGCTTGTGTGGTACTGAGGCTGTTTCTCTTGTAGCTTAGAACAGAAATGTTCAATATCTTACTACTTAAGTGGATAAAGACTGTGCATTTGAGACAGTCTCTCAAGTGGCTGTAGGCTTGAATCGACATGGGTCATTACACACAACTGATGTTTGTGAAATGTTTTCTATCATTTAAAATGGAGAACAAAAACATTTCTTTTATGTTTTACTTTTAGTACCAGCTAAGCTTTTTCAATCCTTCCTTTAAACATTTGCCAAATCACTTTCTCTTTGCTCTCCCTATCACTATTACCTTTGTTTAGAACCTATCATTTCTAATGAGTGTAATAACACAAAATTTGTATTTACCCTATGCTATTTATTCCACAATACTGCAAATGACAATGGAGATAGTTGTTTTGGCTTCATGTCTGTTTTGACACAATATCTTTACCAGAAACAACCCCAGGCATAAAGGGTGTATTTTTAGCTCACAAGTTATAGCCTGTCATGAGGGAGCAGGATGCTGTGGAAGCTAGTCACATCCTCGTTCAAGAGCAAAGTAAGAATAAATGTATCACACAGGCTTGCTTTTTGCATTCTGCTTGATTTCTCCACCCTTATAGTGACTCTTGAACTGAAATATGGAGTCACGCACAGTAATCTGTATCTTCCCATATAAATTAAGACAATCCTGCCATCTCCAGATGTGCGCACATGCTAACCTAATGTGGGCAATCCTTTAATGATGCTCTCCTATGGTCCTTTGAAGCTCACTTTCACAATAATATGCAACTACTATTGTTTCAATCATGCCCATTTCCCCTTGTGTTTATTTTCTGTCAGCAGTGTGCTTGACACTCCATTTCAATTCCTTAAATGCTAAATGATGTAATATTTCTGAATGATGGCAGAAGAAATGGACAGTTGAACCAGTTACCAATATCATGATTAAGTCCCGAAGACTACGCACTATACCAGCTTCCTCTCTCTGACAGAATTCATCAGTCTAAACACAATAGTTTAAATAATTTAATAGTTTAAATAATGCACATATATTGCCTCATATCTTTACAGGTAAGAAGGTCAAAATGGAAATAAAGTGTAAGATACTGGTTGTTCTTTACTGTACATTCTAGAGGAGAACACATTATCTTGTCCCTAAATCTTCTAGAGAGGGTCCTAGTATTTGGCTGTGACCTTCTTCTATCTTCAAAGCCAACAAATGGCACACCAAGTATTTCTGTGTCACTCTGACACTTACTTATCTGATTCTATGTTTAAAAGCTCTTGAAATTTCATCAGCCCATCTAGTTACTAATGCTTCTGATTAATAGCCTTAGTAACCAACCATATTCATAGGTACCAGTAATTAGAATATATACATATTTTGGAAATAATTTTTCTTTAGACAGGCCATATAAGCTCATAGAGTCTAACGAAGATTTAATCACTACATAATTTTAGGAGTGCCCTGTGACATAGAAATTTGATTGTGTGGCACATTTTCAAAAACATCAATGATTTGGTATTTTCATTAAAAGTGTGAACTGATAATGTTTTTCCTAATCTGGATTTCACATATTTCACCACTCCCTACTTTGTGCTGTGCTTTTCACAACTTCACTGTCATGTACACACAAAGGTTTTTCCCTGACATCACTGAAATTCTGTAACATCTGTCATGAATGTGATTGTGATAAGATATAGATAACTTTCATAATACCTGTGGTTTCCTTATCAAGAAATTCCAGTCATTATTCAAAAATGAAACTCAGGTGATGATCCTATTACAGCATCATCTGAGGTCAGTGTTAGAACGGATATGTTTTCTACCTCTACTCCTTTAGAATTAAGTAGTGCACCTTCTGTCCTCTTATTTTTATTACATATGTAAGCCACCTGCTGGAAACTAGAGGCCAGAGCCCAAAACCTGGGATGTGACTGTTTTGATTTTGTAATTTAAAGCAGAGATTTTAAAAAGAAGGTAGTAAAATAGAAATTAGTAGATATATAAATAAAATCTAGGCCATCTGATCCTGGCCTATACTTCTGGAGGAAGCCCACCCCCAGAGGCCAGGCCAGAATCCTGAATCTCTGATAAGACTGCCCCCACCCCATCCATGCCTGCTCAATATAATACCAGTCACCCCTCTTCTCCTTGTCACAGCATCACAATCTGATGCCAAATGGATGGGTAACCTAGACTGAAAAAGACAAGCATGGCATGTACACTTTTTTCTGAGACAGGGGGTTCTTTGTAGCTTGGGAGCTTGTCCTAGAACTAGCTCTTTTAGACCAGACTGGCCTCGAACTCACAGAGATCTGCCTGCCTCTGCCTTCCAAGTGCTTGGATTAAAGGTGTGTGCCACCACCACCAGTCTTGGCATGTGCACTTTTATAAGTGAATATTAGCTGTAATGGATAAACATGCAGCAATCCACTGATCCATAGATGCCAGGTAACAAGGAGAGCTCATGGGGGACATTAGCATTTCCCTGGGAAGGAAAAAAAAAGAAGAAATTTTGTGGGTGGACTGTGGGCAGGTAGAAAAGGGAACAGGTGGGAGTGGGGTGGGGATGAGAGCACTGAGAGAGTCAACTTGAAATGGGGGTCATTTATGGGCCATCTAGAAATCTGGTGCAAGGGGAAGTCCCAGGAATCTACAAGGATTACCCCAGCTAAGACTCCTAATAGGCGATTCTTAGCCTGAACTGACCTCCTCCTTTGGCCACCACCTGCAACCAATCAGTGGAAGAATTGGTACACTGACCCAGCCAAATAGCTTTCAACATACAGTAGGTCTGGCCTATGGGACGTGCTGAGATAAGGTTGACACTGAAATTGTGGGAGTGGCCATAAGTGGTCAAGCCTGATACCTATGCCATGAGTGTGAGCCTCCCCTTGACACTGTCTGGTGCACCAGGGCCCAGAGGCTAGATGATCCAGAGACTTGGAATAGAATCAAACAAGCCTGGAAAAAAAAGAATTCAGTGTAATGATGCATAATGATATTGTTCTATACTCACAGATTGGTACCATCAATGAGGCTTCATTTAGCAACTGGTGGAAGAAGAAGCAGATCCACAGCCAAGCATTAGCCCTAGCTCAGAGAATCCTACTGAAGACAGGGAGAAAGGATTATAGGAGCCAGCTGGGTCATGGATATCACAAGAAAACCCAGAGTCAACTAACCTGGGTTCATAGGAGTTCACAGAGACTGAGTCTACAAACATGGATACCAATGGGATTGACTTGGCACTCTGCAATTGAGTGAGAGTAGTTTGGACTTTTTGTGGGACTCCTAACAGTGTGAGCAGGTGATAGAGGAGGGTCATCTGTCCATGTGTTACTTTCATTGGCTAATAAAGAAACTGCCTTGGCCCTTTCATAGGACAGAAAATTAGGTAGGCAGAGTAGACAGAACAGAATGCTGAG
Source organism: Arvicola amphibius (assembly GCF_903992535.2). NCBI lineage: Eukaryota > Metazoa > Chordata > Mammalia > Rodentia > Cricetidae > Arvicola > Arvicola amphibius. Next base: position 89,336,659 of record NC_052047.1, read on the forward strand.
AAGAAGGAAAGTGAGGCAGACGCCTCAGGCAGATGCCATAGCGCTCCTCTCCGAGATGGATGCAGGTTAAGATCTTCCCAGTAAGCCACCACCTCGTGGTTCTACACAGATTACTAAATATGGGTTAAAGCAAGATATAAGAATTAGCCAATAAGTGGCCGAAACTAATGGACCAAGCAGTGTTTAAATGAATACAATTTGTGTGTTGTTATTTCGGGTGTAAAGCTAGCCGTGAGGGAGCTGGGTGGTGGGACACTGTCCACTGTTCCATCTACAAGCAGGGACTATCTCTGAGTCTTTTGCTGGCTCATGGGAACCTATCTCTCATACTGAATTGCCTAGTCTTAATACAAGGAGGGAGGTACTTAGTCTAACTGTAATTTGATATGCCATGTTTTGTTGATATCCATAAGGGCCTGCTCTTATGTGGGAGGAGTAGATTGTGTGGAGGAGACAGAGGAGATGTGGGCAGGAGGGACTGGGAGGAGAGGAGAATAAAATTTGGACAGGCTATAATATATCTATATATATATATGTGTGTGTGTGTGTGTGTGTGTGTGTGTGTGTGTGATCTTGTTAGATATAAATAAATTAAATGAATAAACACCTCAAGAAAGTTATAAACATCATATCTGTTAATCTTTTCAAAAGTTGCTCATGTCATTTATACTTGTGCTTCCAGTAACCCTCTATAAGAGTGAGAAACCTACATATCTGCAGTAGCAATCCAAGAACAAATAGTTTACTCATGACTGTCTTCCAAACCCTAATTGCTTACATTTAAATGTAGTTTTAGAAGATTTTATTTTTGGTTTTATTATGTGAGTATATGTATGTCTATCTGTGAGTATTTAAACATTCATGTGGGTACCTGTGGAGGCCAAATGTGAGAATCAGACCCCACTGAACTGGAATTACAGGTAGTTATGAGCTGATTGACACTGGTGTTAGGAACTAAACTCTGGTCCTCTAGAAGACTAGAAAGCACTCTTAACCATTGAGCCACCTCTCTAGCCCAAGTTGTTTTTTAACAGATGTATGACCACTTAAATACATAGATATGCAAACATAAAAAATGTTGTATAAAGAAAAGATCCATGCTGTATGGTGGTGCATGCGTTTCCTTCCTGCACTCCAAGGCAGAGACAGAGGCAGTGGATTTGGTGCAAGTTCTAGGAGATTCAAAGCTACATATAATTGTCTGGGAAGTCCTTCTGTATATAGTTCCTTTTATTGGTTAATGAATAAAGAAGCTGTTTGGCCTATGGTAGGGCAGAATAGAGCTAGGAGGGTAAGACTTACCTTAATGCTGAGAGGAAGAAGACAGTCAGGCAGTAGCCATTTAGCCACCACCAGAGATAGACTTGCCAGAACCTTGCCAGTAAGCCACAGCCATGTGATGATATACAGATTAATACAAATTGGTAAACCAAAGATACAAGAAGTAGCTAACAATACATTTAAGTGATTGGCCAAGCAGTTATTTAAATAATATAGTTTCTATGTGATTATTTTGAGTCAGTGTGGTTGGGAAATGAACAACCAGCCTCCCCCAATAAATTGACACACCAATTTGGGGCTGACTAAATCCACATAAAACCTGAGAAGGCTTGGAAAGGAATCCTAGATACAAAAGAAGAGAGTTAAGCATGGCTCTTTGGTAGCAACATTTTCTCTGGTGGGCTCTAGAAGCTTTGCTAGAAGGAAGCAGAGACATGATTCTTTTAAGAGAAATCATGATTCAGTGGTAGCAAACAAACAAACAAACAAACGAACAAACAAAAACAGGAAAAAGAATGCATGGTTTCTTTTTCTGACTTCCTGAGCTGTGCTGCCAGCACAAACTCTGGCTATTTCAGGGGACAGGGCATTTAAATGGGGTTGTGAGAAGCGTGTTACAAACAACTTACTGGCATGACATAGACCTGCTGCATACTTGGAACTGGGAGTGTGTGCACAGCTGGCAAAGGTGATGAACATGTCTCCACCATGTTGGACTGGGCAGAGCTAGAAGGGAAAGCAGCCTTAGTCATAGACATACCTACTTAACATTTAAATAAAAATAAGTGTTCTTGGTTAGAAAATAATCACAAATATGCAATAAAAAAGATTCAGACAAAAATAATCCTCTGAATGGGTAATGGTGTGTTTTAAAAATGTATGTAGGCTTGGGAAAGAGAAAAATAAGAGTATAAAGAATTATAAAAAATAAGCCAAGTAAAGATGGAATATATACAGAGTCTGTATTATGTATATTATTGTGTTTCTCTAAATTATTTGACTGTGAAGGAGCTAAGTACAGAGAAATATTTCATTGTATGGGCTGCTATGCTAAACCAACATATATATTTTAAATGTATCTTGACTTCAAAATTTGAGTCTAAGGATTTGTTGCTAAAAGTGGCTCTGCTTTTGTTTCCACAGAGGATGAGAGCTTGTTGATTTCTTCTGTTAAAGTTAAAACCTTTCTTTTTATTTAAACAGAAATGGGGAAATGGTATGAAAAATCCTTCTGTATATGTGTTGCTTTTATTGGTTAATTTATAAAGAAGCTGTTTGGCCTGCAATAAGCAGAACAGAGCTAGGCTGAGAAGACTGAACTAAATGCTGGGAGGTAGAAGGCAGAGTCAGTGAGAAGTCATGTAGCTGCCACTGGAGACAGACTCACTGGAACCTTGCTGGTAAGCTACAGCCATGTGGCGATACACAGATTAACAGAAATAAGTTAACTAAAGATATAGAGCTAGCTGACAATATGTTTGAGTGATTGGCCAAGCAGTGATCTAAAAAATATAGTTTCTGTGTGATTATTTCAGGTCAGGGTGATCAGAAGACGAACAAGCAGCCTCCCCCAACACATAGTGAGACCATATCTAAAAAGTAAATAAAAATAATGAAGACACCAATTTAGGCTCTTGGCAATAGTAAAAAAGTAGCCTGAATTGGCCATCTCCTGTGACCAGATAGGTAACTAGCCCAGTTGTCATCAGAGGGGCTTTATCCACCAACCTGTGGGAACAGATGGAGACCCATAGTCAAACATTAGGCAGAGTTCAGGAAATCCTGCAGAAGAGGAGGAAAAAGGAATGTTGGTCAGAGAGGACAAGGGCATCACAAGAAAACTCACAGAATCAACTAACCTGGCCTCACAGAGACCGAACTGATAACCAAGAAGCCTGCATGGGATTGACCTATGCATATATGTTAAAATTGTGTAGCTTAGTCTTCTTGTGGGACTCCTAACACCAGAAACAGAGACTGTCTTCAACTCTTTTTCCAGGCTTTTGGGACCCTATTCCTCATACTGGGTCACTTTTCCCCACCTTAATACATGGGACAATACTTAGTCTTTACTGTAACTTGATAGGCCATGTTTTCTTGATACTCATGGAAAACATGATCTTTCCTAAACAGAAATAGTGGAGTGGAAAGAGATGTGGGAATAAAGGGAGAATTGGGGGGGAAGAACTGGGAGGAAAAGAGAGAGGGGAAGCTGTGGCCAGGCTGTAAAATAAATACATAAACAGACAAACAAGCAAATAAATAAATTTATTCAAAAGCAAATAAAATTTAAAATGATAGACAACATAAGAGACTAATGACCTATAAATAAGTTAAAATTTATTTCAACTAATCTTCGACACAATAGCCTCAACATACTAGTAAAACATGGATCCAGCACATAATGTTTATGTACACAATATTTACAATAATAATTTTATAGTAGGATATATGATAAAATTTTATATGAGTATTTTCTCCTAGAATTAATTAAATGATATATTCTTGGGTTTGTTTCTTTTTCTTTATTGTTTTCTGTTTTCAGATTTTGACAACTTTAGAAAGTAATTTTAGGAAACTCAAATGGATGAAAGTATTATGTGAATTAATGAGACCTATGAGATTAAAAAATACAAACAACTGTGGCTCTTTGTCCAGCGATATCAGGATGAAGAAGTTAGCCACTAACACCAGTATCAGACAGAGAAATGTAGAATGGAAGATCTCAAAAATGGAATGGGAAAAAGGTGGAGTGGAAAAAATTCACTAAGGGAATGTTTGTAGATTAAGTACATGTCAGATTGACATTTTTGGCTTGAGAATGGTATATACTGTCAGAAGCAACACATCATACACAATGATGTGGAGAGCATATTCCAGCTTTTAGTTTGGAAGTAAAGACTCAAAACAGGAAAAAAATGTGACCCCAAAATAAGGAAACTGGAAGTTCTTTGCCAAATGTTCCCTCTTTTTGCTGATGGCCATGGAGAGATTGTTCCATTTCTAGGCTGGTTTCTGCTAAAACTGTGTCAGGTTTCTGTCTTTACACATGGAGTAGACATTTCCTTTATTCATGTATACTGATACTTTATTCAAGTTTCTGTCTTGGTTATTCTCTAGCTTGTGAAAATCTAGCCAGTGCAGCGAAGGATAATGACACAGACACTGGTTGCTTATTCATCCCATCAGCCTGTGCAGGGATGGATGTTTTGAGTGTTCTGTTGTAGCTTCCTAAAAGTCATTTGAGGAAAAGAAGTTGTGTGGATACATTTAAGATTCTAGACAGAATTCACCAGTCTGTCATCCTGATTACTGCATGAAAATATCATAAATATTTAACAGTTTTTATAAGGTATCTAAGGATTGGGAGCCCTAATTATCCAACCAAGGGGACAACAAATTCCAGAGGCCATGAGGATAACCCCTAGAGATTCAAGTAGCTGTTTCCTTAAGGTGATCCCCAGTCTATTCTATCTTGCTGTTCCACAAACTCAAATGTGGCAAGAAAAATGACGATAGGAAGGATGAACATCTCCAGTGAAAAGAAAATCTATGAAAAGTGAGATTGCATAACACTACTTGTGCCAATGAGTTGAGACTAAATTCTTTTATACATAAGACAGAGTGGGTCTCATTGGTCACTTTCCACAGCATAGAGTTAGTGATATGTTTATTATAGATTTTCCAATGTATGCATCTCTCAGAGGAGAACACAGTGCTGATTCCCTGACTTTAAAAAGTCAGTTATGTCTCAAGACACACTGTCTGAAAAATCAAGGGAGACCTTACTTTGCTGCTTACAGCTCAGTTGAAATTTCCAGGTTTAAGTGATTTACAAAATGAGGATATTTGTGTAGAAATTAGTCTTAGAACATGTATGGGTAATTAGTGTGAATGAAGCAAGACACAAGTGTTCCAACCTTCAGGGAAACAACATTTAGTAGTGGTGCCTAAGATGAACAATCATTCTCAGTTTAAGGTAGAAATACGGACTGGCATAGCTGTGTTATGAATATGGTCCTCTATTAGTATCTTTCAGGTGACATGGCTTTGTCTATTTCTCTAAGAGTATTTGTTGAATTCAAGAGTATAATGGCCACAATCAATATTGTAATAATTGAATCATTTTGTAGAAAAGATATGTACTAACAAAGTGGATGATTTATTGTCACATCTGAGGAGTTCAAAATTATCCATCATGAATATCCATCATGGCACTCTGGTGGTGGATATTAACAAAAAGACTGATTCCATTCACACACTTCCAACTTGTGCAAACTCTTAAGTTTTTTTTATATATGGAAAGTGAATTCAGGGCTTGTGTCCCTGAAGTTTTCAATGCTGCATTTGGTGTCCCATATCTAAAATATTGAGAGTCAAAAACACATTTTAAATGTCTCTTCCAAGAGATGAATATTTTGGCTCACAATCATAAACAGCCTGTTTGGGAAGAGTTGAAAAAAAAAACCAACAATTTTAAGAAGAAGATTTGGGGAATAACGGGGACCAGCAGAATCCAGCTTTACTAACTCTCTGCCAAGGTTCAGGTTAGTTGCCTCAGCGTAGTGAAAAGACTTAGAAATGTCGGGTCTCAGAAGTACAGAATGGGTTCACACAAGAGTTGTTTTAAATCATGTTTTTATTCCTTTTTGTGCTGCAAAGTTTTCAGCTTATATACAGACACAAACAAAGGCAATTATCTGAGCTTGAATTTCTTAAAGTCAAAAAGCAGATCAGAGCTGTCCTGACTAACACTGTCAGCATATTATGGCCCCAGGTAGGCATGGCTAGAAAAGACTCCTGGACAGCACTAAGAGGCAAAAAAGGCTGATTTAGGAGGCTTTAAATTCAAACAAGGGAGGAAGGAGTTGGGGCATAACCTATAGCACCTATAGGTGCATGACCTATGTTAAAATCCTGTATTGATAAACTGAGGTGAGGGCAGATATAGGGGGGTTAATAGCTGTTTTAGGGTTAGAATGGGGGTCAAGTGAGGTTGGTACTTTCTCAAGTTAGCTATGGGTGAATTTGGGACACTCAGTCTACTTACCGGGAAGGACTCCTGTCACAAAATGCTCTGCCTAATAAAGGAAAACTGTAAGAAAATGGCTTCTAAATTTACCTCAGGGGACAGTGGAGATTAGGCTGTAGGAACCAAGGTTTCTGACTATGTGACTAAATTCTTTCACTAGAGGACTCATGGGGTAGGGAAAGTCAGCCAATAAGCAAAAGAACAAAGCAGGCTTTTAGATATTAGTGGTCCTTGTGAACTATTAGAAATAGTTTCTAATTATGAACCATGTCCCAGTATATATTCTATATATCAGGTAAATAAAAAGTCATCTTTTTTTTTCTGATCACACACAGATATATATGCTACTGAGATGCAGTCATGAGATTATATATACCTATAACATGAGATTACACACTATAGTATAGATAATGGGGAGATACCAAGCTGCTTTAGCAAAAGTAAAGCAACAGCTTTCAGAATCGATGGTCCCTGCAAACTTTGGACAGGATTGACCTCCGTCAGATAGTCATTCCTCTAGTGGGCTGATGTATAAACACTAGTTGTCACCGGACTATAACTCTCATGGCCCTTTACAGTGGAGGGAACTTAATATATATAGTGTGATTGAGAATATAGGAAATCCTTGCAGTATTTTTCCACACCTGCATAGAGGACAGGATAGTATCAGAGGTGAATTTCCTAAAGGGCATATGGCTGGTACCAGTCCATAGGTAGAACTTGATTTATTGCTGAGACAGTATACTATATACTATATTATAAAAGTATAATAAAAGACTTACAGGAATATTGCTGGCCAACAAAGTTCCTAAAAGCTTTGCTAATTTTAAATTAAAGAACTGATTTGTCATTATAGAAAAAAACAATAAATTATAAATTTAAAATTATAAAACTATAGATTAAAATTATAAATTAAAAGTTATAAATTATAGACCAGAAAAGTTTTATTTTAAAAGTAAACAATGTCTTCTGAATTCTTGTGTGATTATACTCTTTGTGGGATTAGTCACTTTTCCAACATAGACAAATCAGCCCTAAATAAATGGCCTCTGTTTTGACAAGATTGGGAATTACTTTTTGATTATTTATGCTCCTTTTCTATGAAGGTTGTTAACAAGTCTAATATTGTCTGCATTCCTCCTTGTTTTTGAACAACAGTGAAGAATGCTTGCATAGAGAGTCATGGGGTTTCCTAAGGAAAACACAGATGGCTAAGACCCGGTTGAAGACTTGGGGACAGTAAGAAAAGGGCAACTTTGGTGAAATCTTTACAACATGACTATTTGTATATGCTTTCTTCTCCACTAAAAGTCTAACTGGTATTGATTGTTCTGGACATATCAGAAAGAGAAGATTCTGGCAGAATTAATGACTTCAGATGTTAGCATAAGACAAGCCTAATTATTTTGTTAATGGTTCAGATGGGCTCCACAAATGCATATCCTTGTTCATTGTTTTCTGGTACAATAGAAGAGTTACTAGGTCTAGAGGCATATAAGAAAAGGTATCGACTGGGCCGTGGTGGCACATGCCTTTGATTACACCACTATGGAGGCCAAGGCAGGCAGATCTCTGCGAGTTCAAGGCCAACCTGGTCTACAAGAGCTAGTTCCAGGACAGGCCTCAGAGCTACAGAGAAACCATGTCTTAAACAAACAAACAACAAACAACAACAACAAAAGAAAAGAAAAGGTATGGGCTAGTTAGCTGTCTTAGTGGGTAAATGTGCTGGCTACCAACCATGAAGACTCAAAAGAAATATGCAGTTCTAGAAAACATATATGGTAGAATTCCATACATGTATGCAGATGCTTGCTGGGATTGTAAAGAGATCCTAGCATGGAATTAATATTAAACTAAATAACTAAATTTGCTTAAAGAATCACAAAGGAAACAACATTTTACCACTGAAAACAATGTCTCTCTGAGAGACATCTCAGTAGGTTGTCGACCAGCCCATACCTTCACAAAGACATATGAGGAGCAAGGGCTTGGGATGTCCTATAGGTGTAGCCCAGTCTTGCTATCTCTTCACCAGAAGACACTGAATTCTAGCACTATTTATAGATTTATCTTCCTGTTTAGATTGTCTAAGCAAAGTAATCCTATTTCCCTGAAATATATTATTTCTGCATGTTGGGAAATCTAGCAGATTATCTTAATATTGTCAGAAGTGCCAGTTGTGGGAGTGTGCATGTGTGGTGTGTGTGTGTGTGTGTGTGTGTGTGTGTGTGGGTGTGTGAGAGAGAGAGAGAGAGAGAGAGAGAGGGAGAGAGAGAGAGAGAGATGTATGAGTAGACGTCAGGATACATCCTTGGGCATTAGTCTTCACTTTCCAGTTGTTTGAGACATGTCCTTCTGTTGTTGCTGCTATTTGCAATTGCATTGTTTGCCAAGCTAGCAGTCTACAAGTGTCCAGAAATTCTCATGCCCCTTCTACCCATGCCCCTGTAGAATTACAGGAATGTAGGCATACAGTGCTGCTTCTAGCCTTATGAAGGCTCTGGGGATTCTAACACACACTAAACACTCACTGATCTGTATCCTTGGCCTTCAGTGTGTCTGGTTCATAACAGGACTTGTAAAGTTGGTGCTCTTCCTTGTATATTTATCTCAATTTTTCTTAATCTTTACTGTTTTTGATTTTCTGTATTTCAGTTTAAAAAAGATTAGTGTGGAGAGGGTGTATTAATCATGAAATAAAAAAGATATCGAAATATCAAAAAACCCAATAGTTAATCAATCCTCATTAATATGGCAGGCTCACAACCCTGAGTAAACTCAAGTTTCAGGGGCCCAATGCCCTACTCTGACCTCTGTAAGCAAGCACATGGCAGTTCCCATTCCTTCCTAACCTCCCGTTCCAGGGGCCTAATGGCCTACTCTGATCTCCGTGAGGAAGCACGTGGTGCACAGACATGCAGGCAAATAACTATACACATAAAGTTAACATTAATAAAGAAAGTATAAAGAACCTTCCATGTAGCAATAGTACATTAAATGTCAAGGTATTAAACAGGGTTAAAAACAAGCAGAACTGGGGGAGTAAATATGTGGCATGAAACAGAAGCAATAGGATAGGCATTTGTCAGGAATAGCTTCCAACCTTTAAGGTATGTAATGAGTGTCTGTGCCATAAATTTTGTGACTTTTAGCTGTTCTCTTTCCAGTTTTGTCTCTGTCACTCATTCATATGAGGTTTGAGGTAGAACAAATAGAATTTTATGGAATCTATGTTCTGAGTTTTGTTGCCCTTTTTATTGCTGTGTCAGAGTTTGTTTTCTTTGGACTGTTTTTGATGGGGGGAATAAAGGTGTAACAAGTAGTCCCTGCTATCTCTCTGAGGACATTTCAAAGGTGCAGATGGCTCTGGGTGTGAATGAATGGAGGTACAAGACTAGTCTTTTTGGATTTGGTTTGGACTCCTTGGTACTCATTCTCTCTCTTGTTCCCATTATCTTCAAACAGTAAAGCACACCAATTCCAGTCAAGAGTGGCTTTATTTTCTCCTGAATAAAAACTAAGAACAAAGAGGAGTTGGTGGTGCTAGCTGAATGTTATCTAGATTGAATTTCTAGTGGTAATTTCCTTCAGAATTATGCCCACCTCCTGTCCCAATCAGACTCTTTCGCTGAAGGCAGAGATCTTTCTAATATATTCTGTCATGGCTCCTGGACTTTTCTCTGTGAGATCCTTGCCCATAGCTGTAACTAGTCAGTTCATTTCTGTTTGGAACATCACAAATAAATAACAGAGGGCTATTCATGGAGGGTTTAGCATGATGCTAAACATAGAGTTTATACTGCTGCCCCACTTTACTTTTAAGAAAACCCTATCCTGGGACACTAGGGATGATTTTGCAAGTGCTAACCTTTTCATTGGTGTCGTCATTACTATTAAAATTAGATGCACATAGGCAAGTTCTGGGGCCAGGAAAATCTACTGCAGAGACTAAAAAATAATTACTTATATCACCAGGGACATGATTTAAAGAAAAACACATTCATCAAATTCTTCAGTTCCAGTTCTAATGTATTTATGGAATAAACTGTTTCTTGGCTATTTGGTGTGTTTGGTATTAAAGTGATACCTTAATTTTAAATTACTTGAAAAGACATCTTGGTTAGTGCCACAGAGTTACAGACACTCTGATGACTTTATAGTCTACATGCCAGTTCATTTACCTATTTTAAATTGTAAATGTTAATAATTCTAAAGAGATAGATCCTAATTTGAAAACAAAAAGGGGAAAAAGCAAACAAATTAAAACTAAACATATATAAGAAAAATGAAGATAAAATTAGGAAGAGGTATAGCATTTGATGTAACTTTTAGAAATGTCCTTCAATCTCCCTGTAACAGTTTATAGCAGTGGAGAATAGAAACAATTGTAGCATTGACTATGTTGCCACTACTGTGAGTGCAGAGGTAAAATAAGTATAATCCTCTACCATATTTCAAGACATATTTTACTAAGAGTTTAAAAATAAATTTTATTTTATTACATAATTTATAGTGTCTATAAAATGTCATAATGACTTCCTGTTTATCTTTTCTTTCATCTTTCTTTTCAGTGATGGAGATACCAACCAGGGTCTTGCATATGTAAGGTAAGTGCCATGCCACTGAACTGTATTCTCAGCCCCAGTTTTTCTTTTAAAATATTATTTTCAATTATGCAAACAGTGATTTCATATGGAATCATTGGATATTTTTAAATAAAGGTCAGTATATGAAGCTAGTTATTTGAAAAGTGACCGACAAACCCTTTTCTAAACTAATCACAAGAAACAGAGACAAAACACAAGTTAATATAATTAGTAGTAAGAAATAGGAGAATTAAAGCAGATATCACTGAAATGCAGAGAATTACTAGAGAATATTTTAACAATTGTATCTCAATGAATTATAAAACCAGGGTGAGGGGGACACATTTTAATGCATGGCTACCAAAAATAAGTGAAGAAGCTAGATCTATAGAACAATAAGAATGGACCAATGATAGTCTCCCAACAAAGAAAATGCCACATCCAAACAGACTCATTGTTGAAACCACAAGGCCCTTAGGGCTTTCTGTGATGCACAGGAATTCAAGATGTACAAAGGAATCAGAAAGGAAATAAAGAAGATATAACTAAGAGTTGCAAAGAAATCTATTCCAGCCTTCTTAAAGCAATCGTTGTTACTCATGTTGTGGTTTATTTACCATTTTCTTCCCCTTGGAGTGCTTCAAGTGGTTCATCAGCTAACTTCCAAGTATCAAGTACATCTTCATTCTCTTGAGTTTACATGAGTATCTTTTGGGACACATATATTGTGGACATAGGAAGAGCACAATACTTTGGATGATTGAATGAAATAAGCCCACCAAAGGTTCTGGTATTTCAACATGGTTCCTGGTTGTAGTTACTGTTGGGGAAGATTGTGAAGCCTTTCAGAAGCAGAGAATTGTTGAAGGAAGTGTAGGCAGAGTTTTTCTGTCCTAGTAGTCATTTGCCAAATAACCACGCAGAGAAAATATTAATTATAAATACTTAGCTGACAACTCAGGCTTATTGCTAACTAGCTTTTACAACTTGAATGAACACATTTCTCTTAATCTCCATTTTGTCACATGGCTAGTGTCTTTACCTGTCCTCAGGCATGCTTGTTCCTTCTGCATTTGCTGGCATCTTCTCCTGACTAAGTCCCTTCTTTCCCAGTTATCTCCCCCCCCCTCCCCGTCTCACCCAATCTCTCCTGCCTAGCTATGAGGCAATCAGTTTTTTATTAAAAATGACAATACCACACCTTTCACAATGTACAAAAAGGATTCTTCCACAGCAAGGAAGTGACATCACTGGTGACAGCTTTAATGGTTTATGGCCTTATGTTACTTCTGTTTACTCTTAATTCTTCATATTTGCAGATGAAGATGAAGATTTCCCTACTCCAGGTGTCTGTTATCTACTTCCTCCAATGTTATGTACTCTCCCTCTCAAACCCTGAGCCTAAATAAACTCTTCTGTATGTGTTTCTGGCAATGATAGTTTATCACAGAAGCAATGAAGTGATACAAATCCCATTGTGTGCCACCCTTTATTTCCTATACTCCAAATTTTGTCTTGACCATTGCCCACTAAAAATAAAAACTATATTTCTAATCTCAAAGATAGTTTGAGACTTTTATGACTATAAATATTGATATAAGATTCTTGGAAGCCTCTTTAAATCATCAAAATAATGTGTGTAAAGCAACATTTTTCATGATCTTCCCTTCATCCTTTACCATTAAACTCTCAGGTCAGCTCTGATGAACTGAACTTCAGTAGTTACTTTGGTCTTGCTGAGACTAAAGCCATACAATGGGACAGTGCTAGTCCATAATAGATGAGCATGTTAAACCCACAAATGCATAAAAGATAACATGACAAACAAGATGTGTTGATGGAGGCTGCTTACTCATTCTGGCCATTTGGTAGTTTAGACCTGAAATAACCACACAGAAACCAAATTAATTAAATCACTGATTGGCCCATTATAGCTCTAGTTTCTTATTGGCTAACTCTTACATATTAATTTAACCATTTCGATTACGCTGTGGCTGTGGCTTACTGGATAAAGTGCTGGTTTCTGTCTCCAGCAGGGCTACAAGGTTTCTCTCTGACTTGCCTTCCTTTCTCCCAGCATCAGCTTTGTTTTCCCTGCCTAGCTAAGTTCTGACTTGCTGTAGGTCCAAAGCAGTTTTTTTATTAATCAATGGTAACCACAGCATACAGAGGGAAAGCCCACATCAAAAATGACATAGTAACTTCTTTTTTAATTTATTAGATTTTTAAAAATACCAATCCAAATTCCCACTCCCTCCCCCCTCCTCCCAGTCCCTCCACACAACCTCCCACTCCACCTCCATCCAATCCTCAGAGAGGGTAAGGCACCATTGCCTTGTGAAAGTTTCCAAGCCCTTCCTACTATATCTAGGCTGAACAAGGTATACATCAAAAGAAAATAGGATCCTAAAAAGCCAGTACATGGCGTAGGGATAATCCTGGTGCCATTGTCAGGGCCCCTCAGTCTGTCCCAGCATTCAACTGTCAACGACATTCAGAGGGACTAGTTTAGACCTATGCTTGTTCCTTCCCAATTCAAACTGGAGTTGGTAATCTCCTATTAGCTCAGGTAAACTGTATTCAGTGGGTTGAAACCCATCATGGTCTTGACCTCTTTGCTCATATTCTCATTCCTTCCACTCTTCAACTGGAACTTTGAGAGCTCAGTCCAGTGTTCTGATGTGGGTCTCTGTCTCTGTTTCCATCAGTTGCTGGATAAGGTTCTATGGTGATATTTAAGATATTCATCTGCTGTCTAATGCTAGATGATATCTTTGAGTGTGGAAAACGTGAAATTTTAAGTATTGCATTACTTTAAGTCTAATGCAATCGCTAACTAATACGGGTGATGATGATAAAAGATAAAAGAAACACGATAGTTAAAAGGACATGATTTGAGAGTCCCCTCTGTGTGCTGTGATTAACATTAAAGAATAAAGAAACTGCTTTGTATTTATAATAGAGCAGAACTTAGCTAGGCAGGGAAAACTAAGCTGAATGCTGGGAGAAAGAAAGGTGGAGTTGGAGGTAGCCATGGAGCCACTGGAGACAGAAGATGGAAACTTTACCTGGTAAGTTACAGCTACACAGCGATATGCAGATTAATAGAAATGGGTTAAATTAATAAAGCATTAGCCAATACGAGGTAGAGCTAATGGGTCAAGGAGTGATTTAAATTAAACAATTTATGTGTGATTATTTTAATTCTAAGCTAGCCAGGCAGCCAGGACCTGAGCAGCCTCCTCCCTGCTACAGTACAATTCACTTGCATATCTATGTGCAACACAAAAGGAAAAAGAAACACATGACACTGTTTGTTCTTATATCTTACTACCTGTCCTTTAGCTAATTGTTTAAAAGAAATAAAAATCAAATCTTAATGAGAAGCTCATGAAAGTAGGTTAGCATGCAGACATCGTTATACACCTTCTGTCTTTCCAAATTGATATCTTTTAGGTTTTATAGCCCAGAAAACTATTCTAACTTTGTTTTTCACTATCTTTTCTCATTCAATTTTCTTCTCTCAGTGGCCTCAAATACTATCACTTCCAAGAGCATCATTTTGACTTTCCCTTTGTTCATTACAGATGTCCTGCGTAAGTTCTTCAAACTGGGAATCTCAAATATTATGTTTATGGTTTGAGGTCATAACCTGCATGTCTATCACTGGAACGGAATATTCTTTACCCTCTATCTTTTAAAACTTTAGGAATCACGAGGGTGTCTGAAGCACTTAATTAAACACCTATCCTCTGGCAGAGCCTCCTCAATGTGTTTCTGTTACAGAAGCCTCCACAGTGATTATTGTAACACTTTCTTCTTTAACCCTGGAATTTTGAAGTTTAATGATTTTTCTCCCATCCATTCTTCTATGATCTCTTGATTGTATCACAGAAATGAAGGGTGGGCCACACTGCTTGCAAACCTGTCTAACTGCCTGTTTGAGTTATATCAAGCAAACATTATGACAACTTATCTCGTCTTTGCATGGATCAGGTTCCACTCAAGCTCATCATTTCAATGACAATTTAACATTTCAAAAATACCTCAAAGGAAATATGATAGGAGATCATGCTTCTTGGTTGATAATCTCCTACAGACCAAAGCTCTTACCTGTGTCATGATTTGAGCATCTATCACAGCTGACATTTAGTATTATGCTCTAGATACTAGCTGGTACAGAGCTGCTCAAACATACATGGCCTTTCAAACTGTTTGAATACTGTTCTTGCCTTTGCTTTAAAACTTTAGTTGATTCTCCTGAAGAACCAGTTGATTTTTCATTTCTTTCGTAACCATGAATTCTATGAGAGTAAAAAAATTATTGTATACACATTATGACCTATGAACCTGTGAATTTGCCTTCCTCACTAGACTTGAATAACCATAAGGACATGGGTGTATTTGAATCATATCTTCCCTAAGATTCAAAATCAGATCTAAAAGAGAGTTTTCTGTCTTTTCCTTTAGCAGTGATAGAATGAAAATGAATATAGTCAGTTGCCACAGTCCCACTGCAGCCAGGTTCAGGCCCTGAGAAGGGAAAGGGAAGTTGTCACAAAGAAATATATTGTCCAACCACCACATGAGGTTTACACAAGTGGCTAGTTCCGAATAGCTCCAACGTCTTTATTTATACGGCAAAACAAGGAAGTTTATTTCCTACTAACAACAAGTTTTTCCCACACTCCAACACTAACCTATAGCAAAAACAAATATGTCAAATATTTGTTCCAACTTTTACAACAAAACATCTTTTAAACAACAACAAAACAGCACTTATCACTTTGTTAATTTGGACAGATACCACAACCAAGTACAGTCTGTCTTTACAAAGCTAAAAGCTGATAAACATAGACACACGTTTCTAAGAAAATAATAATTGTTCAGAGCATATTCACAAAAAGAGGCACGAATTGCCTCAGATTCGTCAGCACTGAACCAGGTCAGCTTCCAGGGCATCCCCATGACAAGCTGGCATCCCCAGACAAGAAACCCAAGAAGCTCAGCGCCCAGAGAATTTTAGGGGAAGATACACTGAGAAAAAAAATGGGGTTTTCAGGAATAATCATATCTGTCCCAAGCATGATTGGCAAAGTGCCACTAAAAGTTGCCAAGAGAATCATCAGAACTATGAGAGGGAAGAGTGTACAGACCACACGTCCCAGCAGTATTCTGCACTGTCCCGAAGTCCACTGGTCCTTGCCATGTGAGATGTCTTACAGGTTTTGCCTCATCTGGAGAGGGATTGGAAAGCACTAATATACTTGTCTGACACTAGGCTGTACCAATTACTAACAGTCAGTCTTTAGATTTGAAAGACAGGCAGTCTGTTTATGGTATCTAAGACAGTGACTTTCCTTTTAAAATTGATTTTAGAAATTTTTACGGACCAATTACAACACAAAGGACATGCGTTCATGGAGATGTACTGTAACTTTTGAATGGATTGAGGAACCTATCTATGGGTTTTTAAGAAGCAAATCTAGTCACTTACCTTGCTGTAATGACTGTGGACTGCACCCTCTGCCCCTGCAGGATCAGTTTCTTTGATTAATAGGGCATTTGACTCCATAGAATTTTAAGTCGTTCTTTTCATCTGAGTTTCAAAGTTTTGAAGAGGCTGGCCTGCCACCTTTCCTTTAGTCTGCACTGATTGTATTGCTTCTAAGAGGCTACAGTTTTAGCTTTGAAGTCCAGGATCCTGATTTAGACAAAGAAGAGGATAAGAGAAACAGCTTCAGTGGGGTTTTCATTTACAGAACAACCTGACCTGATTTTGAAGCTGTGTGATTGTGGAAGCTAATTGTCAATCTTTGTTAATATCAAATGGATGTGCGGGCCACTGTCCCTCAAAGAGGAGTGAACAAAAACTTCACAGGAGACTCATAACGCTTGCCCATGGTTATCTTTTCAATCAAACTCGGGATCAAAGACTGATTCTTAAAAAAAAAAGAAAGAAAGAAAAAAATGGACCATTAACACATCTTGATTCATCCAATCTCACATGAATCTGTTCTGTCCCACAGCACTTTCCTCAGCACCTGCTACAGCCTCATCTCTGAAGAGCCTTTGCGACATCACAATGGAATTATCGAAAAGTCAGACATCAGGATGTCTGTAATACTCTAACATTAACCACCCTGAATTTCAAGAAAACACCCCATTTTCTGACTATATTGCCTTTCTCTTTAAAAATACCACTAATATCTAAGATTTTATGCTTTTCTATAAATGTATATATATATATAACATATATGATACTTATAATTTAAATATATATATGCATATATGCTTAGGCCATTCTAGACTAGATGCAGTCTTGTAGTAACTCTGCATAACATACAGTCTTGTAGTAGCTTTGCATAACATTCAATACCTGGAGCTTGAAGCTTTCTGTCCCCAATGTTACTGCTTCTGCAGGAAAAAAAAATCACCAGGTGCCTCTCAGATATTAATTTATCATTAAAGCTCTCCACTCTGGATGCATATCTCTCTGGAACAGAGACACCATGGTTTTCACAATATTTTTATACAATTTGCATGTACTTATTTTGTAAGGAGGTAATGAACATGTTTTCAAAGGTGTTAACTTAGATTTCGGAGAACTGATGGACATCTTTTCAGGGTTAAGTCCTTTAGTCAGGTTTTGACAATTTACTAGTGGCAGTTTTGTGTTTAACTATTAGTCTACAGGACTGAAAAATCACGGCACAATGAAATTTGTGTTGTATAATGGGCCAAATTTAAAATAGATTTAACTATTGTGTAATTGCTCAGAAAAAATATATAAGTATATTTTATGGTTAGTTGGGAAGATTAACTTTTTAAAACAGAAAATTTTCCTACTGTTTTTGGCAAGTTAGAAAGATACTTAGTATTTGAATGTCCAGTTATTAAAATTTGGGTGATTTACCTAGAAAAAAAAATGTGAATATATTAAGAATAGGAGTAATATTTAAAAGACCTTTTTTAAAAAAAAATAGTTGCATCAGTTTTATCTCAGCACATTACATTTGGATGGTAAGAATTTTAATACCTTTTGGTTAAATTAAGATTATCTGTACATGCAAATTCTAAGATGTACCTTTAGATCTTCTCTTAAAGCCCTCTTTACCTTGGATGTTTATATAACCGTACACATGCAGCCGTATCAAGGCATGCCCATACATATACATTAGTTGTGCAGGTATACATTTTTAAATTCAGGCATATAACTTATATATAATGTAAAATGGCCATAGATCTTATATTCAGTTCATTTTCTGGACTTAAACAGATCACATAAAGTATATTAGTAAGCCCTTAGGAACACACATGACACTAGCTAGTACATGATTTAAGCATGTAATAGCTAGTTACATTAACTATTAAGTGAACAAAGGACAGAGTAGAATGCTTTGGATGCTCTGTATGAAGCCTTTTTAGGAGAATAATGTTAAGCAATTTAAACCAGACAGGATAGAGAATTTCCATTAGCTAAGTGGTTTCTTCTCCTTTGTGTCATTATTCTGTTGTAACTTGCTTCAAAAGGGCATACTGTCTTTTGTTGGTGTGACTGAGAAGTTTGCTGCTGTGTGTAGGAAGAACATCAACAGGAATTAAACCCTTGTGTCTCTAGTATGTTGGTCCAGGAAATACCAAAGTAGAGGAGAAGAAGAAGATGTAGCAGAGACAATTTTCAGGCTACAGGAACAATTTTGAGTTGCTTGCTGATTTCTATTTATTTATTTATTTATTTATTATTTATTTATTTCTAGTTATTTATTCGTTTTCGAGACAGGGTTTTCCCTGTAGTTTCTAGAGCCTGTCCTGGAACTAGCTCTTGTATACCAGGCTGGCCTCGAACTCAGAGATCCACCGCCTCTGCTTCCGAGTGCTGGGAATTAAAGGCTGCTCCACCATCCGCCCTGGCAAGTTGCTTGCTTGATTTTAAAAAAATGTAATTAAGGCCAGGTGGTGGGAGTGCATGCCTTTAATCTCGCACTCGGGAGGCTGAGGCAGGCAGCAGATCTAGGTAAATTTGAGACTAGCCTGGGCTACAAAGTTAGTTCAGGACAGCCAGGGCTACACAGGGAAACCCGATCCTAAGCTATTCCCTCTGACACTCAAGAATGTAATTTAATAATAAATTAGAGGGTGAGAGGAGGGAAAAAATGGGAGACATTTTTGGGGTCAAACTCACTTTTAGGATCAAAATGTTGTTTATTTGGCCATAAGTAAGCAGCAAGGGAGGGGTAGCCTTATTATTCCAGAGGGGACAGATGTTTGACACATACTTTGATCTGACTAGTAAGGGAAAATTGCAGGTGGAGGACATAATGGATATTTCCTTGAGAATGGGTATTGTGGAAAGGGGCAACTCTGGATGGATACCTGCACAGAGGAAGATGGAGAGATCCTGCTATGTAATCGGTGCCAGTGGCTAGCCCAGGGAAGGAAATAGGAGGCGTAGGGAATGTGGAAATTTTAGTAGAGGAAAGCTCATAATCTTCAGATCATATTAATCTTTCATTAGAAAGGCTTCAGGAAAAGAGAACATTAGCAGCCATAACCACCCCATATCAGGAGAGAATGAGAAAACCTAGTGCCCACCATCCTGGGTAAGCAGGGACTGTTGTAAGCTGAGCAGGCAGGGATCTGGCTAGAAAGCAGCTGTGTTATGTTCTGCAGAGAAGGTTGCAGGCTTCAAACTGCTGGAAAAAGAGGCTCTGGGGAGGAATAGATCTTTTGTGCTACAACAGGATTTGGTAAACAATGTAAGACTGGCAAAGCAAAGAGCATATACAAGATTAGAAAATGGTCCTCTACCTACTAGGTTGTGTCACTGGATAAAACTGTCCATGTTCCTAAGAACTCTGTGATACCATTAGGTCTGGTGGTCAATAAGTGGGAAGAAGTAAGAGCAGCAGGTGTCTTTGTGGCTCTTGATTTCCTTCTAGATGTGCAACCAGTGTCACAAATAGTAATTTGTGTATGATTAATGCCCTTAAATTCACTTGTTTTAGACAATGTGGTCTAACATAAACCCATGGAAGGTACCTGATTCAGTGTTGACTTTTGTCTTATCTGGAGATGACAGGCAGGCTGACAACCTGAGAAACTCTCCAAATGAAGCTGTCTTGGGGTGTGAAACAACTGCAAATTTCAAGTGGTCCTAAAAGGGCCATCTGTTTCAAGGAAATACCCATCCAAGTCATGACAACTAAGGGGGTTGGATTTGAGGCTCAAGGGGACATTGAGGCATAGTATTCTTTTGGATGAAAAATGTTAAACAAGTTAATTATACTATGGATACAAAGAATATGAAGGGGTTCAGAGGAGATTCAGGTCCACAAGGCTAAATTTGAATCTCCTTTTATAGGTTTCAAAGTTCTGGAGAAATCTAATGTCTTGAAGATGATGAGTAGCTCCTAGTACACACCTTTGTAATCATGTTGCTGCTGACAACTGATGAGAAAGGAAGGAGGTAAAGTTTGGCATTTTCATTAAAGTGATTCATACTAGTAGATCCACTACATCTAGTCCCTCACTTTTTAGGGTCTCAGTAAACTTCCTTTGTGGAAGTGAGAATTATAGAATTACAGGAAAACTATTTTGGCAGGGGTATCTGTCAGTTCCCTGTAGTAGTGGAAACTAGAGTCAGTTATAAGTGTAGAGAAAGAAAAAGGCTGTTGCGTTGTGTATCTGTGGGGTTTGTATGTATGTGTGTGGGGGTATGTGTGCATGTGTGCCCTGAATAGTTCAACAGGCTAACAATAGAAATATGTAAATATTTTCTCAAACAAATATTCCTAGTGATTTTGGAAATAGTATCAAGAATTGACAAAGGGATTGTATAAATTCTAAAATCCTAAGCCAGCAAGGAAATTGAGTGATTGAGTAAAAGATATCTCATATACGAGTGAAGACCTTTGTTAGGAGTACATTTGACATAATAAATAATCATAATATGTAAAGAATTTTTAAAATAACATAAAAATCCAACAACTTAATCAATAAATGGGAATAATGAAATAAATTGTCTTTTTAAAAGGTGAAACACAGATGACCAATAAGACTGTGAAAAATATTCAACATATTATTCAATAGGAAATAAAACATAGTAAAACTGTAGGAGGAGGGCCCCACTTGTTTGTGCCGGCTAGCTTAGCCCCGAAATAACCACCAGAAGCTGTATTAATTAAATCACTGTTTTGGCCCATTAGTTCTAGCTTCTTATTGGCTAACTCTTACATCTTAATTTAACCCATCCCATTAATCTATGCATCAGCACAAGGTCGTGCCCCTACAGCACAAAGTTTCAGAATGTCTAGGTCTGATGGCTCTATGCGTTTCCTCACTCTGTCCTTCTTTTCTCCCAGCATTTAGTTCTGTTTCCCCCACCTATCTAAGTTTTTCCTCTATCAACAGGCCAAGGCAGTTTCTTATTCACTAATGGTAATCACATCACACACAGGGGACTCGCACATCAGTAAAATTATATAAAATTTAATCTTTCTCTAGCTTGAATGATCATCATGAAGAAGGACAAGCAGTTAATACTGGCAAGAATTTAAGGCAGAGAAATCTCATTTATCACTGATAAGAAGGCAAATGATCTAAACCACTATGAAAATCAGTTCCAAATTTAGTGCTTCCATATAAGTCCAATGTGACCTCACTGGGTTTTAAACCAATGGACTACAAGGCAACATAATCACAAAAATGTCTAAAAATGATGTTTATTTTAGCATTTTTTTCAATAGCCAATTTATCAACATTATAAGCTAGTATATTAAAGGTAAGTAGATATTTGAAATTCTGTAGGCCACCGTCGAGTAGTATTAAAACATCAAGAAGGAATTAAGATTTATCTGGAAAAAATAAATGTAATTGGAGATACTCATATTTAGCAAAGTGAGTCTGTAAGTCAGATTTTCAAAGACAATAATACCTACACTTTTCTCTCATTTGTTCTTCTTATTAAGCAGAAGTTAAAGGAGGATCCAAAAATCAGCTTTGCCAACTGGACTTTACCAGTGTTTGGATCTCACCCTCACAAGACTGAGAAATATTGGGGATCTTTTCCTCTGGTGGACTACATTTAAAGAACAGGCTTGAGTCCTGAAGAGAAACATTTTCAGGTTGGAAGCCTCACAAGACATGAAACAAAGATTCAGATCTCAGAAAAGAAACATAGACAATGGGAAGTTATAATATTACTCTGAGATTTACAAGGAAAAGACTTGTTCCAACTTTTGTAGTAAATTGAATTAAATACAGGCCAGGAGGATGCAGTCTCAGAACATGGTCATGAGTCATACTTTGAGAAAGCTTAAAAATCGCACAAATCATAGGACCACAGTATTTCCATCAGGTCCAATCATGGGCAAGTACATATCCTGACATATTTCTAGCCCACAAACCTCCCACCTACATGTGATCAAGCACTTCCTGTGCAGATGTATTGAACACACATAGGACTAACAGGAACTTATTGTTGTCTGTCTTAACAATCCTTGACCTGCACAATTTATCCTTTTCGTTTTGTCCTCATACCTTAACGAAGATGTTTGTTCTTCCTCCTTGTTTGGTCTCAACAACTGTTGTAATGTAGACTTTGCGCATCCCAAGTCAGATGTTGTGAAATTGTAAAACGCTTTGTGATAGGTTTATAGCATTTTCCCAGATTATCTATACTTGTGTAAGTCACTAAAGATACATTAAAAATAGTTTTTTCCATTGACTAATATTTGAGGTTTGCAATGATGGCACATCATGGGTGATAGTTAAAACAGAGCCAAAAATATAGAATTCCTCCCTATTCTTATACTTTTCATGAATCTTTATTTTGTGACTTGCTGAAACAGTTTAAATACTCAAATTATTGACCTTTAACTTGGTACATGCTGCCACAGAACTTTAGAAATGAAAAAGAGTAGTTCTTATTCTTTTGGAGTGATTATTTCTCAATTCACCAACAGAAGAGACAACCTTTTCTCTCTACAGAGTGTCCCGCTTTTATCTGCCACTCTGGCCATTGAGAGCCAAGGGATTATCTTATGCATAAGATGCTCAATAGACTCAGAGGTCAACATCAATGACTACAGGGCACTGCCTGTGAAAAGAAAGGCAATTCTATGGCTTGGTACTTATTGTCCCTCCTAGAGTGACAACCATGTAGACATATTAATAATCCCAGGGAAGCACAGCTTCAAAACTGCACTCAGCTGATTCCATGACAAGATACCTACTATTCTGAGGAATTTCATCTCAGATAAAATCTCACCAACACCTACTTTCAGGTGGTGCCCTCATCCTGTTAGTGAAAAATACAGTGTCTAGCAATCCAATGACTTACCACTGCTTTGTAGTTCCATTAATTTGTGATGTCTTTTGTCATTGTGTCAACAACTCTATGTCCATGGTTCTTATTCCTTCAGATTTCAATATTTGGTTCAAAATAGCCTCTAATTTTTAAAGGAGGTTGTTCTGCTCTTTGGAAATTTTCTATAAAATGTCTTTTAAGATTTGATGGTCATCACATTCTACAAAAAACATCTATAAGTGCTCAAGTTTGTTGATCATGAGGTGTGCCAAAACCCCCCAAAATCAATACAGGCTCTTGATTTCTTTCCATAACTTATGGCATGACCCTGTTGCTGAAGATACCACACATATTGGTGGGGCAAGGAGAATTGTCTGTATTCTGTCAGTCTATTTTAAATAAATGCTAAATGGGCAGGCAGGAAGTATAGGCGGGTCGACCAGACAGGAAGAAGAGGAAGGGCATCGAGAACAGGAGAATTCAGGGAAGGAGAAAGCCCATTCCTCCCATTCCTACCCAGACCAACGGAAAAAGCAAGATGTAAACCTACCTGACTGAGAAAGTTACTGAGCCATGTGGCTAACAAAGATAACAACAATGGGTTAATATAAGCTACAAGAACCTAATAAAAAACTTGAGCTATGGGCCAATCAGTTTATAACCTAATGTAGACTCTCTGTGTGATTTTCTTGGAACTTGCCGGCTGTAGGGTACTGGGTAGGACAGAAACCCCAACAAGCTGACCCTCATGTAACATATTGGTGATAGCATGTAGACAAAACAGGTTTTTAATGACTAGGAAATTACTTCCAGCTTTCAGTGTACTGTTTGCATTTCACAATACAGGAAGGTGCTATGTAGGCTGTTGGTGGGGGAAAGTCATTGACAATGTTCCATAGCTGTAAACCCCGTGAAATACAATTAAGACCATCCAGGCAAGATATGCTCATGAATGCAATACTGGCATAGATGCTATGATGGTAACCAGTTGCTTTCTATTTGATTTAAGGCCTGCTCCACAGAGGAAAGCATGTGGCATTGCAAATATTATCACAAAGCCATGTTTTTGGAGTTTGCAGGCCCCAGGGGTAAATATACTTGTATTATTCTGATAAATAGACATAGTATCAAACTGCCTTTTAAATCAGTATCTTTGTACCCATATATTAGTACTGCTCTCAGACATAATCAGTCTTGTGCAGTGGAGAGTTGTCAAAGTATCAATAAGTATTAAGCCACAAATAAGACATTTATATCACCACTCCTCCACAAACGATAAGGCTGAACTCCCCTCAGAAGGGAGGCAGAAGCATTGTAATACTCAGGTATCAAGAGTCCTGGAGCAGCTAGGCAGTGATGATGCTTACTTTTAACCCTAGCACTCGGGATGCAGAGGCCAACTGATCCCTGTGAGTTTGAGCCCAGCCTGGTCTACAGAGTGAGTTCCAGGACATCTAGGGCTACTCAAAGAAATCCTCTCTCAGAATAAAATAAGAGTCTTGGAGCAAAACAATGTCTTTTAGACATGACAAGACCTCTGTATCCACAAACTCATAGCTGATAAATGCCTTCCCTAGACGAGAATGTTGTTGGTGTCTTAGGGTTTCTATTGCTCTGAAGAGACACCTTGACCTGGAAACTCTTATAAAGGAAAACATTTAATCACGGTGGCTTATTTAGAGTTTCAGGCATTCAGTCTATTATCCTGTTAGGAATATGGCAAGTGTGCAAGCAGACATGGTACAGGAGAAGTAGCTGAGAGTGCTACATCTTGCAGGCAGCAAGAAATCTAATGAGACACTGGGAAATATCCTGAGCATGGAAAAACTCAATGCCCACCCCATAGTTTCTCACTTTTTCTAACAAGGCCATACTTACTGCAATAAAGCCACACCTCCTAATAGTGCCACTTCCTATGAGCTTATGGGGACCAGCTACATTCAAACTACCACAATTGGCTTCATCTAGTGCATACAACCACAGTAGCTATGAGAATCTATGGATGGCTCATAGATTCTGAAGGAGAAAGACATCATTTTGTTAAGATTATGGCCCTGGTAAACTGACTTTTATGTTCCATTTGATAATGGCCTCACATCTAGGAATATATGAACAGCACAACTTATGTTCATTGTGCTATATTTTAAAATGTCATTCAAGTTGGGAGACAGGGAGGTGGGGATGAGTCTAGGAGTAGTTATTAGGGAGGAATCAGAGAAGAATATAATTAAAACACATTCTATGAAATTCTCCAAAAATTAATAAACAGTTATTTGTAAAAGAGTAATCCTCCAAAAGTTGCCCATCTAAATAGTTCTCTTTAGAATATCTCATCTTTTAGAGTGAAAGACTGGGCTTTGGGAGCCTTAGCAAGCTATGTTGGGTCAATTCTGTCAAATACAACAAAGATGTGAGTGATACTGAAAAGCAAAAAGAGAAGATTAATTCACAGTGACCACACTGGTAAGAGGAATAAAAGGGATCCAGCGACCCCAGGGCTGTCTTTGGAGGTATTGGCCTATGGGTTCAGTTTAGACAGATGACAACAGGTATTCATGAATAAGCAATCTTAGTCAAGATGTAGTTCAAGTCATTGTTATTCAAGTTATTGTCCAGTGTCCTGGCTCTCTACTAAGGGGATAGGAAGGTTGTCAGAATTGTGTGAAATCTCTTTCTGAGTCAAGTGACCTCTCTTTCCAGCACCAGAGTTTCAGTCTTTCCCTTGCTTCAATATTGAATTCCTTGGAAGTTTCAAATTTTTCAGTAGTATGTTGGCCCATTATGGGAAGGACATACATATTTGCCTTTAGAACATCTCCTCTCTTGCTAGGGACACATTTCTGCCCCAATGTCGTAATCACTAAACCTAAAAGATGTTTAATCAAATGTTTAACCATTTTCCCAAAGGGAAAAGTAATAATTTCCCACAGTGTTCACACAGGTACTAATGTTAGATAAAGCTGAAATCTCATAAAATCATTTTGCAAATGCTCCTCTAAATAGTGGTTATCTGAATGCTATCATCTATTCCACTGCCAAATCCTTTTTTGGTATTAGTGCTTTCAAAGGGTGCAAAGATTCTATTTGAAACCTGAATCCATTTGGACTTCTGCTCAGTGGGAACAGTACAGGCCAACCATAAAAGCTTAACTGAGGCTAATGTGCATATCTCCTAAGCAGGTTGTCCAAAATAAAGGATTGTCTGGGAACTTTAGAGTCTTTGTGTCTTTTTTTTATAGACAGTAATATTAACAGGTAGTACATTACCAAGTCCCATTTTCTCCAATACACATAATCTTCCTTAGGTCAGAATGCCCAGTGTGAGGATTTTAGGCACTCACAGTATGTCCGTCTTTATCATTATGGGGTATCTGTTGGCAGGAATGACTGGAGAACTAAGTTTGCCTGAAACATCGCTTACATTTTCACTGGCCAGAAAATAGAAGAGCATAAGTAGTATGTGAAGAATTGGAGGCCTGTGTTTCCACTGTAATGTACATATTATGAACATTTCCCCAAGTAACCACTGTCACTACATATAGATAAGCATATTGCACATTCTACTTATACTGATTGAGTATTTTGATTAACTTCAAACAATCCAATTAAAAATGTCATCAATATTATTAATGTCCATGATACATATGTGTTCATCTTAAATATATAACTGACAGGTTTTAAAGGAAGCTCACACTTTTATACCCACAATGTGATCAATTTTAGAATTTTTTTTATAAATCACCAGGGTGCATCTTTCCATTCTCCTTTGCAACCAACAGCATTCAAGGGCAGCTCCCTGCCAGTTTCTCCATCTTTAGCCACTTAGTAATTAGTAACAGGATATCCATCCTTCTGTGAGCTTCCAGAGCCGCTAAGGTAAATGGCCATGATAAACTGTGTGCACAGTCCAACACATATCGCTTCACAAACCTGAAGATTATAGTAGTGGGTGTACCACAAAGTCAAGTCTGTAAATATGTCCCTCACCTACAGGTTTTCCCATGTTCGCTTATTACTATTGCAATTTTTGTAATAGGGTTAATTAACACAAGCACTAATCCCTTGTCAGATTCTTAGTTTGGCCGTTTTTAGTCTGATACTAGCAATGAATTTTTAAAATGTGGACTTTATCTCTCTTTCATCTTTTGTCATGATCTTTTCTTTTAGCAGATAAACCAGGTTGTGCACACATGACAAGTTGTGATCAATATACCACAGTTTGGACATGGAAATGTGTCTACTGTAGAAGGCCTCATGCATATCTAAGATTGAGTACAGAAATATCTGTAAATACTGATTTCCATTTGCTTTGACTAAATACCTAAGAGTTAAAATACTTTATCATTTGGTAATTATATATGCAATGCATGACAAAACTGGTTAAGCAACAGGAGTAAGAATTGTTTCTCCATAAAATTCATGTCTACTCTCCATATTTTTAGTGTCCTTAATTTTGTGATTGTTTTAATTTCCATCTTCCCAATGGTAGTGTTGTATCAATGCTTTTTGGCATTTACATCTTTTAGGAGGAAACCCCATTCAAATACTTGTATTGATTTTCATATTTACATAGGGAAAATTTATTCCATTTGGTATAGATTTTTGTGAGTTTTTTAAGAGTCATAAAACTGCACAACCAGTCCCACAGTCAGGATACAGAATAGGAGTCTCATGGTAAAAGAGACCTGTGGTATGGTACAGTTGACTTTGACTGCTTTGGAACAGTTTTAAAGGGCATATGTTTTGATGCTTTTGAGCCAAAGAAATTCTATTTATGTTTTTAATGCCATCCATCCATTGAACAAGTACTACACATTTTGTCTTTTACATTATTTTAAATGGTATTTTTTTATTTTATCTGTTTCAGTGTTTTATCTATACTATATATACTATGTGAATGCAGTGACCACAGAAAACAGAGGAGGGCATTGGAATCCCTGGGACCAGAATTATAGAGAGTTGTGAGGTACTATATGGGTTCTGGGGATGAGCAGGAAGTACTTTTAATCAATGAGCCATTTCTTCATGACTATATTTTAATTTTGTAATAGAGTTTTTTAATTAATGTAAAAATAATGGGCTGCACATGATATTTTCTTGATAGTGACATTTAAGGAACAGAAATTTATATCTTAGTATCATGTTCAAATTTTTCTCATTATGGTTTATGTTCCACAACTAATCAATTTTGTTTAAATTTTAAATTATATCTATACATTTTAACAGGGTCTATAGCTACATTTTTTTTATTTTAACAGGCTTTATTAATTTTGTTATTTGAAAAAAAAGTGAGGGAGTCTGTTATAAAGTAAACATCAATTTTGTAGTCTGCTGAGATGATCCAGTGGGTAAGGAGTTTGCTTCACAAGTCAGATTCTCCAGAGCCAATTAAAGCTAGACACCATGTCTCAACTATAGTACTATTATTTTCAGAAAGGACTATCCCATGAAGCTTTCAAACGAGACAGCCTAGCATACTCAGCCGTGACAAGCCCATGAAGTTTAGGCTAGGCCAAACAGCCAAGCTTACACAGCCATGAGAAATGGAGACACTGTCTTGAAGAAGGTGAGGACTGATACCCAAGATTAATCTGTTTCTTTGACCTATGAGCAATGTCAATATATGCTGCACACACAAGTACACATCCACAGTACATAAGTAGAAGTACAAGTGCAAAGATCAGTTTTTTTTGTTTGTTTGTTTTAGAATGAATTTGTAGTGCTATTGCTGTGGAGGGCTGTGTTCTGGAAGAAAGGCATTTTTTTCTTTGTCATTAGTGAATATCTGCTGTTCTTCCTGATAGAAACTTTTCATTTTACTCAGGACTTTCAGAGTTTGTAACAGAAATTGGTTTACAATTTTAGCAAATGCTTTACCTGTGTGATTTGAAATCATCATAGCCATCTCTGCTCTTTTCTGCTAATGCAGCATTTTAAATTGATTTGGTTTTGATGTCAAGCTGACCTTTCATTGCTAGAATAAATCCCACTTATTAGATTCAATTTGCTATAATTTTTGCTAAGTATATTTGAATCTGTATTCATGAGAAAGCCAGTTTATAATTTTCTTTTCATATGTTTTTTTGCTTTATTTTGATATGAGGAAAATTCTGGCCTTGTAAAACAAGTTAGGGAGTGTACTTTTCTTTCTACTCTGACTTTGAAATAATGTTGGTATTAATTTATTTTTTAAGGTTTAGTGTTTACCTGGTAAACTATATTTGAGGTAGACCATCTGCCAAAGTTTTAATTGTGAATTAATATCTTTATTTATATTTTAGTTTATATATTTTTATATATTCTTTAATATGTTTTAATAATAATTGATTTTAAAATTATTTTCCAATTTCTACATTGCCAATATGTTAACAATTAGACAATATTTATATACTGAATCTCCTGGTATGTTGAATATAAGCATCCTATCCTGACATTATTTTCCTGTACACAAGCCTTCTGTTTACATATATTTGGATTTTATAGTTTATTTCATTGAATATTTACTAGAATCTTATGTATGAATTATAATTGTTGATTGCTTTTTTGTCCTCTAATTATTATTTTTTACCTTTGTAATTTATAGTCATGTCTCTCTTAATTTCTAAAATGTATTTTTAATGCTTATTTTTATAGGCAGATGTTTATCAGTGTCATATTTAATAAAAGCTTTAGGTTTACTTATTTTATTTGCTTTATATTTTGCATTGACATTTACATTACTTATTAGTATAAATATATTATATGGTTACTTACCTTCCAAATAGTGTATTATTTTCTTCCCCAAAGGTTTTCCATTTAATATAATTTATTTATTTAGTTTTAAATTTAAAAACTTTTTTATACAGTATGTCATGATTACAATTTTTCTTCCCTTGACTCCTCTTAGATTCATTCCACTCCTCCTACACACAACTCTTTAGACATCCTTTCTTTGTCTATATGTTAGAAAGCAAACAAATAGGCAAACTAATAAACAAACAAAAAGCCCAAACAAACAGCAACAAAAATACAAAACAAAGGAAAATTGCAAGAAACACACATATACACATACCCCACCCACATAAAGACACAAAATCAGAAATCTTAATATGTAAGTAAAGATCAAGACAAAAATTGTCAAACATGTAAGCATTGAGTTTGCTCTGTGATGGCCTTTTACTCCTGGGTATAAGGCCTACCCAGAAGTGTGGATAATATACCTAGTGAGATTCCACTGCAGAAAACTAATTTTTCCATTACAAGTTGATGTCAGTTGCAGATGGCTTCTTGGGTAGAGGTGTGAGCACATGCCTACTTACCCATCTCAGGGCTGAGACTAGAACCTTTGTGGACCTTGTGCTTGCTTTCACAGCCTCTGTGGGTTTATACAGGTGCATCAGTTCTCTTATCCTTGGAGACAGTGGTGCTGCTTCATTGAAGTCATTCTACAGGCTTTATTATCGTTTGTTTCACTACTATTTAACCTGTCACATTGTATACTGTTCCTATGGTCTTATTTTGATTATTAAGATTTATCTGAATGTTCTTGCTCCCTTCTGCTCCTCCTTCTCCCTTTTCTTCCCCCATATGTACCTACATCTATCTCTAACTCTGTCATCTCCATCACTTTCTCTCACCCTCCGCAAGTGTGGAGGTTTTCGTCTACGTATGTTTCCTTATCAATTTAAATTATGTTAATTATGGCTTTCCCTAAGTATATTGAATTTTACTTAGGAAAGCAATAAATGTAATCCCTAGCAAGTGGTACATGTTTACATAAAAGTGTGTGGCTTTCTAATGTAAATCATAGTGTTATTTAGGTCTTATACTTTCCTACTAAGTTGTGAATAATTATTTGCACATTATGAAGAGATGATTTGATATGCAGTAATAGTTACAGGTGTGTTTTTCTCTTTCCTTCTATCCATATGTATATATGATTATATATTCTTAACTCATTTTATAAGATACATCACTTCTCAGATACACTCATTTATACTCAGGTTGATTTGTAGTAATATTTATGAGGTCTTTTCTATTTTCTCATGATTAGTGCTTCTTTGATTTAAATAGTTTTGAATCATTTTTAAAGAGTGTTTTCTCTGCCTCTGTATGGATGAGAGTACTCTAAAAATCTGTGTGGAAAATTAATTTTTAGATTGAATATAGTTATTAATATATTGTCTTGAAGTCTAACTTTTTGCTGCTTTTAAAAAATTTTGTTTGTTCTTTTTTATTTCTTTTCTGATCTAGTGTATTTTCCTGTCTACTACCCAATTTTATCTTCACTATTGGAATTCTAGTCTTGTTCTTTGTTTTATCTTATTCTCTCTTTCAGTCTTTCTCTCTCTCTCAGACAGTTGCCAAATTGCTATGTAATATGCTAACTTGAGAGATGACTGAGAATGGCCTTGAACTTCTGAGACTTCTGCCTTCACCTCCAAAGTGCTGGAATTAAAAGTATGTAGGATTACACACCTGGGTTCTAGATTACTGTGAGTTCAACCCAAAATTCATGCATGTTAACTAACACTTTAGGAAATGAGCTACATCCCTAGTTTTTGGAGTAATAATCTTTTAATTATCCTAACATCTTTTGAATAATACTAATTTGTTCTATGCATAATTCTGAGATATTATATGCAATATTTTAAATACTTTTTTTTACATTTTTCTTCATATTTTTAAATTTCTGTCCTGGTTGTAGATTTATTTTTATTTGTGTCAGCTTGGATAAATCGGGAAACTTCTCTATTTCATTTATGTATGCAGACTTTTATTTCCTGCCTGCTAGTTCCTAAATAACTGACAAGGAGACTTAATATGAATTATCAATGCTCAACCAATAGCTCTGGCTTATTACTAGCTAATTCTTACATTTAATTTAGCTCATAATATTTATTTATTTATTTATTTATTATCTATACCACATTCTGTTTGTGTGTCTGACTGCAGGCCAGAAGAGGACACCAGACCTCATTACAGATGGTTGTGAGCCACCATGTGGTTGCTGGGAATTGAACTCAGGACCTTTGGAAGAGCAGGTAATGCTCTTAACCTCTGAGCCATCTCTTCAGCCCCCTTAGCTCATATTTTTATCTACTCTTTGCCACAAAGCTTGTTATTTTTTATCAGTATGACATGTCTATACTCTGACTCTACCCTTTTCTTTCCCATCATTCAGTTTGATTTTTTTTTGTAACATTTCCATGCTCAGCTATTCAACAGTCAGCTTTTTATTAAACCATCACAGCAACATATATTAACACAGTGTAAAGAAATATTCCACATTTCCACCTTTTTATCAAATTAAAGAATAAGGTTTCAAATTTAATATAGAAAAATTATATATAACAAAACAGTTGTTAAGTAAGAAGTACAGTTGTAATATTGATCCATTTATATTTGTCAAATTAGGGAAAATACTGTATAATTCATCTAATCATCTTCCTACTCTAAAATTTAATACCTAATTTACCTTTTATTATAGCTAAGAAATACTTTACCTATGACTATCTAATGTTACCTAATGACAGGGACATCTGGTTTCCTGAAAAGTCATCCTATGTTCTTCTTAATGATGAAGTATCCATCTTTGGTCTACAGGTCTAAAATATCTGATGGACTTTTCTGAAAAGCAGGGAATTTTGAAGGACTGTTCTACCTTTGAAAGTCACTGTATTGCATCCTGCTGCTTCAAAACAGCAGTTTGGACAGTATACAACAATTGAGGTAAGGATATTTTCTTTTATTTTTAACTTTAATTTTTTTCTCTCATTTTTTTTTATTAAAAATTTCCATCTCCTCCCCTCCTCCTCCCCCTTCCCTCCCCTCCCTTCCACCCATACCCCCACTCCACCCCTCTCCAGGACAAAGAGCCATCAGGGTTCCCTTCACTATGTTAAGTCCAAGGTCCTTCCAGCTCCCCCTAAGTCCAGGAAGGTGAGCAACCAAACTGACAAGGCTCACAGTGAGCCCGTCCATGCTGTAGAGTTCATGTTCATTGCCGTTGTCCTTGGTTTCTCAGTCCTCCTCCACCGTCAGCCACATTCAGAGAGTCCGGTTTGGTCCCCTGTTCCATCAGTCCCATTCCAACTGGACTTGGTGGTCTCCCGTTAGATCTGTCCCACTGTCTCAATGGGTAAAGGCACTTCTCACGGTCCTGACTTCCTTGCTCATGATCTCCCTCCTTTTGCTCCTCATCAGGACCTTGGGAGCTTAGTCCGGTGCTCCTATGTGGGGCTCTGTCATTTTCTCCATCCAATGCCAGGTGAAGGTTCTATGGTGATATGCAAGATATTCATGAGTATGGCAAGAGGATCTGGACATTTCTGGCACCCTCTCCTCAGCTGCCCAAGGACCTAGCTGGGGGCGTCTTCCTGGACACCTGGGAACCCCTCTAGAGTCAAGTCTCTGCCAACTCTAGAATGGCTCCCTTAATAAGATATATAATTCCTTGTTCCCATATCCACCCTTCCTATATCCCAACCATCCTATCCCCCCAAGCTCTTCCCATCCTCCACTTCACACTTTTCTCTCCCCATCCCTCCATCCCCTCATCCCACCCCACCCCCAAGTTCCCATTTTTTGTCTGGCAATCTTGTCTACTTCCAGTATCCAGGAGGATAACTATATGTTTTTCTTTGGGTTCACCTTATATCCTAGGAAAGGGAAGGATATTTTCTTTGCGCAAATGACTAGCTTTTGCCATAAAAAAGTAAACTCCATATGAATGTTCTTTGATGCCCATCAGCTTCTCTGAAATAGATGATACTGCCAGGAGCAGACATGTCTCATTGTCAAGAAAAGCATTAGGTTTTTAAACATATTAAATGCCATATATATAAGTCTTTGCAGTGTTTGAAGACTACTATATTTCTAAATATATATTTAACCTGGAAAACATAACTATTATGTCTACAGGTTTGATTATTGTGGATTACAAACTATAAATCTGTAGTTCTTAATCATACATTATAGTTTTCAATGATCTTCAGAAGCATAATATCCCAAACAAGAGTAGAAACATGTATACAGTATAAAAATGATTTTAAATTAATCAATAAACCAATATCCATACCAATATAAAATACTTTGAGATTAATTGTTGGCTTTTGGATTATAGTGGATTCAATAATTTCCCCTTTAATACTATTTTTCCATATCTTCACTTTTCTTTTCAGAGCAATGTCCCAGAATCTAATCTCCTTTTTGCAGCATTTTTTTTCTGACAATTATCAATAATAACTTTTATTTTTGGTTTTGTCTAGCTAATGTTTCATGTGTTTCTTGTATCTGAATTGAGATGTCTTTCTTTCTGTGATTATGGTAACCATCTGGGCTAAGTTTGGATTTGCTCCCTCATCTATGTCTATAATTTGATGATTTTGATTTTGTTGGTATCCCACATTTCCTATATGTTCCTTTCTTAGTATTTTAATTTTTTTTATTTCTTTGCTGACTTCATCTAGATCCTCTGCTTTATCTTTGAGAACTGATCATCTTTCTTCCACTTGATTAATTCTATTTGTCTTATTTCCCCTAAAATATATAACTGAGATCTTAGATATTTAAGTTTCATCTTCATTTCAACGTGTGTTCTCTTCAATGTTTCTCTTTATTTAATTCAATTTTCATAGTCTGTCTTATGTTCATTTCATTCAGTTATGTATTAGCATTTCTTTGTATGTCACCCAAGTGTTCATTGCTATATTTCTGATATTAAATGAAGTGTTTGTTTATGTCTTTTTAATTCCTTGAATTTCTTGATAAAGTTTGTAATTATTCTTTTAAATTCTGTGTTCTGGGGTTCATCTAGGAAGTTTCTCAAGAAGCTCAGCTTCACAGCTGTAACAAATATGCAGAGGGCCTAGGTCAGTCTTATGCAGGCTCCCTAGTTGTTGGTTCAGTCTCTGTGAGCTCCTATGAGCCCATGTTAGTCAATTCTGTGAGTTTTCTTGTGGTGTCTTTGATCTCTTGGGCTCCTACAATCCTTCCTCCCCAACTTTAGTAGGATTCTCTGAGGTTGGCCTAATATTTGACCGTGTGTCTCTACATTTCTTTCCATCAGATTCTGGATGAAGTCTTTCTGATGACAGGCTAAACACCAATCTATGAGAAAAGCAGGATATCATTAGGAATCATTTCATTGACTCCCCCCCAGTTATATTCGGTTATATTCTAGGTCTCTGGGTTATCCTGCTTCTGGGTCCTGGCCTTGAGTTTTTTAACCACTTAAAATATTGTTTTATTTTCAGTTTATTTCTGACAGGGAAGCTGCAATCAATTATTCTCAAAGTCTACATAGATAGTATGTCATTTATTTTTCTACCAGTTTTGAAAATACTTTCTTTCCATGGGATTGAATCATTTGATCTTTATTTTATTTTGTCATTTTGTTAGCACTGTATGTCACTGTTCTCATGACACAACAAATTGGTCCATCTATATTTACCTCACTCTATTACAGCATGACTTCAGAGTCCTTTAAGAAAATGGGTCTTTGCTTACACTTTATTAGCAGTAATATCTACCAGAAGAATTGCTTCATTGGGGAATGGAAACAGGCAGACAATGCTTTCTTTTCTTAGGAACCATTTGTATAAAGACATCTTAATCACTTTGGCTCTGACTAATGATCATTTTTTGTTATTCCAAATAAATGGAAATTAGCTAATACTCATGAAATTTATGTTTTCAGCTGAAAAGAATAATGGCATTATTGGATAGGTAGAGTACTTCAAAAGGAAAAGGGAATCTCGCATCTTATGTTGATTCAGAACCTACTCTGTTTTGAAAGTCATTCCACAAACAATCCACAGATGCCACAGGTGCCAATACCTGTGGTGTCCACATTCTTATTCACAGTGTATCTGGACATACTGCAGTTTACAATATGTGTCTACCAATTACTGGTTTGGTTTGGTTTAACAAGAGGAAAATTGTTTTCTATGGTATAAAGAACAGAAAAAAAACCCTGCTGAGTCTATCACTGACCATAACTTAGCAAGAAATAATAGTCGACTGAAAGAAATTTAGGCAGAGAGACAAACTCAATCTCCCCAAATCTCTCAAAGAAGAAAGTGAAGCAAACTGTGTGTTGTAGCATGAATTCTAATTGATCTTAATCATAAAAACCTGGAGTCAGATATCAGGGCAAATGCTGAAAGATCAGAGAGACAGAGGAACAAGACGCAGCTTACCTCACCAACTTCTCAGCCAAAAAGTGGCGAAGCTCCTATCTGTGCCTGCCTTCTCACTTCTTCTCTCTGCTTAACCATATCATTTCCTTTTTCCTTCCCCTAGGTAATGGGATTAAAGGTGTGTGACACAATTGCTTGACTTCTATGGTTAACTAGTGGCTAGCTCCACACTCTGATCTGCAGACAAGCTTTATTTTTTAGAACACAAATAAAATATCACCACATTTTGAGTAATTTTCCTTATAACAAAATGAGTTACGACACACGATGTCTTCACTGCTCATGGTTTCACAAGACCATTGTCTCTCTTCCCAAATTGAGTTGTAGTTAGATGTCGTCAGGGTGCTTTCTTTAGAGAAGTTCTTGAGAGAAAATTTTCTGTTTCCTGGCTTCTGCAGAATTCTTGATTTCTGGAACCAATATTCCTCTCTAATGTCATGGTTGTGTTTTATTCTTCTGCAACAAATCTACACCCCTACTCTTCTTCAATGACAAGTCCTGTCATCCTTTTTCTATGAAGATATAGGTGTATAAAGCTTACATATATGATATATACTCATGATAATATTACTGTCTCAAAATACTTAATAGTATCTGTTCCCATTATAATGAACTCACAAGTTCCAGGGTTAAGATCTGGCAGAAACTTGGCCTTGGATTGCCTGGAGAGCATTAATAAGATTTTCTCTTTCAAACTCAATCAAACACCCTGAGGATTTGATGGGGGTGGGGTGGGAAGGTATGTGGAGGGAATGGGAGGAAAAAAAAACCCCAAAATAAAAAAAAAACAAGCAAACAAACAAAAAGCTAAATTAAAAATGAAAGAAAACACTATATAATTTTACTTGTGATTTTTACTAATTAAAATACATGCAATCCTGAAACTAAGTTTAACAGTTTGAAAACTTGTGTTATCTGTAACGAAAAGCAGCTAATTTATATTCCTCCTCAAATCTTGTCTTAATTTACTAACGAAACAATGACATTTTATTTCCCTGTTTTTCCTTACGCTTGATTTGTGGATTGTCTGATTTTACTCTGTCGTTCCAAATTGAATTCCATTATTCTGGACTAAGAAAACTATTTAGCTTCGATATGACCTTTTCTTGACTCAGCTCATTTTATTTCCAGTGGTCCTATTCACAAAAGTGTCATTTTGAGGTCTTGGGAGTTTGGATATCCATATATTAATTTGGAGGATGAATATTTCAATGCATGGCAGACTGTGAAGTGGAAAAGGATTGAATTAAACCATCCCATCTGTCCTTCACTGCTGAGCCAGGGCAGTACCAACAACATGCTTAAAGTACTAGCAGAGTGAGAGAGTAACAGCATTTCTCACTGCCATTCTTGACATCTTTCTGTATTACTAGAACTCATTCAACCTTGGGTCATTAGGGACACAGATCCGACATTTTTTTCTTTAATTTCAAGTGGGTGTGTACTCTAAAACTATATGTTTTAAATAAGTGGTGTAGCCTGAGCTTAATTTTTCCTGACAAGAGTTCCGTCTACACCAAGAGAGACTAGTGACATCACCGCACAGAAGGATCACTGATGCCATCTAAATTGTAATTCTAAAGGAGTTGCCCATCAGTTTTAAATATTCCTTCATTTGTGACAAACAACTTTTTGTGTAATGGGCAATAAACATGATTAATGTACTTAACATTGCCCTCAATAAGTCAGGGGAGACTATTAACAATTTTTATCATCCATGATAAAAAAAAATTCTTGAAAGTGCCAACCTGCCTCACTGAAAGAGTTTCAGGTTTATTACTCTCTTCATTACAGCAGAAATTTAGCAGCTTAAAAACATAATCCTGATGGCTAGCTTCAGAACTCACAGAGCTGCCTTAGAACTGAGACAGATATAATGTTTTAAAATAACATCCATTTAACGGGATACCGTTTTGGAAATGACAAACAAGTGTCATTTAAATTTTTTTAATTTATTAGATTTTTAAAACATACCAATCCAAGTTCCCATTCCCTCTCCTCCTCCCTCCTACACCAGAAGTAGAGGCAGGGCAATGAGAACAGGACAATTCTGGGAAGAAGGGGGCTCTCTGCCACAGTCCGGTCCAGACACGGAAGAAGTAAGATTTAACCTGCCCCACTAAAAACGGTACCAAGCCATGTGGCTAACATAGATAAAAATAATGGGCTAATCTAAGTTATAAGAGTTAATAAGAAGCCTGAGCTAAAGGGCCAATCCATTTATCATTAATATAGATTCTCTGTGTGATTTTCATTGGGGTTAAACAGTTGTGATTTCTGGTGGGAGGACAGAAACTCCCAACAAGCAGGCTCTCATGTTACAATAAAGCTCCTGAGTTCCTCTATAAACCTGTCCTCTTGGTATTCTCACCTCATTTGCTCTCATGGTGCCCTCTCTTAATCCTCTGTGTTGTAGCAAGGTCTTGGTCCCCTCCGTGTTATAGCACGCTCTCAGAACTTTGGGGGGATATGGCTAGTAGCTTGGAGGGTCCAATTAATGAGTTTGGGATTTGGGGGATCCTACCCACAGGAAACTCCCTGCTGGCTGGCTAGAAAAGCCTTGGGAGTTAGGGAAGGGGCCTGGGGATTTGTCCCACGGTGGAGGTCTTAATAGAGTAGGGTGTCCTGCCATGTGGCTGATCACTCACCTCTTAAGTTCCCTCAGTATTGGAGCAAGCTGTTTCAGAGTCCACTGAGGTTACAGGAGGATAGCTTGGTTTGGGAACGGGGTGTGGTAGTTTGGATGGAACAATTGATGAGTTTGGCTTGGGGGAGCCTACCCCCAGGAAACTTCCTGCTGGCTGACTAGAAAAGCCTAGGGAGTAAGGGGAGAGGTCCAGGGTTTTGTCCCACTGTGGTGGTCCTAAAGAGTGGGGTGTCCTGCTACGTTCACTTACCTTATAAGTCCCCTCAGTATTAGAGCAAGCTATGTTTCCAAGTTCCACCGAAGTTGCAGAAGGCTAGGCAGTGTTGGGGAAGGAGTGTGGCAAGTAGTTTGGATGGGCCTCTGGATGGGTTTTGTCATTTACATTTTTAAACTTCTTCATCTTCAACTGTCTCTCAATAAAAACCAAGATGCTTATATAGTATTAAAGTTGTGTTGATTTTTAATTTTCCATATGCAGCATGAAATCAGTTAGTGCTACACAGTACAGCTGAGACTATGCTGTCTTAAATTGTTACCTAGTAGTTAAAAAATTACATAGGCCCAAAAGTGTTTTTTTTTTTAAATTAAATAATGGTAAATACATAAGGCTATTTGCTTATCCTTAGAGTTTATATCTGCTCCATATTCAAATACCAAATAAACTAGAATGAGGGAGAATGGATAACACTTTGCTTATTGGAATCTTCTTTGAATAATCAATTTTCTGTAACTGAAAGATGAAGTTTGATTCTTCATGAAAGGTTTCCCATTGAAGACAACAGATGTAACTGTGCAGCTCTTTATAGATGGCTTTTTCTTTGTGCAACCAGTCCACAAAAAACAATATAGAGACATTATTAATTAGACAGCTCGGCCTTAGCTTATATTTGTTTATAACTAGCTATTGTAACTTAAATTAACCCATGTTTCTAAATCTATGTTCTTCCATGAAGTTGTTACCTCATCTCCACTTTTCTCCTCCTCTCCTACTGTGTCTGGCTGGTGACTCCACCTTTCTTCTTTGCAGAGACCTCTCTGTCCAGAAGTCCCTGTTATAACTTCTGCCTAGCTACAGGCTGTTTAGTTTTTGATTAAATGAATCACAGTGACACATTTTCCCACAATATAAAGGAATATTCTACAACAATTCTCATTACCATTAAATGATTAAGCTCAGGGTCATAACCCACAAACTCTCCCACCTGTGTCTAACTGAAATCATTTCAGGATCACTCACCTAGAGTCATAGTTATAAATATAGGAATGTCTCTCACTACAAAATGCAAGGTCACGTGATAGATAAAGAAAGAAAAATAAGCCGGCGGTGGTGGCGCACGCCTTTAATCCCAGCACTCGGGAGGCAGAGGCAGGCGGATCTCTGTGAGTTCGAGACCAGCCTGGTCTACAAGAGCTAGTTCCAGGACAGGCTCCAAAGCCACAGAGAAACCCTGTCTCGAAAAACCAAAAAAAAAAAAAAAAAAAAAAAAAAGAAAGAAAAATAAAAATTTCTTGCTTTTTCAAGCCAAGAACAAATGTTTTCTTAATATTTTGATTAAAGTCAGAATGTTAGTAACCATTAATCATTTAAATGATTTTTTAATGAGTCGTACATGGTTTTAATACAGAAATATAATTTTACTGAAAGTAATATGAAAATAATACTGCTTAGGACATTAGTTGGAAAAACTATAAATTTAAATCAAAGAAATAGATAATCTTCCCACATACTCTTGAATCAGCTATTATTTAAAAGCCATTCATTCATAATATTTTAGATAGTGGGACTGTGTTACTAAATTGTAAATGCATAGAAATCAAATTTTTCCCGTTAAACTTCAACATTTCCTGTTTTTCATTGTTAGAGTAGGAGTTTTTCTCTTTTAAGACTTTCCTCACAAAAATCCTCTTGAATTCAACTATGCTTGTGAGTGATTGGGTTATGACAGGCTCCTACCATGCATGGAGTCCTGGAGGGCCCTCTGGAAGTCTATGGCTTCCATTGCATTCTTCAGGACATTTTACTATCACAAAGTCAAATCACTGTCAAGGTGTTTCCCAAGGAAGTTTCTTTGCATACGGAGATGATGGCAACAAATCTTTG
This sequence comes from Arvicola amphibius, assembly GCF_903992535.2. Taxonomy (NCBI): domain Eukaryota; kingdom Metazoa; phylum Chordata; class Mammalia; order Rodentia; family Cricetidae; genus Arvicola; species Arvicola amphibius. The sequence continues at coordinate 89,377,800 of NC_052047.1, forward strand.
TTGCAAGAGAAGCAAAATTTATACCTTCTGGGATGTGGAGACCCATAAATGGCAGAGGATAGAATGCCCACAAGACAACAGCATCTGGGGCCCTCTCTTTGATGAGTTTATTTTACAAACTCATAAGTTCATGTTTTTTTTCCTGATGATTTTTAAGAAATACAAAATGAAACACAGAAGGGAGTTACTAAAGTGAGAAGTTGTGTTAGAGTTACTGAAAAGCCTGTGCAAAGTACGAGCTTATCTGAATGCAGAAGCATCAGCTTCCTGAAGAGCAGTCTCTTTGGTGCCTCCTCACAGACCGTGCATGTAATGCAAGACAAATTGCTTTTTAGCATAAAGATTTGAACTGCCTCATGATTGTCTCATAAGACAATGAAAGGTCAGGACAAATGACTTGTAAGTTCTTATAATTATCTCTTCCATCTGATCCTTGCCCCCAAACATGAGGTGGGAGACCCAGTATCAGTGTGTAGTCACTGCCACAAGCATTTTAAGATAGCAAACAGCATTTCCATAATAATCATGAAAATGTAGTACCTTTCAACGTAGTCAGAAAGCACATCTTTATTTTTTTTTACCTTTGAAAGTTATCCCAGGCTTTTATTTTAGGAAATTATTTGTGCCTTGGTAAATCTTAGCTGCACATTGCAGTACTAATATATGAAGTTTACTTGGAAAGAGAGAGACTTGTTGACCTGCTCCTCCACTGGAAACTCATATTCATGCAAATGGCAGCACTTGACAAAGTGATCATAGACTGCCCAAAGAGAGTGGCAAAGACTGCAAAGGAAAACAGAATTAAAGAAGAAATATGTTTATCTCAGTTCAGAATGTCTTTGAGTGTTTTGGAGCTGTATCAAATAGATTAGATACATTCTTAAACTTCTCCTTCTGATTCAATGTGAGAATGAGTAATATGAAAGGGAATATACCTGAGTATTTGTTAATATCATATTCAATATTTTTTTGAGTATTAGTATCAAGCTTCACATAAATTGATTTAAATTTAATAATATGTCTTAATTTATGTTAGATGCACTTGTTTCTGTGGCAAAATAACATAATAAGAAGGGTTTGGCAGGGCAGTGGTGGCACATGTCTTTAATCCCTTAGTTCCAGCACTTGGGAGGCAGAGGCAGGCAGATCTCTGAGTTTGAGGCCAGCCTACTCTACAAGAGCAAGATCCAGGATAGGCTCCCAAAGCTACAGAGAACCCATGTTTTGAAATACAAAACATGAACAACAACAACAACAACAAAAAACCCTAAAAAGTTAGATTGGGTTAGTTAATTCTTTCAGAGATTTTATCCATTCTGGAAAGGAGAGCATATTGGGCAGAGAAGGTCACACCCTGATGGCTGGAAAACAGAGAGGGAGAAAGTTCAAGTTGTCACCCCACTGCCAGTTATACATTGTAGCACCACACTGGTGACAGATCTTCTCTGACACAGGCTGTATTTCACTACCCTCTTAGGACCTACTTAATTAGATCAAACTGAGAATAAAATCTTAACATCAAATATTGAAAGCAAATGTAGAGAGACACTAGGGATTTTAAAAGTAACATGTATTTACTTAACACTATATCCTGGATAAAATCCAATATTCAGTCATATGAAATTTTTAAATATTTATATATCCAAATAATTAAATATTATGCTAAACTAGTAATAATTCTTATTCTCAAACTACTATGAATTGGCATACTTTTCTAATATTTTGTATTTAAGAGTGCCACAAATAACTATGTGCATATATTATGAAGTAAAACATGCATTAATGATATTTTATTTATGTCCTGTGACTCATCAGTTTTTTAAAATAAGTTTAGCATAATAAAAAAAGCTATTTTATCCCTCCTGGATGCTCCCATATGCTTTAATTGGCAGGGGGGTATTGCTGATTCTTATTCTTTTTAAATGTCCCCCACAACATATTGGACACAAGAGCGGGTAGCAACTAAGGTGCATCTTCAGGTGTTAATGGCTCCTAATCATCCTTCTTGCAATCTCCACAGGAGGCTATTCATGTCTAGTTATCTAAGACTCAAGACACTACTACCTATGCCCTCCATCCCTGTGCAGCTTGCCAGGAATGAATGCTCTTTGAGGGCTGTTAGTCAATGATGGGTAAGAACTTGTTTGGCAGGGCTATCTAAGACAGGCACAATCCAGTTGCTGAGCCCTTATGAGGTGGGGGCAACAGAATCGAAGCAAAGAACTCTGGCTCCTACTGAACACCAATGTAATTTTTTTTAAAGGTTGACTATGTAGGAAGTTAAGGCCTACCAGGCCAAGGTTCGAGCCAACCTGGAGTCTGCCTGATGCTGTCAGAGGCCCTGATCATGCCTAACCAATGAGGGGTGACCATGTGATGTCAAAGGACCTGAACACCTGGGAAATGAGTGGGTACATAAGATTCTCCCTGTTGCTAAATAAACGAGTCTGCTGCTTCCCTTTCACCTAAATTCCAGTGTCTATGTCATTGATACTACCCCTTCCCACCTGTTGGGAACCAGCCCTATATGATAAGAACCTTAAGTCTTTGAAAAAGAAATTAAGACATCAGAAAATGGAAAGATCTCCTGTGCTCTCAGGTAGGTAGAACCAACATAACAATGGAAATTTTACCCAAAACAATCTACAGATTCAATGCAAGTGCCCATTAAAATTACAACAAAATTCTTCACAGAGCTTGAAAGAACAATCCTCAACTTCATAAGGAAAACAAAAACTCAGGATAGCCTAAAAACAATCCTGTACAATAAAGAAACATCTGAATGCATCACAATTTCTGATTTTAAACTTCACTACAGAGCCACAGTACTGAAAACAACTTGATATTTTCATAAAAACAGATATGAGGACCAAAGGAATTGATATCAATCCACACACCCACAAACAGCAGATTTTTGATAAAGAAGCAAAAAAAAATATGTGAAATGTAAAAGGAAAGCCTATCAAACGTATTTTAACTGTTCTTGAAGCTGCAGTTCCCTGAGGCTACCTTTCTTCAAACCTGCCTTTCAGCTTGTAGCTGAAGCTGGGCCATGAGGCAGCAGGCAGGACATGCCCTCTCTCTCCTCTGCTTGGCCTTGCCTTTCTAGGTACTAGGGACCAAATGGTGCCGATCTCTCATTACCCCGCTCTGCCTGGGCACAGGTCATGCTTTCAAAGTTTAAAAGTCCCGTTCGAGGTCAGTGTTAGGGGTGACTAGTATATTTATAGGCTCTCCGGTGACTGTCATTGTGGTTGCTCTAAGTTCATAGTATGCTATCATAAACTCTGGCGGATGTAGCTGTGGCAATTTTTTCTATCCTTGCCTTTTTATTTTAACTTGTAAACATAAAATTAGGAGAATTCCCGAATCCTCTCCTTTGTTAAAAGCTCTAGAATTATTCATAGAGCTCCTTGGATCCTCTATCTATCTATCTATCTATCTATCTATCTATCTATCTATCTATCTATCTATCTATCTAAAACTGAATACTGTCTCTTTGTCCCATATTTATAAATTATTATATTATTATTTACATTTTTTACTCTTGATTTATTCTCCTGCTTCTCTATGCTTTTTAAAATTCTACTCCTTATTTCTGAGTGCTCATTACTCACCTTTCCAACCTGTGGTGCAATTTGCTCTTGGGTTCCTCATGTTCTCCTCTATACATTCTGGTTGCTTCTTCTGTGATTTTTAGCATTCACCAATCAGTCTCACATTGCAGGGCACCAATATGTTGGGGCCCAGTCCTTACATAAATCATTTCTCATACCAGAGTAGAGGTGTGGGAATAAATGAAGCACAATTCACACAACTATATTGGGAGGGAGTCTCAGGGTTTATTCAATTCCTGAAGATCACCCATGTTCATTATCCAAACAGTTTTTATATCAACATGTAAATTGAGGGGGGATTCATTAGCATTCTGTTTCCTAGGTAGCTGGGGGAAAAGACTTAGGTCATGTCCATAGCTAGGCTTGTTTTGTCACATCCATGCCCATGCTCAGTTTGTCACATAGACTGAAAAACACCTCTTCCCCAGGTGACCTCCTAAATTACAATAGAAGGAGCCGAACAATGTTATAGAAACTCCTACAGCCATTAGCCTTTAAGTTACCCTCCCATTTGGGCATGGCCTCTTATACTATCTATGCCAATGAAAAGTGCACATCCAGCCTCTTTTCCAGCTATGGGATTTGGTTGCTGTTCTTCGTTCTAGCAGAGGATATTGATTTGTGAGTCTTCCTCGAAATAAGTAGCCATCTATTATTCTCAATTCTGAGCTAGTGTGGGATTTCTTATAAGTGTCCTTCTTCAGAAAAACATTAGCATATCATGATCACTTTGTTAGGATGGCATCAGGTTGTTTCTTTATTGAAAGGCTAGACAACCACCTTCTGTGTGGCAAGTGCAAATTGTACCTTGTAGTTTTCTCAGAATTCCAACTGCCATACAGTGTAGGAATATGGGCCTGTATAATTCAGCCCCTATATTTACCCCCTCCTACCAGGAACCATTAGGGCCCAGCAACATCTGGCACTAGGAGCAGGGACTTCTAGCATAGGCTTGAGCTTGACTGATTAGAGTCCTTTTTTGTTGTTGTGGCTGTAATTTTTGTTTTTTTTTTCCATAACATGTTCTAATCATCTCCCTATCCTCACTTTTGGTGCTGGACCATGCCCACAAGACAGTGTATTTTGGTGGGAAGGCTTCTTAATGTTGTATGTTCTTGGTCACTTAGGCAGGTAAGAGTTGGGAACCCCCATCCTCTCCTTATTTTGTGTTGACTGTCATGTTAGTCTGCCTGTCCAGTTAGGAAGACGCAATTTTTCTGTTTCTGTTTGTCTGGCTCCTCCACCAAGCATAAAACAAGAAGGTATGACTATTTTCCACCCCTGTTGATTGTCATCTTCACTCTGCTTGGTGCCTACTTGTTATCTACCTCTATACAATGGGTAACCTCTCCTTTACTTTTACCCCTGCCATGTCTGATCTCTCCATGGCATTCAATGATGAGGAGAAAGACAGTTAAAGCCCCACAAAACATGCTAAGGAGAGGACTGCCACAATTAAGACCACACGTGCCACTTTCCTATCAGCTTCACTCACACCGAGGGAGGCTATGCCTCTGCCATGTTGGTACTCTTGGAGTAAAGTGCCTCAATATCCTTCTGCCCCTGACTGAAGAAATTCCCTTGCACTGTGGTATGACCCCCAGCCTCCACAGCCCCCCTGCCTCAAGACTTAAAGGCTGGTGGAAGCCTTACCGGTCAACCGGGAACAAAATGCTATTAACAAGCCTTAGAGTCCCATCCCTGTAGCTGAACTCTCTCTTATTCAGAAGTCAACTAAAGAGTAAGTCCTGGATTCACCTCATTTTAAGCCAGTCCTCACTCAATGGGCAATGCAACTATAGACTTACTTTGATTGGTACAGTCTGTTCAAAGCTGTGCTGATGCTGGCCACCTTATTTTAGCTGGAAATTGACGTACAATCATCAAGCAGAAGCTCAACCATGAACAAAGCTCTTCAATAATCTTCCAGAGACCCTTGACATTCTCATTGGACAAGGTAACTTTATTCATCCCATCCATCAGTCACAGATTGGCCATCAAGCCTACTACCAACAGATTTTTTACCTGGCCTTCAAAGCACTTAAGGCATTCATCCTGCAGGATTCTTCAGCTTGCTTCTACCATCATTTTAAACAGCTAGGGGAAATTTTTACTGATTTACTCACACATGTCACTGAGGCAGTGGAGTAGAGGTATACCTGAGCCCCACTAAGGAAATGTTAATCAAACAATTGGTTTGAAAAGGGCTTAATGTCCCTACCTGCAGTGCAGTTGCAGTGGTCTGCAATGAGAATATTTATAAGTAGATACTGGCCACAAGAAATCTTGACCCCAGTCATGGTCTCTTCGCTTGCCTTCACCTCTTTCCTGGATGCCCTCCTTGTGGACAAATATCACACCAACATTACAACCAAGGGCCTCCAGGTAGATATATCTTGCTGAAAATGTCGCCAATCTAGCCATTTGTGGCATGACTGTCCCCCAGCAACACCTAAGACTCAATGCCACAGATGCAGTAAAGGAATTCATTGGGCAAAGGATTGGAGATCACAGTTTGCCAAATCACCTGTTCCTTTAAACTCCAGGCAGGGAGTTCCTCAGCCCTGCTAGTAAAAGGAGGCACTGGTAATCCAATAGTCTGTTGAACACTGCCAATTTTTCCACATTCCCCAATACTGACCATCTATCTTGATTAATAACTTATTAGAGGATTGATGGACATGGGTGCAGACATCACCACATTAACAGAAATGGAGACACTCTGCTTCCCTCATTGTAAATTTAGATCTGGGCCTCCTATTAGTGGAGTAGGAGGCCAACAAGATTTGAAACTTACCTCCCATCTGGTATATTGGAAAGATCTACATGGCAACAATGGAGCCATTCACCCTATTGTTTCTACAGTACCAAGAAACTTCTGGGGACAGAGACATCCTGGAGAATGTGGGTGCTGTCCTAACTACCAATGGTAGAGTTTTCTTTGGTGATTTTCAGGTCATGAAAAGACAGGTTTTGGAGATTGTGATTCTATGCACGAGTAGTTCCCCCAATCTAGGACACAGTCACTCAGAAATTCATCAAAATCAAGCCTCCTAACCCCATTTTGTTGACATGATTTCAAATCCTGATGTCTTGGTAGCACAGTAACCAATGATTGAACCAAAGCTGAATATTCTAAAAGAATTAGTTGCAGAAGAGCTAAAAGTGGGGAACATAGAACGAATCACAAATAAACATAGTACCCCCATATTTGTTATATTCAAGAGATCAGGAAATTACCACCTCATGCAGTAACTTTATGCACTTAATGATTAAATGGGAAAATAATGAGGTCCACTCATTCTGGCCTCCTCCACCCTAGTGCTTTTTTCCATTTTATTATATTTTAGTTTTAGATATTAAAAATTGCTTTTTTCAAATTCCCCTAGTGCCAAAGGATTGAGACTGATTTGAATAAAACCAGCCAAAAGATATCAATGGACAGTTTTACAATCTTCTGTGGCATGAGGAGGGGTCTCTTTGTTTGTCTCGGCTGCCCGACTAGCTTACACCCTAAACAATCACACAGAAACTGTATTCATTTAAACACTGCCTGGCCCATTTGCTTTAACCTCTTATTGCCTAACTCTTACATATTAGTTTAACACATCTCCATTAATGTGTATGACCATGTGACTGTGGCTTATCAGCAAGATTCTAACCAGCATCCACCTGAGGCAGGAGATCCATAGTGCCTGCCTTTCTGCCCTTTTTCCTGTATTCAGTTCTGTCTACTCTGCCTACCTAAGTTCTGCTCTATCAAAAGGCCAAAGCAGTTTCTTTATTCAACCAATGAAAGCAATACATAAACAGAAGGACCTCCTACACCATTTCCCCTCTTCTGCTCTTCTGTTTAAACAAAAGGAAGGCTTTAATTTTAACATAGTAAAATTACATATAACAAAACAGTTATCAAGCAAGAATTACAGTTACAATATTTAGATCTATTTTTATCTTTTATCATAACAATGGAAAACTATAACTATTTGATATAGGTGTGTCTTCTGTCTATGTGTTACTTCCAGTGGTCAAATAAAGAGACTTCTTTGGCCTTTGATAGGACAGAAAATTAGGTACATGGAGTAAACAGATCAGGATGCTGGGTAGAAGGCAGTGAGGCAGTCGCCATGAAGCTCCGGCCCAAGATGGACTTAGGTTAGAATCTTCCTGGTAAGCCACCACCTCATGGTGCTACACACATTAATAGAAATGGGTTAATCAAGATCTGAGAGTTAGCCATTAAGAGGCTAGAGCTAATGGGCCAGGCAGTGTTTAAATGAATACAATTGTGTGTTGTTATTTCGGGTGTAAAGCTACCCATGCGGAAGCCGGGTGGGACTAAAAGCAGGCCTGCTCACCTCATCACTACAACTATTTATTTATTCTTTAACTCTATCAAAGACTCCAGAAGAATATAATATTACCTAAGTAAAGAAAAATTAGGCAGCTTCCAAAACTCCAGAAATGACAGAGACATCTGGCTGCCTGTACAGTCACCCAAAGTTTTTCTGTACTGTTGGGGTATCCATCTTCACCTATAAGCCCATGGTATCCAGCAGACATTTTTATGAAGCAGGAAATTTTAAAGACAGTTTAGTCACTTTCTTCTGTGTCCTGAAAAATGTCTCACAGACTTTTTCATGAAGCATGAACTCAAAAGGACCATCTCACCTTTAGGCAAGTTTAGCAGTTATCTCTCTGTGGTACTGCATGTCTAGTTTATGCATTAGTCAAGGCAATAGCAATTTCTTGCCCAAATGACTAACCAACTCCTCTTGAAGTAGATTGGTGCTGCCAGGAGCAGTCATGTCTCATTGTCATGAAAAGCCATGTTATTAAAAAATTTTAAATGCCACATTTTGTAATCTTTGAAAGATATGAAAAATACCTATCTTAAATATATCTATGCATATCCAGAAAATCTAACATGACTATAAACTTGACTATTATAGATGATTATCTGTTAACCTATATTTTTAATTATACATTATATTTTTAAATGAGCTACATAATCACAATACCTTAATTAAGATCAGAAATGCACATTTATCAAAATTTACCTTACATTTATATTAATAAAGCAGATTAATACCAAAGCAAATTATTTATATCTATATCATCTATTGTGACTGCTGAGTAAGGAAATTGTCTCTGTATCACCTTGCCAGCTGTGTTCAACTCTCTATTTGTGTCTGGAATTCCTTTTAAAGCCTTCTCAGGTTTTACATGGAGTTAGGTTACCACATTGGAGTGCCAAACTGTTGCATAAGGATTAGTCCCTTTGTTTGTCCCAGCTGCTGACTAGCTTACACCTGAAATAATCACACAGAAACTGTATTTATTTAAACACTGCCTTGCCCATTAGCTCTAACTTATTATTGCCTAATTCTTGCATATTAGTTTAACCCATCTCCATTAATGTGTATTGCCATGTGACTGTGGCTTTTCAGCAAGATTCTAACCAGCATCCATCTCTGGCAGGAGATCCATGGTGCCTGCCTTTCTGCCCTTCTTTTCAGCATTCAGTTCTATCTACTCTGCCTACCTAAGTTCTGCCCTATCAAAAGGCCAAGGCAGTTTCTTTATTCAACCAATGAAAGCAACACATAAACAGAAGGACCTCCTACACCAATCTGCCAGTTAAATGTGTCCCAGGCTTCAGGGAACATTTCAAAATATGTCTTCTTAATCCATTACATGGGTCTCTTTCTGGTACATGCAGATGCAGTCTATTTTCAAAAGACTGCTCAAAAACTGTAAATGATCTTATACCATTACATCTGATGATGGTGCCAGATAAGGTTAAAATGGTACCCCATCTTTTCTTTTTTAACCTTTTCCATTTATGCTAAGTAGTTCTGCCCACATTCCTTTACATTGGAAATGACAGAAGTGTATTTATTCTCAGAATTACAATTATGTGGCAAATTTAATTGGCTTAATTCCTTTCTGCTCATCCCCATTCAAGAGATGAGACATCTCTTTTCATTGTTGGAGGGCTTTGCTTCCCATCCATCAAGGTTAGGCTTTCTAATGAGACTAGAGATTTACTAAAAACAGTTGTGGTCATTCTAGCTACCTCTAGCCTGCAATGCCACAACCCTCAGGGGCCCTCGTTGACAATGATTCTCTGGACACCCAGGGATTTTAGGGAGCATTATGACAATTTGAGACCCTATAATGGATACACTGAGCACATTCTGTTCTGTACAAAGTCACCTCTAAGTTTTATCAATCCTTCCAACTAAACTTTAAAGCACAAATGCTGGCATGGAGAACATATGAATGGAAACCAGATAAACTTGTCTTCTCCTTTTCTTTAAAAAATACACCGTCCCTCTGGGTGTACTCTATCTCATTCCAGGAAAATTGTTGTAAGATTCACAGGAACTATTGAAAATCATTTACCAAAAAACAAGATCTTAGCATGGTTCTCTTCATTTCACCATCAGTCTGCCTGTCTCCACAGAACTTGCATAGACTTCTCCCAAAATTACCAGTTTCCAAATGTAAACATTTGTCATAGGCATGTGCCACTTCTATCCCTCTTGCCACCTTTGGACCACTTCAGTGCATAAGGGTTAATACCCTGGACTTGTTGCCAAATACCATCTGGTAGATGGATGCTATGCACTATGTCCCCTAAATGTGTTCATGTTACAATAGGTACCTGTTTCTCCTTCATTTTTGCCCTTACCCTTTCTTGGAAGAAATCAATCAATGCTATCAAGCCCCTTAAGTTAGCCATAGTAGTTCTGGGGGTACCGTGGGCACTTAAGATGGATAATGGCCCTGCCTGTGCCTCTCAACAATTCAATAACTTTCTGGGGTCCTGAAAGATTTCCCATACCACTGGAATTTCCTACAATCCATGGGGACAAGCCATTGTAAAGAGGACTAAAAGAGATCTTAAGGAGCTGTTGTCAAGGACTATCTTACCAGAAGTTAGGAGAGATCTTCATTTGGCATTGATAGAAGTCCTTTACTATATGAGCTTTGCCAGTTTCAAAGACAAGGGGCTCAACCTGCATTACAAGCACTGGGTGTGTCCATCAAGGAACACACCCCTGCTCCTAGTGAGATGGAGAGATCCTATATTGCCCCAAGGGCAGCTGACATCTCCCCTGGTAACTCATGGGTGAGTGTATGCTTGTGATTTTCCTCACACTGCCACAATGATTAATATGAGTTTCAGTAAGAGATATGTGCCCTGTCATGAATCAGCCTGCTTCTACCAAGGAGGGAATAACCTAGGTTGGGTAATGTATATAATCCCCTTTCTTGCTTTCATTGCCTCCCCAACTAAATTGATTTATTAAGGACAGAGGTTATGTCCTTTGACTATTCCATTTTTGAAAAAGTTTGATATAATATAAAGAGGTTATTTGATCCCTCCTGGATACTCACTTATGCATTAGTTGGCAGGGTGATATTGTGATGTGAGACTCTGCTCTGTATGCTGTGATTATATTAATAAATACACAAACTGTTTTGGACCTATAGCAGGGGAGAATTTAGCTAAGTGGGGAAAACTAAACTGAATGCTGGGAGAAAGAAGGCAGAGTCATAGAGAAGCCATGGAGCTGCCGCTGGAGACTGATACAATGGAATCTTGCTGGTAGGCCATAAGTCTCGTAGTAAAATATAAAACAATGGAAATAGGTTAAATTAAGATGTAAAAGTTATCTAACAAGAAGTTGGAGCTAATAGGCCAAGCAGTGATTTAATTCCTACAGTTTCTGTGTGGTTATTTCGGGAGTCTGGGCAGTCACGAAATGAACAAGCAGCCTCCTACAACAATATTGTTAATCCTTATTCTCTTTAAATGTCTCCTGCAGCATATCCTACACCATTGGGCAGCAACTAAGGTGCATCTTCAGGTATTAATGACTTTTAGTCATTCTTTTCACAGTCTTCTGCAGGAGGTTATACATGCCTTGTTATTTGAAATTCAAAATGTTATCATCCATTCACCCATCCTGGCAGCTTGCCAGGAATTAATGCTCTTTAATTGCTTTTAGTAAATGATGGGTAAGAGCTTGTTTAGCAGGGCAACCTAAGACAGGCACAGTATAGTTGCTGAGCCCTTCTGAGACAGGCTGAACAAATAACTCTGGTTCTCACAGAGCACCCATGCAATAAATAAAAAGTGTGGTTTTGTAGGCTGAGAAATGAGCCAGCCTGGAGTGTGCCTGGTGTTGTCAGATGTCCTGATCATGCCTAGCCAATGAGGGAAGACCATGTGATGTTAAAGGATCAGAACACCTGGGTGCTGGGAAGATATATAAGGTTCTCCCTGTTACAAAATAAATGAGTCTCTTTCTTTCTTTTTACCTGACTCCTGATGTCTATGTCATTGACACCATGCCTACTTACCCCCTTCCTTGAGGAAGCCATCAAGCCCCAGCCACATGAGAGCACAACTACATGTTGGTTTCCAAATGTCCCTTGTAGCTATGCTCCTTTCTCCACGATTGTAGGAATACAGTAGATACTACTCTACTGGGATCACTGCCACAAGGCATTTACCTGAGTTTTTTCTTTAAATCTTATGTTTAAATCCTTAGTCAAGTTTGCATTAATTTGGGGATCTTATGTTAAAGAAAGATCCACTTTTATTGTTACACAGATACCTAGTTTTCCCAGCACCATAATCCTGAATAGATTTTTTTCTGAATTGACTATTGTTGGCATCCTTACCAAAATGTTATGACTTTTATAGATATGTTTATCTCAGGGCTCTATCCTGTTCCCATGATCTATAGTTATTATTTTCATCCTGCTGAGTTTTATGTTAACTTTTATACTTTTCTATTTCAGGGCCAGAGATATATTGTTTCACAAGATTGGTGGGATTATTCAGGTACTTTGTGCTTCCATATGGATTTTGGTGTTGTTGGTGCTGTTTTTTTAAATGCTACTGATAGTATGGTAGGAAATGAAGAATCTGCAGATTATGTAGATATGTGGATATTTAACAATATTAGTTTGTGTAATCCATGAACACAAAGTCCCTTTCTGTTTATGCCTCTTAATTTTTCCACCAAGAGTGATTTAGCTCTTTTTATTTTTTAAAAAAAGATAGCTTTTTAATGACTTATTGGTAATTTTTTTCATTAAAATTTTCATTGAACTAAATGTAGATTTAGTTCAGGGTAGGTGACATTTCTTGAACAATCAAGGTCCTGAATTAAATATTCAGTGTGAATAAGGGCATTAAAATAAATTTTTTCATATACCTATTCAGATTTTCTTTGGAAGAATTATTTTATTTTAGCTTAAATCACAGAAAGCTCAACATAGGTCTACAAAATAGGACCAATTAGAAAAGAGCTGTCTACTATACAGACTGCAATATCAATAGCTTAATAGAACTATTATAGTATGCAACATTCAGAACACGATGATATCCTGTCTAGCATACAGTATGCAGCAGTTATAGCCTGATGATAGAACTGTGTAACATAGAGTACACAATATCCATAGCCTGATAATTGAGCTGTCTAATATATATATATATATATATATATATATATATATATATATAGTATGCAACATTCACAACCTGGTGATAAAACTAACATATAATATACAACATTCACAGCCTGATAGAATGTTACACCAACAGAAAAGACTAGCAAGTGTAAGTGTGGGGTTTTTGTACATGTACACATAACTAAGATTGGCCACTCCTTCCTGATATCTGTTTTCATTTCTGTGGTTGTTGATGACAAGCTCTACTCTACTCTTTCCTCATTTTCTGTGGAAAAGCCTTGAATGATGAGCCTGCTACTCAAAAGTGATCTGAGTGCCCAGTTAGTCTCTTTCATTTTATTTTTTCTTTAATGTATCTTCATCCTACTGAACTATAAAAGTGATTGCATAGTAAATTATATTGCTACTACCTTTGCTTTCTTATTGAGCACTAATCAGCTATAAATAGACCATATTTTCCTGGTATGTTTCATAATTCTTCCTATTACTTTCCAGTTGCTGGTGAAGTGAGATCATACTTTAGTTTCAGACTCATTACATTGTAAATTAGACAGCATCCTCCCTTTCTATGTGGAAGTGCTGCGGGATAATTGTCTGTATTCTGTCAATCATGTTTTAAATAAATGCTGATTGGCCAGACAGGAAGTATAGGTGGGTCAACCAGATAGAAATTAGAGGAGGGGCCATGAAAACAGGAGAATTCTGGGAAGGAGAAAGCCCATTCCTCCCAGTCCTGCCCAGATCACGGAAGAAGCAGGATGTAATCTGTCCCACTGATAATGGTGCTGAGCCATGAGGCTAAGATATACTAGAATAATGGGTTAATGTAAGCTACAAGAGCTAATAAGAAGCCTTGCTAATGGGCCAATCAGTTTATAATCTTATAGAGACCTCTGTGTGATTTTCTTTGGGACTTGCCAGCTGTGGGAACTGGGCATGACAGAAACCCGGAGAAGCAGACCCCCATGTTACATAGAAGAGAATAGCCACTTTCCGCTGCTTAATTTTTATTGAGCACTCAAGTGTTAGTGCTAATTGAGGTTGATATTTATATTCTTGCTTGTGTGTACCATTATTAATTTGTTCTTGATTATTCTTTATGGATAGTAGATTGTGTAGTATAACTGGTCCCTCTTTGGACTGTCAATTTCTGAATAATGACTCAGAAACGTTTTATTAATTTTGAAAGGTTGGTCTTAGCTTAGACTTGTTGCCAACTCACTCTTATCACTCCAATTAAGACATTTATATTAAACTACATTCTGTCATGTGACTTGTTACCTCTCTTCAGAACCTTAACTATGACTTCATTCATGTCTCACTGGTAAAAACTACCTCTCAAATTCTTCACAGAGTTTCTATTTCTTCCTGGAAGTCCTCCCTATTCTTTCCTGCCTAGCTATTGATCATTCAGCTCTTTATTAAACAAATCAGAAGGTGAGGTAAAACATGGATCTTTTACAGTGTGATGAAATATCTTGCAACAGTGTAGTTTTATTTACTTTTCTGGTCAATGTGTGAATAGAATGACATATGGCATAAACAGAGAAGATGCAGGCTTTCTCACACTTAATGTTTATGCAATTTCATGTTTTTCAGAGAGAAAACTGAAAAAGCATCCCCATCTGTTAGCTTCCATCATGGCTTTCAAAATAAGAAACTGCTTTATTTTGAACTGGTAAAATGAAATTTGACAAAAGAGATGTGATTTCTGTTAGAATTTATAGAAATTAATAGAAATATTAAACCACAGGTGAGAGCTTAATAAGTTCTCAAAACCAGATGATAACGAATTTTTTTCATGAAATTTCTAACATATCTCAGAATTAAATCCTACTGTGCACACTTGCCCATGAAGTTGCAATTTTCATGTAAATTGTGTCAATTAATAGGATAACAATACTCTTCTAACACAGTTTAGGCAAATTATAGCTCTAACAAAATTTTAGTCAGTTAAAGAGAAGCTGGATAACCTATTTATAGTCATTACAAACATTTATAAAGTATAATGTGTGTGTGTGCATGTGTGTTTGCGTATGTGTGTGGGGGGGTGGGTGAGTGGATGTTCCTCTCCTCTGGTACAAGAGAGAAGGCTCAATGATTGAAAACACTTGCTGCTCTTGAAATTCCAGGTTCAATTACCAGGATCCATGTGACAGTTTACTACATCTACAACTTCAGTTCTAGAGACTATTGCTTCTTCTCCTTACTACCACATATACCACACTTGTTCATAGTGCACATATATTCTTATAGGCAAAATTCTCCTACACATAAAATAAAAATACATTCATAAATAGTAAGCTGGTGGTGGTCACACTAAAGAAGCAAAAACAATTTCTAGGAAATTAATTTGCATCATCAACAAAAACAACACAAAACATTCTGACATATGTTGTCCACTATGTCCAAAGTGATATTATATTTATGAAATTTTAACAACAATTTAAAAACAAACAAGTCAGGTTTTATTTATTTGATACCTAGATATTCTTTTAAAATTCTGAAAAATGTCCATTGGGGCTACATCAGTGTTTCTCAACTTTCCTAATCTTGTGATCTTTTAATACAGTTCCTCATGTTGTGGTGACCTCCAACCATAAAATTATTTTTGTTGCTATCTCATAACTGTAATTTTGCCACTGTTATGAATTGTAATGCAAGTACATTTAGAGACAGAGGTTTGCTAATGAGGATCACAACTGCTGGTAAACCCATGGCATAGTTTTACTAGTTTAATTTTGTGCTTTAATTAAGAGAATTTTCATTTCTTCTTTTCTATTTTTTTTATTTTACATACCAGCTAGTTTCCCTTCCTCCCCTTGACTCCTATCTACACTCTACCCATTTCTCTGCCTCCATCCTGAAAGGGGCAGGCCTCATATGGGAGTAAACAAAGCATGGCATTTCAAGTTGACACAAGACTAAGCTCCTATCGTTGCATTAAGGTTGGATGAAGCACTCCAGCATGGTGAGTAGGTTTTCAAAGGCCAGTTCAAGCACTGGGGACAGTTCCTGATCCCACTGCTTGGGAACCCACAATAAAACCATGCTACACAATTCTTACCCACATGCAGAGGGCCTAGATCAGTCCTATGAAGGCTCTGTAGCTCTTGATCTGGAGCCTGTGAGCATCCCCTTGCTTGGTTAAGCTGTCTGTTAGTGAGTATCCACTAGCTCAGGACAACTGTCTCTGTGGGTTACCCCGTCATGATCTAGACTCCCGGTGGCTCAAGTCCTCTCTTTGAATGGACTCCTGAAGCTTGACCAAGTACTTGGCTGTGAATCACTGCATTGGCCTCCATCAGTTACTAGATGAAAGCTCTCTGATGATAATTAGAGTAGTCATCAATGTGAATACATGTGAAGGACAGTTCAGGAACCCACTCCATTATTGATAGGAGTCTTATCTGGAGTCATTCCTGTGGATTCCTGGGAGTTTACCTGGCACCAGATTTCTCCCTAGCTCCCAAATGTGACCCCATCAAGATATTACTCTCCCCTTCCATCCTGCCCCAAGCCACCCAACCCTAATCCTCATGTTCCCATCTGGCCATCCCCTCCCCTCTTTTCTACCCCAGTTTATCCAGGAGAACTCATCTAGTTCCCCTCTCTAGGATAATCCATGCCGTCCTCTCTGGGTTCTCCTTGATACCTAGCTTCTCTGAGGTTGATTACTTTAGCCTGCTTTTTATGTACTTTATAGCTAATATCCATTTGTGAGTTAGTACATACCATGTGTACCGTCTGGGTCTGGGTTACAAAATTAAGGATTTTTTTCTAATTCCATTCACTTGCCTTCATATTTCTTGATGTCATTGTTTTTAACAGCTGATTGTGTAAATATGTCACATTTTCTTTGTCCATTATTCAGTTGAGGGACATCCAGGTTGTTTCTGGGTTCTGGCTATTATAAACAACACTGCAGTGAACATGGTTGAGCAAGTGTCCTTGTGGTATGATTGAGTATTCTTTGGGTATATGTACAAGATTGATATAGCTAGGCCTTGGATTGCCAATTTTCTGAAAAACTGCCATGCTGATTTCCAAACTGACTGTTTAAGTTTGGACAACACATTGGCACATGAAACAATTTTCTGAATATAACACCAGCAGCATAGACACTGAGATCAACAATTAATAAATGGGACCTCCTGAAACTGAAAAGTTTCTGTAAGGCAAAGGACACTGTCAATAAGACAAAACTGCAGCCTACAAAATGGGAAAATGTAGAGGGAGTGGTGGACCACTTCCTGCCACCTGGCTAGCTTTACCTGAAATAATTACATGGAAACTGTATTCTTTTAAACACTGCCTGACCCATTAGTTTCATCCTCTTATTGGCTAATTCTCACATCTTGCTTTAACCCATATTTAGTAATCTGTGTAGCACCACAACGGGTGGCTTACCAGGAGAGATCTTAACCTGCATCTGTCTTGGAGAGGAGAGGCATGGTGTCTACCTGAGGCATCTGCCTGACTCTGCTTTCTTTCTCCCACAATTCTGTACTGTCTACTCCACCCACCTATGTTCTGACCTATCAGGCCAAGCAGTTTTCTTTATTAATTAACCAATGAGAATAACACATAGACAGATGACCCTCCTCCATCAGGAAAAGATCTTTGCAAACTTCTTATCTCCAAAATCTTATCTTTGTATAAAGAATGACTTTTTTATATAAAGAAGTCAAAAAACTAGACATCAAAATACCTAATGGGGTTCAGATTTAAAAAGATAATCCTCAAGAGAAGAATCTCAAATGGCTGAGATACACTTAAAGAATTTTTCCACATCATTAGCCATCAGAGAATTGCAGACCAAAATGACTCTGAGATATCATCGTATACCTTTAAAATAGCTAAGATCAAAATTGCTAATGAGAGTGTATGTTGGAGAGAATATGGATTAAGGGGAACATTTCTCCACTGATGGTGGGAGTACAAACTTGTAAGACCTTTTCATTTTTCCACTAGTTTACAAAGATTTAATGATCAGAGTTTTTATAATATATTTAATCAAATTTTGCCTACCCCAAAGTAAATGTATTTTTTAGATGATTGGATATTTTAACTTTCATATTCAAAAGCATAACTCAATTTTAGGAATTATGAGTTACAGCTGGATGTTTTCCTTTTTTGTTTTTAGTTCTTCAAGACAGTGTTTCTCTGGGTAACAGTTCTGGCTGTCCTGGAACTCACTTTGTCGACCAGGCTGACTTCAAACTCATTGAAATCTGCCTGCTTCTGCCTCCCAAATGCTGGGATTATGTTCCTCTCTCTTAACTGTGAGTCTGAAGTCATTGATACCACTATGAAAGAAGCTTTATTGTTCTTTATAGTTAGCAGGAACATGGATCATGGACTTTCATGATCTTTCTGGCGACAGCCCAGATTATGGGCATCTACCTGGCCTCTAGCATCACCCATGACACAGACCTCAGCATGGTCTCCAGTGGCAGTGTGAACAATGTACACCAGTATGGTTCCTAGACCACGACATGACCCATGGTGGCAGCATAGATTATGAACATCAACATCCCAGGTTGCAGTATAGGCTACTCACATGTGCTTGGCTCCTGGTGGCATTGCAGCCCTCAGACATAAACATGGCTTCAGGCAGCAGTATAGAACACCAAAATCTAAATGACTTCAGTGTTAACCCTCCCCCATAGCATCCTGAATACAGACATCAACTTGGTGACAGATAGCAGTACAGGGCACTCGTAACATGATGGCCCTTGGCAGTAACTTAGTCCTCAGACATTGACATGATTCACCCTCTCACTGCGGAATATGCATCACTCTGTTCCTCCATCTTTCCATCAGTCCATTGCTAATTCATTCCTTGATATGGCATTGAAAATTGCAACATAACACTTAGTATATTTTAGCTAACACAGCTCTACATGCAGATACTCATTGTTATGAGTCATTGTTCTGGATCAAGCTTCTGTTTTCTGAAGTGCCATACTGGACAATGCTTCAGGTTTTGGGCTTCAATGGCAATATCATGCTTCCAGATCTTGATTCTGCAGCAACAGACATTCCTTGTGATCCAACAGCTCATAGATGGAATAGGTGTTAGGATTGACTAACTCAAAAGCACTGGGTCTGAGTCCAGATGGCAGCCAGATTGCAAAGGCCTCTCTGACCAGCAGCAGGATCTTCTGGACAGCTAAATATACTTTTAAACATTGTATTTCCTTTTTAAAAAGGGACCTGGAGGGAGTTGGGAGGACCTTGGTCTTAACATAGAATATGGAACCCCGATGGCTCCTTGGCCTGGAGAGGGAGGGAAGGGGGTATGGGTGGAGGGGAGGGGAGGGAAGAGGGAGGAGAAGGGGAGGAGATGGAAATTTTTAAACATAAAAAAACATATAAAAAAAGAAAAAAAAAGCAAATCATTAAATGTGGATCTTGGTCTAAATTTTTCTCATAGGTTTTTGTTGCCTTGGTGTAGTGATGCTTTGGTTGTGATCCAACAAATAAAGTTTGCGTGAAGATCAGAGTGCAGCGCTAAGCCACTAGTAAACAATAGAGACTGGGCTGTGGTGGCACACACCTTTTATCCCAGCACTCAGGATACATGTACAGATGCATCTCTTTGAGTTCAAGACCACCCTTGGCTACACTATATTGATATAGTCTCAAAGAGAAACAGCCAGGCAGTGGTGGCTCACTTTTTTAATTCCAGTACTTGGGAGTGACATGCCTTTAATCCCAGCACTAGGGAGTTGCAGACAGGACTGATATGTCTGGCCAGAGAGAAGAATATAAGGTGAGAGGAGACAGATGCAGTTTGAAGATACAGTCTGTGGATGCAGTCTGAGGATGCAGTCTGAGAATGCAGTCAGGTTTCTTAGGATAGGATCACCCCTTCAGTCCAAGGATTTAGTAGAGGTAACAGGTCTCTCTAGTAACTTGCTTCACTGCTTCTCTAATATTTCAGCTTTCACTTCCTAATATCTGACTCTAGATTTTTATTACTAAGAACAATTAGAGTTCATGCTACCCTTAATTTCTCATCACAGTGGGGAGCAGTTGAGATCTCCTGCCCAAAACAGGGCTTCTGGGAAGGAATTGGGAAGCCCTGAACACTTCCCACAGAGTATTGGGTATCTTGCACTGCCTGGAGACAAATTTCTTGAGACTGTCTTCAAAGATGAATTACAAATTAATACTGCTTTGATTTCTTTCCAAAGTTCTTTTTCTTATGCCACTTTTAATAAGAAAGTTTATTTGGAAAATAAACCTCTGCTTCATTAAAAAAATTCTGTCCAGTGTGTAGATAAAAATGCCAAAACTTTTAGGAAATGCCTTCACTCTTTATAGGTAGAGAAGAACTATGGACAGATATCTCTAGTACCAATGTCTTGTGCATATTTGCACATGTCTCCATTAACAGCACTATTTTCCTGTCTTTCTTTTGTTTATCACTCTAGAGGTGGTGGAAATTAAGAGAATAGAATCACCAAATGAGGCAAACTAAAGCCTCATGAAATAACCAACTTTATTCAGAGCATCAGACAATTCAAAATCTGAGGGTTCAGAAGAGTCACATGAATGAAGTGTAAAATCACTCCCAACTTCACATCCTTTCTTTTTCTATCTCATTATTTTTTAGAACTCGTGGAGTCCAATTAGTGCTGTGCATGCAACATGAATGTGTGGTCACCTTCTGGAGTATCATCAGCCTGCCAGGGACCACACCACTAAAGAGTGTATATCCCTCCCCAGCAGTCATCCACCATGAATAGTGCCTTTATTGGAGGGGCTCATACACCTCTGCCCATGTCTGTTGGAATATCGACTGGATTGAACATGTGCAGGCAGCCATAGCAATGTGAGTCATGAGGACAATAGTCCTTTCCTGTTCAGAAAACATTGTTTCTTCTCAGTGCCCCTTGTCGGTCACATTTCCTGAGACTTTGAGTGTTTGATTTGTATGTACTATTTATGGTTGAGTATTCTACAGACACATATTTTCTGCACTCTGACTGGTTGTGAGTTTATATGCTAATCAGCTTCTTTGCTTCTTTGCTAATGGAGAGATGCACTAATCTATGGGGACAAAGACACATGGTCGAAAGCCAGTTTGATACTAAGTCCACTTCATGAAATAATAAAAGGTTGATCCCTAAGGCCTATTAGCTCCTCAGTACAGGTTCTACTTCAGATTTACAGTACCAGTTGTGAGTGTTTTCTTGTAGAGTGGGCTTTAAATTCAATCAGAAAGTTCTCAGTTTCCCCAGAATATTCATATCATTCTGTACCAATGGGAACATTGTGCCAGGCTGATCGTTATTATGGCTCATAGAATTCATGTCTGAGTAACAATATTACTCACTTTCCATCCTAGCAGCCTAAAAGACATCTTTTGGTACTATGAAAGTTAACCAGCAGGTAGGGTGCTTCTCAGTCTGTACCAGCTTGATATTTTCATGTCCTGTGGTTTCCTGATGTTTTCATTTGTGTGCAATCTTCAGCAATAGGGTCTTCCCATCAGATTTGGGTGGGCAATCAAGAACAGTGGCAATAATATTTATGGTTTGATGTATCTCTAGTTATGACTTTGACCACCTGTTTGAGAGGAGATATCCTAAACCTAGTATGTTTCTTTTTTTTTAATTGACATCCACGATATACTTGTATGATGGAGTAAGTGGGCAGATATATGTGTGATATTCACATTAGTCACCTGTGTTCTGTTTTAGTCCTTGCAAGCTAATACATGGATAAGATATCTTTGATTGTTGAGTCTTCAAAACAATATGCAACTAATCAAACCAGTAAAAAGTACAATCTCATTCATATCTGGTAATCATGATGGACAAATTGTAAAATATTAGGTTGACTAAGAGTACATTTGGCTCCTGTCAAGTTTTTGGCATCCTGGGCATGTCTCCGCTTAATGGAATTATCCCTGATGTGAAACACATTTTTTTTTCAAAATGGTTTTAATAGTATAATGACTTCTAATAGGAAATAATGTGTTTTTAATAATCTAAGCTCTTTTAATGATTCCATTGAACAAGCTTCTAGTGACATTGAGCTTAGTGCAGCAAATTCAAAGGAGTGGTAAACTCTCTACCACATGAGTGGCAATGACATCTGTAACCTTTCTGAAATTCCTGGACCATAAGGCTCCTGAGCTCCTGGAGTGCCACAGACAATGTAAGCTAATGATTCACCATGAAAAGGTCACTTTAAATGGAAAAGCACAGTCCCTGTGCATGGCCTCATGTGAAAGTTATAAACTCTGTGACATTCTCTTTAGGAAAGCAAGTAAGGAAACAAAGAGACATGAGGTCAAATTTGTGAAAGGCACATTTTCAAAACAGGCTTTTGCAATTACTTTCTTCTTTCATATAGTGGCACAGCAAGAGAAAAAGGTCTGCACAGAAAACCTCTTTCCCTGAATCATCTAGGACTGGTACCCGAACAAAGAATCATCAAATTACAGGTTGTGCTTAGGCTTCCATCCATGTGAGTTATTATCTCCACTCTTATATCTTTTATTAGTTTAAAACAACACAGTAGGCATTCTTTCAAAGCACATAGGGAAGTACTGATGTAATGTTTCTGCTTTGCATGTGAAGTAATGAAGTCAGGTGAGAGGGACTTCCCTTTACAGTGCCTCACTGACTCTTAGCACTGCAAGAGTATGAAGATGGCCTGGCAGTGGTGGTGCACATCTTCAATCTCAGAGGTTGGGAGGCAGAAGCAAGTGGATCTCTGTGAGTTCGAGGCCAATTTGGTCTACAAATTGAGTTCCAGAACAGCCAGGACTGTTATACAGAGAAAGCCTCAGAAAGAATATGAAGATAAATTTTCTGAGCTCAATTGCACTGGTAGTTTGACAATGTGACTTTTTTCCATCCGAAAAGTTATGCCTTATTATAAATATACCACCACTCAATTTTACAACTTCAACATTTTTGAAAGATGATGCAGAGAAATGTGTAATATGAAATGTTGCAACCAATTTAAGACCAGTATTTAATACCATATTTAAACATCTTAAGAACAAGAATTCTTGGTCAAACTAAAAGAGGTGATATTGAGAGCTCTATTAAAGTGTAAGATTTTAAGATTCATGTCACCTCCTGGTTTCCGTTGAATGAGGTCATGGGTGGGTATGACCTTGTGGTTCCTTTCTAATGCTATCCTTCTGGCAAACCACATTTCATCATTCTTGAGAAACCAAGTATCTCAAAGAATAAAGATTTCCACTGATTCTGGGAAGCAGTATAATTATTCTATATTTTTCAAAAGTTACATATTAGCATCATAAAAAATAAACCCAGATTTTATATAATTCTGTAAGTTGCATTGAAAGAAACTATAAGACATATAGGAAAACAATGACATTTATTTCAGCAAGAATTATATCATTTACAAGTTAATTAAAATGTCTATGTAAATCTTCAAAAATATCTAATTAAGTTATTGATAAGTCATTCAAAAGTAGAGTATGTAAATTAATTATTTTATTGTTTCTATGAAATCCTAAATTATTCATAGAATATTTATATGTTTAATTTTTCATCAAATTTAACCTCCTGAAACTCATTTTATTTTTGAAATCAAGAAAATGTTTATATAGGTTACTCTCTCTGAGGCATTATCCTTTTTAGGGAATTTAGGCTATTGAAAAAATTTCCAATTGACCTCAATTTGTATGTGTATATCATATTATACACATACAAACTAAGGTTCTATAAGCTAACATTTTATGTTATAATTGAGAACTATAGAAACAGTGAGTTGGAGAAATACAAATATTTTAAAACCCTGATTATAATGTATCAGAAGTTTCTGGGAAAGCTATAAAGGGATAAATAAAAAGATCTTCTGTTTGACTCAGCAGCAAACCAAATTGTGATGTTCTGCACAGGCAATCCACTCAGAAGATCTCAGAGGCACAATGAAATCTCGATCATACAAATAGTCAAGCAGACCAGAGCACCATATTTCTGTACATAAACAGTAACGATTCCTCAGGAACAGGGCTGAGTAACATCATTTTTCTGCATCCTTAATTCACTTGATAATTACATAGTGGCCTGTTTGATTATTTCTTTTATGGAAATGAAGAATAACTTTCCTAAATTTGTCAGAGGTGACAGGTATCAAATTTGAACCCATTGCTGAGGTTTCCCTGTTCAGTGAAACTGAGACCCAGGAATGCTATGTTCCTGCATCATTACATTTCAAAGAAATTATTTCTGGGTTTTTTTACAAAGATATTTCTGAGTCATAATGCTGACTGGAGGAAGGTTAACACACACACATATACACATTATACATATATATGTATAGTAGCTTTTGAAGTCACAGAGAAAGAATATACCACACATTTTAATATTTCTAAATTAAATGCATTCAGAAATGAGATAAGGGTGGAGCCTCAACTCTTTCCCTGGAAGAAGTAATGTTCATTTCCACTCTTTAATCTGTACTTTTCACTGCAGGAGGAAAATTATTGTGGACGCTATTACTAGGCTTCGCTGAATTGCACATTCCTGACCTTAGTATAAAGCAGACTGGATTTACATCTGGAATAATGCACTTCGTGTAATCCAGTTGTGATGTGTTGTGTTCTCTGCCTTTGGACATTTCATTCATCATTCATTTTTATCACTATACATTTCCTCCCTTGTTTTATGAAGACACTGGTATCTCCACGAGTCTGACAGACTTAATTATCTGTATCTCTCTCCTTGTAAGGAGGCAAAGTCCAACTACTAACCACCTGGTATAAGAAATCTTCCTATATTCAAGGGGAGCATATTAACAAATATTGTAAAACAGATAAGGCAATGATTGAAACTCTACTAGTAACATAAAAGGCTTTGTGATTACAAATCCCCACCTTACTAACACACTATGAGGGTATTTTTCCTTTATGGCTCAAATGTAATGGAGAGTGTTTTAAAGGAATTTTGTAGTGCTTTTCTCATTTTTAAAAACATTATAACTAGACTAAGAATGAAACATTCTGGTAAAATTCAAAGAAAAGCCAGATTTCTGTGTGCAGATCATTAAATTTATGCTAATAAAATATAATGGGACATTAAATAGGGATATTGATTTTTCAGTGATAATTATTATAAATTTATAATTACATTTCTGGGAGACAAAATAATGTACATTTAATGCAGACACTGATATCTGGTAAGTGTTCAGAATAATCATCTGTGAGTGCTCAGCTGTAGATGGGCTGTCTGTGTCACTCCTCCATGGTCTGGATTAGAGTTTGAAACGCTGTAATTACAATGATGTTGGAAAGCGTCAATGAAAATATTCTGTTGGCATCAACTGACTATGCAAAATTGTCAAAAAAAGAAGAGTTTGGCATACTTTTCTGACTATAAACTGTTTGCTTCACCTCTTTTAAGTTTGTGAACATTATAATAATGGACAATAAAAATGAAAAGAGAAGAGAGATGTTCTGAACGGAAGTTGAGGAACATATAGACTAGATAAACAGCACAATGACGGGGAAATAGAGATTAACACAGATTGTTGTGTGCAGCCATGCAGGTGTTCCAGAGTCAAACATATAAGTACCAGAATCTCTGAAAGGCTAAGGTGGAAAAGGAGCCTCAACAAATAGAAAGCTCTTCTGGAGAATTTGAAACAGCAGACTATAGTGCTATATTATTTGAGGTCTCCAAAAAGGAGGATGGGTCCCCACAATGATGATTCCTCCAGAATTATGATAACAGAAATAAGCTGAAAAACATCATCTAAAGATAGACTTTGGACTATGAACTGCTCAGAACAACTTTGAGGTGGCTATCTGAGATGATCCAGTGTAACAGATTACTGTAGCCAAGACATGAGACAATCCCTGCACTTTGCCATTATACACAGACTGGAAAAAATGTACAGCTACCTATCCCAAAACTTGACAATTAACCCAAATTTTTACTTCCAGGATCACCTAAAGATATCATTACTCCAAGACAGCAGGAAGTAAATTTAAGAACATAATGCCCACATTCCCCAGTAGTGTTGTGGGTAGATTTTGATCTTTTAATGGTTATGGATATTTGTCATTGTTTTGGGGGATTGGTTACAAGTTGTTATTGGTTACAAACAGGAGGAAAATTAAAATTAGGAAATTAGATTCAAGGTTCTTGTTTTGAAAAGAAAAAGGGGGATATAAATATTACAAGATAAAAAAGTAGATTATTGAATTCACTTTGAACAAAGATACACATATGAAGGATAAATGGTATACTCTGGAAATAAATAGGGATAATATAGACATAATATGATAAAACATAAATTAATGAATCTACTTTTAAAAAAGCAGCTAATAGGCCAGGCAGTGGTGGTGTATACCTTTAATCCTAGCACACAGGAGGCATAAGCAGGTAGATTTCTGTGAGTTCAAGGCCAGCCTAGCCTACAAAGAGTTCAAGGCCAGCCTAGTCTACAAAGAGTGCCAGCACATACTCAAGTCACACAGAGAAACCCTGTCTCAAAAAAAATATATAAATAAACAAACAAAAATCAAACAATGAAAAAGCAACTAAGCAACTAATAGTTTAAAAATTTTTACATTTGTTTGGAGAGTTGAACATTGCACACAAATATTATAATTTGATACAAATTTGAGATTAATTTTGTTTAAAAATACTGTACAAACATTTATAATACTATTCAAAGTATTGTACTTATAGAAATTATTTAACAATGCAATGCAAATTTCTAGTCCTTGAAAAGTATTATTACCAAATGTTTAGAACAATAAGGTATTGTAGGTTAGTAGTGAACCACCTATTACAGTCAAACATATAGTCATATTAGGTAAGTTTTCAAGTTCAAACAAAGGTATGTTTTAGATAGGTCATCTTCAAACACTTCAGAGACTTATAGAATATTGAATTTAAGATGCTTTAATATCATAGGTTCTTTTTTTATGACAATGAGAAATGTCTGCCCCTGACAGTACCAATTTACTTTAGAGAAGATGATGAACATCAAAGAAACTCGACATGGAGTTTACATTCTTTGTGGCAAAAGTAAGCCATTGGGCAAGAAAATGCCCTTACCTTGACATCTGACAACATCCTGTCTTAATTGAACAAACAGGAGACAAAAAAAAGTGAATGTCAAACATTGTCAAGACAAGGATGGATAATCCTTCAGAATACCTTGCTTCACAGAAAAGTGTTGGATATGCCAGGCCTGTAGGCTGAAGAGGGATGCTCCAACATTGCAGAGGGACTTTTTGTGACTGGGCAACCAGATGTTTCTGTCATTTCTCACGTTTTTTGGAAGTTGATTGCTTGCACTTCCTACTTACTCCGTTAATATTTACTTCATGTGTCTCTGAGGGAACTAAAGACTAGATTGCTATAGTTATAATTGTCCTTTTATACCAAACATAGGAAGCAAGTTATTATAGAAAATAAATTAGGTATAAGACTTTGGACTCACCAAGATAGAATAGATATAGAGTATTTTCTCTGAATTTGTCAAATGCAAATGGACTAGACATTGCTGTTTTATTTATTGTCTGTATATGTTATGCATAGTTATTGTACTTATTGTATAAAGTTTTTCTGATATTAGTTACAGCCTTCTTTTTATTTTAGAAAAAAGGAAATATACAGATATATTATTTGTGTTTTAATAAATAAAGATTGCCTCAAGATCAGAGGGCAAAGCAGCCTTACTAGTCAGTTATACAGGCTAGGGAGTGGAGGCACAAACCTTTAATGCAAAAAAACAGGAGACAGAGGCAGGTGGATCCCTATGAATTCAAGGCCACCCTGGGCTACACAAGATTGAATTTCTCTAAAAAAGAAACAGAGCTCACATAAAGGTGAACCCAGAACATGAGAACACAAGCCTTTAATTCCAGCACTAGAAAGGTGAAGACAGGAGTGATATGGCTTAGAGTAGAGAAGAATATTAAGGAAAAGAGACAAGAGCTCAGAGGAGTTTGGAGCCTGAGGTTGGTGCAGAGCATTGCTGTATAATCCCCTTTGTTTGTCTGAGTCTTGGTAGAGGAAAGACCTCATGAATACTTTGACTGCTTTGCTTTTCTAATCTTCAGGTTGAACCCAATAACTCTCTCTGGATTTTTATTATTCACACTACAGCAGACATATTAGATTCACTTAAGATTTTTAGTTACTTTATAGCTGAGAAGAAACCCACATGTAAGCATTTTTATTTTATTCTTCTCACTAATAATTTTGCAAAGTTTGGACATTTTTTATATCAGGTGCAATTAAGCATAGTTTTGAAAAGTTTGCATCTTGATAATGGGCTATTAATCAGCCAGAAACTAAACAAAACACTAAGCAGAATATGAAGATGCAATTTAGTACATATGAAAGGACTTAAATCTGGGCCAGATGAATTTATCAACTTGCAGGTTTTTATGAAATATATAAAATATTATCCATTTATGTCTCTTAAGTTATTTTGTAAAATACAAATCCAATGTAAGAACTCAAAAATAAATCTAAAGAAAAAGTAAAAGAAATTAGAAAAGTATATTAATCTTTGTGATCATATATGTATATACATACATACACACACACATATATAGCAGTTTTATGTGACTTACATATCTTTATTTATTTATAATGAACTTAAAATCCCAGAATTTGTAGATTTGCAAAAAATCGTATTTTTAAATAAGATTTTGCTTAACTTAGATTTTGGTGTTCAAATAGTTTCTGCAATGTTAGAAACATCACTGAATTGAGTTCATTAAGATCTAAAAATATTTTTCAGCTCAAATATAAGAAGTAAGATCAAACCTGTGTCTCATTAGTGAGAAATTCTCACCTTATATTTAGATGAAATAGCATGATTCAGTTCAGTATCACAGTATTGAGTTTGAAGTTTCAGTATTATAATTTCAATCAGCAGTTGTCCCTGTAATGGCCTTACAACTCTGCACCCAATGCCTTTCCTCAGAAAGAACATTGATTTCATTGGCTTCTTAAAAAAGAGCCCTGTGCTTCCATTTCTTAATGTTATTTATTAAGGGACTTAAAAACACACACATGAAAGTAGAGGATCAAAGTTTTGTTAAGAGATAAGAAGATTCTAAGACTAGCTGAAGGTATGATTTGCCAAATATTTTGGAGAATTTCAAAATAATACCTGAATACATGAATGTATACATGTATTCACATATGTGTGGGGGTAAGAGAGGGACAGAAGAGTGCGAAAACCATTGAATCCCATCTCTAAGTTGATGGTATTGTTTTGATTATAAAATATCACTCAAAAACACATGAATTGGACTCTTGGTTCTTAGCTGCTGGTGGCTCTAGAAACTAGGTGGTGGGGCCAGCTGAAGGAATGGGTCATTGGTCCTTTTGGAATTGTCACCCAGTTTCTTCATATTTATTTTACTGGTATGAGATGAAAATATCTCCTCCCACATGTTTCCGATTGCATGCAATTTTAGCCAGCATTCTATTGTCAAGGGACTGTGGATTGAGATTTCAGCACACTTTTCTCCTCAGGCTGATTCCATTCTTGGTCTTTAGCTCTCCTTGGTAGGTATCTGTTGGCTCTGAATTTCAAACACCTTGAGGTCTCCATCACAGTGCAGGCTTCATGCAGTATTCTCTTCTGGCCTCCACACAGGAACCTCCCTGGCATTGCCACTTTTCCTTAGCTATGGGGTAAAATTCCATAACTCCTTTCTTGTTTCCTTCTTGATTCTATGTCCAAACACACTTGGGTGAAGGTGCCAAATTCTGCGCCTTCTTTTGGCTTAAATCTGGATACCTGGAAGACATACAGTTTCATAAGCTTTGACTTGTTGTTGGTTTCTAGACCAAGAAATCTCAGACCTTTCCTTTCTTAGGTTGCAGGATTAGCTGGGTGAGATCTTGTCCTAAGGATAGCACTCTCTTTCTTCCATTTCAAACCAGGCCTTTAAACTTTTATCTCCTTGAACACAAGACTTGGCTCCAATCTTACATTTCCTAGAGATCTTTTTTCTTCTCAATCTGTACATTTACATTTACATTTCTTTGTTTCATAGTTGCTCTTTTCATTGTAGATATGCATAAGAGTGATCACTAATAACCATGACACACAACCAATAGTAAGCTGTTTCGAATCTTCTCTGCTAAGGTCATCAATCCAAAACTGTTTAATTTTGCCTCTGGAAAATTTTTTAAGACAATGGCAAAAATCAGCCACATTCTTTGCCAAAATATGATAAGAATGGTTTCCTTTGAAACCATTTGAGCTAAGCCTGCATAGTCCATATTACCCTTAGCACTATCTTTCATGCTCCTACTAGGATAAGATGGACTATTAATCTCCTATTTAAAGCATTTAGTTGCTTTCCTAATCCAAAGTGATAAATTCATACATATGCCTCCAAACAACAGCATAATTAGGCCTGTCACATCAACACAGAACTCCCTAGTTAGAACATCTGTCTTAGACACTGATCTATTGCTGTAAAAAATACCATGGCCAAGGCAACTCTTAAATGAAAGATTTAATTCTGGGTCTACTTACAAATTTTGAGGGTTAGTGCATGATCATCATGAAAGGAACCAGACTGTCATGGTTCTGGGACAGTGTTGCTTGGTCCTAATATCTTTGCAGGGGGAGAGGGTGAGAAGGCCCAGTGTCAACATCATACAGCAGACTCATTTATTCAACATTAGGGAAAAACTTATATAACTTTCCAGTACCCAGACATTCCAATCTGTAGATATCACATCGTCACCTCTCTTTGGCTAGGCAGGATCAGGACCTCTGACAGTGCCTGTTGCTAGGCCACCATATATATACAAAAGGCTTTAAATTCAACATGATAAGATTGTACACAATAAGAACAATTACCAAGTAAAGATTAAATTCATAATGTAGCAAATTCTAGTTCATTTGTGTCTGGTAAACTAAAAGAAAATACTTCATAATCTATCCTATCTTATTTAATCTAAAATTCTATTGCTAATTTACTCTCTATTGTAACTAAGGAAAGCTGCAACTCTAACTATATAGTTTTAAATTCCATCAGAGATCCCAGAAGGATAATATTATTTGAGAAAACAAAAAGTGCATTGCAAACAACCTAGAAAGAACGTTAGCAATGCCAGAGACATCTGACTGCCTTCACAGTGCCGCAAAACTCCTTTGCAATGTTGGGACATCCATATTCACCCTATAGGCCTATAGTAGCTGGCAGACTTTTCAATGAAGCAGAAAATTTGAAAGACTGTCCTTTCTATATTGGCAGCTTTTCAGTTACTTTTCTCTGTTCCCTGCAGAATGACTGGTTGTTTTTTCTGTGAAACATGTGTTTGAAGGTATATCCTACATCTTTTTGTCAAAGTTCATCAGTCTTTCAATGAGTCTTGCATACCAAGTCTTTACAGCTCATTGTCATCAGTCCAAGGCATGAACAGTTTCTTTGCCAAGTAGCTACATTGCCACAATGAAAGCAAACTCCACAGTTTCTTCAATGCCTACATCTTCTCTGAAGTAAACTGGTACTGCCAGGAGCAGATGTGTCTCATTGTCATGAAAATTTTTAAATTGACAAAACACTTTAAATGCCATGTTCTATATGTCTTTGAAGTATTTTAAGACCATCTATCTAAAATATATTTATTTAACCTAGAAAACATATCTATTTTATTGTTAGAAATGACTTACTAACCTATGTTTTTGATTGACCTATATAGTTTATAATAATAACTATTAAAAACTAGGACTTTACCTTATATTTTTAAATGAACTGCATAAGTACAATACCCTAAACATGAGTAGAAACACATATACAATATGTGGTAACAAAAACATTCTTAAATTAGTAACAGTCTACAAAACCCTTTAGAAAAGAGTAGAAACATATATACAGTGCAACAAAATAACTTTAAGCAAAAGTAGTTATATAGGTAGAGAGGGGGGGGGGTAACAAAATTGACCTTAAATTTGTATAAATTCTTAAAATACAAAATATTTGAGATCAATAATTGTCCCTTAGTTTATAATAGATACAATAATAAATCCTATTATTTAAAGTAGATTTAACAATCTGCCCTTTCATTATATAACATGCCTATATCCATCCTCTGTTTCTTTTCTTTTTTCCTCTTAGTTTTTCAGAGATCACTGATGTAGTATAGTTTGCATAATTTTCTCCCTTCCCAAGGCCAGTAACAATAATAAACAGCCCACCTAAATGATGACAAACATCCATAACTGACCAAATGACCAAATTTCATTATCCCCATCTCTTAGGAATGTGGGCATCATAGTGAAAATTACTTCTTATTGTTTGGGAGGCAATACTATCCTGAAGAAACTGTTGTGGTATTTATATAGCTTTAACCAATGGTGGTCAGAAGTGTTAAGAAGGTATATTCTGTTGTGTTTGAGTGAAATGTTCTATAAATATCTGCTTGGTCCATTTAGTTTATAAGATCATTTATCTCAAGCATGTGTCTGTTTAGTTTTTGTCTGGATGAATTGTCCTTTAATAAGAGTGGGTTATTGAAATCTTTTTCTATCAGTATTTGAGAATAAATAATGATTTAAGTTGTAATAGTGTTCCTTTTACAAACTTGGGTGTCCTTGTGTTTGTGGCATAGTTGTTAAGAATTACAGTATCCCTTTGGCAGACTTTTTCCTTTGATGAGTCTATAGTGTCATTCCCTGGTTAGTTTTGGCTTGAAGTCTATTTGGTTAGATATTAAAATGACTACAATGGTTTGCTTCTTAGACTCATTTACTTGGAATATCTTTTTTTATCCTTTTACTCTAAGATTATGTCTATTCTTGATTTTTAGGTGTATTTTTAGAATGGAGCAACAAAAATGTATCCTAGTTTTGCATGTGATAGTTTGTATCTTTTATTTTATTTTATTTATTGAGAATTGATACCACTGATGTGTAGAGATACGGAGGACCAGTAAGTGTGAATTCCTGTTATTTTGTTGTTGTTGTTCTTGGTGGTGATGTGTTTGTATTTACTCTTCTCTATTGGTTTTACTGGTCTGGTATTATTTACTCTCTTATTTTCTTGAAGGTAGATGACCCTGATAGGTTCAAGTTTTCCTTCTAGAACCTTCTCTAGGATTCAGTTTGTAGAGATATATTGCTGAAATTTGTTTATATCAGGAGTATCTTATCTTCTCCATCTATGGTGATTAAACATTTTTTTTTTCTGGGCTGGAATATGAGATCTCTTTTAGTCTGCAGCACATCATCCAGAATCTTTTAACTAGAAATTAGAGTCTCCATGAAAAAGTCAGGTATAGTTCTATTAGGTCTGACTTTATAGGTTAATTGGCCTTTTCCCCTTACAGTTTTATATTCTTTCTTTGGTCAATATGTTTTCACTGTCTTTTCTTGTTCAGTGCATGTGGTGTTGTGCATGCACTTGTATTTGTACAATCAGCATCTATACCAGGTTAGGGAAATTTTCTTCTCTGATTTTGTTTGAAATATTTCCTATTACTTTGACCCAGGATGCTTCTCTTCTATATATTTCTATCATTCTTATCATTGGCCTTTTCTTAGCATCCCAGATTTCCTCTATCTTCTGTGCCAGGAATTTTTGTATTTTTATTTTAGATTTAATGTTTTTTCTTTCACTGATGCATCTATTTATTCTATTGTGCCTTCAATGCTTGAGATCAATTCTTCCACAGATTTTATTCTATTGTTAAGAATCGCCTTTGTAGCCGGGCGGTGGTGGCGCACGCCTTTAATCCCAGCACTCGGGAGGCAGAGGCAGGCGGATTTCTGTGAGTTCGAGACCAGCCTGGTCTACAAGAGCTAGTTCCAGGACAGGCTCCAAAGCCACAGAGAAACCCTGTCTCGAAAAACCAAAAAAAAAAAAAAAAAAAAAAAATCGCCTTTGTAGATACAGTTTTTTTTTTTCTGTTTTACATGTCCAGATTTCCCTCACTTTGAATTTTTCTTATTGATTCTATTCCCACTTTGAAGTCTTCCATTCTCTTAATCATTTTGTTCCACTGATTCTTTTTGTTTCCATAAATTTCTTAAGGGGTTTATTTATTTCCTCTTTAAGGACCTCTTTCATACTCATGAATGCCATTTTAAAGTCTTCTTCTTGTACAGGATTGTTTTACTAATCCTGGTTTCTTTGCTTTTCCAAATGAAGTTGAGTACCCTTTTTTGAGTACTATGAAGAATTTTGCTGGTATTTTGCTGGGCATTGCATTGAATCTGTAGATTGCTTTTGGTAAGATTTCCATTTTTACTATATTAATTCTGCCTACTCAAGAGCATGGGAGGTCTTTCTACTTTCTGGTGTCTTCTTCAATTTCTTTCTTCAAAGATTTAAAGTTCTTGTCATACAAGTCTTCCACTTGTTTGGTTAGAGTTACTCAGAGATATTTAATGCTATTTGTGGCTATTGTGAAGGGTGTTGATCCTCTGATTTCATCCCAAATACTTTTATCATCTATGTACAGGAGGGCTACTGCTTTTTTTTTTTTTTTTGAGTTAATCTTGTATCCTGCTACATTGCTGAAAGTGTTTATGAGTTGTAGAAGTTCCTTGGTAGAATTTTTGGGATCACTTATATAAACTATCATATCATCAGCAAACAGTGAGAATTTGACTTCTTCTTTTCCAATTTGTATCCCATTGATCTCCCTTTGGTGTCTTATTGCTCTAGCAAGGACCTCAACATCTAATAGATATGGAGAGAATGGACAACCTTCTCTTATTCCTGATTTCAGTGGAATCTCTAGGAGTTTCTCTCCATTTTGTTTGATGGTGGCTGTTGGCTTGCTGTATATTGCCTTAATTATGTTTCTTGTATCCGTACTCTCTCCAAGACCTTTGTCATGAAGGGATGTTGTATTTTGTCAAATGCTTTTTTGGCATCTTTGGATGTCAGTGTGGCAATTTCTCAGAAAATTAGGAATCAACCTTCCTCAAGACCCAGTAATACCACTCTTGGGTATATATCCAAAGGATGCTCAATTATGCCACAAAGACATGTGATCAGCTATGTTCATAACAGCTTTGTTTGTCATAGCCAGAACCTGGAAATAACCTAAATGCCCCCGACTGAAGAGTGGATAAGAAAAATGTGGTACAATTACA
This sequence comes from Arvicola amphibius, assembly GCF_903992535.2. Lineage (NCBI taxonomy): Eukaryota > Metazoa > Chordata > Mammalia > Rodentia > Cricetidae > Arvicola > Arvicola amphibius. The sequence goes on from NC_052047.1 coordinate 89,413,010, forward strand.
CAATTACACAGCAGAAAAAAAATTAATGACAGCTTGAATTTTGCAGGAAAATGATGGAGCTAGAAAACATTCTTTTGAGTGAGGTAACCCAGAAACAGAAAGACAATTATCACATGCAGTCACTCATAGGTGTTTTTTAAACATAAGTTAAAGAAAGCCAGCCTACAAACCACAATCTCAGAGAACTTAGACAACAATGCAGACACTAAGAGAGACTTACATAGATCTAATCTACATGGGAAGTAGAAAGAAGAAAAAGACAAGATTTCTTGAGTAAATTGGGAGCATGGGGACCTTGGGGGAGGATCAAAGGGGGAAAGGGAGAGGCAGGAAAGGGAGGTGAGAAAAATGTAGAGCTCAATAAATATAATTTTAAAAATGGAAAAATTAAATAATAAAGTCTTCTTGTGCTTTTGCTATGTAGGAATATTCAGGGATTGCTGTTGAAATATTGTCCCAGTTGGTATTGTAGTTATATGTTGGAGTGTGGGCATCTGGGATGGGGAAGATTGTAATTCTAAGTTTTGATATCTGGCCTTATCTTTTTTGTGTGGGTGTTTTTTTCTTTGATTTTGGTTTCCTCACTGGTTCTTAGAGGAGTATAGTGGGTGTTGTTGCCTCGATCCTACTGAGGTTTTGACAGATGTGATCACTTGTGGTTCCTCTAGGTAAAATGTTTTTCTGGACCTGAGACATCGGGATGGGGATAAACTTTATGGCAGTAATTCACAGAAGGGAGGAAAGCAGGGTTTTCAACTATGATCTTCATTAGTCTCCTGGGAATGAGGGTGAAAAGATTGTGGGGAAGCCCTAGCTGAAGGTTTTCTGTAGAGCCTGAGATGAAACTGGGGATTGGACACAGAGAATGGGAGAGGAGGTGAAAATAGGCAGCTAGCACATCTACTTCCCTGGGCAAAATATGCTAAGATTTCTCTGGGAGTGTCTGATGGAGTTGGAGGCTAGGAAAAAGCAAAGAGGGTTGGGGAGATGAAGGTTAATATGGTAGACCTGTGTGACCCACTAGAGATGAGGTACTGGGTATTCTGCTACAGATCTGGGGATGGGATTGAAGGATTGGATTTGGAGGAGCAGAGGAAGAGATAAAGATGAGAAGTCAGCTTCCTGCTTCTCTGGGAGGAGTGTATTTTCATGTTTGAATTGGAGGCTGGAGTAAATTCATCAATTAATTACAAACCATACCATTTTAATGGCCAGTCCTCAATTGCCTGCTATTTTATTTTCAGAAATTATCTCAAAGCCTGGAACATTGCTTTTGGATAATGAACGTTCACTGAATGGAAAAATTATAAATATGTATATACTGTACATTATTGCTAGACTTTAGAAATATGAGTAGCATATTGTTGAGCAAAGAATATTTGATGCCTAAAATATCAGTACTATAGCAAATATGTAGAAAAACACAAAGTTCTACTTTTATAATATACCTTACATGATTATGAAAATATATTAGCTAAATTTTTTAAATGAAAGAAAGAGAAAAATGTCACTGAGAGAGCATTGCTTCTAAATTTCTTGGAAAAATGACAAACATATCAGGACCCACAGATATTAGCATCTTTGCTGTTGATATAATAAAATACCTTAACCAATGTCATTTTAAGAAGAAATGAGTTTATTTGGGATATTGTTTCATGGAGAGATCCATAATGGCAGGGGAGGCATGGCAGCAGTCAGTCATAGCAAGAAGTCTATGTATTGCATGTCAGATACAGTCAGAAAGTTGGAAAGGTATTAAAATCTGAAAATGAAGCAAGGCTATAAATTCTTAAAGTCTGCACCCAATGATATACTTTTTGTTGCAAGGATACACCTCCTAAAGGTTCAATGATCTCTCAATATCAACAACTAGGGACCAAGTTTTGTAATAGGTGATCCCATGAGGGACATTTTTCTCTTTAATTACCATCACACATAATAAAGAATATTGAGAAGACTCTCATGCATCACACATGGGTAATTATTTTTAACCAAAGAAATATATTTAAAGGGACATTTATAAACATGATATACATGTTATACAGTACCTAGAGTGCTTCATTTTTAATAGAAATATTCACTTGGAAATTTGCCACTAAAGAAAACATTAAAAATTTGAAATGAAATGTAAACCAGTTTAGCAAAACTAAAACCAGAGGAAAAGACAAGGCAAAAGGTGATAAAAGTACAAGGAACAAATAGAATCATGTCTCTAACTTTACTAACAAGAAATGGATGCCATTTTACATACTTTGAACCACCTAAGAGAATGCACTACTGTGAAATATGAGGCTGGAGCATTAAGTCTATCAGCAGAGAAAGGGACCATGGATAGATTACTTTAGTCATATGACCTTAGTTTCATAGAGTTGTCAAATTGAAGATACTTAAAACATCTATATTATTTTAGATAATGCATGAGCTCATTTAAAAGTGAAAAATAAATATTAAAACAAAACTTTCTACCAATTGAAAACAGCAGCAGTGCCCCAAGTTCAATGAAAAAATAAAGGCAATATTTGTTAAGCCCCTTCTCCTTACTCCTAGCCAAAATATTTGCATATTGTTTTCTATAATACTTTAAATTATTAAACATATTTTACTAGAATGTTCAAGGACTGTTCTAACAACATCCACTATGTTTAAAAGATTACAGTCAATAATATCTAAAATAAGGGCTAGATATTATATTGAGTTTTATACTACAGGTAATAAAAAACAAGATACTGATTGGGTTAAGAAGTATAGTTGGTGAGCTGTCATTGATGTAGATTTATATAGTTTTCTTTCTTTTGCCTTCCTTCCTTCCTTCCTTCCTTCCTTCCTTCCTTCCTTCCTTCCTTCCTTCCTTCCTTCCTTAAATCCTTTTTGGTTTTCCATTTATTTATTTATTTATTAATTAAAAATTTCTGCCTCCTCCCCGCCTCCCATTTCCCTCCCTCTCCCCCCACTCCCCTCACCCTCCCTCTCCAGCCCGAAGAGCTGTAAGGGTTCCCTGCCCTGCAGGAAGTCCACGATCCTCCTCCCTCCATCAAGGTCTAGGAAGATGAGCATCCACACAGGCTAGGCCCCTCCAAAGCCAGTACATTCAGTAGCATCAAAACTCAGTGCCATTGTCGTTGGCTTCTCAGCAGCCCTCATTGTCCGCCATGTTCTGGGAGTCCGGTTTTATCCCATGCTTTTTCAGTCCCAGTCCAGCTGGCCTTGGTGAGCTCCCATTAGATCAGCCCCACCATCTCAGTGGGTGGGTACACTCCTCCCGGTCCTGACTTCCTTGCTCATGTTCTCCCTCCTTCTCCTCCTCATTTGGACCTTGGGAGCTCAGTCAAGATAGGGTTATTTCTCCTTTATCAGTGGGAAGTACTCTACAACTTATGGGCACAGGAGACCGTTTCCTATGTATAACCCCAGCAACACAGACATTAAGGACAACATTGAATAAATGGGACCTCCTGAAGCTGAGCAGCTTCATAAAGCAAAGGACACTGTCACTAAGACACAAAGGCAGCCTACTGACTGGGAAAAGATCTTCATCAACCCTGCAACTGACAAAGGTCTGATCTCTAAAATATATAGGGAACTCATGAGACTATACCTTAAAATACTAATTAACCCATTTAAAAAATGGGGCTCTGAACTGAACAGAGAATTCTCAACAGAAGAATTTCAAATGGCCAAAGGACACTTAAGGTCATGCTCAACCTCCTTAGCAATCTGGGAAATGCAAATCAAAACAACTTTGAGATATCATCTTACACCTGTCAGATTGGCTAAAATCAAAAACACCAATGATAGCCTTTGCTGGAGTTTGTGGGGTAAGGGGTACACTCATCCGTTGCTGGTGGGAATGCAAACTTGTGCAAGCACTTTGGAAAGCAGTGTGGCGGTTTCTCAGGAAATTCAGGATCAACCTACCCCAGGACTCAGCAATTCCACTATTGGGAATTTACCCAAGAGATGCCCAATCATACTACAAAAGCATTTGTTTAACTATGTTCATAGCAGCATTATTTGTAATAGCCAGAACCTGGAAACAACCTAGATGCCTTCAGTGGAAGAATGCATGAAGAAAGTGTGGAATATATACATATTAGAGTACTACTCAGCGATAAAAAACAATGACATCTTGAATTTTGCATGCAAATGGATGGAAATAGAAAACACTATTCTGAGTGAGGTAACCCAGACCCAAAAAGATGAATATGGGATGTACTCACTCATAATCGGTTTCTAGACATAAATAAAGGACATCGAGACTATAATTCGTGATCCTAGAGAAGCTAATAAGAAGGTGAACCCAAAGGAAAACATATAGTTATCCTCCTGGATATTGGAAGTAGACAAGATTGCCGGGCCAAAATTGGGAACTTGGGGGTGGGGTGGATGGTGGCAAGGGGAGATGGGGAGAGAAAAGTGTGAAGGGGAAGATGGGGAGAGCTTTGGGGAATGGGATGGTTGGGATATAGGAAGGGTGGATATGGGAGCAGGGAAGCATATATCTTAATTAAGGGAGCCATCTTAGGATTATTAAGAGACTTGACTCTAGAGGGGTTCCCAGGTGTCCAGATAGATGCTCCCAGCTAGTTCCTTGGGCAGCTGAGGAGAGGGAGCCGGAAAAGGCCAGATCCTATAGCCATACTGATGAAGATCTTGCATATCACCATAGAACCTTCACCTGGCGATGGATGGAGGTAGAGACAGAGCCCCACATTGGAGCACTGGACTGAGCTCCCAAGGTCCTGATGAGGAGCAGAAGGAGGGAGAACATGAGCAAGAAAATCAGGACCGTGAGGGGTGCGTTCACCCACTGAGACGGTGGGACAGAACTAACGGGAGATCACCAAGACCAGTTGCAGTGGGACAGATGGAACATGTGACCAAACCAGACTCTCTGAATGAGGCTGATGTTGGAGGCTGACTGAGAAGCCAAGGACAATGGCGATAGGCTTTAATTCTACGGCATGGGCATTGACGGGCTCTCTGTGAGCCTTTTCAGTTTGGTTGCTCACATTCCTGGACCTGGGGGGAGTTGGGAGGACCTTGGACTTAACATAGTGTAGGGAACTCTGATGGCTCTTTGTCCTAGAGAGGGAAGGAGTGGGGGTATGGGTGGAGGGGAGGGGAGGGGATGGGGAGGAGAGGAGGAGATGAAAATTTTTAACAAAAAATGAGAAAAAATTGGGTTATTTCTGTAGCTTTGGTGACTGTACTGGAACTAGTTCTTGTAGACCAGGCTGGCCTCAAAGTTACAGAGATCTGCCTGCCTCTGCCTCCTTGTGCTGGGACTAAAGGCATGTGCCACCACTAGCCAACTATATAGTTTTCTAACTATCTTATATATAAAAAAGTATTTGGAAAAATGTTTTAAAAAGTATCAGGAACACTTATTTTAAATGATGTCTACGGAAAAGTTTTTATTTGCTAATTTTTATTAAAATATGGGAGAAGAATATGTGAACCACAGATATATTTTTTCACTTATTATTAAAACATGAATACTATTCAAATCTATTACAGTGAAATGTTTTTATTTTCAAGGTTTTTCATTCATTTGGAATTTTATGGATATAGTGTGAGCTTGATTCAGTTCTTAATGTACACAGCCATAAGGGAACTGAGAAAACAATTTGACCCAACATCATTTTCTAACAGCAGACTATTAGACTTATTTTGCATAAAGTTGATATAAAATAAAAATATAACAATGCTCTTAAAAAGTCATGCACATGTTTGCTGAAGGAAGCAACACCAGTGGTAACATAGGGAGTTTAATTATCAAATACATGCCTTATTTGAGTGCTGCTGAGGCTTGTTTCTTTGTCTTTGGTGTTTTGCTTTCAGCTTTGGGAGTTGATCCATGTTTTGAGAATCCTGGGCAAACCAGTGCCCCACTTAAACTGCATCCTAAGTACTACTCCTGATCGGTGACACCAAATTTAGAAAGTAACTGACTATAGATATATAAAATCCCCAATAAATAGGTTGTCTGAGTTTCTGTCCTGCCCAGTTCCCTCAGTCATTAAGTCCCAATGAAATCATGCAGAGGTCTACATTAACTATAAACTGATTGGTCCATTACCTCAGGCATCTTATTAACATTTACAATATTAGCCCTTTATTCTTATCTGTGTTATCCACATGCCTCAGTACCTTTTTCAGTGAGGCAGTCATATCTCGCTTCTTCTATGGCTGGGTCACAAATGCAGAGGAATGGGCTTTCTTCTTCTCAGCATTCAGTTCTGTTTTCTCTGCCTACCTAAGTTCTGCCCTATCAACTAGGCTTTCATTAACTAATGCAAGCAACACACAAACAGAAGGTACTCCTATACCATTTCTCCATGTCTACTTAAACAAAAATGAAAGTTTTATCTTTAACATAGTAAAATTACATATATAACAAAACAGTTAACAAGCAAGAATTACAGTTACAACATTTATATCTACTTTATCTTTTATCATAACAAAGGAAAACAATAGCTATAACTATAAATTCTTCAACTCCATCAAAGACTCCAGAAGGATATAACATTAAATTAGCTAACAGAAATTGCATTGTAAGAAACTTCCAAAACTCTAGAATTGATAGAGACATCTCACTGCTTGGTGCTACCAGGAGTAGATGTCTCTCATTGTCATGAAAAGTCCTAAATTCTTATACATTTTAAATGCCATATTTTGAAGGTCTCTGAAAGATTAGAATAATACCTATCTAACTGAAATATATCCATATATCCATATATTTCTTAATTATACATTACATTTTTAAAATAAACTACAGAATCACAACACCTCAATCAAGATCAGAAATATATATATATATATATATATATATATATATATATATATATATAACAAGATTGACCTTAAATTTATATCAATAAACCAAGATCCATACCAATGTAAATTATTCATATCTATATCATATCCCCCTTTAAGTGTAAAAGAACATTTATAAATAATATTTGGGAATATGGGGTTATTTTTTTCTCTCCAAACTGCTTCATGCTGTATGGGGTGCTGTTAATCAGGTCTTTCATGGTGTATCCTGTGAACTCGATTTATCTCAGTCAGCAATTGAGCAAAGTAAGTTTTTGAGGGTGTTTACAGAAACCTTTCAGGAGGCTTTGGTCCATGAAACCATATTTGCCTGGAAGCAGTCCACAGGTTCTCATCTTCTGTGAAAACAGAAGAAGGACCTCTTTTCCCAAGCAACATGTACTTAGGCCCAAATTCTGAAGTCATAATGCCTTTATAATATACATGCTGGTTTAGCTTAGTAGCCCATACAATGAAATGTCTCTCTGTATTTAGCTCCCTCAGAGTCAAAAAAATTCAAAGAAAACACAATAATATACAGAATGCAGACTCTCTGTGGATTTTCCATTTTTAAGTGGCTTATTTTTCTTTACTCCTTTTAATCTATCACTATCTGTACTCTGTCTTTTTAAAGACTTTACCCTTTTTTAAGCATTAACTTTATTTTATGACTATATTCTTTATCTTTTCTTTCCCAAGCCTACATACATTTATCCAACACTGTGACCCATTTAGATGTCACTTATGTCTGAATCTGTCCTATTGTGAATCTGTAATTCTTTACTGTCCAGGAACGGTTTGACTTTGCACTTTTAAAATGCTAAGCACTTAAGAATCTAAGCTGCGACATTCCTAGGTCAAATACAGGTACTGCCTGCTTGCCCCGCCCAGTCCAACATGGCAGAGCCAAGGCCCTAAAAACCAACCACACAGCCCTACTTCCATGCACAAAGCTGGTCCATGTTACCATCAAGCAAGATGAAGCAATATGCTAATAAATCCCATTCAAATGCTCTGTCTCCCACAAAAGACAGAGGTCATATTAACAGCATAGCCCAGAAAGCAGGCATTTTAAAACTGTTACCTTTTTTCTACTGTGGCTGCTGAGTCAGGAAAATCTCCCTGCAGCACGCTGCCAGGAAACTGCAAAAAGCTGTGTTAAACTGTATTTTTGTGTTTAAAATTAAGCTCTCAGCCATCCTCTTCATCTATCGCCAGGTGGAGGTTCCCTCACGGTCCTGACTTTCTTTCTCATGTTCTCTCTCCTTCTGCTCCTCATCAGGACCCTGGGAGCTCAGTCTGGTGCTCCAATGTGGGGCTCTGTCATTTTCTTCATCTATCGCCAGGTGGAGGTTCTCACTCAGAATAGTGTTTTCTATTTCCATCCATTTGCATGCAAAATTAAAGATGTCATTGTTTTTTACCGCTGAGTAGTATTCTAGCATCTATATATTCCACAGTTTCTTCATCCATTCTTCCACTGAAGGGCATCTAGGTTGTTTCCAGGATCTGGCTATTACAAATAATGCTGCTATGAACATAGATGAGCAAATGCTTTTGTAGTATGATTGGGCATCTCTTGGGTAGATTCCCAATAGTGGAATTGCTGGGTCCTGGGGTAGGTTGATCCCGAATTTCCTGAGAAACCGCCACACTGCTTTCCAAAGTGGTTGCACAAGTGTGCTTTCCCACCAGCAATGGATGAGTGTACCCCTTACCCCACATTGGAGCACTGGACTGGGCTCCCAGGGTCCTGATGAGGATCAGAGGGAGGGAGAGCATGAGAAAGAAAGTCAGGAACGTGAGGGGTGCGTTCACTCATGGAGACGGTGGGACAGAACTAATGGGAGATCACCAACTCCAGTTGGAATGGGACTGATGGATCATTCGACCAAACCTGTCTCTCTGAGTGTGGCCAATGGTGGGGGCTGACTGAGAAGCAAAGGACAATGGCGCTGGGCTCTGATTCTTCTGCATGGACGGGCTCTGTGGGAGCCTTCTCAGCTTGGTCGGTCACCTTCCTGGACCTGGGGGGAGTTGGGAGGACCTTGGTCTTAGCGTGGAGTGGAGAACCCTGATGGCTCCTTGGCCTTGAGAGGGAAGGAGGGGAGGTATGGGTGGAGGGGAGGGGAGGGAAAGGGGAGAAGGAGGGGAGGGAAGGGGGAGGAGGAGTGGAAGAGATGGAAATTTTTAAATATAAAAAATAAACCATGAAAAAAAAAGAAAAAAATTAAGCTGTCTCAGGTTTTTAAGTGGATTTAGTCCATCGTGTTGGTGCCAAATGCTACAAGAGAGAACTGCTGCTTGTTCATCCTGGCCACCCAGCTATATTATACCCGAAATACTCAATCAGAAACTGTATTCATTAAAACATTGCTTGGTCCATTAGCTCTAGTTTCTTATTGGCTAATTCTTACATCTTAATTTAACCCATTTCTATTGCCACATGACTGTGGCTTACCGGCAAGATTCTAACCAACATCCATCTCAGGCAGAGGACCCATGGCTTCTCTCTGACTCTGCTTTCCTCCTCCCAGCATTCAGTTCTGTTTTCTCCACCTACCTAAGTTCCACCCTATCAACTAGGCCACGGCAGTTTTTTTATTCATTAACCAATGAAAGCAGCACACAAACAGAAGAAACTCCTATACCAAAATTTTAACTTTCAGAACAGAGAGTAATACTTTCATTCAGTTACAGTCAAAAGACATAAGAATGTCAAAAATTGTTTCTATGGTCACTATTTTTTCCAATTCTAATTCATATGTCAGAAATATAAACATTTTTCTTTCTTTTATTGTAACCATTAGACCAAATGAAGCTTATTATTTTTATTAGCATTCACAAGAAGTAATTTATATGTTATTAATATAAATTACTGATGAAATAAATAGGTTTCAAATATCATATCCCAGTCCATAGATTTTGTTAATAAGTAAAAATCAGCTTTTATTTGCTTAATAAAATGTTTTAATTTTAATGAAGTTTGGCTTATTGTTCTTTTAGATTATAATTTCTATTTCTTTGTTAGATCAAGAAATGTTTGTCTACCACATTAGGAAGAGCTTATTTAAAGTACTTCCAGTTTGAAGTCACCTATTTAAACACATCATTTTAAGACTAAAAAGAAAATCTACAGAATTACACACATATTTATAACTTAGTGAAATTATTTGTAAGAAATACCCCATTGTCATTGGAGGAAAATTGAAGAGAAAGTTATTTTTATATGATATGTCACTGATTAAATTATGAACTAGGAGTTATTAATTAGATGTATTTTTGCCAGTTTTGTAAAACATATTTTTGTGAAAATGGTTTAATTGTAGATAATAACACATAGTTTCAAAAAAATTTAGGTACATTGCCAAAATCTTTTTGTTTTCTGTATTAATTCTAAACTTTTAGGTGGAGTTTCATCTAGATAAAGACTTCTTATGAACAACTTTTGCAATGATATTTGGACTATTTGAATTTAGTTTATTGATTTCATCTAATGTACATTCATTCTACTCATAACTTTTTATATTCAGTGACTTGTTTCCAAAGATAACATTCAGAATATTAAAATTGTGTGATGCAGTCTTTGATGTTAAAGAAGTCAGACAAGGAATTGAAGATAGAGTTTATGTTTTCTTCACATTGTCTGAGGCCTTTGCTGTAAGGGTCATAGCTTAAGCATTAAAGACATACAAAGACCTATTAAATGATACATATGATGGTTTATATTGTCTGTCAGTACAGGTCATAAACCAAGAAGAAGTCAAACAGCAAGGGAGACAGATGTGAGTTACTCCTATGTTACAGAATCCAGAAACATTTCACATGGATACCATAACTTAACTGGAGTCTGGAAAGGAAATATTTCCCTGATTAGAGGGATACTTCATCAAATTGCAGTCTCCTTATTAAAGCATATTTAACTTTATTTTTTATTTTTCTAAAGCATATTTAAAAGTGTATTTTGTATTCAACAATATCTGCCACTCTTAGAATTCTCTATGCTTGCCATAAAGCTATCTTAAATCTCTGAATCAGTTTCTTTTATCTCAATTTCTGTTTTTTTCAAGGCTTTAAAGTTAATTGAATTCTAAAGCTAAAAATATATTCATGCTTGTATTACACTGAAAGTGAGTTTATCATTGTGATCGTATCTCTCTGCATTTGTCATCTGCTGTGATAAACTTAAATTCAAAGCAGTCATTCAGCATTGGACAATTACCCAAAAGGAAAAAACAGAAATATTTCTCACTTATGTTTTCCTGATTGTACTTTATAATCAATTCAAATATGATACTTTTTAAATGACTGATGAAGACAGATTGAGATGATATTGATAAAATTATTCTCGTTTTAAAAATGATTATGATTTAATATATATGCAATCTGTTAGTTTTTGTCAACTTCTTAGAAGACAACCATGCTAATATTACTCATAGTTGTTTTGAATGAGAATGCCCCCAATGTGCTCATGTTCCCAGCTGGTGTTGTTCTTTGTGTGTGAAGATTATGAAACTTTTTATTTGTTTGTTTTTCTGATTTTGTTTTTCAAGACTGTATTTCACTGTAGCTTTTGAACCTGCTCTGGAACTCACTCTTGTAGACCAGTCTAGCCCCAAATTCACAAAGATCTGCCTGCCTCTGCCTTCTGAGTGCTGAGATTAAAGACATGTACCACCATGGATGGGCTACATTATAGAACTTTTAGAGAGTAGATCCTTGATGAAGGAATCATCAAATTTGGATGATATTTGATCATTTGTATTATGACTTCACTTCTGATTGATTTTTGTGGCTTCCTGTGAATAGTCAAATCTGGTGTCTCTAAGCTTTGTGATATAAATACCTGCTGCCATGCCTGCCATGGACTCTTCTTCTGATACCATAATCCAAATAATCTGTGTCCACTGTAGCTTCTGCTACTCCACTTCAACAACCACGAAATTACTCAAAAAGTAATGTTTATGCCACAACACTGTTTATACTACTTGTTAATATGACAAAGCATGTGGGCTCGAGAGATGGCTCAGCATTAGAGGCTAGGCTTACAACCAAACATATAAAATGGCAAAGCATGCAATTGAATGACTAAAATCCAAATTTGAAGGAAATCTTGTGAATTTCTGGGACAAAATGTAATGTTTAATTTTACTTTAAAAACTCTGATAAGCATGCACAAATATATGTGACACATAGAAATGCAAACACTTTTTATATGCACAAACATAAGTAATATGTCTATGTGATACACATGTATACATATAATTGACTCACAGGTGCCTATGTATGTATATATACACATAGTATTTATATATGAGGAGTATTTGATACTTATGATTTTCAAATAAATGTTTTTCACAAGCTTTTAAAACCACTTATTAAGCATTAAATAACTGCTATCAGTATAAATATGGAAACTTGTTACCTTGTTATGTTTTCTGTGATTTGGCACAAAAAATAGTCAATTTGTAAATATACAAATGCTGATATAAGGATTATTTTTAAGGACAAACTGTGGTTACGATGAATATTTCCTCCAAGTTCATACTTTAAAGGTTCAATTTCCAGGGACACCCTATGGGCAGACAATAAAACATTCAGGATGTGGAGCCTTACATGAGGTTGTTAGGTCAGAGTATAGGTGTCCTCAAAAAGGATTATGGGATCTTGGTCTTGCAACTGAATTCTTGGCTCATGATGTAAGGTGTTAACTTTACCATGTAGTTGACATAAAGTGTCACCCTAGCCAGAAACACTTATCAGTATTGAACTAGCTGATGTGAAACATCTGGAATTTTTAAATGTGCTTATATGTGATATCTCTGTGTGTATATGAATTCATGTATGAAGTGTCATGTTTGTTTGTAACTGCACATGCCCATGTGCTTGCATGCTTATAGAGGTCCAACATGGGTATTAGTATTTTCCTCAGTAGTTCTCCAATCTATTTATTGAAGCATGGTCTCTCGTTAAACCTGAATTGATTATTTCCTGGCATCTAGTTCTCTTAAATGAGTTTGCTTCTTCTTTTTCTAAAGTTTTCAAATGTTCTGTTAAATCACTACTGTGGGATTTTTTCCAGGTTCTTTATGTAGGCATTTAGTGCTAAGAACATTTTTCTTAATACTGCTTTCATTGTGTCCCATAAAATTGGGTATGTTGTGTGGTCATTTTCATTGAATTTTAGGAAGTCTTTAATTTCTCCCTTTATTTCTTCCTTGACCCATTTGTGATTAATTTCCATGTGTTTGTGGGCTTTCTGGAATTAGGATTGCTGTTGACTTCTAGTTTTAAACCATGGTAATCTGACAAGATACATGGGGTTAATCCATTTTTTTGTATTTGTTGAGGTTTGTTTTGTTATAGAGTATGTGGTCAGTTTTTGAGAAGGTTCCATGAGGTGCTAAGAAGAAGGTATATTCTTTTCTGTTTGGATGAACTATTCTATAGATGTCTGTTAAGTCCACTTGAGTAATAACATCTGTTAGTTCCCTTATTTATCTGTTTATTTTTTGTCTGACTGAACTGTCCATTGGTGAGAGGGGAGTGTTGAAGTCACGGACTCTATGTGTGTGGGGTTTAATATATGATTTAAACTTTAGAAGTGTTTATTTTACATATGAGGGTGCCCTTGTATTTGGGACATAGATGTTCAGTATTAAAATTTCCTCTTGATGGATTTTTTTCTGTGACTAATATGAAATGTCCTTCCTTGTCTCTTTTGATTGAGGTATGTTTCTTGTATACAGCAGAAGGCTGGATCCTGCTTTGTATCCATTCTCTTAGCCTGTGTCTTTTTATAGGTGAATTGAGTCTATTGATATTAAAAGATATTAATGAGCAGTGGTTGTTTTTTTAGAGGAAAATTTTTAATCAAATATTTTATTTCTCTTTTCAAACTTGAAAATTTGTAAAGAGTAGTTGCATGTATATTTACATAACAATCTGTAAACGATATGTGACATTATATCTTTTGAGACAACTGATTCTGAAATGTTTCATGAACTTGGTTTTATACCCTAGTAACTACATGACATATAACCCCAGGAGCACAGACACTGAGAGAAACAATTAATAAATGGGACCTCCTGAAACTAAAAAGCTTCTGTAAAGCAAAAGACATGGTCAACAAGAGAAAATGACAGCCTACAGAATGGGAAAAGATCTTCACTAACCTCACATCAGACAGAGGTCTGATCTCCAAAATATATAAGGATCTTGAGAAATTGGTCATCAAAAGAACAAATAATCCAATAAAAATAATGGAGTACAGACCTAAAGAGAGAACTTTCACCAAAGGAATCTAAAATTGCTGAAAGGCACTTAAGGAAATATTCAACATCCTTAGACATCAGAGAAAAGCAAATAAAAACAACTCTGGAATTCCATCTAACACCTGTAAGAATGGCCAAAATCAAAAACACTGATGCCAACTTATGCTGGAGAGGTTGTGGGGAAAAAGGAACACTTCTGCATTGCTGGTGAAAATGCAAGCTGGTACAGCCCCTTTGATGTCAATGTGGCTATTTCTCAGAAAATTTGGAAACAACCTTCCTCAAGACCCAGTAATACCACTTTTGAATCTGTATCCAAAGGATGCTCAATCATACCACAAGGACATGTGCTCAACTATGTTCATAACAGCTTTGTTTGTCATAGACAAAACCTGAAACAACCTAAATGTCCCTTGACCAAAGAATAGATAAGTAAAATATGATACATTTATACAATGGAGTATTACACAGCAGAAAAACATAACGACATCTTGAATTTTGTAGGAAAATGGATGGAGCTAGAAAACATTATTTTGAGTGAGGTAACGCAGGCACAGAAAGACAATTATCCCATGTCCTCACTCATAAGTAATTTTTAAATGTAAAGCAAAGAAAACCAGCCTACAAAACACAATCTCAGAGAACTTAGACAACAATGAGGACACTAAGCAAGATATAAATACATCTAATCTACATGGGAAGTAGAAAAAAACAAGATCTCTTGAGTAAATAGGAAGCATGGGGATCTTGGGGTAGGGTTGAAGGGCAGGGAAGAGGCAGGGAGGGGAGCAGAGAAAAATGTAGAGCTCAATAAAAATCAATTAAAAAGAAATTTGAAAAGTTTCTAAAGAAAGAAAATTGTCTCTAAGCCTTTCTAGCATAAAGTCATTTCTGAAAAGAGCTCTGAAGTTCCCTGTGTACCAACATTGCCTTGGATTCATTTATCAATCTTCAGGTTACAGAGAGGCCTCAAAATAATCTGTACCAATAGTGACCTTGGTGTTTCTCTGTGATACCAGTTTTGCAGAGTGCAAATCATGTAAGATGACATCTAAATTTCAGGAAAGTCAAGAGTCAAAACAGTGTGTTGAGAAGTTGGAGTTTCCATGAGGAATCCCTTATGGAACAATATATGATAAAATTGTATGAGTAAAGTCATGGGGAGACACTATGAAGATAGACTAGGCAGAAAAAGTAACGCTTATTCACTGAAACAGTGACCACCATCCAGAGCAATACCAAGGGTGTAAGGCATGTGTATTGCAGTGAGCAAAGCAGTGGAGGTGGGGTTGCACAAGCTGTTGAGTGTCTAGAGCTTTCTTCAGCAGGCCTAGAGAACTAGAAATGAGATATAGGGATACAATATTTGCCTTGTCATGCTTCATTCTTTTTAGTATATTTTACTATTTTTTTCACTATGCTATGCTTCAATTCATTTATTTTGAATATCCTTGTTCCTTTATGACTTTCCTAATGCTGTAACTCAGAAGTATGTATTGTTATATCTTTATTATATAGGGGCTCAAGGTTTAGCATGTCTTGAGTCTTATATATTATTCTTTTAATATTGAAAAGTTGATTTACAGATAGGATAAAAGTATTTCACATTATGAAGAAGACACGAACAAATGGGAGCAAGGAAAAAATATTCCTGTTGTGATGAATGTCACTTAAGCTCCATGTTACATATCATAATCTTCAGGGTATGTGTTAATCATGGCAAAGTCTTCAGAAGGTGTGACTGACATTGTGGCAGCTACCAAGACTGTGAGAGTTGTATCAGCAGAGGAGACTGTGGGTCTTGAATCTCATAGTCTCTTAGTTTCCTGGCTCATGATATAAATGATTAAGTCTGTTATGTACCTGCCATGATGTGAAATTCTTGTTCAAGTTCCAAATCAATGGGTTTACATGATCTCACTTGTTTGGAAACTATTGAAATCGAAGCAAAAATAAAATCTTTCTCTTTGTAATTTGGTTTCTTTGCACACAAAGTAACAAAGTTTACTAATACGAAATATAATGTTAATTTTAGGACGTTACAATGATAAACTAAGAAAATACATCATTTAACAGCCTTAAGTTTATTTATCATAAAGTTGAGTCAGATACATTGTTTTTGTTGCAACATGTTTTATTGAGGGAGATAAAGAACCCCATCCAAAATACCACAAACCTACTAAAGAGCTATAGACAACCAAGAAATTATCAAAATGAGATAAATATCATTCCCCAGGGAAGAGCTCATGAATTTGTTAGGCAATACAAAATGATCAGTTCTGCAAACAAACAAGTGACCTTATACAAGCAGCATAGATTATATCTTGGAAAAGAAAATGTGTGTGTGTGTGTGTGTGTGTATTTATATGCATATAAAACAGTTAATGACAAAAAGGTCATCAATTTGAAGGCTAACAAAGAGGTTCATATGGAAAGCTTGGAGAAATGAGGAGAGGCAATGATGCAATTACATTATAGTCAAAAATAGAAGTAATAATTTTAGACAATGATTCCACAGGTACATTTTTTAGACACATAATCTCTGACCTATACAAAGCAAAATGTAATATAAATCAGAAACAAAAAAGAAAAATATAAATATCTCATTATGTACATCGAGAAGTCCCAAGGATTTAAATTGTTAAATTTATTTTTTGATCTTTCCACAAGATTTAAGAAAATAACAGGTTAACACTAAGTAAATATACATTGAAATAATAAATTTACAAGAATTCATTAGTAAAGGAATATATAATGGATTTCTTACATGGAGAATATTCAACACCATTAAAATTTAAAACATAATCAGAAAAATAGAATCTAAGTTGGAAGCCCATGGCATGGGCATTCCTTCTTCCAGCCACATGTCACTATCAGTGAAAAAGAAGTAGCTGAAATGCATACTCCACCCAAGGCAAAACATAAAGACTTCTGAATAAAAATCTGATAATCTAAAGCCTGAAAAGGCCTCACTCTCTCTGCTCTGGCAATTTACATCCAACATGAACTAGCCAGTTTAAACTAAAACACTTTGAATTAAGGTATGTGTTGGAAAGTTATTTAAAATAGTTAAAGCAAATAAAATGATCCACAATAAGAGAATACATAGGCTGCTATAGCCACATTATAAATATTAATTGAAAGCTCAAGATTATATTTTCACAGAGATAATTGTAATATGGGAATACTTTGGATGGAATTAATAATAAAAACATAAAGAATTACACATGAATTATGATTCCCATTTATGAGCAAACACCTCCTTAACTTGGGTAAAAATGAGTACAGAGCTTCCTTAGAGAAGAATACATAAATATGAGCAAAGGAGAGATTGAAAAATGTAGGTGTAGCCATCACTAATAATGAGATTCAAGAAAAATAACCCAAGGATTTTCAGATATAACAACATTCACAGCTAAAGAAAAAAACTACTTTACAGCTGCCTTTTTATACTATCAGGATAATTGCCAAGAGAACAAAGATTAAGCTGTTTGTTGGCCTATATAAACACACTCAGAAAATTGGAGCATGTTGCTAAAATTCCTTCCTCTGGGAAGACATAAGCAACATCTACCCCTTTCCCTAAAGTGTCAATGACAAACTGAGGCACAATTCTTCTAAAGTTCACACTGGATGTCAATGAGTTTTTCGGGTTTCATTACAGATTTCCATACAGATTTCATTACAGTCAGAGTCAATCCAAATAGGTCTGTGTATCTGGTTCCTCAGGGGAATCTTGCCTGCTCCAGAGACATTAAGAGATAATTCCTGGCTATGCATCAGAATGGTGGTCCCTTTGAACATTGTCCATTCTTACTCTTTAATCGGGTGCTCTAGTTGATTCATTGATGAATGCTGCCTATTTTCTTGTACACTAAGCTCAGATCACAGGGTCCTGAGAGAAGAGGAGTACTAGAGCACAATCTCATTAACGTACTTTAAGATTGAACTCCTGGAAGTTGTGAGTAGATTGTTCTAAAAATAATGGTAAGATAAATACAAAGATGACATCATTACTAAGACTGCATTGAGTCATTTCTGTACCTATAAGCAACCTGTTACCCAAATTCTTCTAAGTAACGTTAAAACAATTCATTGGTCTTCCAAGTGGGACAGCAGAATCCCTATTTGGTCTACTGTCAATTTCCTTTTTGGAATGAATCAATGTCTGTTTCCAACAATTCAGTGAAAATGCCTCACAATAGGTGGTCAATAGTAAGAAAAGTAGACATTAGATAGCTTCTTTTTAATAGAACTAAACAGTAAGACAATTTCAGGAGGTAGTAATATACTAGATATTTTCAATGTGTTTAAACAAAAAGACCTGGAATAACTATTTGGAAAGTTACAGAGGGAATGTTCTGAAACAAAGCTTGTGGTAGGTTTGTGTGGGCTGAGGCTAAAATTCTGACAAATCTAGTGGAGTAGCTGCTATCTGCATACTAAGGCTGAATTTTGGATATGTTCCATGAAAAGTGTTTCCCAGAATCCCTGGTTTAATGTAATACAGAAATGACAGAAAATAAAGTCATCTATGTTTGCACTTGTGATGGCTTTGCCACACAGGCATCTCAAGGCAGATCATGAAACATGGGAATGTTATTATTCAGGTTTCTGTTCTGGCCTGACCTTGGATTATATGTCCTCAACTGAAGCCACTTAGAGTACCACCTGAGCACTTTCACTACGTTCCCTTGTAAAAAGGACCCTGCCAACCTTCTAACTCCCTCTCTATCTTTCCGACTCTGTCTGTCTGTCTCTCTTCTATTCTGGCACTCCTGACCCTAGAGGCTGGTCTCCCCCTTTCCCTCCCCATTTTCTCTCATTCCCTTTCCCCCAATAAAACCCCCTACACCTGAGCTCTGTCACATGGTATCTTTCTCTCATGTGCCGCTTTTTCCACATTACAATTGCAATATCCAAACTCTGTGTCTGTTCCATGGATAAAAGTATGAAGAATTAAAAGCAGAGCAGGTGAAACTATTGCAATCACATTTACATTGCTACAACAATGTAAAAGCTGATCTATCAGCAGTTTCCAGATTTAATTCAATTTTAATTCTCTGAAATATAGAAAGTGAAGTCAGCTTGAGAAAAGATACTGTGAAGGAGTTATAATATGAATAGTTAATGTTCTTCTGTCCCATGTTTCCTCAAGCTTATCCTTATTGCTACGTCAAAAAGCATTTTTAGACATTTTAATCCCCAGCCAATTTTTCTACTATCCTGGGATGTTAATTCTACAATAACTAATTTACCTGCTTAAACTGTTTGCAGAACCCACTTCATGAGCACATGAACAGTGTAGCACTTGAGGTGGCAATGGCTGATATTTTTCTATTGTCATTCCAAAGTATTTTGTCTAACATACTTTCTACAGATAAAATGCCATGGGATAGCAGAGCATCTGTGTAAGACAAAGAAATGTGCATGCTCATAGGTTTGCTTCCTGTGGGTACAGTGTTCAGGGAAAACCGAGATCTTTAGTGAAAGTGCTGGAGAATTCAATGGAATCCAAAGCAGATACAAGTTAAAAGTGGAGGGAGTATTCCTGTCAGCCTTGAGGTGACCAGTTTCCTGCTAAAACTCCTAATGATGCTGTATGCCAAATGCTATATAATAGCAAATAACAACTATGATAAGTGGACATTTTAAAAGCAGGATAATGTCTTGAATTTTAATTCCCCCAATGATAATGCTGTCTTAAATGAGGTAATTGTTTTTAATTTGCATATGGCAAAGAATCACAAATTGTGTAGTTACTTTGAGGTTATTTTGCCTATCTAGCTATCATCTATCTATCTATCTACCTACCTATCATCTATCTATCTATCTATCTATCTACCTATCTATCATCTATCTATCTATCTACCTGCCTTTCTTTCTTTCTTCCTTTCTTTCTTCCTTCCTTTCTTTCTTTCTTTCTTTCTTTCTTTTTTTTCTTTCTTTCTGTCTATTATCATCTACCTCTCCATCACCTATATATCTGTCTTTCTGTCTATGTCCTGCTATCCATCCATCTTTCACACACACACACACACACACACACACACACACACACACACACACACACACAATGTGTATAAAATCTTTTCTCTTTACTTTAGAACATAATTTGGCCTCTTCATTCCCTCCACATGTATGAACCAATTTCATTTCACTATGTGGAAATGCATCTTGTAGTAACATCCACCACTATCTCCAGCCAACAGACAAAATGCACTGTGAGGAATATATGAACTAGTATGTGAGTTGGCACTGATAGTGGACACAGGGCATGCCATTTTCTCCTCTGAGTAGACAGAAAGGAAACTGAGGTGGAATGAGGTCTAGTTACCTAAGCTTTCCATGAGACAGTGACACCATAATCAGAGCATGACTTCTTCCTTTTCTACCTCTCTCTCTTCTGTCACCCAAATTCTTCAGATTGCTTATTTTTAAAGTAATTAAAAATCAGATTCCAAGCATCCCATTCCTCCTAGCTCCCCCCATTCTCCCCTTCACACTTATCTCTCCCCATCTTCCC
Source organism: Arvicola amphibius (assembly GCF_903992535.2). Classification (NCBI taxonomy): domain Eukaryota; kingdom Metazoa; phylum Chordata; class Mammalia; order Rodentia; family Cricetidae; genus Arvicola; species Arvicola amphibius. The sequence goes on from NC_052047.1 coordinate 89,433,626, forward strand.
TTGGCCCCGTCTCGCCCCACCCTCAAGTTCCCAATTTTTGCCCGGTGATTGTGTCTACTTCCAATATCCAGGAGGATTACTATATGTTTTTCTTTGGGTTCACCTTATTATTATCTTCTCAGGGATCCCGAATTATAGGCTCGATGTCCTTTAATTATGGCTAGAAACCGATTATGAGTGAGTACATCCCATGTTCATCTTTTTGGGTCTGAGTTACCTCACTCAGAATAGTGTTTTCTATTTCCATCCATTTGCATGCAAAATTCAAGATATCATTGTTTTTTACCGCTAAGTAGTATTCTAACATGTATATATTCCACAGTTTCTTCATCCATTCTTCCACTGAAGGGCATCTAGGTTGTTTCCACGATCCAGGGAAGCATATATCTTAATTAAGGGAGCCATCTGAGGGTTGTCAAGAGACTTGACTCTAGAGGGGTTCCCAGGTTTCCAGGGAGATGCCCCCAGCTAGTTCCTTGGGAAGCTGAGGAGAGGGAGCCCGAAAAGGCCAGTTTCTATAGCCATACTGATGAATTTCTTGCATATCACCATAGAACCTCCACCTGGCGATAGATGAAGAAAATGACTGAGCCCCACATTGGAGCACTGGATTGAGCTCCCAAGGTCCTGATGAGGAGCAGAAGGAGGGGGAGCATGAGAAAGAAAGTCAGGACCGTGAGGGGTGCGTTCACCCATGGAGACGGTGGGACAGAACTAACGGGAGATCACCAACTCCAGTTCGAATGGGACTGATGGAACATGCGACCAAACCGGACTCTCTGAATGCGGCCAATAGTGGGGGCTGACTGAGAAGCCAAGGACAAAGGCGCTGAGCTTTGATTCTTCTGCATGGACGGGCTCTGTGGGAGCCTTCTCAGCTTGGTTGATCACCTTCCTGGACCTGGGAGAAGTTGGGAGGACCTTGGTTTAAACATAGAATAGGGAACCCTGATGGCTCCTTGGCCTGGAGAGGGAGGGAGGGGTATATGGGTGGAGGGGAGGGGAGGGAAGGGGGAGGAGGAGGGAAGGAGATGGGGCGATGGAAATTTTTAAATATAAAAAATAAACCATAAAAAAAATCTGATTCATCCTAAATTCTGTCATCTAGGTGACTCTGTGTTCTATTTGTTTCTAACTTTTCATAGAATTTAAAATTCCTCTGACGATAATATTTTCCATCTTTATATTAAGTGTTCATTAAATCATCAACTTCTGTGATCAACAGTTATCATTGGGAAAGGGCCAAACCCCATGAAGGATATCATGTACAATATAAACACACATGGGAAGTATCATTAACCGTGTCCTCTCCAGATGTTGAAGAACTGTGGTGACAGAAAAGCTTCAGGTCAATAACACAAAGTGCATTTTTTTCCCAATTCATAAATGGTGCAGAAAGGGTAAATTCTGTATGGGCGAGCTTAGCTTCAAGTCTACAATACTTCTAGATCCAGGGACGTTGTGCTGTTTGCAACCTGGTATCACCATTTCCCTCAGCCACATCTGTTCTTAGATATTTGCTTTCTACAAACAGATTTTCAAAGGAACTAATTTTTCCTCCACACACCCTTTAAAACTGTTGTTTGAGTCAGAGATAATTGAACTCCCTACTCCCAGTCTCACGTCTGCAGCCTCACTAGGATGAAAAATTATCCAGATAGATCTGAAGGCAAACCTGGTGGCTCGAGTGGAAGGAGAAGAAGGAGGACAGCAAGTTCAAGCTCCACCTGGATAATTAATGAGACCACCTCAAAAAATAAACTAAAACAGGGCTGGGCTAATGCTTATTGAGGAGCAATTACAGGACATGCGTGAAAAACCAGCTCCACACAAAGTAAAACAGGAAAGCCTATATTATCAGCTTTGTGAAGATTTGCCACTGAATTTCAAATTTTATTTATTTATTTATTTATCTATTTATTTATTTATTTATTTGGTTTTTCAAGACAGGATTTCTCTGTAGCTTTTGGAGCCCGTCCTGTAATTTTTAAATACAAATTCAGCAAAGCAACTTAACTTATAATGCCACATCCAGCAGTTTGGGCTTTAAGAAAAGAATTTGTTAGTATGCTCTGTGCTCTTTAGTTTTTCATTCAGATAAGCAATTGTCAGTCATTAGCATATTATTTGTGATCTCCTGGCATTGTAATGTGATTTAATGTCAAGTGAAGAAAAGAGAATTGCTTAATAAATTTGAAATAAGCAAATATTTTCTATAAATATAACAGATATTTAAATTCCAGAGGTGAAACAGAATTCTACTTCCATTGAAAATAGAAAGTCATCAAGAAATAATACTAATTTTATAATGTCAAAACTTCTGAGCAGGAAAAAAAATCTGTGCTTCTCTTAAAAAACTTCCTCAGTCTCAGTGTCTATAGTAAACACATTATGTAGAGAGCTTCCACAAAAACACAGATCAGCCAAGAGTCCCAAGGAAAACTGTATTAAGGAGGCCACTTGTTATTTCCCGGACAGTTAGCCCTGAAATAGTCACACAGAAACTATATTATTTAAATCATTGCTTAGCCCATTAGCCCTAGCTTCTTATTGCCTAACTCTTACATCTTAATTTAACCCATCTCCAGTAATCTGTGCATCACCATGAGGTCGTGGCCTACCAGCAAAGTTTCAGCACATCTGTCTCCAGTGGCGGCTCCATGGCTTCTCTCTGACTCTGCCTTCTTTACCCAGCATTCTGTTTGGTTTTCCCCGCCTAGCTCTGTTTCCCTATAGCTTGCTATAAGTCCAAAGAAGTTCCTTTATTAACCAATGATATTCACAGCTACAGAGAGAAATCCCACATCAGAAAACTGACATGCTAAGTGAGGAAAACAAAACAGTACCCATGAAGGACTCAGTGCTCCTTGCCTTAGAATATCTTTATTATGCAATCATTTTCTTCTCAAGTAGAACACCTGCTTGAGATCTTTAGAATTTTAATATTAAAATAGCAGAGAACTTCAGTGTGATTTTTACCAATTAAAACAATAGTGTGGTTCATTTAAATATAAACATAAAAATTATAATGATAAAATTACACTGATGATTATTATGTTCTCCATCCCATCTGTGTACAGACTTTCCTCACCCAATTAGAATAGCTGAGAAGGAAATCTTAAAGATAATTCAGTTTAGAAAATGTATTCTTTGCATTTCAATGACAAATCAAAAAGAATTGGAACTTTTCTTCATTGTGTTGTCTGTATACTATTCTTCAAAATTAATATTTGATGTTAACATCCACTGAATAACATGCTGAGTCATATAATAGCACGTAGCTAAAATAGAATACAATTCTATTTTAGTCAATAATTGGTTAAATTATTTTACTCAATAATTGGTTATAATCTGCTAAACAATTTGTCCGTCAACAAGTAATTAATGGTAACTCAATGGGCAAAAGCTTCAAGGTGACTTGGAGAAATCATTAAGTCTTTTCAAAAATTTATGAACTAGGGAGATGGCTTAGAGAGTAAATATAAGCGTGAAGAATTGAGTTTCAATCCTCAGATGGCACATAAACTTGGGCAGCCCCGGTTTGTAACCTCAGTGTGAGATCAGAGACAGGTGATCAGCTAGTGCAGCTGAAGAATGAAAACCAGTTTTAGTGAGAGACTCTGTTACAAAAAAGTTGAAGAGGAATAAAGAAAGACGATGATTACCAGTGACTTTTATACATGCATGAACAGGCAAGCTCAATACCATACTTGTGAACACACTGCAATATAACACACACATACATGTCAATCATTCAATCAATAATAAAAATAATATGTACATAGACTTAAGTTGAACTCAGAATTATTGTAATTATTATATTTACATTTTCTAATTCATTGTATACTGTTGTGATTTAGGAGAAAATAATGAAAAAATTAAGATAATTAATACTATTTTCGTGTTGTAAATATACATTAAAATAAAAGGCTTACTAATAGTTTAAGAGGCTTTTAAATTCCTGTGTTGCCTGTGGTAACCTTGAACCCATTTGTATCTGGTAATCACATTCTTTGCCACATCTCATTAAGCTCATATCGATTAATTGATCACACATTCTGGTCCATTAATACATCTATTTTATGACTGGTTGTTACCCATGTAAACAAAAAATTTCAGAGACATAATTATTAAAGAAAATAGCAAAACAGATGATACAAGTCCTTAAGGCAGTAGACGAGTAAAGATTTTCCCTAAAAATATAAATATCAATTAATATATGTTAAGTACAATAAAATATAAATCTGCACAATTCATATATATTCATTCTTAGAACTTGTAAACAAGTTTTTTCCCCAGTAATTGTACAAGTTTGCAACCTTTTGCAATCTCTTTGTGTTTTCTGTCCTGTTTCTTTTTTTCCCTTTTTGAACATTTATGCTATTTTGTATAATTTAGGTGTATTAATTATATATTGATGGTCATAAACTCAGATTGAAAGTCATTGAAATATGGAACCGACCTTTATTGGCCTTAAGTAGGGTAGGGACATAATAAACTCAGTTCTAATAACTTCCCTGGTGGCTCACTTCTTAAATACCTAGCTTCTTCAACATCAGTAGCCTAGATGATACAACATTTCCCGTTGTGATTTGCACATTGTTTAAACCCATCAAGAGAAATTATTTATGTTTGAGTTACCATTATTTAAAACTATTTTAATATCATATGTATTAGTCTAGAGCAGTGGTTCTCAACCTGTGGGTTGCAAGGTTCTGTTAATCTCTATCTCCAGAAATATTTACATTATGATTCATAGGTAGCAAAATTACAGTTATGAAGTATCAAAAAATATAATTTTATGGTTGTGGGTCACCACAACATGAGGGGCAGCTGAAGCATTAGGAAGGTTAGGAAGGTTAAGAATTTAGGCCTAGAGGTTAAATATTTACTTAATAATAATTATGGAAATTTTGAAAAAAATGATAAATCAGACTTATGTGTCTACAAATTTTATTTCAAGCATTATATAAAAGAGCTGGAGACCTGGAATAATTCTTTTGCATGCTATGCTATATCCACATTTTCCTGTACAATCTGTTGATTTGGTCTTCACTTTATAATTTTTGCATCCTTGGGAACCATCAGGTGACTGTTGCTATGTGAACATACATCCATGTCCTCTGTTATAGTCTCTCTCTCTCTCTCTTTCTCTCTCTCTCCACACACACACATACACACACACACACACACACACACACACACACAAATGTGTGCATCTATGTTTCTGTGGCAGTACCATGCTCTTTCTGTTACTATTGCTCTGTACAGAGCTGGTGGTCTGTGACTGAGCCTTGGGGAAATAGATGGGTGACTAAGAGCTTTGTGTTTGTGATAAGAACTCCAGCATCAGCTTTGGTGCTAAAAAGTGCATCAATGCAGACACAGGTTTCTGGCTTTTCTCAGGCTATATTTAACTTTCTTACAAGAAATATCACATCTTAAAGCTAAAAGGCAAATAAATTAAGCTTGATCTACATAAAGATTATGCAAGTATCAGAAGAAAATGCCTGAAAATTATGATGATTAAATTGCATGCAAGTGATCCGCCACATTCTTCAGGACTGAGACAGACACACACTAGAAGACCAAATAACTAATAAAAAAATCTCCTTAGCTATATTTTAAAATGAGCTGTGAGATCTTGTGCATTAAAGAAAAATCTTACCTCTAAAGAACATGCAAATAAGCCAAAATAACTTTAGGTTGGTTAATTATTGACTTTTAGGTAATTAAGATTATATTTCCATAGCACCCCTAAGCTTGTTTTCCATACTCTGCTCATTTTCCTATATGTGATCATAAAGTATCTGTTTATTCTCCTACTAAACATACTGTGTTATTTTCTGTCTTTAAAATATTATATTCAGGCCGGGCGGTGGTGGCGCACGCCTTTAATCCCAGCACTCGGGAGGCAGAGGCAGGTGGATCTCTGTGAGTTCGAGACCAGCCTGGTCTACAAGAGCTAGTTCCAGGACAGGCTCCAAAGCCACAGAGAAACCCTGTCTCGAAAAACCAAAAAAAAAAAATATTATATTCAGTATTCAATCAACAAGTCTTAACACATTTGTTTTCTCCCATTTATATATTCCTACTACACAAATGTTTTTAAATAAAACATCTGCACTCCTCTATAAGGCTGCCATGATGGTTCTACTGGTTGGTGAAACAGCATGAATTCATTTCTCTAAGTTATGTTGGAAAAAAAAATCAGGAATCAAATTGTCATCAGACATGTGCTTTTCTATTTCTCTTTTCCTTGTTTTCTATTGCTATTTCCTATTTCTTATTGTTCTACTTTCCTCTTTGCTGGCTATTATTTGTCTTCCCTGTACCTTCCTGCAGTATAATTTCTGCATGTCTGTGCCCTCCTCTCCCCAGGAAAATGGCTGTACTTAGAAACCACGCTAGTGAGTCCAGACATAATCACACCTTTCAAGAACCTGTCCAAAAACAGAACCATTCAAAATCTAAGAGTAAGGACTTCAATATATGGAGAGGCAGAATAATCCAGTTCATAACAATCTCTTCAGTAATACACTGTCATGATTTTGTAAATTCTGTGAATTTTGTTTCAACAACATGAAAGAATTTTTTTTCTAGTCATAACTTTTGTCTATGTCCTTCCCATCTCTGTTTGTGGGACAGACATTTGCTTTTTACTTTTATGTGAGCTGAATTTAAATTTGAAGTGTTTAGACATATTCTTCATGAGTTAGACTAACACACTAAAGGGAGAAATAACTACTAACATAACCAAAATATGTGTTAACTTTAACGCTTGAGAAAATGCACAGCCATACCACACATGGCCATTGATCTCATTCTCCTGGTGATTACTGAAGTGGCACATTCAGCTCAGTTGCATTAAGGAGAACTTGGAAATGAAAATAATCTAGTTCCATAACTTCTGGCATCTGAAATGAAGAGTTAGGGCCACTTACCTAAGAATTGGTAGCGTTTAACTGAAAGAGAATAAAAATTGTATTTAGTTACTGAGGCAATTTGCCACACTAATTTTCTATGGATATTCATTTAAATGCAACTAAATTCTTTAAAATCATCTTTCCTAAATACATAAACAGAGCTCCTGTGGCACCATATGCTAAAACGATTTAAAATAATGGCAGGATAATGAGAAAATGGCAATTAAATAATGTTTCTTGTCAGTATTAATCATAACAATTTAATGTGTCAAAAGTGAAGTTGAAGTGGAAGTAATACAATTATATAAAAGTGGAGAATAAAATGACTAAACACATCTCTCTTAAAGACAAATTTATTGAACTATATTTTCTTTTATATTTAAAAATTTATTAATTTTACATACTAGCCCGAGTTCCCCCTCTCTGCTCTTTTTCTGCTACACATATCCCCTCATCCGATGTTTCCATCCACTACTTAGAGCTTCCCTTGGGGAGTCAACAAAGTCTGGTATACCAAGTAAAGGCAGGACCAAGCCACATCTCCCTGTATCAAGGCTGATCAAGGTATCCCACCATAGATAATGGGTAATCTCTTGCCACTCTTATCCAACACATGCCATGTAGAGGACAGAATGTAGGTTGAAGGTCATGTGTTGTGCTGGTGTCCTGATCTCATCACTAGAAGTCTTTATTAGTCACAGGAGATGGCAAGTTCACAGGTTATGTATCCCTTTTATTGCTAGGAGTCTTAACTGGGGTTATCCTTGTAGATTCATGGGAGTTTTCCTTGTACCAAATTTACACCTGATTCTGAAATGACAACCTTTCCAGTAGTCTCTTTTAGTACTCACTCCACCAGCCCCATGTGATCCCTCATGCTTCCATTCCCACCTGCTCCCAGTACACCCATGAAATCTCTTCTTTTTCCCTTTTATAGGGAGATCTGAATTTCCTCCTAATCTCTGGTTCTGTAAATTGTATTGTGGTTATCCTTAACTTTACAGCTAATATCCACTTATGAGTGAGTACATACAATGTTTGACTTTCTGGGTCTGGGTTACCTCATGGTGGATGATTTTTTCTAGTTCCCTACATTTTCTTGGAAATTCCATGGTGTCATTATTTTTTAACATTTGAGTAATATTCTATTGTGCAAATGCATCACATTTTTTAATCCTTTCTCCAGTTGAGAGACATCTAGGGTGTTTTCAGATTCTGGCTGTTATAAATAAAGCTGCTATGAATATAGTTGATCAAATGCTATGCTATAATTGAGCATACCTTGGGTATATTCCCAGGAGTGGCGTAGTTGGGTCTTGAAGTAGATTGACTACCAATTTTCTGAGAAACTGAAATATTCAATTCCAAAGTGACTGTACAAGTTTACACTTCCACCAGCAATGGAGGAGTGTTTCCCTTGCCACACATCCTTGCCTGCATGAGCTGCCACTATATTTTTTTATTTATTGAGCTATTCTGAAAGGTGTAAGATGGAAACTCAGGGGAAGATTTCTTTAAGTCTTTCTCAGCCATTTGAGATTCTTCCATTGAGAATTATCTGTACCTCATTTTAAATTGGATTATTTCATATTTTGATGTCTAATTTCTGGAGTTCTTTATATATTGTGAAAATCAACCATCTGTCAGATGTGGGTGGGCTTGGTGAAGAAGTTTTGTCCAATATCATTCTGTGCTGTTTTCTTTGAAAATAATATTCAAATAGTTCTAGAAAGAGTAAGGAGAGAGTTATGAGAAGGGGAATTTCTGCTTCATATATCCTTGTATCAGTTTTTTAATTTAACAGATAATAGCTATATTTTTGAAAGATCTCATCTGGGGGATTAAGAAATGGCTCAGTGTTTAGGAGCACTTGATGCTCTTGCAGAGGACCTGGGCTCTGTTTCTAACACCTCTGCTTGTTATCTCACAACTCTAACTTCACTCCCAGGGACCTCACAACCCCTTGTGGCTTCCAGAGACACCCACACACATATGGTACCCATATACCAATGCAGGCAAACCATTCTTGCTCATAAAATAAAAATGAGTAAAATTGCCAAAATAAAACTTACCTATGCGAGATTAAAATTATATATATAATAGGAAAAAGCAAAAATTATAATATACCAGGTGAATAATTTTCTTTATTCCGTTCAGTACACTAACACAAATAGTAAATTCTGAAACTTTTAGTAATGTTCTTAATAGCTAAGACGAATATTTATTCCAGTATTTGTTCATTTCCAAGAACAAACTTCATTTAAAATGTCTCCAGTGCTGTTGCCAGGTAGCTAGACAGACGTTTAGACATTGGAAATTGTTCAGTGTTTACAATAGCTTGGGAACAGTGAACCCTGACCCGGGTGAAGCACAGAATGAAGACCCTCAGGAATTAGATGAATTTTGAAAAAAAAAAAAAAAAAGAAGAAAGCTGGGACACATTTGAAAATGTGTAATAGCATATGCATCATTTATTGGCTGTTACACCATGCTGTTTTTCACACAGTGCATAGCAGTCATGACGGAGTATTTCTTGGCTGAGGTCAAATGGCTCTTGGAGAACAGACACAATAAATGGATATGTAACTAGGATTTTGAGGAGGGCAGTTATAGAGAGATTTATGAGAATCACCTCTTCCCCATTCTAAGTTCTCTAATGACTTAAATTTCAAAAAGCACTTTTAAGAAGATTCATTTTCATTATTTTAAATCATGTGTATATACGCACACATATGAGTTTGTGTATGTATCTGCATGTGTATGTAAGGAGAGTATGCGTGTGAACACAGAACTCCTAGAGTTCAATAAGGATTGTTTTGACTGGTGTGTGTTTGTTTGTGCGTGCGTGTGTGTGTGTGTGTGTGTGTGTGTGTGTGCTTGTGTGTTCTGTTCGGTCTGCATGTGAACATGCCACTCTTAGAGTTCAATAGGGAGTGTTCCTGTGTCTCTCTGTGTGTGTGCTGTTTGGTCTGCATGTAAAAGTGGCACTATTAGAGTTTAGTAGGGAGTGTTTTTTATTAATCCCCTAGAGTTGGAGTTATAGAGACTCAATTTCTGAATATGGAGTCTGGGATGAGAACCTAGGTACTCCACAAGAGCAATAACCTCCTGAATGCTCAGTCATCTCTCGAACCAGAAAACAATGTTTTTACATGAATTACTTATAGTTTTACTGTCAATAAAAACTCAGGACTTTTTCAGGCAGAGCAGTGTGGGGAAATATGCAGACCAGCTTTCCCCTGAAACTGCTAAGTGCTATTATAAATATTCAGTTTGTGGAAATTATCCTTTGGGCATATTATAGCAAATGAAGAACCATTCATCAAGAAAATCCACTGAATCTTGGGGAAAACAGCATGAGTCTGGAATTTTGAATTAGGACCGACTTTTTCCTTCTCAGCTTAATGAGATAAAAGCTGCACTTTTTTGATTTTCACACCAAGAACAAAAGTTCCTTTCTCCTCTACGGCTGCTTTCCAGAGGTCTAGAGCCACAAAAGTGCCAGAAGGTGGAATGTCTCATTCCATTTCCAGTTTCTTCATACTGAAGAAATTGGGGTTATGAAACAAAGATCAGCTTCCCTAGCACTCTGAAAAGCTTTTCAGTAAGTCTGCTTTGGCCTCAGAACAATGGAGAACCTAAAGAAGACATTTAATGGGTTAAACCATAAGTCAAGCAAGTAGGCAGAGCCATAGATACCATTCTTGTTCTCAGCAAAAACACCACACAGCCAACAGAGTTTGTGTTTGACCAGCCAACAGCATTGTCACCCTGTTAACTGAATAGTGTTCATTGCCTTGAGTTTTTAGAAGGCTAGCCTAGTATGTGTGTGGGTGTGGCTTAGATCTCCAGCACTGAAACAAATAAATCCTTTTATTAGTAGTGCAGTGAACAAAATTTAGAAAGCAGTGCAAGAATAAAATGAAAAACTGACCATAAAGAATCAACAGAGATACTAGAGATGAAAAATATAGAAGTTGAAGTAAAAAAAAAATGCCACAGAAAGTGTCAACAGCCAGTTTGGTAGAGATCAGAATAATTAAGTCATATTGCTAGAAATTAAACTATCAAAGGAACACACACAGACCTAGGATTGCACACACACAGAGAAACACAGCCCCACACAGACACACTCAGACACACACATGCACACACACAAGAATAGACATGTACACACAAAAGAGGCACACCAATACACACCCAAACATACACACACACTTATACTCAGACACATACAAAGACATATACAGAGACCGCACTCACAAAACACACACACATACACACATACACACACACATATAACACAAAAGACAAAGAATCTGTGTGTGTGTGTGTGTGTGTGTGTGTGTTTGTGTGTGTGTCTGTCTCTCAGATACATACATAAACTCATGAAAGTAGAAAGGGCTGTTACATAGAGGGGATATGCTGGAAGACAGGGTATAAGGGATGATAATATGGGGGACTTTGATCAAAAAATTATATTTGATATGTACTAGAGATAGAAACAGAAAATTAAGGAATAGAAACCGTTCCAAGGAAACCATATACCTCAAATGATAATTAAATGACCTAAAAAGAGAAATTTAATTTGAATATTAACAACTTTATTTTTGCTTCAAAGGACACATAAGATTATGAAGATAAAAAAAATCAAAAGAATAAAATAAAACATTTGAAAAGTATAGATGTAATAAAATCCTTTCTTTTTTTTTTGCCTCCTTTTGCCTCTGTGCTGTCTTTTTTTTTTTTCCTCATGGTTTATTTTTTTTATATTTAAAAATTTCCATCTCCTTCCCTCCTACTCCCCCCTCCCTCCCCTCCTCCTCCACCTTCCCTCCCCTCCTTCTCCCCCTTCCCTCCCCTTCCCTCCACCCATACCTCCCCTCCCTCCCTCTCAAGGCCAAGGAGCCATCAGGGTTCCCCACTCTATGCTAAGACCAAGGTCCTCCCAACACCCCCCAGGTCCAGGAAGGTGATCGACCAAGCTGAGAAGGCTCCCACAGAGCCCGTCCATGCAGAAGAATCAGAGCCCAGAGCCATTGTCCTTTGCTTCTCAGTCAGCCCCCGCTGTTGGCCACATTCAGAGAGACAGGTTTGGTCGCATGATCCATCAGTCCCATTCCAACTGGAGTTGGTGATCTCCCATTAGTTCTGTCCCACCATCTCCATGAGTGAACGCACCCCTCTCGTTCTTGACCTTCTCCCTCATGTTCTCGCTCCTTCTGCTCCTCATCAGGACCTTGGGAGCTCAGTCCAGTGCTCCAATGTGGGGCTCTGTCATTTTCTTCATCTATCGTCAGGTGGAGGTTCTAAGGTGATATGCAAGAAATTCATCAGTATGGCTATAGGAACTGGCCTTTTCAGGCTCCCTCTCCTCAGCTTCCCAAGGAACTAACTGGGGGGGTCTCCCTGGAAACCTGGGAACCCCTCTAGGGTCAAGTCTCTTGACAACACTCAGGTAGCTCCTTAAATTAAGATATATGCTTCCCTGCTCCCATATCCACCCTTCCTATATCCCAAGCACCCATTCCTCCGAGCTCCCCCCGTTCTCCCCTTCACACTTTTCTCTCCCCATCTTCCCTTGGCCCAGTCTTGCCCAACCCTCAAGTTCCCAATTTTGCCTGGCGATCGTGTCTACTTCCAATATCCAGGAGGATTACTATATCTTTTTTTGGGAGTTCACCTTCTTATTATCTTCTCAAGGATCCCAAATTTATAGGCTCGATGTCCTTTAATTATGGTTAGAAACCGATTATGAGTGAGTACATCCCATGTTCATCTTTTTGGGTCTGGGTTACCTCACTCAGAATAGTGTTTTCTATTTCCATCCATTTGCCTGCAAAATTCAAGATGTCATTGATTTTTACCGCTGAGTAGTATTCTAGCATGTATATATTCCACAGTTTCTTCATCCATTCTTCCACTGAAGGGCATCTAGGTTGTTTCCAGGATCTGGCTATTACAAATAATGCTGCTATGAACATAGATGAGCATATGCTTTTGTTGTATGATTGGGCATCTCTTGGGTAGATTCCCAATAGTGGAATTGCTGGGTCCTGGGGTAGGTTGATCCCGAATTTCCTGAGAAACCGCCACACTGCTTTCCAAAGTGGTTGCACAAGTGTGCATTCCCACCAGCAATGGATGAGTGTACCCCTTACCCCACAACCTCTCCAGCAAAGGTTATTATTGGTGTTTTGGATTTTAGCCAATCTGACAGGTGTAAGATGATATCTCAAAGTTGTTTTGATTTGCATTTCCCTGATAGCTAGGGAGGTTGAGCATGACCTTAAGTGTCTTTTGGCCATTCAAACTTCTTCTGTTGAGAATTCTCTGTTCAGTTCAGCGCCCCATTTTTTAATTGGGTTAATTGGCATTTTACCGTCTAGTGTCTTGAGTTCCTTATATATTTTAGAGATCAGACCTTTGTCAGTTGCAGGTTTGGTGAAGATCTTTTCCCAGTCAGTAGGCTGCCTTTGTGTCTTAGTGACAATGTCCTTTGCTTTACAGAAGCTGCTCAACTTCAGGAGGTCCCATTTATTCAATGTTGCCCTTAAAGTCTGTGCAGCTGGGGTTATGAGTAGGAAACGGTTCCCTGTGCCCATTTGTTGTAGAGTACTTCCCACTTTCTCCTCTATCAAGCTCAATGTGTTCAGATTAATATTGAGGTCTTTAATCCATTTGGACTTGAGTTTTGTGCATGGTGATAGATATGGATCTACTTTCATTCTTCTACAGGTGACATCCAGTTATGCCAGCACCATTTGTTGAAGATGCCCTCTTTCTTCCATTGTGTACTTTTGGCTCCTTTATCAAAAATCAGGTGTTCATAGGTTTGTGGTTTAAGATCCGGGTCTTCTATACGATTCCATTGGTCAACTTCTCTGTTTTTATGCCAATACCAAGCTGTTTTCAATACTGTAGCTTTGTAATAGAGTTTGAAGTCAGGGATGGTAATGCCTCCAGAAGAACCTTTATTGTATAAGATTTTTTTGGCTATCCTGGGTTTCTTGTTTTTCCATATAAAGTTGATTATTGTCCTCTCAATCTCTGTGAAGAATTTTAATGGGACCTTGATTGGGATTGCATTGAATCTATAGATTGCTTTTGGTAGAATTGCCATTTTTACTATTTTGATCCTCCCAATCCATGAGCAGGGGAGATCCTTCCATTTTCTGGTATCCTCTTCAATTTCTTTCTTCAAAGACTTAAAGTTCTTGTCAAATAAATCCTTCACTTCCTTGGTTAGAGATACTCCCAGATATCTTATGCTATTTGTGGCTATTGTGAAAGGTGATACTTCTCTGATTTCCCTCTCTGCTTCCTTATCCTTTGTGTATAGGAGGGCGACTGATTTTTTGGAGTTGATCTTGTAACCTGCCACGTTACTGAAGGAGTTTATCAGCTGTAGGAGTTCTTTGGTGGAGTTTTTGGGGTTGCTTATGTATACTATCATATCATCTGCAAATAATGAAAGTTTAACTTCTTCCTTTCCAAATTGAATCCCCTTGAATCCCTTATGTTGTCTTATTGCTATTGCTAGAACTTCAAGCACTATATTGAAGAGATAAGGAGAGAGTGGACAGCCTTGTCGTGTTCCCACTAAATTCAGGAACACGATAAAATCCTTTCTTATAGGATATATAAATAATTTTCACAAGTAGCTTTACATCTCATAAATCATTTAAATAGTTGAGAGTTATTCATAATGACCTCTTCAAAAGAATGTACAATTAGACATAAGGAGATGTTGGCATATAAAAATCACAGGACTACTGAGCAGCTCCTCATACATCAAATGATTAATGATGAAGTATATGGTGGAGAATAATACCTACATGATATGTTATTTTCTACATGACTCAAAGATCCTAAAACTCACTAAGATAATGGGTGTGACTAAATGTGAATGTACCAAATATGATTGAAGCCTGATGTGTCAATTTTATGGCCACAGGGTTACATCCATAAAACTGTTATATAAAACAATCTCAACTCCAGGGGCTGGAGAAATGGCCCTGCAGTTAAGAACATGCAGTATTCAAGAACAGAGTGGGAGCTTGATTCTAGCACTCATATTATTCTTCTCAGAATCACCTGTAATTTTAGCTCCCAAGGATTTTGCACTTTCTTTTTTTCCTTCTCAGCCAATTGTACTTTCATACACATATCCCCACACAGATATACATGCCTACACATAGTAAAAACAGAAAAAAAGAAATTCTTAAAAGTGAATATACTTATATTGAGTTACCTTGGAGTTTTGTTCAGTGTGTGATACGATTTATTTCACTGAAATGTTAGTGAAAATGTTTCTGGCTGCATATATGCATAGAAAATATTGCCTTAAATTTAAACAGACATAAATGTATGGATAACATGCTTTTCATATACATCTAGCCATGCCAACTTTTATATCCTATTTGTAGCAGAAATCACTTAAATTTATTTTGAGAAATGACATCTCTATTTTGCAGTGCCTCATTGGACTAGCTTCATATGATTTAATATAGCTTGGCATATGTTCTGAGAGATTCAGGTCAGAATTTCCTCACTATGAATGAGATAAATAATAATGTTTCCATGATTTTGAATCTAGAATACATAACTCTCTCATTCTCATAAACACACACACACACACACACACACACACATGCATGTATACATACACACATATCAGAGTTTTAGTCAATCATAATCTGTTTTCTATTATACCTTAATGGAACTATAAATAATGTCTTACTTTTCTTGAAAGGAATTCTGTGTTTAACAGATGTAGTGACAATCCCAGGAGAAGGTGATCGGAGATCTACCAGTGTTCTGCTATCGTCTCTGCCTGGGTCCTCTATTTTTAGCTGGACAGTTATAGGTTCTATAGTTTAACATGAGGAATTTTCAGTAGCTGCTTTGTCATACAGGAGACAACAGCTTTAATTAATGAGGCCTCCTGTGAAGCAGGAGCTAATTGAACAATAAATAATATGAGTCTCATTCCCAGCATTGAGATACTGAATCAGGCTCACAATCAGCCCATTCACCCTCTGGGAAATCTGGAGCTTGTGGTGTTAGAGTTGACTTGGGATATGGGAAGAGTTGGCCTACTGTCTCCTGATACCAATTTGGAAAACAGAAACACAGTGCTTATTGGGTGCTCACTCTTGATCAGTTTTATTGGGCTAGGCTCTGTGTTTACAATAGGGGTAATGTGTGGAGCTTATTTTCCCCAAGTCTCATGTTTTTTCTTAAACAGAAGGCATTTCTCTCCAGAGTTATGCCTTGGATTAGGAAGGAGTGATGTGGATAAACTTTTCCTTCCTGCCTTCTTTACTACATTTATATCTTTTTATCTGTGTGAGGTGGAATGTCCTTCTGATGTCCTTCTGTATATGTATTCCTTTTATTGGTTTATGAATAAAGCTATTTTGGGCAATAGCTTAGCACAGTAAAGTAAGGTGATAACATAGATAGATAGATAGATAGATAGATAGATAGATAGATAGATGATAGATAGATAGATAGATAGATAGATAGATAGATAGATAGATAGATATAGATAGATAGGGAAACACTATGTAGCCACTGAAAGAGAAAGATGCCAGAACATTACCATTAAACCACAGTCTAGTGGCAACACATAGCTTAATAAAAATGGGCTCTTTTTAAATGTAAGAGCTAGTTAGAAATATTCCTGAGCCATTGACCAGTGTGGTAATTAATATAGTTTTTTGTGTAATTATTCAAGTCTGAGCAACTGGGAAATGAAAGCTCAGTCTCAGTTTACAAATGGCACCCAAACCTTTGACAAGAATTTCCACACAAAGCCTGAGAAAGCTTAAGTAAAAAAGGATTCTAGAGAGAAAAGAACACAGTGAAGTACAGATGCTTGGTAGCAGCACTGTCTCAGGTGGACGCTGTTTGCTAGAGGCAAGATGTGTGGCTCCTTTAAGAGAGGCTTCCTGATTTAGTCTTAGCAGCAAAAACTATACAGCTCTTTTAAGAGGCCAAGCAACCAAACATTTAAATTGTGATCATAATAAGCTGGCAGCATACTTCTTGGTGGTGTCTTGGGCCTAGAACCTCCACAGAGCTGTGGTAAAGAATGTGCGTCCAGCCAGTACTTCTTTCTTGAAGCTAGACTCACAGAAAGCCAAGGAATGGGATGGATCCAGCCCCCAAACTCACAGCTTTAACCATAGACATATTGCTTAGCATATTAAAGACTCATGTTACTAGAAAAATATAGATACTTATAGTAAAGACAGATTTAGACAGAAAATTATCTAAATGGTTTACAGTGTTTTTAAAAATATATGTAGGCTTGGGAGAGAAAAGAAAAAGACAGAGAAAGTCCTTAAAAGAAGTAGAGTAGCTAGGTGTGGTGGTACACACTTTTAATACCAGCATTTGGGTGGCAGCAACAGGCAGATCTCTGCGAGTTCAAGGATAGCCTGATCTACAGAGTGAGATACACAAAAACCAAAGTTACATAGAGAAATCCAGTCTAGAGATGGCTCAGCGGTTAAGAGCACTGACTGCTCTTCCAGAGGACCCGGGTTCAATTCCCAGCACCCACATGGCAGCTCACAACTGTCTGAAAATGCAGTTCCACAGGATCTGACACCTTCACACCAATGTACATAAAGTTAAATAAATCATTAAAAAAAAAAAAAAGAACAAAAATTAAAAAATAAAAGTAAAAGAAATAGAATTTAAAAAGTCACATAAAGATTGAAAATATACAGAGTCTGGGTTATGTATATTATTGTATTTTCCTTGGATTTTTGACTGCAAATAACTAACTACATATAGACATTTCATTGTACAGGTTGCCAAGCTAAACCAACATAGATATTTTATTTATTTTTTTTCGGTTTTTCGAGACAGGTTTTCCCTATAGTTTCTAGAGCCTGTCCTGGAACTAGCTCTTGTAGACCAGGCTGAAACATAGATATTTTAAAGGTAACTTAACATCAAAATTTGAGTCTCAGGATATGTTATTTTGGAAAGCAGTTTCTTTTGTTTCCACAGAGGAATCCTGAGGATTCTTTATTGGCTAATGTATTTTGATGGAACAAGAACCTTTGAAACGTCTCTGTGAACCCTAAAAATATTTAGCCCAACAAACAGAAGGATGCAGCTTGGTGAGAACTATTCTCAGATTTTATGTTTTGTTTTTTTTTTTTTTTGTTTTGTTTTGTTTTGTTTTGTTTTGTTTTTCGAGACAGGGTTTCTCTGTAGCTTTGGAGCCTGTCCTGGAACTAGCTCTTGTAGACCAGGCTGGTCTCGAACTCACAGAGATCCACCTGCCTCTGCCTCCCGAGTACTGGGATTAAAGGCGTGCGCCACCGTCGCCTGGCTATTCCCAGATTTTAAAAATGCTTATTTATAAATGTTTATTTTCATTTTAACGGGGTTAGTTTTAAATGGTTAATGGTCACAGCCAACTTCTGAAAAATGAAAGAGAAATAAGTGGGATATTATTTAGAGGTAAATACATTAGTATGAATTTTGATCTATTGATTCAAATTTAAGGTAGATTTTGTTACACACAATGTATACATATACTTCTACTCTTGCTGAAGGTATTATGTTTATACAATTTATTTAGAAGTGTAATATAGCTGGGAGGTGGTGGCTCACATCTTTAATCCCAGCACTCAGGAGGCAGAGGCAGGCAGATCCTTGGAAGTTGAAGACCAGTTTGGTCTATAAGAGCTAGTTCTAAGACAGACTCCAAAGTTACACAGAGAAACCCTGTCATGAAAAAAACCAAATCAAAAACAAAACTATAATGCAGAATTAAGAAATAAGATTAATAGTCATCAAACATTTAGTCATGTTATTTAAGTTTTCTAGGTATCCAGAGACATATTTCAGTTAGATAGATAATCTTCAATACTTCTAAGACCTACAGAATATGGCACTTAAAAGGTTTTAAAAACTTAGAATTTTCTTAACAGTAAGATATGTTTGCTTCTGGAAGCATCATTTACTTCATCGAGTTTTGTTATAGAAGAAATAAGTAGGACTTTTAAAAATGATTTTCTTGGCTTCTTGTCAAATGATAGAAAAATCCTTTATTAACCCTTTTCTACGGACATGATTTTTTTTTTGAATTCTGATACCTCCAGCACATTTCCTATTAATAACAATTCAATTTCATCATCACCTTGTGTTAGAGGACAGGGCAGACCTCTATGGAATCTTATGTATATGATTCCTATTCCTGATTATTTCCTATAACTGTATAAATAACAAAAGTAATTCTGGGATAAATTCAAAAGTTTCAATATGTAAAATAACTCTTTCTTCATATTGAGAGTCAGTAACTATATTGAGAGGGTCTGTAAAATCCATTAGTACCAAAATAATGTTATATAATCCTAAATTTTGTAAAGAATTATAAGGCCTTAGCCGGGCGATGGTGGCGCACGCCTTTAATCCCAGCACTCGGGAGGCAGAGGCAGGCAGATCTCTGTGAGTTCGAGACCAGCCTGGTCTACAAGAGCTAGTTCCAGGACAGGCTCTAAAGCTGCAGAGAAACCCTGTCTCGAAAAACCAAAAAAAAAAAAAAAAAAAGAATTATAAGGCCTTTGACAAACTTTAGTTAAATTTCCTTATGTATAACCTTCCTTTTCCAATTTATTTGCATCAGTATAGCAGTATAGAATGTAGGGATTCCAGATAATGGAGTTGTCCTTGCAATGTGCAAAATGACCCAACTGTTTATTATTATGAATTTAATTTTCTCACTTTTTGGATAAATGATGTTAAACTTTTCCCCCCAAATTACTGCAACCTCTTTGCCAATATCCATTATTTTTCCATAAAGAAGCAATTTCCTTGTTAGTTAAAGTTACTATAATTTCAGTGTGGTCTATTCTTTTCAGTAGATGCAATCTAAATTTTCCTTTTAAAATCAATTCAGAAATCTTTTAAACATATGTCCTTAATTTCTTACTCTGTTTATGGGGTAGAAATATCCATTCCAATATAAAATTTTCCCTCTTCATCAAAATCCCTGTAGATGATTGCCTAGAAAGTAATATAACCACAATGCAGTTAAGTTTTAGATCCACATAATCTACACATGCATTCTGTAAATTCTGTTCCACCAAAGCCAATAATCTTTCAGATTCAGCTGATAATTCACTTGCACTACTCAAGTCCTTGTCCCCTTCTAAAGAAGTATTGAAGGAATTACTCAGTCTTCAGATTCTATCCAAATAGTGGTCCATAAATTGGAAATGTGTCCTAGCAATTTTTGAAAGTCATTAAGAGTCTGCAATTGATCTCTCCTTATGTGGACTATCACATCATCTGTAAATAGTGAAGGTTTGACATATTTTGTTGTTTTTAAAAAGAAAACTTTGAAGAAAATATACATTGCCTTATATTTTTAGGCAGTGGTCTGCCTACGGAGCATATGAACAATTTTCATTGGTGTTTGAAAAACATGATCATGACTTCACATGCTTTTTGAAAATTGTTACAATTGTTAAGCACTAAGTATGTGAATGAGATTTTAGAAAAGATAAGGAAGAAGGATGGATACCTAATGTGTTTGTAAATGCCTCAACATGAAAGAAGAAAGATTTGACCAATCTGAAAGAGGAAATGGTTTACTACTTTTTTCACTTATTATCTCTGCTGACACTCTTTCAATGCTATAGAACCTTCTAATCATCATTCACTATTCATAATATTATTTCATTATATTTATCTTTTTTCAATAAAATTCTTCATCTATGGTTTATAGAGTTCATGTGTCATGAAAATATATTTATGGGAGAAAATAGAAAGATTTATCGATTGATAGATCAATTTATAATGATGATAGAGAGACAAGTAGATAAATAGATGGTAGATGGATCATAGACAAATATAGAGTTTATATTTCTTTTAAAGGAATTTTTAAAGAACCAAAAGAATTCCTGAATTAAATCAGTGAAGAGGAAAGGCATTTGGACACCATTCCTTTATACTTGAAGCTTGTACATTTTCCTTTTTTTCCTAAGTGATTCAAACTGATATCTTGAAAAGATCTGTTTAGATCTGTTTATTAATTCTGAATAATATCTTAATTATTGCTTTACCAAAATAAACCCTTTGAAAAGGCTATATAAAACAGTTTTTGGATAAAGGAACTAGTTTGAGTATAAATAAGTTAATGAATGATTTCTCAAGAGATCACTAAGATAATTTTAATTCCTAGTTGTAAAATTATGAATCAAGTTGCATTTATTTTATCTGATCTATTACCAACTGCTAGATACATACAAGACAAATGTAAGAGGCTTTGAAAGTTGCTCTAGGGCAAGAGCTATAGATAAAATTAGTAAAACTTAAGGTGACCTTTGAGGTCCTTCTAGATCTGAATGTGTACTATTATCATGCCAGAAGTACTGTCAGCATGGCAAAGACAGGGAGGTTGGTACGCATCTATGGCTTAAATGCATGGAGACAGCTATCCACAGCAATCACCCTGTTCCATGGCAACACGTTCTTTGACAATCTTAGCCAGATTTATTGCAATAAAATTTCCATTTTCTAGTACAATTTCAGTGATTAAATAATTGCTTCTCCTCATGATTTTCAAATTATTATGTCAGTGAGCAAAATGTGAAGAGGTAAAAAGAAACATTTTTCTTTGCTCTTAATAGAAAATTAATTGGATGTTTAAGAACATAGATATACTTAAAATTATTAGAAGAAGTTTAGTTGGTAATTTCTACAAATACTTTCCGCTGGGGTGATTCCTGAGCTAGACTTGGGCTTTGTTTCTGCTCTCTCCCCAACAACATAATGTTCAAATACATGGTTTTTATGAATTGATAATTTCTAGATAGAGTTCCTGCATTTAAAGCAGTGGAGACGGAAGGCACTTGGATAGCACTCCTTTAGACTTGAAGCTTTTACAATTTTTCTTTTCTTCCTCAGTGATTCAAACTGGTATCTTGGAAAGATTTGTTTAGAACATTTCATAGTATGAAAGAATTTCTGAAATTCTGATCTGTTTAGGAGTCCTTGGTTACCAGCAGGAACCATCTTTCAATACTGTTTACTGTGTGTTCAGCCTGTGTGTTGTGATGTAAGCACATAGGCTTGGGCAGAGGTTACCCATTCAGAGTTCTCAGTGTGAGTGACAGAGTGGCACAGAGTTCTGATGGCAGGCTGTTTAATTGTCTAAATACAGTGGTAGTCAGAATAAGAATTTGTTGTTAGGACAATAATATGTACCTCTATCTCTTTGATTTGCTGAATTGGAATAGGTAACCACTACATCATGGGAGTAGAAAAAATTTATAACTGGACCTGAGTCTGAGCCGTTACATATATTATCAAGTAACTAGATAATTGAATCGTTTTGACATTAAATCACTGGTCAAATACAGGAAAAGAAAATACCATAAACACAAATGTGTATCAGAATGTTTTATTATTGTTAAGATTAAAAATGACACAATACACATTATAAAAAATTACTTGAGAACTCTACAGCAGTATGCAATGGGACATTCTAGTACTATTCACATATTACTCAAGAGCCAAATGATTGAATTCATGGGATAACATGATATGGTAAAATTGCACATATGTGTAAGTTCTGAAGGTGAGAAAATAGATTAATAGTTGAGAGAAAGCTGAATTCCTCCTTCTATTACTTGGAGTGACCTTTGTTATGTTTTCCTTTTTCTCAATCCATCAGCAGTGCCCTTTATAGTATGAATTTTCCATTCATATTTACTTAGAAGTTTTCCTTTTATGAAAAAAAAATAATTTTAAATTTTCTTTCAACTTATAAAGCACGGAATTCAGTCAATTCTTTCAAACATTTATTTATTTTTAAAATGTATTTATGTCAATATTCTGATGGAGGAGAGTTATCTGTCTATGATTCTTTCATTGGTTAATTAATAAAGAAAACTGCCTTGGCCCTTTAAGAGAACAGAAAATTAGGTAGGCAGAGTAGACAGAACAGAATTGTGGGAACAAGGAAGCAGAGTTGGGGAGACGATTCAGGCATTCGCCATAGTGAGTCTCCATGCTGCTCCTCTCCAAGATGGACTCAGGTTAAGATCTCTCCTGGTAAGCCACACCTCGTGGTGCTACCCAGATTATTAAATATGGGTTAAAGGAAGATGTGAGAATTAACCAATAAGAGGCTGAAACTATGGGCCAGGCAGTGTTTTAAAAGAATACAGTTTCCGTGTAATTATTTCGGGTGTAAAGCTAGCCGGCTGGGTGGCGGGATGCAGCTCCGCTGCTTCCTTCTACAGCCCCGCCGCTTCACCCTACAGATTGGCGCTCCAACGTGGTCACTAAATCCACTTAAAAACCTTGCCCGCTTGGTATCGGAAAGAAAGTACTCTGAGACCATGCCAATGGCTCACTGCTCCCTGCCTGCACCTGGGCAGATGGCGGAATCAGGCTTAGGCGAGCGGGACAGCGTTTGCGGATTCCTGCCGCCATAGAGAGAGAGATGTTTTCAGACTGCGCGGTGCTCTGCGCTTCAGATTCGGCTGTGACTTGGATTAAGAGAGTTTCTGTGCTGCACGCTCAGTATCAAAATTAAACTGCTGAGTGCAGCTCCAATGTGGACTGCTGTGTACCTGGAACTTTGTGCAGCTCAGGGGCACCAAATGACTGAGGCAGTAGCAGCTTTGGCTCTGCTCCGCCATGCTGAACTGTACTGAGCTCAGGCAGGATCTATCGTAATTACCATGATAACAGCGCAGTTAAGGTTTAGACTTGGCTGGAAACAGGCAGTACCGTATTACCTATAAGTGGCGCAACTTAAGTTTTTAAGAAGTGCTCAACCTTTTAAGAAGTGCTCCTGGATAGTAAAAAATTACAGATTCACAATAGAACAGATTCAGACATAAAAGACTTTTAAATGAGTCACAGTGTTGGATGAATGTATGTAGGCTTGAGAGAGAGAGAAGAAAATATAAAAAATAAAGTTAATGCTTGAAAAAAGGGGTAAAGTCTTTAAAGAGACAGAATAAAGTAAAGTGATAGAATGAAAATAAGCCGCATAAAAATGGAAAATTCACAGAGAGTCTGGATTATGTATTTTGTTGTGTTTTCTTTGATTTTTTTGACTGTAAAGGAGCTAAGTACAGAGAGACATTTCATTATATGGGCTGCCAGTCTAGACCAAAATGGACATCTTAATGGTATGACTTCAGGATTTGGATCTAAGAACATGATGCTTTGGAAAAGAGTTTCTTCTTTTGTTTTCACAGAGGACGAGACTCTGTGGATTGCTTCTATCCCAATATGGTATGATAGACCACGCCCTCCTGAAAGGTTGCTGTGAACATCTTCAAAAAATTACTTCACTCAACTGCCAACTGAGAGGAACCTAGCACACAGGTTACACCATGAAAGACCTAAATAACAGCGCCCCCATTCAGCAGGAAGCAGTTTGGAGAGAAAAAACTGCTCCCATTTTCCCAAATATTGCTTATAAATGTTCTTTTACATTTAAAGGGGGAGATGATATAGATATGAATTTGCATTGGTATAGATTTTAAGGTCAATTTTGTTATATGTATATGTATTTCTGATCTTGATTAAGCTATTGTGATTGTAGTTCATTTTAAAAACTGTAAGGTATAATTAGGAAATATAGGTTGTTAATGGATAATCATTGATAATAGTTAAGCTTGTAGTCAAGTTATTAGATTTTCTAGATATGTAGAGATATATTTCAGTTAGATAGACATTCTTCATATCTTTCAAAGACTGCAGAATATGGCATTTAATGTTTTAATAACTTAGGGTTTTTCATGACATTGAGACACGTCTGCTCCTGGCAGCACCAATCTACTTCGAGAGGAAGATGGGCATCGAAGAGGCTACTTATGGAGTTTGTTAGCCATTTGGGCAAGAAACTGCTCTTGGCTGGACTGTTGCATAAACTGGACACAAAGAACCCGCAGAGAGAGGACTGCTGAACTTGCCTAAAGGTGAGATGGTCTTTCGGGGTTCCTGATTCATGAAAGAGTCTGCGAGACATTCTGCAGGACACAGCAGAAAGTGACTGAACTGTCTTTGGAATTTTCTGCTTCATAAAAAAGTCTGCTGGACATTATGGGCCTGTAGGCTGAAGATGGATGCCCCAACGGTACAGAGGAACTTTGGGTGACTGTCCAGGCAGCGAGTTGTCTCTGTCATTTCTAGAGTTTGAAAGTTACTTACTTCTTGTTTATTTAGGTAGTCTTATATCCTTCTGGAGTCTTTGATGGAGTTGAAGAATGGTTCAATAGTTATAGTTTTCCTTAGTTATGATAAAAGATAAAATAGATTTAAATATTGTAACTGTAATTCTTGCTTGATAACTGTTTTGTTACATGTAATTTTGCTATGTTAAAGTTGAAGCCTTTCTTTTTTGTTTAAACAGAAAAAGGGGAAATGATGGAGGAGAGTTATCTGTCTATGTTTCTTTCATTGGTTAATTAATAAAGAAAACTGCCTTGGCCCTTTAAGAGAACAGAAAATTAGGTAGGCGGAGTAGACAGAACAGAATTGTGGGAACAAGGAAGCAGAGTTGGGGAGACGATTCAGGCATTCGCCATAGTGAGTCTCCATGCTTCTCCTCTCCGAGATGGACGCAGGTTAAGATCTCTCCTGGTAAGCCACACCTCGTGGTGCTACCCAGATTACTAAATATGGGTTAAAGGAAGATGTGAGAATTAGCCAATAAGAGGCTGAAACTATGGGCCAGGCAGTGTTTAAATGAATACAGTTTCCGTGTAATTATTTCGGGTGTAAAGCTAGCCGGCTGGGTGGCGGGATGCAGCCCCGCCGCTTCCTTCTACAGCCCCGCCGCTTTCACACTACAATATTCCTTCATTCATTATTTTAAAATATTGCTTACATTTCTATTCTTTATAGTATTCATGTCTAAACATAAAAGATTTCATTGCTTGAAGAGATTTGCAATTAAACATGGGAGGTGGAATAGATATATAACCAACATAAAAGTGGGAGAAATGAGTACCATACATGAAGTTAACAGGTTAGTTATCAGTAATGAGAGGAGTGAAAGGAAACTCCCAAGCAGTGATGGACTATAGAGCCTTAATTAGTATACAGGCTCTCCATGGAATTAGTAGACTATGCCTCTGAAGACAGCAGTAAAGAAAATATAAAAGATTGGGTCAAGAATGTGGACAAGCTACACAGCACGGTGGGAAGAATGCAAACCTTTCAAAACTGATTATACTAAAATTACAGGTTATACGCTATAGAAGATGGATTTAGAGCTGACATTTAGATCACACAGTGAAGACTCTGGAATGCTGGACTATAAATATTCTTTCAGTAGGAAACCAGGAATACAACCCTGTTTAGTGGGAAATAGGATGAGAGATACTACTAGATGAGGGGATTAAGACAACAGCCAAAGAACATGAAGGAGCAAATGGTTGTGTGTGAGGCAAGGAAGACTCTATTATGGTGGTCAACAGGTCTGTGGTGATTTGAGGAAAGTACTGCAAAGTCTTGGAACTGAGGGGATTTGTAGGTATTTACAGGCATCATTTGATATTATCTGCATAAAAAGCTCCTGGACAGACTATTGGCTCCATTTCACAGAGTGCGAAACTGAGTCCCAAGAACTCAAAGCCAGGAGGTAGAGGAACTAGGACTTAAACTAGACAATCTAATTCCTGCACTAGGAGCATTTATACTATTATGGGACTCTTTTGTTAATAGGGAGGTGGCAGGGAAAAGACAATGTTATGGCATAAAGGACCTATCCCAGCCTTAGTGACTGAGAAGCTGTAGGTAATAATGGAATTAGTGGACTGATTGTATAAAGGAAGACAAAGAGCTCCAGTTTGGACTGCAGATCCTATATTCTTCATTTGTCATAAAAGAATAGCTAAGCATCAGGAACTCGAGAAAAGTTGTGGACAAACAAAGCTCAGCATTTTAAATTGGGGTGATAGGACCTCTGGGAATGGGCAAGAAAAGAGAAAGAGGGCAGTGAACAGAAGCAAGCAGGACAAGAGCACGCACTGGAAAGTCAGAAAGGCAATAGCAATTTCTTCAGGAATCCCAAACATAATTTCATCTCAGAGAGCTGAAACTTCTTCTAGGGAAGCATTCATCTCCTACATAGAGAAGCCATTCCACTGCAGGGCACCACGAGCCTGTAAATCAATTAAACCCAAATTATAAAGACAAATAGCATCTGTTTCTATTGTGACATAAAATCTCCTAAGAAGAAACTCTAGCTGGAATAAGCTAAAAATTTTAGAATGCCACCCGACTGAGTTGGTTCTCTCCATACAGTTTCAATAATATAAAGACAGCTTTGGGGGCTGTTGGGTCCTTGGAGATCACATGGTCTAACACCCTCCTTTTATAAGTGAGAAATATGAGCCCTAGAGAACTGACCCTAGGTCACCAAGCTAGCTTTTTCATAAATGTGTTCATTTATATTTACACTCACTATGGGGAGATACCAATTACTTTGTATTTCATTATGATACATGCCTTAGAGTATTACAGAGATGTGCCTTTAGTATAGAAACGCAATCTTTATTAAGAGTCTAATTTGCATAGATCTTCTTACCCTTCCTATGAATGTAACCTTCATCATGCTTTATTTTTTCTTACCCTCCATGAGACTTTTCAGGCATGAAATCAGACAAGCTCCCCAAGAATTACTTTATTTTTAAAGAATATTTGAACTTCTAGAGTGGAAATAAAAGGACAGACAATGTCAGGTGAAGGAAAAGAGAGCCCAATTAGATTAGAGGAAGAAATTAAAGAGAACTGTGGGTGTGTATGTAGGGGGTTGATCCTTGCCTAAGAGTCAAGCACCTGTTCTTTATTTTTCTAAAGATGTATTTAACCTTAGCCCCAGGAGATGTGACAATCCTACTTTAAATTAGTAATATCTAGCACATAGATTATATTATTGTGTAAGTTTGCCATTGCCATGACTACCAGTAAGAGCAGTTCCTCTCCATGTCCTAGACCACAGGTTGATTGTAACCTCTATGCTAGTGGCTTTCCCCATCCTGTTATTCTGACTATAAAGTGATCTACCCTTCCAGAATTCCAGGAAGTGCTAGTCATCAGGTAGGTTTTCCTGTCATATCAGACAGTTTCTCTGACTTGGGAGCTTGTCACAGCTATTTTCCATTTTCTTATTACTGGCCATAGTAGCTTTAGAACTTCTGTCTTAACTAATGATGAAACATCATTTTTCTTCATGCTTCAAAGAGGCATCCTAACTATGGTTTAGTAGCATATCTTAGGATCTTTTCCAAAAATTGCTTGTTGGAAACTGCTCACCTGTATAGATAAACCTTTCTCTGAAAAACAGCGTATTCTCTCTCTGAATATATTCATTCTTGTCTTGCTGGTTTGGGCAAATTCTTGAATAGTTTAATTCCTTTACTTGAAATGTTTTCTTATAGTACTTTCTTTTTTTCCATTGGGTGCTTCTGGTGTACAAAGCCTTGCCCTGAGCTCCGGGCACCTCTTATGCAGTATATTTTCATTATCTGTCCTCTTCTTCTATATCTTACTAATGTTAAATTCCTGCTTAGTGACTGGCCTGATACCTCTAACACCTCTCAAATCATCAGCCTCTTCCTGTCCTCCGAATCTTTAATCAGAGAATGAGAAATATCTACAAATATGATTTACAAGGACACTAATTAAGAGCTGTAAAGTATATGTATTTTTAAAAGTACTTTGTTATAGATTTTAGTTGGAGTAGAGCTGTTAGATATAGTGACTTATTTTAGAAAACATTTTTAATAATTCCCATATTTTCTCTGGAACTTTAGATAAAATTCTTTAGGCACACAAAATTATTGTACAAATGCAAGTATTATATAAAATTTAATTTTGGTAGACTATAATAACTCATTTTTTTCTTTGTGGAATTTCATTCCTTCATCTCACTGAATCTTAAACATTCTTAAAGAAAGCTTTATTTACTTTTCTGAAATGTAAATCTCTCTGCAAATATGTGATCTCTAATTATTCCTTCACTATAGACCAATAAAACCTACTAATTATTGAACCTATAGTTCCAAAAATAATTTGGAAAATTCATACCCGCAGGAAATATCTTTCCCTTTGCTCTTTAAGGACATAGGAAAGTCACCAAACTAGGGACCAAAACCACATTTGATTTCAGTAGGAAATGTTGTAAAATGATTTTCCACAACTGAGAATTATAATACAAGCCAAAAAGTGACACTGTCATGAAAAACCACTACTGCGAAGCATGCATAACAATCCTTTGAAAATCCTGGGCTCCTCTAAGCGAAGGGTTGTAGTCTAACTTTTCTTAGAAGAATGTTTATAAGAATACATTTTCATTGTATAAAATTTAAAGCAGAATAAAATCTCCTATACCAGTGAGAGTGAAGATCAGTGAGATTAGTGAACCCCATCATGAAGAGCATATCCATCAACTTCATTTTTTTCTCTCACACAAAACTAGCATTTTCCTCAACTAGACATTTCATGATTGCAAATTTGTGGGGTGACTCTTATTCACTTAAATTAATAGCCAGATATTGTATTTAATAAAGAGGTCTAAGTTCTCTTCCTGGAAATTCATAGTTTTATTTAAATTTTGCAGCCTATTATCTGTGACTGTTTTTGGTTGAAAGCCCTACTGTAGTACATTGCAATCCTGACTGTAATTACAATCAGTCCAAGAGGGGCACATTCCTGGGAACTGGACCTACAAGTGTTTGTCAGCCTACTGGTGTAGGCGCTGGATGGGTGATGAGTCTTTTGCAAGAGCAGGAAGGGTTCTTAACTGCTGGGTCACCTCTCTATTTCTGAGTCAAGAATTTTTAAAGTTAGTTTTTTTTTTTTTTCTTTTTTTTTTTTTTTTTTGGTTTTTCGAGACAGGGTTTCTCTGCAGCTTTTTTAGAGCCTGTCCTGGAACTAGCTCTTGTAGACCAGGCTGGCTCGAACTCACAGAGATCTGCCTGCCTCTGCCTCCCGAGTTGCTGGGATTTAAAAGCGTGCGCCACCACTGCCCAGCTAAGTTAGTTTTTTTTTTTTTAACAATGCATTGGAGCTCTGGACTGAGCTCCCAAGGTCCTGATGAGGAGCAGAAGGAGCGAGAACATGAGGGAGAAAGTCAGGAACGAGAGGGGTGCGTTCACTCATGGAGACGGTGGGACAGAACTAATGGGAGATCACCAACTCAGATGGAATGGGACTGATGGATCATGCGACCAAACCCGTCTCTCTGAATGTGGCCAACAGCGGGGTTGCTGACTGGAGCAAGAAAAGGACAATGGCTCTGGGCTCTGATTCTTCTGCATGGACGGGCTCTGTGGGAGCCTTCTCAGCTTGGTCGATCACCTTCCTGGACCAGGGGGGAGTTGGGAGGACCCTTGTCTTAGCATAGAGTGGGGAACCCTGATGGCTCCCTTGGCCTTGAGAGGGAGGGAGGGGGAGGTATGGGTGGAGGGGAGGGGAGGGAAGGGGGAGAAGGAGGGGAGGGAGCTGAGGAGGAGGAGGAGGGAGGGAGGAGGGAGGAGGAGGGAAGGAGATGGAATTTTAAATATTAAAAAAAAATAAAAAAATAAAATAAAATAAAAAAAACAATGCAAATGATAAACTTCCAGTTTTTATTTTTGCCAACATATCAGATAACTAACAGCTACAAACTTGTTTCTAATCCCTAATCCCTAATCCCATTTTAAGTTAAACAACTCATTATTCCTTCTTCATTTATAAATGTTTAGGATGTATTAAATGTTAAGACCATACTAAATTCATAACTTAAAGCTTATATGCCTTCACTGTGTTGTTCAATTCCCTCATTGCTGCTTAAATCCCCTTAGCCTGACAATTCAAGAGAACTGTCATTTCTGACAAAGTACATGTCACCTAATACAAACTTATGGGTTTAAGAATTGTTCTTGTCATAGGAAAATTTATCCCCCATCTTCAAACTGTGTGTTCAGTGATATGTTACAATTCTGTTTTCAAAAGCTGTGGTTGGTGAAATTGATGAGCTACACTGGTGAACGCAGCAGGAACATCCTGTGTCTTCAGGCAAAAGATCTGTCATTGCCAGGAGATTCAGTTCAGTGGGAGGGATGGCGTGTGAGCATGCAGAGCCTTTGTCACCCAGTTTCAGGAAAGGAGAACATGGAAGGAGAATGAAAATGCCTCCATGAACTGCACGGGGCTGTATGGAGTATTTTCTGTTCCTGTTTTTCAAGATCTTCTATGACAGTGGTTCTCTTTACTCAGAAAACAAGAGTTATTACTAGCATGGCAAAGCACACACCAGAGTCATAAAAGAGTGGTTTTCATAAACCTTCCTGAACTAGCATATGCATTGACCAAGCATGCATTGAATTTAAGATCACTCAGCTGGCTCTAAAATGTGGCTTGGGATGCATTTCCATAGGTGGTGCTGAGGTTCCTGCTCCTGATATACAGAACACTCTTGCTCTCTGCGCCATTAGCTTCAATAACAAACATTGGAAATATACTCCCTAACCTAAATTTGGTCAAATTAGACCAAGTAAGAAGTGAGCATTTAGAAATTGTTTATTCTCTTGCCCTATAAATGATTTGGTGAAGACACACCAATCATCTTTATTTCACTGTCTCATTGCCACTAATTAGAGAAGAAAGTGCATTCTCTTTAAATTTCAAGATCTACTTCCACCTAGCATATGAAGATCTTTTGCTATTTAAAAATCATATTTCAATAAGAAACTTCAAATAGGGACCTAATGAGCTGGTGATAAAACTACTTCCAGGCATTGGTGCTGTATTCAGGGCTGAATTAATATTTTGCTCATGTGTAAAGAAATGGAGTAAGTAGCAATAAGGTTAATAGATTCTGTCACTAGTGGAGCAAACTAACTGCTTTTTTAAAAAAATTAACCCCTGAACTTTATTCTCATTTCCTAACTTAATGGAGAAGACATACTCCATATATTATTTGTAATAGAAAATCAAGTGATTTTTCTCTTGGCTTCATTCTCCCTTAATTTCAAGTTTCTGTCTTATCATGTGCACTGAATTTGAGTGAAAGATTGACATGCAGTGTAATTACTCTAAATACTTATGTGATGCTTAACGTGATTGAGGCAGGTTCCATTACAGCTGTCATTAGTTCAGTAAATCGCTCTATATTTACAGTTGCTACCCATTTTAACGGTAGGGAAACTGAAAATTAATACTTTGATCTTATTTTAAACAATTTAACATTTAGAGATTTCAGAAACAGAGCATAAAACTACAACTATTGAATGCAGTGGTCACACAAGCACCCACTTTGAACCCTGGCTCTCTTGGTGCCAGGTGTAATTTTGTGGGCACTAAGGATCCTTCTTAGCAGCCTCTGTTCATGTTCTTCCAGAAAAAATCTGAAACTATAGTTCTGGAATTTATCTTCCTCATCAATGTTCTTGTTCATGTTAGTGCATATAACCTAAATAGTAACCTATAAACCCATTTATTTACCCTCTTCTGTCACAATCACTGATTAATCTGGTACTAGCAGGTTGTATGTGTCTGCTTGGAAGTATTACACGTCTATTTTCTCCAGTCATATTTGGATCCTGTCTTTATGATGAATCTACTATTACCTATCATCCACCTACCTACCTGTTTATTGGTCTGACTTTTCTACGTTGCTAGGGGGACAGAGAGGCCACACACCATGAGTGGGAAAGACTCTTGAACAATAACTTGAACTCTTTAGGGGTTTAAGATATATTTTATCCTTCAAGATATTTAGTGAAAATTCATTACTTTCAGCCTGGATGCACAACCTTCTCAGTCTCATATTCCTTTCATTTCCAGATGGCCAGTGAGTCCTTTAGGTCGGCAGACCCTTCAAAGTCTAATTCTTAGAAATATTCCTTCTCTTCAGCAAGCTTCTTTCAGCTTTATGGTTTCTTTGGAAATGCTGCTCTTCCTCTCATTTCCGAATTAGCTTGTACCGTCCTATGGAGCACAGCCCATGCACTCCTTTCAGTGTCTGCCACCAGCCATTTCTTCGTGTCAAGCTTCCATTCCTTCAAATTTCTCCTAACAATAAAAGTTACTATGTTTACCACATCCCTTATGACTAATGATCTATCTCACATCAGATTTATTTTACAAAAGCAGGTATACTAGTCATAGTTTCATAATTTTATCCTGTATTTTCTCTGAAAATAAAATTCATTGATTTTACATTCTTCAAATCTCCGGTGACATCATATTACAGTTTAATTAACATTTATCATTTTTGGTTTTTTACAATTTATCAGCTCTTAACATTAACACATCTGACATCTGGAGTTGTCTCTCTTATTCTTCTCTAGGAACACATTTGACTTCATTTACCACTGGCAAAGTTATAAAATAGATAATGACTTTTAATCTCAAGAAGAAAATAATTAATTTTCAAAAAAAAAAAAACCCTGAACCGATAGCAATATCCTGTGCTGTTTTATTTTCCCAGACTCCAAACTCATAGCTCACAGGGGAGCCACTGTTCATTTTAAGTTTTGTTCATAGACTACTGTTCTGAGATCATTTCCAAACAATGGCAAAGGATTTACAACACCACGCAGAATCCACTCATCCCTGAATTCAGGATGTTTGTTCCACCTGAAGTAACACATCCAGTGAACAGTAGCCAGAAAGAAGAAAATTTCACCTTTGGCAAACTCATGTCTTCTTTACTCACAACTTTTCTATATGCACAGGTCACCCTTCCACCCAAGGCCAGACAACATCATGGTGATATCTCTAACTACATACCCAGCCAGTTGATGCTAGCATCCTCTCTGGCCATAGTGAGTCATTTTTGACTGTGAGGAAATCTAGTAAATATGTAAGGATAGTGTTTATAATTTTGAATATCTCTGGTCTATTCAAAAGTAGAAGTAATTTTTAAAGATGAAATACTGTTTCTCAAACTATAAATTGTTTACTTGATATAACTTCCAAACCTCTCTGTTCCTGTTCAGTTTAATTCATTGAGAACACAACTACAAAGAAACAAAAAGCAAATACTTCTCGTTTTGTAAATGATGAGAATTTAGTGCTCTCAAGACACCTCACATTTCTCTAGATTATAAAAACTTTTTAAAAGTTGTCTAATGGGGTAATTGAGTGGATTAAATGATAAATTGTGTGATGTGTTCAGTATATAGAATTGTTTGATCATGTAATGACAATTACCATGAGTACAATATTCATTTAGTACTATGATTTCATGTTCTGTTCTATTTATATTTACAATAATGATTACTTTAGCGATCTATAGTGGTGGTTATGGGAATAATATGATCTGTCTTGTTTTATTCTTTTTCTTTTTTTCTTTAAATATTTATTTGTTTATTATGTATACAATATTCTGTGTGTATGCCTGCAGGCCAGAAGAGGGCACCAGACCCCATTACAGATGGCTGTGAGCCACCATGTGGTTGCTAGGAATTGAACTCAGGACCTTTGGAAGAGCAGGCAATGCTCTTAACCTTTGAGCCATCTCTCCAGCCCCTATTCTTTTTCTTTTTGTTCTACTGTATCAATTCAATCTATTGCCCTTCCATATGTCTGTGCGTTTTTCTCTTATTGATATTCCCTATTCCTCTTTTCAGATATTACTTCTTAATCATGCCTAAACTACTACTACTCAGTCATATATTTTCCTACAAATTTCAAGACAAATAACCCAAATTCCAATAAGTAAAAACATAATCAGAAAGAATCAACAGGGCCTATGTCAAAGCCCCTTTCTATTTGTTTATGTGGCTTGTAGGCTGCTGCTCTGCTCTCTTGTAGAAAACAGCGCCTGTGCTGCTTCACTGATCAGAGGGCAGTGTTTTTGAAAGGGGACTTTTAATGCAGTTCTAGTCAGAACAACACAAAGATTCAAGACAAAGCAAGCCTGCCAAAATTAGTTGTCCCTTGAGAATTGATTGGATAGCTTATTTCTACAAACCTTAAATGAGAAAAAAAATATTGCCAGAAAAGAAATATTAGAAGATATTTATTTTCATGAGTGTAACATGGCTACACAAAGGTTTGTATTTCTTGTGTGAAAGCTGACAGGCTGGAGGAACAGAGTTTTCTCCCTCGGTGGGAAAGTTGTTGGGCTCTTAATGCTGGTGGAGTAAAGCACGTACATCTCTAATGTCCTTAAATTTTGCTTTATGGTAGTGTGTGGGATGGAACAAATGATACTTTACCTGATTCTATTCCATGTATTTCTTTCCAAAATGATTTAGACATGAATATTCAAAGAGCGTTTGTGAAAATAATTGACATTTAAATTCTAAAAATGTCTTAAAATCCATAAATACAGTAAATGTCATTTTACATAATGAGTTGGTTTTTCTAGGTGGTTCTGTAGTTATTTAAAGAGCTGTTCTCTGTTTAAATCAAAACTGTATCACTATCTTGATACTTAGTATGTCATAATCTCCCTGATGTTCGCCTGATACCTAGATTGTATTGAATGCTTCTCCTCTTTAACGCCTCACATTTTTCACACTGTAATGCTCAGAGTCGGTCTCAGGTGATTCTGCTCTGATGTGGATCTCTGCAGGTAGAGTTTTTAGTTTAGACCACCAGTCCGTTCTGGCCCAACAGCCACTCACTAAATAACCACAGAGAGACCTATTATTTATTATAAATGCTCAATCAATAGCTTTGGATTGACTCCAACCAGCACTTACAACTTAAATTAACCCATCTCTATTCATCTGTGTGTTGCCTCAAGGCTTACTTACCTCATCTACTAACTTCCTATATTACTTCTTCTATGTCTGACTCATGACTTTTCTGAACCTGCTCTAATCCTGCCCTAGGTTTTCTCTGCCCCCAAATCCTGCCTAGCTTTCAACCAATCAGCTTTTTATGAATGAGAGTAATACATCTTCACACTGTACAAAAGAATATTCAACAGCAGTTCTCAAAGTTAATTTCCATGGATTTTTGAGGCCATGTCAGTTATTTCTTCAGAAAATATACTGAACAAATACAAAGGTTTTCCTTCATTGTCTGTATTTTCTCTATTAACAAAAAACTGAATCTAGGTTGTTGCCATTAAAGCCTATACTCTAGCACAAGGAACACTATTGACCTTGACAGACACATTTTTTAACTTACGCGTGTCATTCACACTTTCAGTGGCCACATTTGACCATACTTGTATGTCCTTCTCACCTTGAGAGAACAACATTTGACCTTACTTCTCTGTCCTTCCCATATTGAAAGAACCACATTTGAACTAACTCATGTATTGCTCCCCTTTCTTTAATTTTTGCTATCCTTTTTTGTTATTTTTGTTAACATTACATTTCTTCCCCTAGGGTCCTTACAACCATAACCTGACTAATTTATCATGACCCTTCCAAACATTATGGGTCCAGAGGACATGTAATTTCTTATGATGATATTTGCCTATTATCATTCTCAAAATATACCATGCATAAAATTCATGTGAAATTGAGATAACTTCCTAGCTAAACATTTCAAGCATATCTATAGAAAATAAGTGAATGTGTGATTAAAAGGATACCATTAATATATTTTTATGTGATATGACACCACAGACACAAATCACAATGAGTCTTCACTAGAGAAGCCTTCTGTCCTTCAATGTGAAGGTGCTGAAAAGTCCTGAGAGTCAAAGGGAAAGACCTCTAGAAACACACCCAATATAGATTCCTATGCTTCTTTCCATATTTTCCAGCCCTACACCATAAACCTTCCCTTTTATGCTGATGAAAAGTCACTGTACTCATAATTAGTTACAGTCAGATGATCCTTGAAACAACATTTTATGATTGTGAATTGCAAGTGTATAAATATAAAAATAACTTTAGTTCGGTAGTTTTTATCTCATAATCACATATTTTAAATGTCTCTATCTCACAAATTGGAGACAAAACTATCCAGTGAGCATAAAGAAGGAAATCAGTGTGCACTCATTCTCACCAAGACTGACATAGGATATTGAGCACCTTCATTTTATTTAAATTATAAAGTTCATATGTAAGAATACATAAAGTTGTATTCATGAATATGAATAAGTTTAAAGGCAACTAATGTGATAAACATAAAAAATTCAAACACATTAGTGTGTACAAGTGTGTAAAATTAAATACTGATAACAAAGGAGGATAACCACATTCAATTACTACTATATCTCAGGTTGTAGCCTAAAATATTAAATGGAAGACTCATATTTCAATCATAACCAGTTTCCTTGTTCAAACATTGACTAACAACTTTTCTATTTTTAAAGATATTTTAAAAGACCTTCTTTAAAAATTTGACTTAAACTACTAGTCATTCTAATTTAGATATCATGAAAAGTCTGTTGACTGTCAATAAGGAATTGAGTCTATGCAGCACTGCTCATAATTCTAACTAGGAACAATTGGATGTGAATTAAGTAAATAGTTAGGGTTTTAATATAAATAATATTTCCTATTTGTAATACTTTTTACGAATGCACCCCTTATATACGATTGGCTGCTGGCATATTAGTTTCCATATAAATTAGTGGAAGTGTATTTCACTAGGGAAAAGGGAATACTCATGCCTGAGTTTTTCTAGGTAGATGTTCTATAAAACACTTAAATCATAGTATTTCTCTCTTTTATTACATTTATTTTAGTTGAGAGAATTTCATCCATCTGCACCATATTTAAATAATTTAACCCTTTCTTCTTCCTCCACTTTCACCTAACTTACTCCAGCTATCTAAATGACCCCTAACCTCCCAAACTCCCTCTCTAATTTACAACCTCTTAATTATAAGTGTGTGTATATATATGTCATTTATGTAATATATGTAATATATACGCAATGAATGTAGCATGCAATGTGTGTCATGTAATACATTTTGCATATGAACAAGCGCATACATATGTACACATATATTTACACATAAATGTAAATAACATATAAATGCAAATACAAATGGATGAGTCCTTCTACCATCACTCATGTATATGAATTTAGGGCTGAACACTTAGAGTTGGAATAACTTCCAGAGAGTTGGTCACTAGAGAAGCCTGAGTCAACCTTTCTAAGCAGACATTCATTGCTGAAAACTCTTCTTGCCTTAAATCAAGGTAATACATACCTATATAATGGAAGCATGAAATATATATGTATATATGTGTGTGTATGTATATGTATATATTGATGTTCCATTTTCAGAAGACAAAAGTAGAAAACTGTAAACTATATTCACTGCCTTGGGCTCTTATTCTCCATCTCCCCCCTTATTCAAAGGTCTCTGAACCTTGCTGTGGTACTACAAGACAATGGTCTTACATCCTGTAAAATTTGTCACTCATATTGGTTTAATAAAATGCTGATTGGCCAGGAGTATAGAAAGTATAGGTGGGGTGTAGGCAGAAAGTATAGGCAGGGTGACCAGAATTCTGGGAAAATGAAAGGCTCAGTCTGCAGTTGTCACCCAGACACAGAGGGAGCAAGATGAGAATGCTTCACTGATAAATGTTACCAAGCCACATAGCTAACACAGAAAAGAATTATGGGTTAATGTAAGATATAAGAGTTAATAAGAAGCCTGAGCTAATAGGCCAACTGGTTTATAATTAATGTAAGCCTCTATGTATTTTTTGAGACTGAACAGCTGCAGCATTGGGCAGGACGAAAACCACTCTCAGCAAATGTCACCACATAAAATCTGAGAAAACTTAGGGAGTAATTATAGACACAATAAACAGAGTTAAGCATGGCTTCTTGGTAGAAGCATTTTCTCAGGTGAGCTCTGTTTGCTAGAGGCAAGAGCATTTCATTTAAAAGAGGCTTCCTGACTCAACTTTAACTGTAAAAACCTTGTAGCTCTTTTAAGATGTCCCACACCAAAGAATTAAATGGTATTTATAAATAGCCAACATCATGCTTCTTGGTGGTGGAGAGGACCTTAAAACTCCATACTGTTCTAGGGAAAAAAATGACTCCCACTATACATTATTCCTGTTCCCATTCCCATGAGAACCTGATCTAATCACAAATTCTATTCTATTTCCCCTTCCAAAGGTGATCCATGAGTACCCCCTGAGCCCTCCTTATTATATAGCATCTCTGGATCTGTGGATTGGAGCAAGATTATCATTTGCTTAACACTGCTAATGTCCACTTTTTAGTGAGTATATGTTTGTCTTTCTGGCTCTGACTTATCTCACTTAGGATAGTTTTTTCTAGCTTCATTCATTTTCCTTCAAATTTCCTGATGTCATTTTTTTAACAGTCAAGTAATATTCTGTTGTGTAAGTGTCACCACATTTTCTATCCTTTCTTGTTTAATGGGGGGTCTAGGTTATTTTCAGATTCTAACTATTACAAATAAAGCTGCTATAAATATAGTTGAGGAATGTCCTTGTGGCATAATTGAGTATACTTGGCATATTTCCCAAAAGTAGTAGAGCTGGTTCTTGAAGTAATTTGATTCCTAATTTTCAGAGAAACCACCATATTGATTTCCAAAATGGCTGTATATGTTTTCACTCCTATCAGCAATGGAGGAGTGTCCTCCTTGCTCCACATCCTCTCCAGCATGTGTCTTTGATATTAGCCATTTTGATAGGTGTAAGATGGAATTCTAAAGTCACTTTGATTTGCATTTCCCTGATGGCTAAGAATGTTGAACAGTTCTTTAAGTGTTTCTCAGACATTTGGGGTTCCACTGCTGAAAATTCTGTTTAGATATATACTCTGGTTTTTAATTGGATTATTTAGTTTGTTGAGTTCTTTATATATTATGTATATTAGTTCTCTGTCAAAATTGGAGCTGGGGAAAAAAATTTCCCATTTTATAGTCTGCTGTTTTGTCCTATTGAGAGTATCTTTTTGCCTCATCTGCAGTTCTGGGTTCTGGCTTGGTCTCTGGTGGAACAAGGGTTTTTCTTTATTGAAAATAGATTCTCCTTTCATACAACAAATTCTGAGTACATTGGCCCTCCCACTATTCCTCTCAGCCCCTTAGCTCTTCCTCCCTTTACCTTCTCCCCCTTCATAGATATTCTCTCTCTAATATTCTATAGAAAGAGCAGGCCTCTAACACACAACAACAAAAACCTGGCAAAATAAGATAACAGATAGCAGGCAAAAGCCCTCATATCTAAGCTGGACAAGGCCACTCAAAAGGAGAAAAAAGAATCCCAAGAGTAGGCAGAGTAAGAGACATACCCTGTTCCCACTGTTGGGAGTCCCACAAAAGCATCAAGTTTACAGCCATAACATAGATGCAAAGGAGTTGAAAACCCTTATAGGACCTGTGCTTATTGCTTTAGACTCTGTGAGCCAATATGAGCTCTGCTTAGTGATTCAGCAGGCTGTGTCCTTTGGGTGTCCTCCATTCCTTCTGTGCCCACAATCTTTCTTCCCTAACATTTAAGTGGTTCTCCAAGCTCTGAGGGGAGGGGCCATATACTGACTTTACAAAGCATACATAAGCCAAGAGAATGTGTGGTATCACATCGGTTTCTTCATTAAAATCAATGTGTTTTTATTATGTAAGATGACATTTAACTGTATGACTGTTTAACTCCATAGTTTGGTTAAGCCAGTGTCCCATGACAATGTACATTCAAGATAGGGCCAGTTATGAAGTTAGTTAGAATTTTCTGTTGTTAACATGGATTTTTCTGATGACATAGAAAGCTTAGAAGCATATTATTTTCACCTAGGCTCAGTATTATATCAGTTATATTCCTCACCTATGCTCTTAGTATATCAGTTATGTCTAACCTAGGCTTAGTATAACATCAGGTAGTCTAACCTAGGCTTAGTATAGCATAAATTATGCCTAATATAGGGTCAGCACAATACCAGCATCTCCTGAGAAAAACTGTCCTATCTTTTTACAATATGAGTGTGTGTGTGTATATGCATGCAGTATTATGTCCAAATTATGCTATAATGCCAGAACTTCATGATGTGCCCTTGGCAGTATCTGTATTGCCAGGGCACACCAGCATATCTAACAAATAAAGTCCATAAAGACCCAATCCAAATGAAATGAAGAAAAAAATTTTAAAACTTTTGAATAATTAGTCTGATATGTCTAAACTTACATATGTACAGATAATGGAAATATATTAGTCTCATTTTGATAAAATGTTTATCAGTATTACCCTCAGTAAGATAAATATGAAAGAAAATGGTTTAAACCTGATTGCATTAATATTTATTGGCAGGCAGCTAGACAAATTGTTGAGTGCTTGTAAATAGCACACAATCAGTGGCTACAGAAATCCAGCGTTCCCAGAAGCTTCAACTCCATAAACAAACAGCCATGTATTTGAAGAAAAATATTCAAATTTTTCAATTCCTAATTTAAATTGTATACTCACGTAAGCAGTTTAGCTGATTATAATTATTAAAACATGCCGGGCGGTGGTGGCGCACGCCTTTAATCCAGCACTCAGGAGGCAGAGGCAGGCGGAGTCTCTGTGAGTTCGAGACCAGCCTGGTCTACAAGAGCTAGTTCCAGGACAGGCTCCAAAGCCACAGAGAAACCCTGTCTCGAAAAACCAAAAAAAATTATTAAAATATGCCATGGATTTGGCAGTAACTTGCATAATTCTGCTGTGGTCCAGATTACTAACAGATTCAATGATGCTCCTTTTCAAAAATTAATATCATGTCAAGATTTTTAATGTATGAAACCAATACAGTAAGATGAAAAATGCTTTACCATTCTTTATCAGGATAGCAGGTTGTAAAACAATTATTCCTGGTTATTACTTCACTGTGCTTTTCAAATACATTGTGTGGTACTTTAATTAGGACATTTTAATATTAATCGACACAATTGATATTTTGTAATTAAATGTTGAGTCATTGTGGCTCAAGAGTGCATTGCTTTAGTTTGTAATGGGTCATAGCATGTTCTTTTATAGGGAAATGAAGATCAATGTCTAATTTTTTCCCATCTTGGAAAACCAAGGTATCAAGGCAAATAAAGAGTGCTTTCATCTTAGTGGCTGTGACAACTTGCAAAAATGTTTTCTTTTGGTTACTAGTGAAGTGAAGAAATGTTTGCTGTGCTATACTCAGGGAGATTACAAGTGATAACTTGCAATACAGAATCAAAGTAGAGTGCATATTTAGGATAAAATATTATCAGCAGCCAAAGGGGCATGATTAAATAATGAAAAGATTACTTTTTTCTTAACTTCAAGTGAACTATCCCTTGAAAAGACTAATATTTGCCCTCCCCCTATTTCTTTCTCCTCTTCTGTACGTTAGATTCAATCAAAGTAATCTTTCTACTAACCTCCGTCCCACTATTCCTGTTACATTAAAACTAGATAGATTTTATAATAATAGTGCTATATTAATAAATGTTCCCACAAAAACTGCATCTACTCTATATTTTTTGAATGATTTGGCTAATTTTTGTAAGTAGAATTATTCCAATTATAGAAACATTTCTAAAGTAAGAAAATCACCTAGGTCTTTATGGGTCCCAAGTTAGTAAAATACTGCCATTGTTCAACCTCTTCATCTGCAACATACCTGGAACCACTTATCAGTTTTCTAAATGTATACTTTGTTTTCTGTGCACTATACACACATGAAGAGATGAATACTGTTGGCCCATATTTCTGTATGGTGTGGCTACCAGGCACAAAAGCCATAGGGCCCGATCTGAGGTGGTCATGTAGCTCTGCAGACAAGCTGTCTCTGCCTAACAAAGATCAGGATCTTTGGTGCTCTTTTCCTTTGTAATTTGGAGGATATCTTATAGAGAAGCTAATTCAGGCCTATGTGACAGCTAGCATACTTGGCAAACAGGTACATGCGGACATGGCAAAGGCATTCATCCTGGTTGCCTAGGAGACAACCTATGTATTTTCCCGCTCAATTGATGTGATGGTATATAAGCTGTTTGGAGAAATAACTCGAGAGATCATCAGGAGATCTTCAGGAGAAAAACCCTGAGATGCCCTTCAATGATGACCATGTAAGTTGTATCTGATTATTCCTTGTGTCTCTGTACCAGTCCAGTTTTTAGGGAAGATAATTTTCTGTGTCGG
This sequence comes from Arvicola amphibius, assembly GCF_903992535.2. Classification (NCBI taxonomy): domain Eukaryota; kingdom Metazoa; phylum Chordata; class Mammalia; order Rodentia; family Cricetidae; genus Arvicola; species Arvicola amphibius. The sequence goes on from NC_052047.1 coordinate 89,476,608, forward strand.
ATCAACACGAGCTTCAACAGAATACATCTTAGTAGATGTAAAAAAACATGGTTAAAAGCTATTATGTCTCAATATTTCCCATATATCACCAGCCCTTATTCATGAACAAATAATAATGCTTTTCCTGCTAAATATTTCAGGCCTCTAGAAAGTTATAACATATCCTATTGCTGATCCAAAAGTTACTTAATTTGCTCAAGAGTATATGAAATAACTTACCTTCATACTGGGACTTTTATAACTTGCAGCTGACTATAAACATTTTGTAGGCCAAATTATAAGAGATAATAATAACCAACTATTTTTCATATGGAAAACAGAAGAAAATCATATCTACAAAATATACAAAATAATTTTATTGGCCCTAATTTTGAAAACAGTAGGTATTTTCAATAATTTCCTACTCTCAAAAATCAGAGTAAAGAATAGTTTACTTAAGGAATCTTCTAGATTGTTCTAGATTTATGATTATTAACCATTGTAATGTATTGCACTGTCTCATAGAGTTTCTCAAAATCATACCTAATAAACTTTACTTCCTAATTAAATCAGAGTCAGTGACTAGTGTGTCAAACCTTGCAAATTCCATGATGTCAAGAGCTTGTTCTGTAGGGTGAAAGCAATATCACTCATAATGATGGGTTTTCTAGGCTGGATCTATGAGAACTACTGGAACCTCCAGACAAAATCCTATCTACCAGGAAACTCTGGAATGACGGTCCCATTGCATCTGGGCTCTGGGAATTTGTGAGGCACAGAGAAACGTGGGAATTAAGTACCAAATAAGACCATGAATAAGCCGGGCGGTGGTGGCGCACGCCTTTAATCCCAGCACTCGGGAGGCAGAGGCAGACGGATCTCTGTGAGTTCGAGGCCAGCCTGGTCTACAAGAGCTAGTTCCAGGAGAGGCTCTAAAAAAGCTGCAGAGAAACCCTGTCTCGAAAAAACCAAAAAAAAAAAAAAAAAAAAAAAAAAAAAAGACCATGAATAACGAAGAGTCAATCACTACAGAAGTAGCACCTCTGGGTTTGAAGACAGCGGCAAGAAAAGGAAACCACTAGTTCCATTGTTAGAAGATACATCTTTAGCTAGCCTAACAAGAGGCTTGGTCAAGACACAATGAAAAGGTTTTGAATTTTCAACAAATTTTAAAATTATCACATCTGTTCTGGTAAACAGTACAGAAACATTACTACTCTGTTGGTGAGTGTGGGTAATAATGAGATCATGGGACAAGATAAAAAATTCTAACAGTAAAAAACCATCTCTAGAAACAGTCTCTATATGCCCTGTACACCTGCCAGGTTCTTCTTCTCAAGGAATTTCAGTTATATTGGAAAATACGTTAAAGGACTTTCATTAAGACTGGCTAGTCAGTACTAAATAACATGATTGTTATATTAAAATTTTCTTCTATAAAAGGAATATTCAAAATCACACAACATAGATGGAAATAATAGTGCGTCCAGGCTATGAATGTAAATAAATGTAGTTCCTTAACGTCAGTGAAGTGGGGGCACTAAGCTTATAAAATGACAATTCTAGAAGTGAGTTTTACACTAAAGAATCTAAAAGTACCCATTTGTTTTGCTGAATTATGCATTAGAGACAGGGATTTCTGAAATACTTGGCATGATGATTATTGCTAAGGGAGGTTATAGATTTAACTGCAGTATTAGATGAGATATATTGCACCCATAAGAATAATTACACATGGCCCATCCTGCTAAACTCAATCCTCTCTTTTAAAATTTTGGTTAAAAGTAAAGAAAATATCCATTTAACTTGTGCTTATATGTATGTTTCTCATGACCAGGCAGCACTTTGAATGAAAACGTTATAGTATCTATTGCCAGTGTAACATATGATGCTTTCTGCTTATGTTTATCTTTGAGGTTTATTTTACAGATTAACCTTCTTAATAAAGAAATGGATTTTAGAGCCAACATGCTATGGGGCATTAGTTGACTTTGCTGTAGCCTTCAAAGTATTGAAGTGATATGAGATTCCCCTCTCTGTGTTGCCTATATTGGTCAATAAATAAACTGTCTTGGCCTGATAGGGCAGAAATTAGGTGAGGTGGATAAGGACAGAAAGATGAATTCTTGGAGGAAGAAAGCAGAGTCGAAGGATATGCCATGGATCCAACGAGAACAGACGGCTGGGAATTTTACCCAGTAAGCCACTGCCATGTGACGATACACAAATAGATAGAAATGGGTTAAATTAAGGTGTAAGAATTAGCTCATAAGAAACTAGAGCTAATGGGTCAAGCATTGATATAATTAATAGTTTCTGTGTGATTATTTTGGGGCTAAGCTAGCTGAGCAGTTGGGATAAACAAGCACCCCCCCCTTGAAACAATTGGCACCAATGTGATGGACTAAATCCACTTAAAAACCTGAGAGGGCTTTATTTTAAACACAAAACTACAGAGTTTACAGAGCTTTTTGCTGTTTGCTGGTGGCATGCCACAGCTCCTTTAAAAGAGGTTTTCCTGACTCAGCCATAACTAAAGAATAAAAGTGACACAGTTTTAAAATGCTGCCTGATTAACAGTGCCCCAAAACAGCAGGAAGTAGTATGGACAGAACTACGTCCATATTCCCAAATATTGTTTATGATTGTTTGCTTACATTTAAAGGGGGATATGATATAGATATGAATAATTTGCATTGGTATGAATCTTGGTTTATTGATACAAATTTAAGATCAATTTTCTTATTGTATATGTATTTCTAATCTTGATTAAGGGATTGTGATTGTGTAGTTCATTTAAAAATGTAATGTATAATTAAGAAATATAGCTTAATAGATAATCATCTATAAGTCAAGATTGTAGTCATGTTAGTTAGATTTATTTCAGTTAGTTAGGTATTCTTCAAATCTTTCAGACACCTTCAGATTATGGCATATAAATGTTTTAAAAAATTAGGACTTTTCATGACAATGAGGCACATTTGCTCCTGGCAGCACCTCTCTACTTCAAGAGGAAGATGTGGGCATCAAAGAGGCTCCTTGTGGAGTTGGTTAGCCTTTTGGGCAAGAGATTGCTCTTGCCTGGACATGCTGGACCCTCAGAGAAATGATTGCTGAACATGCCTAAAGGTAAGATGATCCTTCAGGGTTCCTGCTTCATGAAAGACTCTGTGAGACATTCTGCAGGATCCAGAAGAAAGTGACTGGACTCTCTTTGAAATTTCCTGCTTCATAAAAGAGTTTGCTGGATACTATGGACCTATAGGCTGAAGATGGATGCCATAACAGTACAGAAGAACTTTGAGTGACTGTCCAGGCAGCAAGATGTCTCTGTCAATTCTAGAGTTTTGGAAGCTGCTAACATTGTACTTCCTGTTTACTTAGGAAATATTATATCCTTCTGGAGTCTTTGATGGAGTTGAAGAATTTATAGATATAGTTTTACTTAGTTATGATAAGATAAAGTAAACAGAAATATTGCGACTATAATTCTTGATACCTGTTATATGTAATTTTACTATGTTAAAGTGAAAGCCTTCCTTTTTGTTTAAATAGAAAATGGGAGGTGATGTGGGAGTCCCCTCTGTGTGTTGCTTGTATTGGTTAATAAATAAAGAAACTACCTTGGCCTGATAGGGCAGAACTTAGGCAAGCGCAGAAGACAGAGCTGATCTGGGAGGAAGAAAGCAGAGTTGGAGATATGCTATGGATCTGACAAAGACAGATGCTAGGAATTTTTCCAGTAAGCCAGTGCTATGTGGCAATACACATTTAATAGAAATGGGTTAAATTAAGATGTAAGAACTAGCCAATAAGAAACTAGAGATAATGGGCCAAGCAGTAATTTAATTAATACAGTTTCTATTTTGGGGCTATGCTAGGCAGTCAGCTGGGATGAACAAGCAGCATCCTTGCAACATAGAAGTGTTTGGAAATATCTTCAAGTTTAATATTTCTTGTATTTATGCACTACTTTTTCTTTATGAGAATCTTCTTATCATTTATATGCATCTGAAGTATAAACCCACATTGCACTCTGGATGTAATTAGCTATACACTCATCTTTCCTAAAAGTGAGTAAAACTCATGAGTCGGTGAGACAGCATCATTAATGTTTGAGCAAAACCAGGCCTTCTCAGAAAAAACAGTAACCTCAATCTCCACATCTAGAAGTCTGCATCTCTTAATAATTTTCAGTTTTTGTGCTGTCTATTGAAATATCAGATAAGTTGAAATGTGTAATTTCATAACTTCAGATTTAATTAAATACACATGGTAAGTTATGATGCTAGTGACTGATCTGTAGCCTGTTACACAAAGCTCACACTGAGGATTTGGAAGTATATTGCCAGAGCAGCATGTTGCCTGGACTCAAGGAATTTGTAAGTTTTCAGAAAACATTCCTGTTTAAAACCTAAGTGCAATCTGTTGTCAATGCTTGCAACTCAGGAGACATTGCCCAAGCATAATTAAGTTTAGGAAAATCTGAAACCAAAGAAGTCTTTCAATCTAGTTTTTTAATTCCAGTAGATGTAACTGTGGCTGTACATATCCACTGAAGTGTATGAAGATCTTTCTAGGAGTAGATATGCATTAAAAAAATTTAAAAGTTAATTAAAACTTTCAGTTGTAATAAGAAATCAAAATTTCCATTTATCTTCCTTTGCATAACAATGTCTTCCAGAGACTTCACCAATTGTTAATACATACTATATTTTTTTCTCATAGCCTTTTTTCCATTGCCAAAAATAAATAAATAAAAATGTTATTTAGTTTGAAAAACTGAGTAATTATAATTATAGATTAAAATAATTTTGCAATGTAAGTTATTATTAATATTCAAATTTCAACAATATTTTCATTGGAATTAATGGTGCTCCCAACATATGATCATCAAAAATAACTTTGGCAAATGGTCACTATTTGATATTAAATATAGAAATATATTTGCTCTAAATTTCCATTCATAAAGATTAATTAAGATTAATCAAAATGAAAGAAAAAATATCCAGCCACGTAAAAAATAAAAAAATGCTGTACTTTGAGATTTTTTTTTCTTTTTTTTTCTCATGGTTTATTTCTTTATATTTAAAAATTTCCATCTACTCCCCTCCTCCTCCCCCTTCAATCCCCTCCTCCTCCCCCTTCCCTCGCCTCCTTCTCCCCCTTCCCTCCCCTCCCCTCCACCAATACCTCCCCTCCCTCCCTCTCAAGGCCAAGGAGCCATCAGGGTTCCCTAATCTATGCTAAGACCAAGGTCCTCCCAACTCCCCCCAGGTCCAGGAAGGTGATCAACCAAGCTGAGAAGGCTCCCACAGAGCCCGTCCATGCAGAAGAATCAGAGCCCAGTGCCACTGTCCTTTGCTTCTCAGTCAGCCCCCGCTGTTGGCCACATTCAGAGAGACGGGTTTGGTCCGCATGATCCATCAGTCCCATTCCAACTGGAGTTGGTGATCTCCCATTAGTTCCTGTCCCACCTTCTCATGAGTGAAATGCACCCTCCTCACGTTCCTGACTTTCTTCTCATAGTGGGCTCTCTTCCTTCTGCTCCTCATCAGGACCTCGGGAGCTCAGTCCGGTGCTCCAATGTGGGGCTCTGTCATTTTCTTCATCCTATCGTCAGGTGGGAGGTTCTATGGTGATATGCAAGAAATTCATCGTATGGCTATAGGGAACTGGCCTTTTCAGGCTCCCTATCCTCAGCTGCCCAAGGAACTAACTGGGGGCGTCTCCCTGGAAACCTGGGAACCCACTATGGATCAAGTCTCTTGACAAACCCTCAGTGGCTCCTTAAATTAAGATATATGCTTCCCTGCTCCCATATCCACCCTTCCTATATCCCAAGCACCCCATTCCTCCGAGCTCCCCACGCTTCTCCCCTTCACACTTTTCTCTCCCCATCTTCCCTTGGCCCAGTCTTGCCCAACCCTCAAGTTCCCAATTTTGCCTGGAGATCGTGTCTACTTCCAATATCCAGGAGGATTACTATATCTTTTTTTGGGTGTTCACCTTCTTATTATCTTCTCAAGGATCCCAAATTATAGACATTAAGGGCAACATTGAATAAATGGGACCTCCTGAAGCTGAACAGCTTCTGTAAAGCAAAGGACATTGTCACTAAGACACAAAGGCAGCCTACTGACTGGGAAAAGATCTTCACCAACCCTGCAACTGACAAAGGTCTGATCTCTAAAATATATAAGGAACTCAAGAGACTAGACGGTAAAATGCCAATTAACCCAATTAAAAAATGGGGCGCTGAACTGAACAGAGAATTCTCAACACAAGAAGTTCAAATGGCCAAAAGACACTTAAGGTCATGCTCAACCTCCCTAGCTATCAGGAAAATGCAAATCAAAACAACTTTGAGATATCATCTTACACCTGTCAGATTGGCTAAAATCAAAAACACCAATAATAACCTTTGCTGGAGCGTTTGTGGGGTAAGGGGTACACTCATCCATTGCTGGTGGGAATGCACACTTGTGCAACCACTTTGGAAAGCAGTGTGGCAGTTTCTCAGGAAATTCGGGATCAACCTACCCCAGGACCCAGCAATTCCACTCTTGGGAATCTACCCAAGAGATGCCCAATCATACTACAAAAGCATTTGCTCATCTATGTTCATAGCAGCATTATTTGTGTAGAAGGAAGCAGCAGGCTGTGTCCCGCCACCCGGCTAGCTTTACCCAAAATAATTACACGGAAACTGTATTCTTTTAAAACACTGCCTGGCCCATAGTTTCAGCCTCTTATTGGTTAATTCTCACATCTTCCTTTAACCCATATTTAATAATCTGGGTAGCACCACGAGGTGTGGCTTACCAGGAGAGATCTTAACCTGAGTCCATCTTGGAGAGGAGCAGCATGGAGACTCACTATGGCGAATGCCTGAAGCGTCTCCCCCACTCTACTTCCTTGTTCCCACAATTCTGTTCTGTCTACTCCACCTACCTAATTTTCTGTCTCTTAAAGGGTCAAGGCAGTTTTCTTTATTAATTAACCAATGAAAGAAACATAGACAGATAACTCTCCTCCATCATTTCCCCTTTTTCTGTTTAAACAAAAAAGAAAGGCTTCAACTTTAACATAGCAAAATTACATGTAACAAAACAGTTATCAAGCAAGAATTACAGTTACAATATTTAAATCTATTTTATCTTTTATCATAACTAAGGAAAACTATAACTATTGAACCATTCTTCAACTCCATCAAAGACTCCAGAAGGATATAAGACTACCTAAATAAACAAGAAGTAAGTAACTTTCAAACTCTAGAAATGACAGAGACAACTCGCTGCCTGGACAGTCACCCAAAGTTCCTCTGTACCGTTGGGGCATCCATCTTCAGCCTACAGGCCCATAATGTCCAGCAGACTTTTTTATGAAGCAGAAAATTCCAAAGACAGTTCAGTCACTTTCTGCTGTGTCCTGCAGAATGTCTCGCAGACTCTTTCATGAATCAGGAACCCCGAAAGACCATCTCACCTTTAGGCAAGTTCAGCAGTCCTCTCTCTGCGGGTTCTTTGTGTCCAATTTATGGAACAGTCCAGCCAAGAGCAGTTTCTTGCCCAAATGGCTAACAAACTCCATAAGTAGCCTCTTCGATGCCCATCTTCCTCTCGAAGTAGATTGGTGCTGCCAGGAGCAGACGTGTCTCATTGTCATGAAAAACCCTAAGTTATTAAAACATTAAATGCCATATTCTGCAGTCTTTGAAAGATATGAAGAATGTCTATCTAACTGAAATATATCTCTACATATCTAGAAAATCTAATAACATGACTACAAGCTTAACTATTATCAATGATTATCCATTAACAACCTATATTTCCTAATTATACATTACAGTTTTTAAAATGAACTACAATCACAATAGCTTAATCAAGATCAGAAATACATATACATATAACAAAATTGACCTTAAAATCTATACCAATGCAAATTCATATCTATATCATCTCCCCCTTTAAATGTAAAAGAACATTTATAAGCAATATTTGGGAAAATGGGCGCAGTTTTTTCTCTCCAAACTGCTTCCTGCTGAATGGGGGCGCTGTTATTTAGGTCTTTCATGGTGTAACCTGTGTGCTAGGTTCCTCTCAGTTGGCAGTTGAGTGAAGTAATTTTTTGAAGATGTTCACAGCAACCTTTCAGGAGGGCGTGGTCTATCATACCATATTGGGATAGAAGCAATCCACAGAGTCTCGTCCTCTGTGAAAACAAAAGAAGAAACTCTTTTCCAAAGCATCATGTTCTTAGATCCAAATCCTGAAGTCATACCGTTAAGATGTCCATTCTGGTCTAGCCTGGCAGCCCATATAATGAAATGTCTCTCTGTACTTAGCTCCTTTACAGTCAAAAAAATCAAAGAAAACACAACAAAATACATAATCCAGACTCTCTGTGAATTTTCCATTTTTACGTGGCTTATTTTTACTCTATCACTTTACTTCTTTTAATCTATAACTATCTGTACTCTGTCTCTTTAAAGACTTTAACCTTTTTTTTAAGGCATTAACTTTATTTATATTTTTTTCTTCTCTCAAGCCTACGTACATTTATATGTCTGAATCTGTCCTATTGTGAATCTGTAATTTTTTAATATCCAGGAGCACTTCTTAAAAGGTTAACCACTTTTTAAAAACTTAAGTTGCCCCAGGTAGAGGTAATAGGGTACCGCCTGTTTACAGCCAAGCCTAAACCTTAACTGCACTATTATTATGGTAATTACGATAGACCTGCCTGAGGTCAGCACAGTTTAGCATGGCGGAGCAGAGCCAGAGCTGCTACTGCCTCAGTCATTTGGTGCCCCTGAGCTGCACAAAGTTCCAGGTACACAGCAATCCACATTGGAGCTGCACTCAGCAGTTTAATTCTGATACTGAGCGTGCAGCACAGAAACTCTTTATCCAAGTTACAGTCAAATCTGACGCGCAGAGCACCGCGCAGTCTGAAAACATCTCTCTCTCTATGGCGGCAGGAATCTGCAAATGCTGTCCAGCTCGCCTAAGCCTGATTCCGCCATCTGCCCAGGTGCAGGCAGGGAGCAGGGAGCCATTGGCATGGTCTCAGAGTACTTTCTTTCAGATCCCAAGCGGGCAAGGTTTTTAAGTGGATTTAGCACCACGTTGGAGCGCCATATTTGTAATAGCCAGATCCTGGAAACAACCTAGATGCCATTCCGTGGAAGAATGGATGAAGAAACTGTGGAATATATACATGCTAGAATACTACTCAGCGGTAAAAAACAATGACATCTTTAATTTTGCAGGCAAATGGATGGAAATAGAAAACACTATTCTGAGTGAGGTAACCCAGACCCAAAAAGATGAACATGGGATGTACTCACTCATAATAGGTTTCTAGCCATAATTAAAGGACATCGAACTTTGAGATTTTTGAAATCAATCAATTTTCCCACTTTTCCGATAGGAGATAAATTATAGTTACATTTTGTGTCTTATATGTATTTTTTAAAATGTTCTCTCATTTTCATTGTTTAAAGATATATTTGTGATAGTAATGAAAAAGAGTTTATCAGAAAACTTTATTATTTAAAATATTGGGTTTAAATAAAATAAATTACATAAATACTATAATTATGTATTAATCATGTGTGTGTTTTGTTCCAAAAGAATAAGGATTTTTATGAGTTTATTTTAAGATCAATACACTTAGATTTCACTCAAATTCTTTGGACTAAATGCAATTCAAGTACAGATTAGACAAGATAAGATGATATATAAGAACTAATTAGAACATTTATATATATGGATATATGCTAAAATTAATGTTTTTTAAAGTATTGCACTTCAATTGTACATAAATTTAAAAGTTTTTTAAATTACTTGTCTTTTATGGTTAGAATTTTATAAAATGTCTTTAGTAATCTTAATATATATGACTACATATATAAACTTTCAAAAGTATTGGAAATGATAAGCACAAATAAAAATTTCAGATGTATAAAGGTCCAAATACCAGGTCCTTCCCACGATCCTATCTTTGTTCACCCCAAACATTTTGAGCACAACCACAAATCAATGATGATTAGAGAGCTTTGAAATTAGCATTGAAATAAATTTCATCACCAATTTCCTGAGGTCTTGAGTTACATAGATAGAGATAATGAAAGAATTTCCCAGAACCTCTGGATAGATTCTATATTAATAACAGAAAAGGATTCTGCAACATTAAGTGTTGTTTGAAATAAGTCCCAGCATCATTTTAGGCTGAGGCATTTTCTTATAAGGGTATGCTCGATAAATTTATAGTCCATTTGAGGATAGAAAGTAATGTTTCCAGAGCTCAAAGAAACTCTAATGAGTAAGAAAATGAAAACATGCAACTTTTATGTTATCATTTGGAGGACATGCTGTGCCTTAGTCACCATCTGACTAGATTACTTCTTAGAATACATTTAATTGAAGTGATAATAATAAAAGAAGTTTGCATAATTGCTCTGTAAATCAGATTTATGGGATATACTCAAGAATACATTGAAAAACTGAACTTTATAGAAATTTTATCTTATTAACTTATCCTGGGGAATGTGTGTATAGAAAAATTAATCATTAAATTGTTCTCACTATAACTTATTTTATATTTTTAATCCTTAAATTAAAATAATTCCCAAGATAAAGATTAAAAATCTGTTGAGAGCTAAAACTATATAACAGTATGTTAAATAAGAAAAAAATGTATTTCAATTCTAAATAGGTTAAATACCATTAATTATTGGCATTTGGATTTAATACTTTGAGAAACTCATTTAAAAAATACCTTTACAAATGAGGTCTTAGACAAAAAACTTTGAAGAATTATTGCTGAATATGAATTGCCTAAATAGTTCAGTTGATTCTAGGACAAGATGATGACAAAGAGATATTCATGATAAATATTTCTAAAGAGAGAAATGTAGATGAAACAGACAGGTGATAAATAAATAGATGATAGGTAAATCTGAAAATGGGGTCTAACTGAGAAGCCATTGATAAAATCACTGAGACTTGTTTCTGCTGCATGTACTGGCTTTTTGGGACCCTAGTCTATTTGGATGCAAAGCTTCCTAGGCCTGGATGTTGGTGGGGGGCTTTGACTTCCCACAGGGCAGGGTTCCCTTCCCTCTCTTAAGGAGGGTGTGGGAGGGGGGAGGATGAGTGGGGGAGCAGGAGGGGAATGGGAGGAGGGAAGTGTAAATTTTTGAATGGAAAAATAAATTTTTAAAAAATAGATACATGATACATAAAACAGATGGGTGGAAAATAGAGAAGCAGACAAATTATCACATAGAGAAACATAAATGGGCATTTTTATAAAATTTTAGTATTTAAATTATACAATGCTAGAATTTAGAGGGTTCTAATCAAGCTGACCTTTCATTATGAGGTGTACCCTTTCCCCAGACCTGCCTCCCATCCTCACAGGTGCTATTCAATTCCATTGAAAAAATCCGATCCTTGAGGGGCTTGCCAAAGAGAGGCATATAAGCATGTTCTTCAGGTTTCAACAACCTATACAGTCTGAGGGCTGTGACAGCATGCTGCCTGTTCATATTCTGTACTGATCCATATTTTGGTGGGATTAAAAGTCAAATTGCTGAGCAAGTATTGGTTGAATAAGATGCTGTGTCCTTCTGTTTCTGACAAGAGGTTTTATAGCTGGGTAATACGTTGAAGTTCTTTTTAGTATTTTGAGAATTCTTCAGACCACTTTTCAGAATAGTTGGACCTGTTTGCAATTCAACTAAGAGTCAGTCTTCTGCCTTTTCTAAGTACCCTGAATGCATTTATTCTTGGTTGTTCTGTTGACTTTATCTATTCTGACTAGAGTAAGAAGAAAGCTCAAGGTGGTTTTAATTTGTACTTCCTTCCTTACTAAGGAGACTGAGCACTTTTTGAGATATTTTAGCCAGTTTACTACTTTCTTTAAGAATTCCTTTCAGGTCCATCACCTACTTTCCAAGTGGCTCGTTTCTATTTTTTCTTTGGATTTAAGTTTTTTCCTGGACATGAATCTATGAGATTCTATTTCACCATAGATAAATGACTCTAAATGTGTCAAAAAGCCACAGGAAATCATATTATTTTGTGTCTACTAAAGCACACACACACACAGACACAGACACACACACACACATATACAATTTTTATTAACTCAGTTAATTGTTAACTTTAGCTGAATTTTTTTAGTTTTAGGATTTCTTATTAGTGAATTATTATTTTTTATTTTTATTAAAGATTTCCATCTCCTTCCCTCCTCCTCCCCCTCCCCTCCCCTCCCTTCCACCCATACCCCCACTCCACCCCTCTCCAAGACAAAGAGCCATCAGGGTTCCCTTCACTATGTTAAGTCCAAGGTCCTCCCAGCTACCCCATAAGTCCAGGAAGGTGAGCAACCAAACTGACAAGGCTCACAGTGAGCCCATCCATGCTGTAGAGTTCATGTTCATTGCTGTTGTCCTTGGTTTCTCAGTCCTCCTCCACCGTCAGCCACATTCAGAGAGTCCGGTTTGGTCCCGTGTTCTATCAGTCCCATTCCAACTGGACTTGGTGGTCTCCCGTTAGATCTGTCCCACGGTCTCAATGGGTAAACGCACTCCTCACGGTCCTGACTTCCTTGCTCATGATCTCCCTCCTTAGTGAATTATTTTTATTTCCTGGGTAAATGGAGTCCTATCCAAAAAGTTCTTTGCCATAACTATATCTTATAAGGTGCTGAGTGTGTTCTCTTCTAGAAGATTCAGTACTTCAGGCTTCACATCAATGTCTTTGATCTTTTATGAGTTGCTTTGTAGGATATTAGACAGAGGTCTAATTTCATTCTTTTAGATATGGATACATCATTATTTCAGCACCATTTGTTCAAAGTTATATCTTTTCTCTGGGGTCTGTTTTGACCTTTTGTACCAAAGTGCTGCAATTAATGTACTTATGTTTGGATTTTTAATTTTGTTCCATTGAACTACATGTCTATTCTATGCCAGTACCATACTGTTATTACCCTTATCTCTGTAACATAGCTTGAAATCTGGAAATACAGTCTCTGCACCCATTAGCTCACATTCTTGTATATGTGTTTATATTTATACAGATATTATATATTACAAAATTATTCTTAAAAGTTTTACTCTTTGTCTTTTAGTGTTCTTTTACCTTTGTCTTCTTTTTCTTCCTCTTCTGATTTAAATGTTACAGATCTTATTTTTAATACATTTTAACAGAAATATATTTAACTGCATTTCTAGTATATTTGAATATACCCTACCCAAGACTCTTGTTTACATGTCTTCTAAATACTCCCACTGCTCCCTGCAATATCTCTTTACCTAGATATCTTATTCTTGCCTTTAAAAGACATGTTTAAAGTGAGCCATGTATGATAATTATTTATCTCTGTATTAAAGTTACTATTAGGCTTTGCTTAAACTTTTATTGATAAATTCTCTATTTTTCTTAATTTAAATTTTTCTTTAGTTAATTTCTACAGAGATAGTAGCCTTGTGTACTGTTTTGACAGTTGACAAACCATATAAAATATTAGATTCCAAGACAAACCTATTTGTCTTCCATACCTGAAACTCAACATAATTTATAGATAGCTGTTCATCAATAACCTCCATATCAATACACCCATTGGTTGATTATGGTTCTTATTTTACAAGAGTTCTCAGTAGTACTCAGATTTTTTTTTTATTAGGATGCTGCTTCTCTGTCCTTACTCTCTGGGACCTCTCCAGTGGGACAAAACCCAGGGGTCTGTCCCCAACCTGCTTGGCTTTTCTAGGCAGCCAGTAGGGAGTATTCCTGTGGCTGGGCAATCCCCCAACTCACCCTGCCCCAACACCTGCCTATTCACCTGTGAGCTCAGAGGAACCCAGGAACGCAGATTGCTCCAATACTGAGGGGACCTTGGAAGTAAGTCAACAGCCACAGGGCCAGACAGACAGATGCCCCACTCTCTAGGACCTCTGCAGTGGGACAAAACCCAGGGGCCCCTCCCCAACTCCCTATGCTTTTCTAGCCAGTCAGCAGGGAGTTATCCTGCAACTAGGCTATCCCCCAAACAACCCTGCCCCCAAAACAGCCTATTAGCCTATGAGCACTGTGGAACCCTGAAACACAGCTTGCTCCAATACTGAGGAGACCTAAGAGACAGCCACAGCAAGGATTGGGCACAGATGCCAAAACTCTGCTAGCCTCATTTGAATGAAGAGATGGGTAAGTGCCCGTGCAAGATTTCCTCCAACATCCTAAAAAACAACATAGTAACACCAGAACACAGCTGGAAACACAAAAAGAAGACTTGATCATCCTAATCCTGAAGAAGCAGAAGAAAATGACTTTAAATGTAACTTTCTGAAAATGATGGAGAACTTTAAAGAGGAAGTGAAAACTTCCTTAAAAAATGGAAGACAAGCAAAAAAGTTGGAAGAAATTAATAAATATCTCAAAGAAAACCAAGAAAAAACAATCTAATGGGTGAAGAAAACAGTTCAAGATTTGAAGACTGAAATAGAGGTAATAAAGAAAACACAAACCAAGGGAATTCTGGATATGGAAAATCTGGGTAACTGAACAGAGTCAAGTATAACCAACAGAATGCAAGAGATATGAAAAAGAATTTCAGGTGCTGAAGATACTTTAGAGGAAATAGACTCATTGCTCAAAGAAAACATTAAACCCAACAAATTCTTAGCATAAAACATTCAGAAAACCTGGGATACAATGAAAGGACAGGACTTAAGAATAATAGGGTATAAGAGAGAGAAATCCAGCTCCAAGGCACAGAAAATATATTCAACAAAATTATAGAAGAAAACTTTCTCAATATAAAGAAAGATATCCCTATGAAGGTACAAGAAACTTCCAGAGCACCAAATAGACAGGAACAATATAATAATCAAAACACAAAACATAATAAAGAAAGAATAGGCCTGCAAAGGAAAAAGGTCAAGTAATATATAAAGATAAACCTATCAGAATCACACCTCACTTCTCAGTGGAAACTGAAAGACAGAAGGTCCTGGATAGATGTGAATAAGACACTAAAAGACAATTGATGCAAGTCCAGGCTATAATACCCAGCAAAGCTTTCATTGACCATTGAGGGAGAAAACAAGATATTTCATGACAAAAACAGATTTAAACAGTATGTATTCACGAACCCAGCCTTACAGAAAGTACTAGAAGGAAACCCTCAACCCAAGGAAGCTAACTATACCCACAATAACACAGACTTCTGATAACCCCCACCAGCACAACCCAAAGAAGGGAAACCCCCAAACATTACTACTGAATAACTGGAGTTAACAACCAGTAGTCATTAATATCACTTAACATCAATGGACTCAATTCACCTATAAAAAGACACAGGCTTGGTGGTCTCCCGTTAGATCTGTCCCACCGTCTCAATGTGTAAACGCACTCCTCACGGTCCTGACTTCCTTGCTCATGATCTCCCTCCTTTTGCTCCCCATCAGGACCTTGGGAGCTCAATCCGGTGCTTCTATGTGGGGCTCTGTCATTCTCTCCATCCAATGCCAGGTGTAACCGGACTCTCTGAATGTGGCTGATGGTGGAGGAGGACTGAGAGACCAAGGACAATGGCGATGAGCATGAACTCTACAGCATGGACGGGCTCACTGTGAGCCTTGTCAGTTTGGTTGCTCACCTTCCTGGACTTAGAGGGAGCTGGGAGGACCTTGGACTTAACATAGTGAAGGGAACCCTGATGGCTCTTTGGCTTGGAGGGGGGCGGAGTGGGGGTATGGGTGGAGGGTAGGGGAGAGAAGGGGGGAGGAGGGAGGAGATGGAAATTTTTAAAAAATATTTTAAAAAAAAGAAAAAAAAGAAAAAAGACACAGGCTAAGAGAATGGATACAAAAGCAGGATCCAGCCTCCTGTTGTTTACAAGAAACACACCTCAACCTCAAGGACAGACACTACCTCAAAGTAAAGCATTGGGAAAAGTTTTCCCAATCAAATCGACCTAAGAAATATGCAGATGTGGCTATCCTAATATGTAACAAAATTGATTTCAAACTAAAATCAATCAGAAGAGATGGAAAAGTATACTTTATACTCATAACAGGAACAAGTAATCAAGATGAAGTGTAACATGAGGGCCTCCTTGTTGGGGTTTCTGTCCTGCCCCATTCCCACAGCCGGTTAAGTCCCAAAGAAAATTACACAGAGATCTCCATAAGTTATAAACTGATAGGGCCATTAGCTCATGCTTTGTATTAGCTCTTATAACTTATATTAACCCATTATTCTTATCTGTTTTAGCCACATGGCTAGGTACCTATTTCAGCAGGGCAGGCCATATCCTGCTTCTTCTGTGTCTGGAGAGGACTGAGGAATGGGCTTCCTCCTTCCCAGAATTCTCCTGTTCTCATTGACCTGCCTCTACTTCCTGACTGGTTGTCCTGCCTATACTTCGTGCCTGGTTACTGGCCAATCAGCATTTATTTAAAACATAATTTACAGATACAGAATTGTTCAACATCAATGAAGGCTCATACTTGAATATCTATGTCCCTAATACAAGAGCACCCACATATGTAAAAGTAGCATTACTAAAACTTAAATCACACATCAAATCCCACACACTAATAGTGCAGATTTCACTCGCTTGCCAAGGACATGTCAACCAGACAGAAACTTAAAAGAGAAACAAGAGAACTAATAGATTTAATATAGCCAATAAACTTAACAGACATCTATAGAATATTCTACCAAACAAAAGAGTATATGCCTTCTTCTCAGAACCTCAAGGAACCTTCTCTAAAATTGATCACATACTTGGTAACAAAGCAAACATCCACAGATTTAAAAAAAATGGAGTAACCCCCTGAGTCTTATCGAATCACCATGGATTAAAGTAAGAATTTAACAACAATACTATTCCCAGAGGCCTATGAACTCATGGAAACTGAACAGTCAACTACTGAACCACACATGGGTCAAGGAAGAAAAAAAAGAAATTAGACTTTCTTGAATTCAATGAAAATAAAAGCACAACATCTATGGGACACCATGAAAGCACTGCTAAAAGGAAAGTTCATAGCACTAAGTGCTCACACAAAGCAAACAGAAAAAGCTCACTTTAGCAACTTAACAGCACACTTGAAAGCTCTAGAACACAAAGAAGCAGACTCACCCAGGAGGTGTAGAAGACAGGAAATAATCAAATTGAAGGCTGAAATCAACAAAATAGAAACATAGAAAACAATACAAAGAATCAATGAAACAAAGAGCTGGTTCTTTGAGAAAATCAACAAGATTGACAAACCCTTAGGCAAAGTAATCAAAAGGTGTAGAGAAAACATTCAAAGTAACAAAATCAGAAATAAAGAGGGGGATATAACAACAGACAATGAGGAAATTCAGGAAATCATTAGGTCTTACTACAAAAACCTGTACTCCACAAAATTGAAAAATATAAAATAAATGTACAATTTTTTAGGTAGATACTATATACCAAAATTAAATCAAGACCAGTTGATCAATTTAATAGACCTATAAGCCATGAGGAAATAGAAGCTGGCATCAAAAACCTCCCAACCAAAAAACGCCCAGGGCTGAAATTCTACCATAACTTTCAAGAAGAGCTAATACCCATACTCCTCAAAATGTTCCACATAATAGAAACAGAAGTGTTATTGCCAAACTCTTTTTATGAGGCTACAGTTACCCTGATACCAAAGCTACACAAAGTGTCCACCAAGAAAGAGAAGTACAGACCAATCTCATTCATGAACATTGATGTAAAAATTCTCAATAAAACTGGCAAACTGAATCCAAGAACACATAAAAAAATCATTCATCATGATCAAGTAGGTTTCATCCCAGAGATGGAGGGCTGGTTCAACATATAAAAATCTATCAATGTAATCATCATATAAATAAATTAAAAAAAATATAATCATTTTATTAGATCCTAAAAGAGCATTTGACAAAATCCAATACCCCTTCATGATAAAGGTCTTGCAGAGATCAGGGATACAAGGGTCATATCTAAATATAATAAAATTCCACTAAAATCAGGAACTAGACAAGACTGTCCATTATCTCCATATCTCTTCAACATACTTCTTAAAGTTTTAGCAATAGCAATAAAACAACACAAGGAGATCAAGGGGATGCAAATTGGAAAAGAAGAAGCCAAACATTTGTTATTTTCAGATGATAAATATAACCCCAGTAGCACAGACAATATGATCAACAATAAATAAACTGGACCTCCTGAAACTGAAAAGCTTCTGTAAAGCAAAGGACACAGTTAATAAGACAAAAAGGCAGCCTACTTAATGGGAAAAGATCTTAATGGGAATGTAGAGTAAGGGGAACATTTACCATTGCTGATGGGAATGCAAAACTGTGCAACCCCTTTGGAAATTAGTATGGAGGTTTCTCAGAAAATTTGGAATCAACCTACCTCAGGATCCAGCAATATCACTTTTGGGCACATATCCAAAAGTTTCTCAATCATACTACAAAAGCATTTGTTCAACTATATTCATAGCTAAGTAATAAGGTGAACCCAAAGAAAAACATATAAAGACCTACATGTGAATTGGAAACAGACAAAATTGCCTGACAAAATTTGGGAGCATCTTGGCAGGGGAGTATAAGGAAGGAGAGAAGGGGATGGCTGAGGAGATCTTGTGGGAATGGGATATAAAGAAAGAGGAATGACAGATATAATAGCAAGGATAGAGACATCTTGATTGAGGGAGCCATTATGGGGTTAGCAAGAAACCTGGGTCTAGAAAAATACTCAGGCATCCACAAGGATGACTACAGCTAAGACCCTAAGCAATAGAGGAGAGGGTGCCTGAACAGGGATTGACCTATAGTCAGACTGATGATTATCTTAAATATTACCATAGAATCTTCTTACTGTTTGACCAGTCAATTTTCAGTATACTTCTCTAATATGCGGTAGGATTCCTATGATGATTGATAAAGAAGAGAGATTACTAGATGACACCATAATAATGTCAGAAATCCATCCATTTTCATCAAAGTACTTTCCACTGCATATTCAGTGTTAGATACTAAGCATAGTCACTCTTGACCAGGTGACAACAACTAAGCATTTGATCTCTGCTTGTCACATCTCATTTACTGGGTCTCTCATATCGGGTGTAGATGACACATATTTGATTGATTCTAGAGAAGTAGGGATGGTAATGGTAAATTGATCTAGACTATTAACCTTACTTCATCTAGATTGTTTTAAATGAGGTTACCAAACTTTATTCATATTAAATCAGACAATAAAGTGATTTTATATATAAACATTTCAAAGGAATGCAAATTTTTACACACAGAAAGAAAACAAAAATCTGTAGCTGGGAATAGGTAAAATTAGATTTCAAAAGATGAATTATTTGAAGCGATTGGTTTTCATAGCTTCTCTATGGTCAGTTTCCAGCTTTTTTAACAATTAGAAAAATGATACCATGGGGAAAAGCTTTATAATTACATTTTTTGGAGAACATGCACTTTTGGTATTTTTGTTGAAATTAAGATGAACATTAAGTGAAAATAATATTTAACCCTCAGTACATTTGTCCAAAAATTTAAGAAATTATGATTTTTCCTCAAATTATTGGAAAATAACTTGTTGATCATTTTTCATCTTTTGCATTTAAAAAATCTCTCATGCTGGGCGGTGGTGGCGCACGCCTTTAATCCCAGCACTCGGGAGGCAGAGGCAGGCGGATCTCTGTGAGTTTGAGACCAGCCTGGTCTACAAGAGCTAGCTCCAGGACAGGCTCTAAAGCTGCAGAGAGACCCTGTCTCGAAAAACCAAAAAAAAAAAAAAAAACCTCTCATATTTTCTATCATCTGCACTTGAAGGTAACTTATGTTTTATTAAATATTAGTAACAAACATAATAATTCATGATTCTCTATTTGTTAAACATTAAACTCTCTGGTATCATACTATTGCCAATGAATTCAATTATAAAGGACTTTAAAATAATTGCAAAGAAGACCTATGGTTGCTGCTTTCCTAATTATTCAGGTCTTTGTTTTATTGTTTCTTAATACGTATTAATTGTGAAAGTCAATTCGGCCTAGTGTAATGCATGAATACAGTATTTTAAGGTGAAATAATTTCAATATAAAAGTTTTAATGTAAATATAAAATATAAAAGTCTTCTAAGTCATATAAATTATGTTGACAACAGCCAGCAGCAGCATCTCCAAGCAGTAAATTTGTGTTATGTTTGAAAATGTCTACTAGAGTTTCTAAAATAATTATCTAGATGAACTAAAATAATATTAAAATGAAACATGTCTATACAAAGATGAGAATGTATCACATAAAATAATCACAATTTGTTGTATATTAGCTCTAAAGCACAATAAAAATTTATTATTTCTGCATGACTAGAGACTAGACATGTCTTGAAATTTATATTCAAGTAAGTTATTCAAGCCACTTTGATATTTATTGATTTCTAATAGCAATATTGCAAAATGTATCATCTATAAATTAAAGATGATGCCTACAATAAATCTTTTTTGTCATAGGATTTAGATCATGACAGTTAAATATTTAACTTCTTATGAACTGGTTATTGCTATTAAACTGTTAGTGTCTGGCAACATCCTAATTCAAATTTCTTGAATCAAATATGGTAAACTCTAAGAAACTACAAAATCTAAGGGTCTTAAAGTATACAAAATCAGTAATCTACTGATCATCACTCTTCCAAAATATTTTGTCTTGTCATATAGATGCAATGTAATTACTTTTTGAAGTAATTATCTTTTGTATAAACTTTGAAGCCAGTTATTTTTGTGTGTTCTGAAGGGTAATCTATGATATGACCTTTATTTTTACATATATTTGAGGTATTTATTACTTTATACAACATTTGCATATAGTTTGGTGCATTGAATCACTACAGCCAAAGTTTGGCATAGTTTGATAGCTGCTGTCTCTCTGATTCTAATGTGAGCCCTCATTCTTATCCCTCAGAAAAGCTCCTTACAAACTCCTCCTCAGCTCTTCTTTTAGTTCTGTGACCTATTACAGGGAATCTCTTTTGTTGTTTTTTTTTTTTTTTTGATTTCCAAAATTACTTTGAGTACTTTATTATTCAGAATTGGCACTACCAGATCATATAGTAGATATATTTTTAGTATTCAAAATCCCACACAAGCTTCTTACAAGTAGTTATTCTAATTGATATTACTGGAACCAGTTCATAAAAGCCTCTTTTTCTCTCTATTTTAAACAGCATTTGCAATTTTTATTATTTGTTTTTTGAGGTATTACCCACTGTTCTTGTCTTGAGATGAGATCTCAATTGTAGTTTTGAGTATGAGTTTTCTTTTTTTTTCACTAAGAATGCAATCTCAGCTTGTTTATTATTTTTTTAATTAAAACACTGCTTGTCCCATTAGCTCTAGCTTCTTATTGGCTAACTCTTTTTTTTCTATATGGTTTATGTTCATAGCAGCATTATTTGTAATAGCCAGATCCTGGAAACAACCTAGATGCCCTTCAGTGGAAGAATGGATGAAGAAACTGTGGAATATATACATGATAGAATACTACTCAGCCGTAAAAAACAATGACATCTTGAATTTTGCATGCAAATGGATGGAAATAGAAAACACTATTCTGAGTGAGGTAACCCAGACCCAAAAAGATGAAAATGGGATGTACTCACTCATAATCTAGCCATAATTAAAGGACATCGAGCCTATAATTTGGGATCCTTGAGAAGATAATAAGAAGGTGAACCCCCCCAAAAAGATAAAGTAATCCTCCTCGATATTGGAAGTAGACACGATGGCCGGGCAAAAATTGGGAACTTGAGGGTTGGGCGAGACGAGGCCAAGGGAAGATGGGGAGAGAAAAGCGTGGAGGGGAGAATGGGGGGAGCTCGGAAGAATGGGATGCTTGGGATACAGGAAAGGTGGATATGGGAGCAGGGAAGCATATATCTTAATTTAGGGAGCCACCTGAGGGTTGTCAAGAGACTTTACTCTAGAGGGGTTCCCAGGTTTCCAGGGAGACGCCCCCAGTTAGTTCCTTGGGCAGCTGAGGAGAGGGAGCCTGAAAAGGCCAGTTCCTATAGCCATACTGATGAATTTCTTGCATATCACCATAGAACCTCCACCTGGCGATAGATGAAGAAAATGGCAGAGCCCCACACTGGAGCACCGGACTGAGCTCCCAAGGTCCTGATGAGGAGCAGAAGGAGGGAGAACATGAGAAAGAAAGTCAGGAACATGAGGGGTGCGTTCACTCATGGAGACAGTGGGACAGAACTAACGGGAGATCACCAACTCCAGTTGGAATGGGACTGATGGATCATGCGACCAAACCGGACTCTCTGAATGTGGCTGATGGTGGAGGCTGACTGAGAAGCCAAGGACAAAGGCGCTGGGCTTTGATTCTTCTGCATGGACGGGCTCTGTGGGAGCCTTCTCAGCTTGGTCGATCACCTTCCTGGACCTAGGGGGAGTTGGGAGGACCTTGGCCTTAACACAGAGTAGGGAACCCCGATGGCTCCTTGGCCTGGAGAGGGAGGGAGGGGAGGTATGGGTGGAGGGGAGGGGAGGAAAGGGGGAGGAGGAGGGGAGGAGATGGAAATTTTTAAATATTAAAAAATAAACCATGAAAAAAAATCTGGAAAATTGAAAAAAATAAAAATAAAAATTTCCATCTCCTCCCCTTCTCCTCCCCTTCCCTCCCCTCCCCTCCACCATATCCCTCCTCCCTCCCTCTCCAGGCCAAGGAGCCATCGGGGTTCTCTACTCTATGTTAAAACCAAGGTCCTCCCAACTCCCCCCAGGTCCATGAAGGTGATCATCCAAGCTGAGAAGGCTCCCACAGACCCTGTCCATGCATTAGAATCAAAGGCCAGCGCCTTTGTCCTTAGCTTCTCAGTCAGCCTCCACCATCGGCCACATTCAGAGAGTCAGGTTTGGTCTCATGTTCCATCAGTCCCATTCCAACTGGAGTTGGTGATCTCCCGTTAGTTCTGTCCCACCGTCTCCATGGGTGAACGCACCCCTCATGGTCCTGATTTTCTTTCTCATGTTCTCCCTCCTTCTGCTCCTCATCAGGACCTTGGGAGCTCAGTCCGGCGCTCCAATGTGGGGCTCAGTCATTTTCTTCATCTATCGCCAGGTGGAGGTTCTATGGTGATATGCAAGGAATTCATCAGTATGGCTATAGGAACTGGCCTTTTCAGGCTCCCTCTCCTCAGCTGCCCAAGGAACTAGCTGGGGGCATCTCCCTGGAAGCCCGGGAACCCCTGTAGAGTCAAGTCTATTGACAACCCTCAGATGGCTCCCTTAATTAAGATATATGCTTCCCTGCTCCTATATCCACCCTTCCTGTATCCCAAGCATCCTATTCCTCCGAGCTCCCCCAATTCTCCCCTTCACGCTTTTCTCTCCCCATCTTCCCTTGGCCCCGTCTCGCCCCACCCTCAAGTTCCCAATTTTTGCCCGGCCATCGTGTCTACTTCCAATATCCAGGAGGATTACTATATGTTTTTCTTTGGGTTCACCTTCTTATTATCTTCTCAGGGATCCTGAATTATAGGCTCGATGTCCTTTAATTATGGCTAGAAACCGATTATGAGTGAGTACATCCCATGTTCATCTTTTTGGGTCTGGGTTACCTCACTCAGAATAGTGTTTTCTATTTCCATCCATTTGCATGCAAAATTCAAGATGTCATTGTTTTTTACCGCTGGGTAGTATGCTAACATGTATATACCACATATATACCATATATTCCACAGTTTCTTCATCCATTCTTCCACTGAAGGGCATCTAGGTTGTTTCCAGGATCTGGCTATTACAAATAATGCTGCTATGAACATAGTTGAGCAAATGCTTTTGTAGTATGATTGGGCATCTCTTGGGTAAATTCCCAATAGTGGAATTACTGGGTCCTGGGGTAGGTTGATCCCGAATTTCCTGAGAAACAGACAAGCTGCTTTCCAAAGTGGTTGCACAAGTGTGCATTCCCACCAGCAATGGATGAGTGTACCCCTTACCCCACAACCTCTCCAGCAAAGGTTATCAATTCTCAACAGAAGAAGTTCAAATGGCCAAAAGACACTTAAGGCCATGCTCAACCTCCTTAGCTATCAGGGAAATGCAAATCAAAACAACTTTGAGATACCATCTTACACCTGTCAGATTGTCCAAAACCTTTCTGTATTTCTGTGTATCTTTTCTTTCCTTCTTACTCGATGTCTTGCTGTGTGGCTGTGTGACTGGTCACTGTTAACCTTCTCCTTCTTCTTTTGTTCCTCTATATTCCTTTCTTTTATTTTCTCTTCTACTTATTCTCCCTACCTGCCAGCCCTGCCTATCCTTTTTTCTGCCTTGCTCTTTATTAGACCAATCAAATGTTTTAGATAGGCAACATAGCATAGCTCCAAAGAGTTAAACCAATGCAACATGAAAGAATGCAGCACAATGTTACATTATTAAACAAATGTTCCATAGCCCAAACAAATGAAAAATGTTTTAGAATAATATTCAGCAACAAATCAAGGTGGGTAACAATCAAAAAGCTAAAAATAAATCTAACCTTTGACCTAGTTATACCACTCCCAAAGGATGTGGCTTCCTAGTCCGTATATTCTTGCCCAGCCATGTATATTTCTACTCTATTCACAATAGCTAGGATATGGAAACAATCTAAATGTCCTTCAGCAGATGAACAGATAATGAAATTGTGGTACATATGCATAACAGAATACTATTCATCTGTAAAATATATTATCATGCAATTTTCAGGTAAATGAATAGCACTTTTAAAAAGGAAGTAAGCTAAACCCAGAAACACTAAGTTCAAAAGTTCTCTATCAAATGTTCCAGATTTTTAAGATGTGATACATAACATTCAGTAACCACAGAAGCAGAGACATTTAAAGGGACAATGGAGTGTGTCCTACTTAGGGCCTGTTGCTATAATGAAACACCAAGACGAAGAGCAAGTTGGGGGAGAAAAGATTTACTTTGCTTACACTTCCACATTCTAGTTCATCATTAAAGAGAGTCAAGACAGGAACATGAACAGGTCAGGAACCTGGAGGTAGGAACAAATGCACAGGTCATGGTGGGTAACTGCTTATTGGCTTGCTCAGCTTGCTCTCTTATAAAACCCTGGAAGACCAGGCCAGGTCACCCCTTGCACAGTGAAATGATCCCTCCCACATAAATAACTAATTAAGACAACTCGCTATAGGCTTCCCTACAGTCTGATTTTAGGAGGCATTTGGTCAGTTGAGATTCCCATCTGTCAAGTGATGTTAGCCTGTATCACATTGACATAAAAATAGCTAGCACAGAGGTAGGCTTAGGAGCTTGAGAGGAATTGCAATATGCAGGTGATATGAAGCTTATGTCAATTTCATTTAGTAAAACGTTTGTTATGATAAATAAAATAATTCTATTATCTAAGTTCCTAGCTGATTTTCTATGGTAGAGCAGAGAGACAAAACAAAGAGAAACAAAGACAGAGAGACAGTTAGGAATAGCAGCTATTGCTTTAGGTTTGCAATATTTATTTTATTTCTATCTTACTTAATATTTTTGTGTTTAATTGTCCTATTATTTGCTAACTTTTATAGAACTTTGTGATTATATAATCATCATTTTATTTAATTACTCAGCAAATTAAAATGTCAATTAATAGTTATACCAGAAATTTTCTCTCACTTTGTTTCCAATTTAAGAGCTATGGCTGCAGCATCTTGTGTTGATGACATTATGTGTAACATGTTCAGAGTGTAGACTTTTAACTGGGGGATAGAATTTCCCTTTCTTTACATTGGCAGAACACTTATTGTTGGCTAGAATATATAATTTCCACTTCCATTTCTCACATTGAGTTTGTGAACTCAAGATCCCCCCAGAGTTTGGTATATTTAGAATAAAAAATACAGCCAAGAACACATGAAGAAAAGGAAGGAAAAGGAGATTAATGAATAGGTATTAATAATGTAATAATCAAGCATTATTAATTTAAGTAGTTATCTACACTGTTGGCAACTGTTTCTAGAGGAAGATGACAACTGTATTTGATTAAAATCACACATACTCAAAGATGAAAACAGCATGAAAATGTTAGGAAAAACAACAAATATGAGTACTTCAAGAGATACTCTGTTGTCTGTCAAAGCCTTAAAGTTTCAACTTTAATTTTTAAATGATAAAAAGTAGAATTTAAAAATATAAATAAAAATGATATGTATAATCAAGAAAATGTGGTTTGGGGCTATTGTGTAGCAATTTTCTCCAAGATAAAACATTTTATCCTGGAGAGTAGCTCTGTAAGACACATGATATTCTAAGTGAAGGTGAAACATTACAGTTTTCAAAGAAGATCCTTAAGCCCAGGAAATAAACATCTCACAAGTTTCATGAAGTCCTGAACCTGACCAATCACATAACCCTCTCACTTTCGAGACTTATTTAAGAACTAAGAACTACAGAGAGGCACTCACCAAAAACCTGAGTTGCCTGAAGACCCTCAGACCATGCAAACTACATGGGAAAGAAAGAGACCAGCTGAGTTGCCTTGAAAAGATATTATCTAAACAACAAGCTCACTTTACATTATGCTGTGAGCTCCAGATTTATAGCTTTTGTGATTCATCATAATGACGAGGTGGATTTTTGTGATAACAGCCATATTTGAGTCATTTCTGCTTCCGTAAGTAGCCTGTCCTTCATACTTCAGTAAATATCTGTGATACTCACTGGTTCAATATTGCTGGTTTCCTTACTTTGATCTGTCATCAGTTTTCTTTATGGATAAAAATTGAAAAGATAATATATCAAATATGAAAACACAGTGTTCTCTGTACAATGTTGATCTGTGACATTATTTCTGGAATGTGTATGTCCCCAGGAATAGTGTTACATAGCAGGGGAAATATAAAACCCTTCATATTTATAAAGTCAAGTGATGTGAAAGAGACCATAATGAGATTTGCTTTCCTGAAGCAGAGACCTCTGGAATCATAAACTGGTGGAAGTAATTAATTTCTGGGAATTGAGAGGTAAAAGTAACTTCTCAAAAAAGGTAACTCAAATAAAAAAATACAGTAAATATTAAATGGCAGAGTATATACATAATTAGAACACCACAGGATCAAAAGATAGAGCAGAGTAAATATTTGAAGAAATAATGGTTATACCTAAGCAGATGTTCAAAAATCTCAGAGAACAGGATAAAAGAAAATTTATACATTTCATATTTTTATTCAAGCAGAACAAAATCAAAAATAAACCAATTTTGTTTAAATATGTTGACTAATACCACAGAGTAACTTTTACTCCTATGCTTGAAAATTCTTTGTCTTCCTGAAGCATATGTGTGTGTCTTTACTTTTGATACCAACAATATGGCTTAATTTCAAAGAGGACTCTTGCATGTGTAATCAAGTTACAAGAAAATCATAACGGAAGAGTGTGGATGCAATAGAATGACTAATTTAATTAAAAGAAGGAAATTTGGGCAGAGACACATAAACAGATGTTCAGTGATGATGGTGCAGAAATTTCAGAGTACTAGAAGAAGCTTCAGGCTCAGAAGAAACCAACACTGCATGAATTTCAAGTTTGTGCTCTCTTCAACAATGAATGGAAAATGTCATTGTTTTAAAGACATGAAAGTTGTAGTAATTTGTTATGACATCCTTAGGAATCTACTGTCCTTCAAGGGGCAAGAGTGGAAGACACAGGCTTCTTCTCAGAAGACAGGAAGGACAAAAAGAAAGCAAAGTAAAATATTTCAAGTTTTGGCACAAGAAAACAATCAAAGTTGGATCTATAACTTGTAAAACTCTGCTTCTAAAGCAGATAAGTACAGATTTTCTCGGACAGGCAATAACTAGAAGAAATAACCACTACACATATGTACTATGCAAGAGATGTTTAAAAAATTTTCCTTAAAGAAAAGTAGCATGAAATAGAAACACCTGTCTCCATAAAGAGTGTGTTGAGAAAAATTAATGTGAAGTAAATTTGTGAGTTTTCTTATCCTTAATTAATTTAAAAGTTGTCTGTTTGGTTGAAGTAATGATTGTATTGATATTACTACTGCATAAATGAAATGTGGTTCTGCAAAGACAGAAGGATACACGAGAGGGACTTCAACATATCATTTTAAATGTATGTTAGAAATGTGAAGGCATTACTATATCTCCTGAATATTTTGTTTGTGTGGATCTGAGCCAGTTTGATGTTTTGTTTTGTTTTGTGACTGCATCTTATGTAACCTTAAATCTTACTATATGGTTTAGGCTTTCTTTGAACTTGTGATCATCTGGCCTCCAGAGTGTTAGGATTACATGTATGTACCTCCACCCCCATCCACTGAAATATCGATTAAGCCGGGCGGTGGTGGCGCACGCCTTTCTTTAATCCCAGCACTCGGGAGGCAGAGGCAGGCGGATCTCTGTGAGTTCGAGACCAGCCTGGTCTACAAGAGCTAGCTCCAGGACAGGCTCTAAAGCTGCAGAGAAACCCTGTCTCGAAAAACCAAAAAAAAAAAAAAAAATTAAAATGTTAACATAGGAAATATAGTTGAAAACATACAAATACCTCTGGTGGAGGAGTTTTTTTTTTTTTTTTTTCTGTGTGTTGCTTTCATTGGTTAATAAATAAAGAAACTGCCTTGGCCTAGTTGATAGGGTAGAACTTAAGCAGGTGGGGAAGAACTGAATGCTGGGGGGGGGGAGAAAAACAGAATAGGAGAAAGAAACCATGGAGCTGCCAGAGACAGACATGCCGAATCTTTCTCGGTAAGCCACTGCTACATTAGAAATGGGTTAAACTGAGATGTAGGAATTAGTCAATAAGAAGTTAGAGTTAATGGGCCAAGCAGTGCTTTAACTAATACAGTTTCTATGTGGTTATTTCAGATGTAAACTAGCCTGGCTGCTGGGACAAACAAGCAGGCCCACTCCCTTGCAACATACCTCAATCAAAACCATAGTAAATGAGAAAATAACAGGTTAAGGTCAAAAGAATAAATATGATAAGTAGGATATAGATTAATAGTCTTCAAACATTAACCCAAATATAGCAATTAAGAATCATTTAAATACAGCAAGTAAATAGCAAAATGTGAAACAAAATCATTTTTAAATTAACCAACTATGTTATTAATAATAATTTTTAAGCAGTAGTTAAAGAAGGGAACTAATAAAATTTGAAATATGAAAATAATTTAAAAATTCATCAAATAAATTTTTTAACATTGAAAAACATTATTAGTTGACAAACCTCTTTAAACTGCTCAGTGAAGGAAAGAATGCACAAAACTACCAGTGTAAGAAGTTAAGGAGTTATTAGTGCATGTGCACTTCAAAAAGATAGTAAAAGTTTACTGTGAATAAAAAACTTAATAAATCAAGAAAAAAATTCCTCTAGAGATATAAACTATCAAAACTTATACAAGAAGAAATAAGTGTGTAAAGGGTAATTTCTACTGAATAAATGGAATCAATGATTTATAATTTTAAAAATGAGCAATTGATGAAGAAAATATTTACCAAGGAGAATTTTGAGCATCTTAATATTCTTTCCACTTTCGTCTTTTTCGTATTGACTTTTCTACTACTATAAGAAAGTTCCATGGCCAAGACAACTTCCAGAAAAAAAGTTATTTGGAACTCAAGAGTTTTAGAAAGCTAGTGTTCAAGACCATCACGGTATAAAGCATAGCACCAGGCAGGCAGGCATGATGCTGGAGCAGTAGCAAGAGCTCACATCTAGACCCATAAACCAGAGACAGAGAGGGCTCTTTAGGAATAGTGTGAATCATTTGAAACCTCAAAGTGACTGACCTTCTCCAATAAGGCCATACCTTCTAATCCTTTCCAAATAGCCCCATCAACTGCTGACCGAATATTTATATATGGGGGCCATTCTAATCCAAACCACTGCAATCTTCATTTACTAATCAAAGTTATAAAGTCTTTACTCCATATTCATGGGCTGAAGATCCCAGTATGAGTGTAATATCACCTTGGAGATGGAGAAAATGATTTAGAAATAGCTGATAAAGGAACACATTATTAGCTGCTTTATTAGTCAGAGTAGCTTGCAACTAGAATGTCTGCTAAAGTCCCATGCTAATTGCTCGCTTCATGACATCATTGACACCAATGATAGCTATGAAACCTTTAAGAAATAGAACCTGGTTGTAAGGCTTAAATCACTGAAAACTTGGAATTGAAGGACTATAGATGCTTCTCTTCAAGCCTCAGCTATTATGAGGTGAACCTCCTGCATTACAATGTACCAACTTGTCCCAGTCAAAAAAGAGTGGGGACAACTAAAATTGCTCAAAGCTAGCTTTCTTACAAAATATCTTCACTTAATACAAAACTAACCAATATACCAGTTTGGTAATAATTAAATAATAGTGCTATGTTCCATTTTATTAAAACAAAATTATACTTTTAGAAAGCACCATTTCACTTTGCCTATGACAAATATTCTCAAATAAGGAGGAAAGGGCTGATATAGACATAGAGATTCCTTTGCAGACATTATTATTCTAGATTTATAGAACTTTCTTGTTTCATCTTGACTGTTTTATGTTTTGTTTTATTTTTATCTTTGTTTTAATGAAAATCTTATTAGGGGTACAGTGAAAATGCTTTGTGACATAGAGACTATCAATATCATGTTATTTAATGAATCTAATTTGTCTTATTTATAAAAATTCAGAGTCAGGCATTGGCATAAATGTTGAAAGATCAGAGCAGTAAAGGAACCAGTCACTTAAGAGACTTTTTTATGTCTGCCAAATTCTCAAACAGAAGGGAGCAAGATCTTGTCTCCACAAATCCTCAGAATAAATACTGTCTCTATGAAGGCTCAGAATGCATCCTTAGCTCCAGTCCCCTTCTGCCTTATATTCCTTTCTCCACCCATCCATATCACTACCTGTCCCCACTGCCCTAACACTGAGATAAAGTTGTGAGCCACCACCACTGTTTCTCCTTCAGACTGATTCAATATTGCATAGGCCAGAGTGGCCTTGAAATCATAGAGATCTACTTTGTCTCCGGAGTGAGTACTGGAATTAAAGGTGTGTGCTACCACTGCCTAGCCTCTATGGCTAAGTAGTGTGGCTAGTTCCACATTCTCATCTTCAGTCAAGGTTTATTTGTTAAAGCACAAACAAAATATCACCACAAAGCTTTCTGGTTACTGGTTCTGAGGTGAGCAGGATGTTAGTGCAGTTATGCACATGTGTATTTGGGACATCTGGAATACTGATAGCATAACAGGCAACTAGAGTCATTAAACCATTCAGAAAAGCAGGTTAAGATAATGAAGTTTGGTTGTATAGAGTTTGAGTACTACAGATTATAATAAAATTAGATAAAACTACTATGAACTGTAGGAAATCTTACTAGGCCAATTTAGACAGTTTTAAAAAAGAGTTTGCCTTTAGAATTTTATTGTTTCCAAGGCACATTCATTTATGTACAAAAATAGTATGAGGGAAATAGCTGAAGAATAGAAAAATCAGGTTTATAAATTAGGATTCTTTTACCAACATATAAAGCCTATATAGAAAGTTCATGATTAATTGAACAGCCAGAATAATACACAAACTTTTTTAATAAGTTGAATTTTTAGGCTTGTTTATTCTTCTTTGTTAAGATTTAATTGGACCAATTTATATTCTTAATGCAATATTCCTATCTAAAATTAAGATATATTTAATTGCTTTCCTTTTCAAAATTGTAAAATTTCAATACACACTAAACTGAATTATCATAGGAAGGCTAAAGAGGATGCTTAAGCACAAAGTTTCCAAGGAGAGCCCAGAAAAATCACCAAAAACAAAGCACAACTGTGTAATTGGACGAATTTAAAACATGCATTTAACTAAAATACTTAGTGATTACAAAGAGTCATAATGTTTAATTGAAAACCTGAAACATGTATGCATGATACATAAAGGCATAAATGTGTGTGTGTAGTTGCTTTGTTATCAATGGGACACAAAGAGGTAAACACTGAGATAATTTTTATATCAGCTACAATGTAATATTTGCTCCTTTGGATAGTCCCTAGTTTTCTGTGGCACATCTTCTCCATGGAAACAGTATCAGTCTTCAATGTGTTGGCCTTCAATGTATCAGGGACTAGGAGAGAAGAAGCTACCCTGTAATGCACAAATGCAGACCCTGTGCCTTCAGTAAACGCTATAAGTAGGTATGCTGCTAAACTTGTCCATCTGAAAAGTCCTCTGATGAGTTAACATAACCAGATCTTTATATATAAACAAATTGCTTCTGAAATAGTAATGTTTGATGAATAATTATTGAATTATATATATGTCACTATATTCCCATGTAATAAATTAGTTTCAAAGATGAAGATAACATTCCATGACTTTTGAATCCTCTGAAACTTATAAAAAGAACAGCATTGTCAAATAGGAACTGAGTCTGTACAATTCTGAGCATATAGGAGACATTTCTTATTCAGACAACAACACTCCCTAAACCCTTAAAACTTTCCATAAACAGCTTCTGTTGCCACCATGTCTGGCTTATTTTTTTCTTTTTTCTTTCTCGATTTAGATATTATATTTAGAAAATAAATCTGATATCACCACAAAAATAATTGGTCGTTGTTAGTGAACTGTACATTTGTTTTGCCAGTAAATCATTTTAACTTTCAATATTTTATTAAATTTCAGTCTTATAAAAGAAGTATTTTTTAAAAATTGAGACAAAGATGACCCTCTTATAAAATAGGAAGTTTTATTGTAGAAGTTCTAAGAAAACACATTGTAAGTCTTCTATAAAATTCTCTGTGTATCACCCAAAGTGCTTATTTACCATCTTTCATGACAAGATGCTTCTTTGGTTTTATTGTCAGTGATAAGAATACAGATATTGAAGTAAGACAGACTTCCCATTTATGAGTTAAGCAATGATGAACAATGCATGTGGATTCTCTACTCCCATTCCCTTGTCACTCAGCAAGAATAAATACAACACAGGTTGTAGGACTGTTATGTGTAAAACATGTATCATCACATATAATACCTTCCAAGTACTATTACTTTTATTTGCAAATGTTTCATATGGCAATATTATCTGTCGAGCATATGCTGCTTATGTAACAAAAACAATAAAAGAATGTGTTAGTTGTCCTCCACTTTGCTATATCATTTCCACAACTCATGGAGTGAGGCGGACTCAGCTATATTGCAGCATTATTTCATTCTAAAATATTTTTATGTTTACATGGTGTGGAGGCAGAGGAAACAAAATATAAATGTTTAGCAAGTTATGGTTCTCTCACATATTTGAACAAGAAACTAATTGCACTTAAGACTGAAAATGTCTTTTTGTCCGGGCGGCATCCCTGGGCTGCCTGGAATCCCTGATCCTGTGCAGTGGAGTTACATCTGGACTGGTGAGTGAGCGTGACCCTGGGGCAACCTGCCCTGTTAGAGAGCACAGATCCCCTCCCCCCAGCTCCCTCTGCAGGCTTGTCTTTGTTTCTCACTTCCCTGCCTCTCTCAAGCCTTCCCTAGTGTTTTCAGGTGTCCTGCTCCTGTACTAAGGCCATCCACCCAAAGGGGTCAGACTCTGGCCTCCAGGCAGGTCTGAGGATTCCTGCAAGGGAGTGCAGGCTCCTTAAGATTGTGCTGCCAGGTTCGCTGTGTGATATTCCATCCCGCCCTGCCCCCACCTTGACCCTTTGGTCCGGGCAGCATCCCTGGGCTGCCTGGAATCCCTGATCCTGTGCCCTGGAGTTCCATATGGACTGGTGAGTGGGTGCGGACCCTGGGGCAACCTGCCCTGGAAGAGAGCACAGACCCCCTCCCCCAGCTCCAGCTGCAGGCTTGTCTTTGTTTCTCACTTCCCCACCTCTCCCAAGCCTTCCCTAGTGTTTTCAGGTATCCTGCTCCTGTACTAAGGCCATCCACCCAAAGGGGTCAGACTCTGGCCTCCAGGCAGGTCTGACGATTCCTGCAAGGGAGTGCAGGCTTCTTCAGATTGTGCCACAAGGAATAGCTCCTGCTCTGGCACTGAGGAGATCCAACCAGATTCAGTCACAGCAAAGATTGGTCTAAGACACCAAGCACCTCCTGGCTCCATTTGAAGGAAGAGATGGGCAGGCACCAATGCAAGAACTCCTCCAACAACATGAGGCAACATGACATCACCAGAATCCAGACATCCTGAAACAACAAGAATTGAACACCCTACTCCAGAAGATATAGAAGAATCCGACCTTAAATAGTACTTTATGAAAATAATAGAGGACCTTAAACAGGAGGTAAAAAACTGCCATAAAGAAATGGAGATGACAAACAAAAAGGTAGATGAAATAAATAAATCTCTCAAAGATACTCAAGAAAAACAAGAAAAACAAGAAAAAGCAATCAAACAGGTAAGGGAAACAGTACAAGACCTGATAAATGAAATGGAGGTAATGAAGAAAACACAATCTGAGGGAAGACTGGAAATGGAAACTCTGAGTAAACGAACAGAAACTTCAGAGACAACTATTTCCAACCGAATAAAAGAGATGGAAAAAAGAATCTCGGACTCTGAAGATACTATAGAGGAAATAAATTCACAGATTAAAGAACTAAACAAATCTAACAAATTCTTAACACAAAACATCCAGGAAATCTGGGACACCATGAAAAGACCAAACCTAAGAATAATTGGGGTAGAAGAAGGAGAAGAATTACAACTCAAAGGCCCAGAAAACATATTCAATAAAATTATAGAAGAAAACTTCCCCAACCTAAAGAAGGATGTTCCTATGAAGGTACAAGAAGCCTACAGAACACCAAATAGACTGGATCAAAACAAAGCATCCCACACCATATAATAATCAAAACACAAAACATACAGAATAAAGAACAGATATTAAGAACTGCAAAGGAAAAAGGACAAGTAACATATAAAGGGAAACCGATCAGAATTATACCTGATTTCTCAATGGAAACCATGAAAGCCAGAAGAGCTTGGATAGATGTGCTACAAACACTAAAGGGAACATGGATGCAAGCCTAGACTACTATACCCAGCAAAGCTTGCATTCACCATCGATGGAGAAAACAAGGTATTCCAGGACAAAAACAGATTTAAACAATACGCAGCCACAAATCCAGCCTTGCAGAAAGTAATAGAAGGAAAATCACAAACCAAGGAGTCCAACAACGCCCACAATAACTCAGGCATCTAGCGACCCTTCACCAGCACAACTAGAAGAAGGGAAACACACAAACTCTACTACAAAAAAATGAATGGAGTTAACAACCACTGGTCATTAATATCACGTAATACCAATGGACGCAATTCACCTATAAAAAGGCACAGGCTAAGAGAATGGATATGAAAATAGGATCCAACACTCTGCTGTTTACAAGAAACACACCTCAACCACAAAGACAGACACCTACTCAGAGTAAAGGGTTGGGAAAAGGTTTATCAAGCAAATGGACCTAAGAAACAAGCCGGTGTGGCCATACTAATTTCTAACAAAGTTGACTTCAAACTAAAATCAATCAGAAGAGATGGAAAGGGACACTTTATACTCATAACAGGAAAAATACTTCAGAATAAAGTCTCAATCCAGAATATCTATGCCCCTAATATAAAAAGCTCCCACTTATGTAAAGAAACCTTCTAGCACTCAAGCAGCCATCAAACCACAAACACTAATAGTAGTAGACTTCAACACTCCTCTCTCACCAATGGACAGGTCATCAGACAGAAACCTAACAGAGAATTGAAAGACTTAATGGAGTAATGAACCAAATGGACTTAACAGACATCTATAGAACATTCCACCCAAATAGGAAAGAAATACATTCTTCTCTGCAGCTCATGGAAACTTTTTGAAAATTGACCATATACTTGTTAACAAAGCAAACTTCCACATTACAAAAAAAATATTAGTAACCACCTGTGTCTTATCAGATCACCATTGATTAAAATTAGAAATTCACACAACAATGCTACCCTCAGACGAAGCCCACAAACTCATGGAAACTGAACAGTCAACTACTGAACCACACCTGGGTCAAGAAGAATAAAGAAAGAAATTAAAGTCTTTCTTGAATTTAATGAAAACAACAAAGACACAACTACTCAAACCTATGGGACACAATGAAAGCAGTTGCTAAGAGGAAAGTTCATAGCACTAAGTGCCCACTTAAAGAAACGGAGAAAGCACTCCTTGGTGCCTTAACAGCACACCTGAAAGCTCTGGAAAAAAAAAGAAGCAGAATCACCTAGGAGAAGTAGAAGACTGGAAATAATCAAACTGAGGGCAGAAATCAACAAAATAGGAAACACAGAAAACAATCCAAAGAATCAATGAAACAAGAAGCTGGTTCTTGGAGAAAATCAACAAGATTGACAAAACCCTTAGCCAAACTAATCAAACGGCAGAGGGAGAACACGCAAATTAATAAGATAGAAATGAAAAGGGGGACATAACCACAGACACAGAGGAAATTCAGAGAATCATTAGATCTTACTACAAAAGCCTGTATGCCACAAATTGAAAATGTAAAAGAAAATGGACAGTTTTTTAGATAAATACCCATATCCAAAGTTAAACCAGGACCAGGTAAAGCCTCTAAATAGTCCTGTTAGTCGCGAAGAATTAGAAACTTTTATAAGAAACCTCCCTACAAAAGAGCCCAGGACCAGATGGTTTCAATGAGGAATTCTACCAGAACATTCCAAGAACACCTAATACCTATACGCTTAGGTATTTCATAATATAGAAACTACAAGAGTAACTGCCAATTCCTTCTATGAAGCTAACAGTTTACCCTGATACCTAAACCACACAAAGAACTCAACCAAGAAAGAGAATACAGGCCAATCTCACTCATGAACATTGACGACAAAAATTCTCATAAAATACTGGCAAACCGAATCAAAGAACACATTAGAAAAATTATCCAGTACGATCAAGTAGGCTTCATGCCAGAAATGTCAGGGACTGGTTCAACATATGAAAAATCTATCAATGTAATCCATCATATAAATAAAATGAAGGAAAAAAAAAACCATATGGTCATCTCATTAAGCATGCTAGAAAAAGCATTGACAAAATTCTGCACCCCTTTATGATAAAGGTCTTGGCGAGATTAGGGATACAGGGTTCATTCCTAAATATAATAAAGGTATTTACAGCAAGCCTGACAGCTAACATCAAATTAAACGGAGAAGAAACTCAAGGCCATCCCACCAAATTCAGGAAACGGACAAGCTGTCCACTCTCTCCTATCTCTTCAATATAGTGCTTGAAGTTCTAGCACAGCAATAAGCCAACATAAGGAATCAAGGGGATTCAATTGGACAAGGAAGGAAGTTAAAACTTTCGTTATTTGCAGATGATATGATAGTGTACATAAGCGACCCCACAACCAACTCCACCAAAGAACTCCTACGCTGATAAACTCCTTCAATAATGTATCAGGCTACAAGATCAACTCCAAAAAATCAGTCGCCCCTCCTATACACAAAGGATAAGGAAGCAGAGAGGGAATCAGAGAAGTATCACCTTTCACAATAGCCACAAATAGCATAAGATATCTGGGAGTAACTCTAACCAAGGAAGTGAAGGATTTATTTGACAAGAACTTTAATACTTTGAAGAAAGAAATTGAAGAGGATACCAGAAAATTGAAGGATCTCCCTTGCTCTGTGGATTGGGAGGGATCAAAATAATAAAATGGCAATTCTACCAAAGCAATCTATAGATTCAATGCAATCCCATCAAGGTCCCATCAAAATTCTTCACAGATATTGAGGAGGACAATAATCAAACTTTATATGAAAAACAAAAAACGCAGGATAGCCAAAAACAATTTTATTCAATAAAGGTGCTTCTGGAGGCATTACCATCCCTGACTTCAAACTCTATTACAGAGCTACAGTATTGAAAACAGTTTGGTATTGGCATTAAAACAGAGAAGTCGACCAATGGAATCGTATAGAAGACCCGGATCTTAAACCACAAACCTATGAACACAGATTTTGATAAAGGAGCCCAAAGTACACAATGGAAGAAAGGGGGCAACTTCAACAAATGGTGCTGGCATAACTGGGATGTCAACCTGTAGAAGAATGAAAGTAGATCCATATCTATCATCATGCACAAAACTCAAGTCCAAATGGATTAAAGACCTCAATATTAATCTGAACACAGTGAGTTTGATAGAGGAGAAAGTGGGAAGTACTCTACAACAAATGGGCACAGGAGAACATTTCCTACACATAACCCCAGCTGCACAGACATTAAGGGCAACATTGAATAAATGGGACCTCCTGAAGCTGAGCGCTTCTGTAAAGCAAAGGACACTGTCACTAAGACACAAAGGCAGCCTACTGACTGGGAAAAGATCTTCACCAACCCTGCAACTGACAAAGGTCTGATCTCTAAAATATATAAGGAACTCAAGAGACTAGACTTTAAAATGCTAATTACCCAATTAAAAAATGGGGTGCTGAACTGAACAGAGAATTCTCAACAGAAGAATTCAAATGGCCAAAAGACACTTAAGGTCATGCTCAACCTCCTTAGCTATCAGGAAAATGCAAATCAAAACAACTTTGAGATACCATCTTACACCTGTCAGATTGGCTAAAATCCAAAACACCAATGATAGCCTTTGCTGGAGAGGTTCTGGATTTAAGAGGGGTACACTCATCCATTGCTGGTGGGAATGCAAACTTGTGCAACCACCTTTGGAAAGCAGTGAGTCTGTTTCTCAGGAAATTCGGGATCAACCTACCCCAGGACCCAGCAATTCCACTCTTGGGAATCTACCCAAGAGATGCCCAGTCATACTACAAAAGCATTTGCTCAACTATGTTCATAGCAGCATTATTTGTAATAGCCAGATCCTGGAAACAACCTAGATGCCCTTCAGTGGAAGAATGGATGAAGAAACTGTGGAATATATACATGCTAGAATACTACTCAGCGGGAAAAAAAATGACATCTTGAATTTTGCATGCAAATGGATGAAATAGAAAACACTATTCTGAGTGAGTAACCCAGACCCAAAAAGATGAACATGGGATGTACTCACTCATAATCGGTTTCTAGCCATAATTAAAGGACATCGAGCCTATAATTCGGGATCCTTGAGAGATAATAAGAAGGTGAACCAGAGAAAACATATAGTAATCCTCCTGGAAATTGGGAAGTAGACACAGTCGCCAGGCAAAAAATTGGGAACTTGAGGGTGGGGCGAGATGGAGCCAAGGGAAGATGGGGAGAGAAAAGCGTAAAGGGGACATTGGGGAAGCTCGGAGGAATGGGATGCTTGGGATACAAGAAGGGTGGATATGGGAGCAGAGAAGCATATACCTTAATTTAGGGAGCCATCTGAGGGTTGTCAAGAGACTTTACTCTAGAGGGGTTCCCGGGTTTCCAGGCAGATGCCCCCAGCTATTTTCTTGTGCAGCTGAGGTGAGGGAGCCTGAAAAGGCCAGTTCCTATAGCCATACTGATGAATTTCTTGCATATCACCATAGAACCTACACCTGGCGAGAGATGAAGAAAATGAGTGAGCCCCACATTGGAGCACCGGACTGAGCTCCCAAGGTCCTGATGAGGAGCAGAAGGAGGGAGAACAAGAGAAAGAAAGTCAGGACCATGAGGGGTGCATTCACCCATGGAGACGGTGGGACAGAACTAACGGGAGATCACCAACTCCAGTTGGAATGGGACTGATGAACATGCAACCAAACCGGACTCTCTGAATGTGGCTGATGGTGGAGACCTGACCTGAGAAGCCAGGACAAAGAGGCGCTGGGCTTTGATTCTTCTGCATGTACGGGCTCTGTGGGAGCCTTCTCAGCTTGGTTGGTCACCTTCCTGGACTTGGGGGAAGTTCGGAGGACCTTGGTCTAAACATAGAGTAGGCAACCCCAATGGCTTCCTTGGCCTGGAGAGGGAGGGGGGGGATAGGGGGATTTGGGTGGAGAGGAGGGGAGGGAGGTGGGGAGGAAGAGGGTAAAAAGATGAAAATTTTTAAATATAAAAAAATAAACCATAAAAAAGACTGCAAATGTCAACAGATACTGCCTACACCAGTTGGAGGGAGAGATGGTAGATGCAAGTGCAAGAATACATTCGACAACATAAAGTGCAATATGTTACAAAGAGAACCTAGTGGTTCTACAACAGCAAGACCTGAACATCCCACACGAAGAAGCAGAAGAAAATGACCTTAAAATAACTTTGTAAAGATGATAGAGACCCTCAAAAGGAAACGAAAATTCAATATATAATTCAAGGAAAGACAACACCAAGTTGGAAGAAATCCATACATTCCATAAGAAAGATAAGGAAAAAAAGTCAAACAGGTGAAGGAAACAGTCCTAAATTGAAAATTGAAATTGAAGCAATAAAAATATACAAACCAAGGAATTCTGGAAATAAATATCTGAGTAAACAAACAGGAACTACAGATGCAAGCATAACCAATAGAATGCAAGAGATGGAAGAGATAACCTCTGGGATTGAAGATATGGTAGAGGAAATAGATATACCCATCAAAGAAAACATTATTACCAACAAAATCATAACACAAAATGTTTAGGAAATCTTGGACATCATGAAAAGACCAAAACTAAGCATAATAGCTCAAAGACACAACATTATATTTAAATTATAGAAGAAAACCTTCCAATCTAAAGAAGGAAATGTCTATGAAGATACAAGAAGCTTATAGAATACCAAATAGATTAGACCAAAATTCCCTCACTACATAAT
The DNA here is from genome assembly GCF_903992535.2 of Arvicola amphibius. NCBI lineage: Eukaryota > Metazoa > Chordata > Mammalia > Rodentia > Cricetidae > Arvicola > Arvicola amphibius. Next base: position 89,517,412 of record NC_052047.1, read on the forward strand.
AATAAAAGCTCTAGACATATAGAATAAAGAAGGAATATTAAGAGCTGCAAAGAAGAATGACCAAGTAATATATAAAGGCAGATCCTAGCATAACACCCAACTTCTCAATGGAGACTCTGAAAGCAGAAGGTCCTGGAAAAATATTATGGTAGACACCTTAGAGACCTTGGATCCAGACCATACTACTATACCAGCAAAACTTTTTAATCGTCATAGGCAGATAAAGCACGATTTCTATGTTACAAACCATATTAAATAATTTTTTATCTATAAATCCAAGCCCTACAAAAAGTACTAGAAGGAAAACTTCAACTCAAGGGAATAGCTACACAAACCAACGAAAAACACAGGTAATGGATTATCCCACAACAGAAAACCCCAAAGAAGGGAAACAAACACAACACTGCCACCAAAAATGAACAGAAATTAACATCACCAGTCTTTTGTATCCCTTAATATAAAAGGACTCAATTTGCCATATAGAAAGACAGAGATAACAAATAGATATACAGAGCTGACCTTTTTTTTTTTTTTTTTTTGTTTCGAGACAGGGGTTTCCCTGTAGTTTCTAGAGCCTGTCCTGGAGCTAGCTCTTGTAGACCAGGCTGGCCTCGAACTCAGAGATCTGCCCTGCCTCTGACTCCCGAGTGCTGGGATTAAAGTCGTGCGCCACCACCCGCCCGGCCAGGAGCTGACCTTCTGCTGTATACAAGAAACACACCTCAACTTCAAAGACAGATATACTTCAGAGTAAAAGGTTGGGAAAAGATTTTTCAATCAGTGAACTTAAGAAGCAAACTTGTGTAGCTATCCTAACAGCTAATAAAATAGACTTCAAACTAAAGTTAATCAAAAGGGATGGAGAAGAATATTTAAAAATTCATCACTGGAAAACCATCAAGATGAAGTCTCATTTCTGAATATTTTATGCCCCCAATACAAGGGCAACCACATATCAAACCCCACATTCTAAGACTGGGAGAACTTTCAACACCCCACTCTCACCACGGGCAGGTCTGCCAGACAGAAACTTACAGAGAAATAAGGGATTAACAGATGTTATAACTCAAGTGGGCTTAACAGACATCTATAGAACATTCCACCAAACAAAAAAATATACCTTCTTCTCAGCACCTGTGAATTCTTCTCTTAATAACTACATACTCATTCACAAAGCAAATCTCAACAGTACAAAAAAAGGAATATCTCCAGTGTCTTATTGGATCATCTGGCTTAATGTTAGGTTTCAACAACAACACAAATTACGAAGACCTACAATCTCATTGAAAGTGAATAATGCTCAATTGAATCACCACTGGATCGAGGAAGTATAAAGAAAGAAATTAAAGACTTTCTAGAATGAAATTTTCAGTGAAAGTTTATGTACAATATACCCAAGTTATGGGACACGTTGAAAGCAGTGCTAAGAAGAAGTTCAGAGAGAAGTGAGGAGAAATCTCATACCACCAACTTAACATCACATCTGAAAGCACTAGAACAAAAAGAAGCAAACTCACTTCCAGGGGCATAGATTCCAGGAAATACTCAAACAAGGGCTGAAATCAATAAAGGTGAAACAACGAGAACAAATTAAAGACTCAATGAACAAAAGTATTGGTTCTGTGAGAAAATAAACCAGATAGACAACCCTTATCCAACTAACAAAAAGGCAGAGAGAGAATATTCAAATTAACAAATTAAAAATAGAAAGTGGACATAAGAGCAGACACCTGAGAAAATCCAGAGAATTATTAGGTCATAACTTCACAATCTGTAACTCACAAAATTGGAAATTTTAAAAGAAATGGACAATTTTCTGAATAGGTACCACCTACCAAATTCAATCAAAGATCAGATAAATAATTTAAATATATCTATAACCTCTAAGAACAGAAACAGTCATCAAAAAGCCTCTCAACCAATAAGGCCAGAACTGATGGTTTTCAGTGCAAAATTTTACCAAAATTTTAATGAAGAGATAATATCAATCCTCATTAAATTGTTTCAAACAGTAAAAACAAAAAGAAACATTGTCAAACTCTGTCTATGAGGCTACAAATACACTAATGCACAAATACACAAAAATGAAATAAAGAGATGCAAACTAATTTCTGCCATAAACATTGAATGTGAAATATAATCAATAAAATACTAGCTAATGAATCGAAGAACACATATACACAAAGCAAAAAATCATCTATTATGGTCAAGTAGGTTCATGTCAGAGATAAAGGGATGTTTCAACATATAAAATTTGTCACTTTAAGGCATCATATAAACAAACTGAAAGAAAAGAAAAAAAAAACACATGATCATCTTGTTAGATGCTGAAAAACATTTGACAATATCCAACACCCCTTCATGATAAAAATCTTGAGAGATTAGGGATACAAGGAACATACCTAAACATATTAAAGGCAATTTATAGCAAGCTGACAGCCAACAACAAATTAAATGGAGAGAAACTCAAAGCAATTCATCTAAAATCAGGAACAAGACAAGGCTGGCCCATTCTCCACATATCTGTGCAATATGGTAGTCAGAGTTCGAGCTAGAGCAATCAGACAAACAAAAGGGGATACAAATTGGAAAGGAAAGAAGTAAAACTTCAGTTATCTGCAAATGATTGAGAGTATACATAAGTAATCCCATGATATAAATTAAGTATATACATATATACATATATATGTATATACATACATACACACAAAATATATACAAATGAGGAAAGAATCAGAGAAACATCACCATTTATAATAGCCACAAATAATATAAAACTATCTCAGGGTAACTAACTAAACAAGTGAAAGTCCTGTGTCGCAAAATCTTCTTTTTTTTTTTTTTTTTTTTTTTGGTTTTCAAGAAAAGGCATCTCTGGTAACAGTACCAAACTATCCAGAACTAGTTCTTGTAAACCAGGCAGGCTTCAAACTCACAGAGTTACACCTACCTCTGCCTCTCAAGTAAGGATAAAGGCATGGCCACCACCACCTGCTAAGAACTTTAAATCTTGAAGAAAGAAATTTAAGAAGATATTAGAAAACAAAAAGATATCCCATGCTATTGATAAGGTAGTATCAGAATTATAAAAATGTCAATCTTAGCAAAAGCAATATATGGATTCATTGCAATCCCCATCTCAATACCAATACAATTCTTCAGAGACCTCAAAGGAATAATAGTCACTTCCATATGAAAAAAAATCAAGGACAAAACAATCCTGAACATAAAAGAACTTCTGGAGGCATCACCATACCTGACTTAAGCTTTACTATAGAACTATATTAACAAAAAACAGCTTGGTAGTGGCATAAAAACAGACATGGGGACCAAATTAAAGATTCTAACATTATTCCACACAACTATAATATATGATTTTTGACAAAGAAGTCAAAACTTTACAATGGAAAAAAGAAACAACTTCAAAAAATGGTGCTGACATAACTGGATGTCAGCATGTAGAAGAATCCAAACAGATGCATAGTTATTGCCATGCACAAAACTCAAGTCTAAGTCGATCAAAGACTTCAGCATAAACCTAGTTACACTGAGCCTGATAGAAGAAAAAGTAGAAAATAGCCTTGAATGCATGGGCACAGAAGATCACTTCCTAAATATAATACCAGTAGCACAGACATTGAGAGCAACAATCAATAAGTTGGACTTTCTGAAACTGAAAAGCTTCTGTAAGGAAAAGGACATGGTAAATAAGTCAAAATGTCAGACTACAGAATGAAAAAAAGATCTTCAACAAATCCACATCTGACAAAATGCCTACCTCCAAAATGTATTAAAACACAAGAAACTAGGCATCAAAATACAAAATAATCCAATTTTAAAAATCCGATACAGATCTAAATAGAGATTTCTATTTTTTTATGTTATGATAATTCATTTAATCAATTTCTTTTTTTTGTAATTCTAATTTTTTTTATTTCCATCTCCTTCCCTCCTCCTCCCCCCTCCTTCCCCTCCGCCTCCCCCTTCCCTCCCCTCCTTCTCCCCCCTTCCCCTCCCTCCCCTCCACCCATACCTCCCCTCCCTCCCTCTCAGGCAAGGAGCATCAGGGTTCCCCACTCTATGCTAAGACCAAGGTCCTCCCAACTCCCCCCAGGTCCAGGAAGGGTGATCAACCAAGCTGAGAAGGCTCCCACAGAGCCCGTCCATGAAGAACAATCAGAGCCCAGAGCCATTGTCCTTTGCTTCTCAGTCAGCCCCCGCTGTTGACCACATTCAGAGAGACGGGTTTGGTCGCATGATCCATCAGTCCCATTCCAACTGGAGTTGGTTATCTCCCATTAGTTCTGTCCACCCAGTCCTCATCCATGAGGAACGCACCCCTCTCGTTCCTGACTTTCTCCCTCATGTTCTCGCTCCTTCTGCTCTCATCAGGACCTTGGGAGCTCAGTCCAGTGCGCCAATGTGGGGCTCAGTCACCTTCTCCATCTGTCGCCAGCTGGAGGTTCCCTCACGGTCCCTGACTTTCTTTCTCATGTTCTCTCTCCCTTCTGCTCCTCATCAGGACCTTGGAGCTCAGTCCGGTGCTCCAATGTGGGGCTCTGTCATTTTCTTCATCTTTCGGTCAGGTGGAGGTTCTATGGTGATATGCAAGAAATTCATCAGTATGGCTATAGGAGCTGGCACTTTTCAGGCTCCCTCTCCTCAGCTGCCCAAGGAACTAACTGGGGGCGTCTCCCTGGAAACCTGGGAACCCCTCTAGGGTCAAGTCTCTTGACAACCCTCAGGTAGCTCCTTAAATTAAGATATATGCTTCCCTGCTCCCATATCCACCCTTCCTATATCCCAAGCACCCCATTCCTCTCCGAGCTTCCCCCGTTCTCCCTTCACACTTTTCTCTCCCCATCTTCCCTTGGTCCAGTCTCGCCCAACCCTCAAGTTCCCAATTTTGCCTGGTGATCGTGTCTAACTTCCAATATCCAGGAGGATTACTATATCTTTTTTTGGGAGTTCACCTTCTTATTATCTTCTCAAGGATCCCAAACCGAAGACTTTCAAATGGCCCAAAGACACTTAAAGAATTGCTCAAAATTCTTAGTCATCATGAAATGAAAATAAAAATGACTATTAGATACCATATAACCCCTGTCAGAATGGCTAAGATCAATCACAGTGATGACAGATTATGTGCGAGAGGATGTGGAGTGCAAACTTGTATGGTGCATGAGCAAACTTTTATGGTGAGAGTTCAAACTTCTATGGTCATTTTGGAATTCAGGATAGTGATTTCTTAGAAAATTTGGAATCAATCTACCTCAAGAACCATCATTACCACTCTTGGACTTATACCAAAGGTTGCTCAATCATACCACAAGGATTACTAGCTCAACGAGCTTTGTAGCAGCATTATTTATAATAGCCAGAATCTGGAAACAATCTAAAATGTCCCTCAACTGAAGAATGGTTAAAGGAAATGTGATAAATTACACAATGGTATATTATTCTGGTGTAAAAAATAATGACATCATAAAAATTGCAGACAAATGGATGAACTAGAAAAAAATCATCCTAAGTGAGGGGAACCCGGACCCAGAAAGACAAACATTGGATGTACTCATTCATAAGAGAATACTAGATATAAAGCAAGGGTTAAGCAGACTACAGTCCAGTCCACATCTCCATAGAAGTTAGGAAAGAAGGAGGACTCAAATAGAGACTCAAGGATCACCCTAGGAATGGGAAATAGAAGAGATCTCCTGGGTAAAATGAGGATTGGGAGTTGGTAGAGAGATGATGAGAAGTGAACTGGACTTCTGGAGCTCAACCTGGTGCCTGGCTATGTATCACTGCATCTACTTCCCTCAGTAGAAGAGAGGAAGGAGGGATCATATGAAAGGGGTCAAGAACATGATGGGAAAATTCACAGATACTGCTGTCCTCAGCTTATGGGAGCTCATGGACTCTAGATCGACAGCCGGGGAGCCTACATGTGACCTAACTAGGCTTTCTGTATATGGAGGACAGTTTGTGGTGTCTTGGTCTTTTTGAGGGGCCACTGGCAGTGGGACTAGGATCTATCCCTGATGCATGGGTTGTCATTTTGGAGCCTTGCTCAGTCCTGATGCAGGGGAGAATGAATTTGTCCTGCCTCAGCTTAATGTACCAGGCTTTGTCAACTACCCATGGGAGGCCCTATCCTTTCTGAAGAGTGGATATGGGGGTGGTAGAGATAGTGCGAGGAGGGAAAGGGGAACTGTGGTTGGTATATAAAATGAATAACATTTTGAAAATTAAAAAAAAGACGGCAAATATTTCACAACTACAGAATTACCATTGTAACAATAACACTATTGCTTGGATTCAGGAAGACAATGAATAACTTCACTGTACGTGTAGGTTCAGAACTATAATGCTGGAAGGAAATTGAGGTTTAGCAGATGAGAAGAATGAGTCGTTATGTCAAAGCATTTAGCTAATTTCAAGAAGTTTTTGAAAAGCCTAACAAGGCACAAAATATTTTTCTGTTATACTCTGACTTAACAATAGTAGATGCTCTCAAAATTATGCCTTCAGTAGATTAGAAATAAAATTAAAATCCCAGGTGATTCACAATAAGGAGCCAGCCTAAATTTTTTACAGTGGTGAACAATGTGCATATGTAAATTACTGTTTTGAGGTTGGTGAACAGGTGCACATATAACATTATTTTGGTGTCTCCCCATATTTGAGAAGAAAGAAGGCACACTCAGAATGCAGTCTGACTTCAATATCTTACCTGTATGCTCACTTGTCTTCCAGTTCAGAATGATCCCAAGGACTTTCCCAGTTATTCAGGCATTCTGTCACAGACTACACCCCCAGCATATGTGCAATTTCTTATTGTAAGGGCCTGGCAATTCTCTATACTAGTTTGTGTTCTTGGAAACAAATTGATAGAGCAGAATGTAGCTCAGTATTTGAGCAGTTATCTAGCATTTACATGGTCTCAGGTTCAATACTGAACATTGCCCCAAATTAATGTATCAAATTATTTCTTTTTTCTACAGTGTTTTTTCCATAACGTTTGTTCTAAGACTATTTCATGAACAATGAAAATTGAGAAAATAGCAACATAATATCTATTAGATTTGTTTAGAGACTAAGATTTTGTTGGTTAATAATAGTTTACTCAAATACACTGATTCTCAGCCATTCTGTTAGTGTAACTGACAATAAAAATTTGTACCATTCCACTTATGGGAACTAACTGTATATTTTTAAACATCTTCCATGAGCTGGAAAGATACCTCAAGTAAAGACTCACATCCTCAGTTCAATCTCTGAGGTTAATATGATTGAAAGACAGAGCAAACTTAACCAAGATATCCTCTGTCCTTCTCATTTGGCTATGGCACAAAAAAGTAATACATACACACACACACACACACACACACACACACACACACACAAACACATACAATAAGTAAATAATTAACACAAATACATGAAAAAACTCATTTAAAAATTATCCATACCAAAAGTATTATGTATTCATAAGATTCCTTGTCAAGGAGCTATTATTTCTAGAACATTCTTTTGTTGTTTGTTTTGTTTTTTTCGAGACAGGGTTTATCTGTAGCTTTGTAGCCTCTCCTGGAAACTAGATCTTATAGATCAGGCTGGCCCCAAACTCAGAGATTCGCCTGCCTCTGCCTCCCAAGTGCTGTATTAAAGGCGTGTGCCACCACCACCCAGCCTTCTAGAACATTCTTTTAAAAAATATTTATTTATTTATTTATTTATTTATTTATTTATTTATTTATTTATTTATTATGTATATGATACTCTTTCTGTGTGTATGCCTGAAGGCCAGAAGAGGGCACCAGACCTCATTACAGATGGTTGTGAGCCCACCATGTGGTTGCTGGGAATTGAACTCAGGACCTTTGGAAGAGCAGGCAATGCTCTTAACCACTGAGCCATCTCTCCAGCCCCCTTCTAGAACATTCTTAAATGGTTTTAATTGTCAACATAGTTTTGATGGAGAGGGAAATTAATGATAATTATTTATTATATCTTATTTCCATTCATCAATTAACTATTTGAATAGAGTAATTGATTTACAGCAGTGTAAATATCCCTAGGATTCACCAAAATTCCTAAATTAAATTAACTTCATATCTTAAATCCCCAAATCAAAACACTGAGATTTCCAAATTTGAGCTAATATTTAGCTCACTCAATATAATTATCACAATCTAAAAAGTATAGAGGAGATTGTATTTACATATGAAAAGAGAGTCTAATAGAATACCCTAGGTGTGACTTAATGCCCCATTAGTCTGCATGATGATTTCTGTGTCTTGTGGTAATGGCATTTCATTACCTAGCTGACCACATAAACATGGCTGAGTAAGTCCAAAATTTTTACAATACTTTAACCCTGTGCCAAAAAGCTTGTAAGTAGCACTAAAGGAGAAATTCAATTTTGCCTAATATTGACTCTCTAAGATTTAGCACACACAGACACACACACACACACACACACACACACACACACTTACACATATACAAACATACACAAATGCATGTACAGGCACACACACACACACATACATGCAGAAAAAGACAGAGAAATGTTGACCGAGGTTTCTGTCCTACTAGGTACCATATCTGTTTAGTCCCAAATAAACACACAGAAGTCATATTAATCATAAACTGATTGGCCTATTAGCTCAGGCTTCTTATTAACTCTTATATTAGCTTATATTAGCTCATAATTCTTGTCTGTGTTAGCCATGTGGCTTGGTATGTTTTTTGGCAAGGCAGTCACATCTTGTTTCCTCTGTGTCTGGATGATGGCTGCAGACTGAATCTTTCCTCTTCCCAGAATTCTCCTGTTCTCTTCTCCCTGCCTATACTTCGTGCCTGGCTACTGGCCAATCTGTGTTTTATTAAAATACAATAGACAGGGTACAGACCACTGTCCTACAGCACTTCCCATTTTTTTAAAACAAGAACTCTAAATCAAATCTCCTTTGGTTAGCTTTTCTCCTGACCATTATCCATAACAACTTGTAAACAACATTCTTAACAAAAGCAAACATTCATAATCCATTTTTGGGGGGAATGTGGGCATAGTACTCCAGGCTACATCCTGCTGATTGGGATACTGATAATCTTATGGGGAACCTAAGAAAATTTTGAATTATGGTCAAGTCATGAACGGAATATTCTGTGATGCTTGATCGTCTCAGCTATCAGTCTTGAAACTCTTCTGGAAGTAGAACTCAGAGGAAATTTCAATAGAGGTCCTCTGAAACATTGGACTATCTGGGCCATCCACTCCTATCAGAGATTCTTTGTGGGGTCTTCCTTAATTAAACCTGATTTTTCTTAGCCCAGAATAAATCCATAGCTCTCATTTCTTGTGGAAACAAAAGCAAAGACTCTTCTCTAAAGTAACATACCTTTTGATTTAAATTTTGAAGTCAAAGCATTTTCAAAATACATATGTTCGATTAATCCAGCAGCATTTAGTATCAAATGTCTTTTAGCAGTCATCGTTCCTTCCTCAGCCATTAAATAGGTCAAAGACAATGTAACAACATACAGTATCCAGACTCTCTGTGCATTTTCCCTCTTTACATGACTTTATTTTAAACTCTATTTCTTTTATTTTTATTATTAATTTTTGGCTTTTTGAGACAGGGTTTTTCTGTGTATTTTTGGCTGTCCTGAAATTTACTCTGTAGACCAGGTTATCCTTGAACTCACAGAGATCAGCCTGCTTCTGCTTCCCAAGTGCTTGGATTAAAGGCATGTGTCACCACATCTTGAACTCACAGAGATCTGCTTGCCTCTGTCTCCCAAGTGTTGGAATTCTTATGGCTGAATAAAACTCAATTGTGTATATATAACACTTATTCTGAAAACACACTAATCTGGATGGACATGTAGGTGGAGTCCATGTCTTGATATTGTTCACAGTGCAGCCATGAACAGATATCTCTGTGGATCTGTATCTGTGTTGCTGTACTTAGAGACCATGATTCCTGCTTCTACTCTGAACACATTGAACTCTTGCTTATCCCAACCCCTCATTCATCCTGGTCTTTCATTTTCTCACACTGGCCGAATTTACCCTCAGCTTTAAGATATGCTGTTCTCTGGGTTTGGAATGCTCTTCCTCCACTCCATCTGGCTGGATTCTTTTTAACCTTGAGTTAGCAGTCACATCACCTCTTTGAAGAAAACTTCCATTCCAAGCCCATTTTCTTCCTTCCTTTCTTTCTGTTTTACTTTCTTTTTTCTTTCTTTCTTCCTTTTTTTTTTTTTGGCTTTTTGAGACAGCGTATTTCTGATGCTTTGGGGCATGTCCTGAAACTAGCTCTTGGAATCCAGGCTGGCCTCAAACTCATAGAAATCCACCTGCCTCTGCCTCCCACATGCTGGGATTAAAGGTGTGTGTCACCACACCTTGAAGTCACAGAGATATGCCTGCCTCTGTCATCTGTGTTGGGATTAAATGTGTGTGCCACCATACACAACTATTCTCTTTCTTTCTTTTTTTATTTTAAGGACTTTATCCTTCTTCTTTTCTCTCCCAAGCCTACATATATTTTTAAACACAGTGTAAACTGTTTAGAGGCTTGTTCTTCTGAAACTGTCTTTACTGTATGTCTCTTTTTCTGACCACATGAGTATTTAATTTGCTAAGTGATATAGCTAGGATCTAGCCCATTCCTTAACTCTCTGAGAGTCTAGCCTCATGGCAGAGGTACCAGCTGGAGCCATGTTTATTGCCACAATTCTAAGGTATTTCAAGCTCCCTGACACCACCAAGAAGCGTGCTGTTAGCAATTCATAAACACCATTTAAGTGTTTGGTGGCAAGGCCTCTTAAAAGTACTGCAAGGTTTTGCAGATAAAGCTGAGTCAGGAAGCCTCTCTTAAATGAGAGTGCTTGTCTCTAGCAAACAGAGACCACTTGAGAAAGTGCTGCCATCAGTAAGTCATGCTCAACTCTATTCTTTTCTGTCTAGAATTACTTCTCAAACTCTCTCAAGTTTTAAGTGGATTTAGCTTTACATATTGGCGACATATGTTGACCGAGGTTTCTGTGCCACCAGGTCTCACTTCTGTTCAGTCCCAAACAAACACACAAAGGTCTATATTAATCATAAATTGATTGGCCTGTTAGCTCAGGCTTCTCATTAACTCTTTTTTTCTCATTTTAAAATTAAATTTTCCCATTTCTTCCCCTCCTCCCAATTCCCTCCCTCCCCTCCACCCACACCCCTACTCCCTCCCTCTCCAGGCCAAAGAGCAGTCAGGGTTCCCTACACTATGGGAAGTCCAAGGACCTCCCAACTCCCCCCAGGTCCAGGAACGTTAGCATCCAAACTGACAAGGCTCTCACACAGCCCGTCCATGCCGTAGAATCAAAGACCAGCGCCATTGTCCTTGGCTTCTCAGTCAACCTCCACCATCAGGCACATTCAAAGAGTCCAGTTTGATCACATGCTCCATCAGTCCCATTCCAACTGGCCTTGGTGATCTCCCATTAGATCTGTCCTACCATCTCAGTGGGTGGGTGCACCCCTCGCAGTCCTGACTTTTTTGCTCATGTTCTCCCTCCTTCTGCTCCTCATTAGGACCTTGGGAGCTCAATCCAGTGCTCCAGTGTGGGTCTTTGTCTCTATCTCCATCCATCACCAGATGAAGGTTCTATGGTAATATGCAAGATAATCATCAGTGTGGCTATAGGACAAGGCCAGTTCAGGCACCCTTTCCTCTGCTGCCCAAGGAACAAGCTGGGGACATATCCTTGGACACTTGTGAACCCCTCTAAATTCAAGTCTCTTGCCAACCTTAAAATGGCTCCCGTAATTAAGATATATACTTCCCTGTTCCCATATTCCCCCTCCTCCATCCTAACCATCCCATTCCCTCAAGCTCTCCCCATTCTCTCTTTCTCCTTTCTCTCCCCACATCTCCCCTTATCCCTACCTCACTCCCACCCCCATGCTCCCAACCCCTGCCTGGCAATTTTGTCAATTTCCAATATCAAGGAAGATAACAATGTTTTTCTTTGGGTTCATCTTCCTATTTAGCTTCTCTATGATCACGAATTCTAAGCTCTATGTCCTTTATTTATGGCTAGAATCCACTTATGAGTGAGTACATACCATATTCCTCTTTTTGGGTCTGGGTTACCTCACTCAGGATGGTGTTATCTATTTCCATCCATTTGCATGCAAAATTCAAGATTTCATTGTTTTTTACCGCTGAGTAGCACTCTATATATGCCATACCTTCTTTATCCATCTTCTATTGAGGGGAACCTAGGTTGTTTCCAGGTTCTGGCTATTACAAATAGTGCTGCTATAAACATAGTTGAACAAATACTTTTGTAGTATGATTGAGCATCTCTTGGGTACATTCCCAAGAGTAGAATTGCTGGGTCCTGTGGTAGGTTGACTCCCCGTTTCCTGAGAAACCGTCACACTGATTTCCAAAGTGGTTGCACAAGTTTGCATTCCCACCAAAAATGGAAGAGTGTTCCCCTTACTCCACATCCTCTCCAGCATAGGCTATCATTGGTGTTTTTGATTTTAGCCATTCTGACAGGTGTAAGATGGTATCTTAGAGTTGTTTTGATTTGCATTTCCCTAATCGCTAAGGAGGTTGAGCATGACCTTAAGTGTCTTTTGGCCATTTGAACTTCTTCTGTTGAGAATTCTCTGTTCAGTTCAGTGCCCCATTTTTTAATTGGGTTAATTAGCATTTTAAAGTCTAGTTTCTTGAGTTCTTTATATATTATGGAGATCAGACCTTTGTCTGATGTGGGGTTGGTGAAGATCTTCTCCCAATCAGTAGGCTGCCTTTTTGTCTTAATGACAGTGTCCTTTGCTTTACAGAAGCTTCTCAGTTTCAGGAGGTCCCATTTATTCATTGTTGCTCTTATTGTCTGTGCTACTGGGGTTCTATGTAGGAAGTGGTCTCCTGTGTACATGTGTTGTAGACTACCCACTTTCTCTTCTATCAGATTCAGTGTGTTCAGATTAATATTGAGGTCTTTAATCCATTTGGACTTGAGTTTTGTGGATGGTGATAGAAATGGATCTACTTTCATTCATCTACAGGTTGACATCCAGTTATGCCAGCACCATTTGTTAAAGATGCTTTCTTTCTTCCATTGTATATTTTTAGCTCCCTTGTCGAAAATCAGCTGTTCATAGATTTGTGGATTAATATCTGGGTCTTTGATTTGATTCCATTGGTCAACATCCCTGTTTTTGTGCCAATACCAAGCTGTTTTCATTACTGTAGCTCTGTAATAGTTTGAAGTCAGGGATAGTAATGTCTCTGGAAGTACTTTTATTGTATAGGATTGTTTTGGCTATCCTGGGTTTTTTGTTTTTCCATATAAAGTTGATTACTGTTCTTTCAAAGTCTGTGAAGAATTTTGTTGTGATTTTGATGGGGATTGCATTGAATCTATAGATTGCTTTTGGTAGAATTGCCATTTTTACCATGTTGATCCTCCCAATCCAAGAGCAAGGGAGATTCTTCCATTTTCTGGTATCCTCTTCAATTTCTTTCTTCAAAGACTTAAAGTTCTTGTCAAATAGATCTTTCACTTCCTTGGTTAGAGTTATTCAGGGTGTTGAATTTTGTCAAATGCTTTTTCAGCATCTAATGAAATAATCATATGGTTTTTTCCTTCAGTTTATTTATATGATGGATTACATTGATAGATTTTTATATGTTGAACCAGCCCTGCCTCTCTGGGATGAAGCCTACTTGATCAGAATGTATGATTTTTTGGATGTGTTCTTGGATTCGGTATGCCAGTATTTTATTGAGAATTTTTGCATCAATGTTCATGAGTGAAGTTCCTCTGTAATTCTCTTTCTTGGTTAAGTCTTTGTACGGTTTCGGTATCAAGGTGACTGTAGCTTCATAAAAGGAGTTTGGCAATGACTCTTCTGTTTCTATTTTGTGAAACACATTAAGGAGTAAAGGTATTAGCTCCTCTTGAAAGTTCTGGTAGAATTCTGCATTGAAACTATTTGGTTCAGGGCTTTTTTTGGTAGGGAGGTTTCTGATGACAGCTTCTAATTCCTCGTGACTTACAGGTTTATTTAAACTGTTCACCGGGTCTTGATTTAATTTTGGTATATTGTACTTATCAAAAAAAGCGTCCATTTGTTTCACATTTTCTAATTTTGTGGCATACAGGCTTTTGTAGTAAGATCTATTGATTCTCTGAGTTTCCTCTGTGTCTGTGGTTATGTCCCTCTTTTCATTTCTGATCTTGTTAATTTGCGTGTTCTCTCTCTGCCATTTGATTAGTTTGGCTAGGGGTTTGTCAATCTTGTTGATTTTCTCCAGGAACCAGATTTTTGTTTCATTGACTCTTTGGATTGTTTTCTGTGTTTCTGTTTTGTTGATTTCAGCCCTCAGTTTGATTATTTCCAGTCTTCTGTTCCTCCTGGGTGAATCTGCTTCTTTTTTTCTAGAGCTTTCAGGTGTGCTTTTAAGTCTCTAATATGTGCTTTCTCCATTTTCTTTATTTGGGCACTTAATGCTATGAACATTCCTCTTAGCACTGCTTTCATTGTGTCCCATAGGTTTGAGTATGTTGTGTCTTTGTTTTCATTAAATTCAAGAAAGACTTTAATTTGAAGGATTGTTCCCTAATTAGTGACAGCACTAGGGATTCTAATACCATCGAGTGATTAAAAAATGTATTCGATGAGTTCATAGCTGAATATGATACTGAAGGTATCATTTACCTAAAGGAAGTATGCCACAAGGAGAATGCCTCTAAAAATAACATCCTGTCCCTAGCCCTGTGACCTCACTGACATGAGCTGACCAGACTCTTCCCACATTCTGATACCTTGTAACAACCTTTCTTGACTCTGGCCCACAGTTATGGAACTAGCAAAACCAGGATCTGACTTCTGTGAAGTCATCAGCTGAAATTAAGGTTTTTTTTTTTTTTAAATTTATATATCTACGGTACTTTGTCACTGCCATGCAAAACTGACTAAAACTGGTGAACAATACTTAAAGCAAATGCAATGAATGACATACAAGTATAACTACCGTCAGCATAGAGACTTGAGTTTGTGTCTTGAAAAGTCACCCTTCACCCTCTCTGACATACTCCAATCCCCTTTCTTAGTGACTATGCTGAATGTTACTCCATTAACTGACTTTTCTTTTAAAAGTCCTTGTCTTACAAGTTAAAGAGAGTTTAAACTTCAAGTGTGTAATGAGTCACTGGGAAGCATCAACCCAATAAGCAACAAACAGTGCTAAATGGTAAGAAATCTAATGTAGTAATGATGAATATTGGTTACAAAATTAATAAGTTAAAATACCAACTAAATTCAATTTTAAATTTAAATAAAGGGTTTAATTGAATAGACAATTCAAACAGAATGGACTTGTGTCCTAGTATTTCTAGCCTAATATATGAAGAAGTTAATGAATATAATTCAGTACAGGTAAAAATTCTGGAAATATTTGATGATTAACAAGGAATAATGTGTGCAGAAACACCTAGGGAAAATGAGGCGATTATCACATTACAGAAAACTTGACCATCTCCCATTATTTAAAGTATAGAAATTAAAAAAAAAGGTAAGCTTCACAGCTGTCAACACTAATAAACAAGAGATCACAGACTTGCAAGGTTATAAATATGCATGGAGATGATGTTAAATTTAATGGTACAGTCTAAACTTCTTAAGTAATTCTTTGAGAATTCTTCTTACTATGTTTTGATCCTATTATTGTGTTTTGATCCTATTCAATCCCTTCCTGATCCAGTGTCCATTCCAGGACCATTTAACATTGTATCCTCATTCTTTTTTTGTTTCTCTTTTGTAGTTTTGGGCCCATGTAATCCAATTAATTTGCTTATTTATCATGGCTGTGGGGATTCCACTGAGTGTGCTATGTGTACCTTGGGCCAAACCTTAATTAAAACTGACTCTCCATTCCCCAGCAGCTATCAAGTACAAATAGTTTCTCAGCTAGGGATGGAACTCTTTTCCCAACTCCCCTTCATGCTGGGATTTTGTCTGGCTTTTCTAGTACAGCTCTTTGGTATGCTATCTCAACTGCTATGAGTTTATTTGTGCAACTGCCCAATGCTAGGAGACAGCCCCACTGTAGTCATCCACTTGCCTCTGGCTCTTAACAATCTTTCTCACCCTTCCTCTACCAGGATACCTGGACTTTGTGTATAATATAGATATCAAACGTAAGGCTATCACAACATAGTCTCCTGTTCTCTGAACCTTGATTAGTTACACTCTAAGTAAATATATATCTATTATTGTAATCAAATGTGATTATTACATTTTTCAGTTACCAAGACAATCAAGATATCTAAAGATGTGCTGTATAAATCTATACTGTAAGAAGGACCTACCAGGTGTTTCTCAAAGGAAAGACTAAAATATTATACCTATATTTACTATCATGCCTGAAAATAATTTCACAAAACAAAGCTCTTGCTGGCTTTGTTATAGTTGTCTTCCCAGGGCTATTCTTTGGCTACACCCCCTTGCTTATCCACTTCTTATTTGTCTTGATTACCTGCATGCAATCATAATCCTCTAAACTGTCCTGCAAAGGCTGTTTCCACTTGTCCTATACAAAGTAGGAGAGGTTATTATCAACTCATCATAAATACCTCATGTAATCATCTACTTGCCAAACTTTCTTTTAATTTTAGCAACTTAAAATGATACTTTCTAGTCTCTCTAACTTGGAATTTGTGGTTCTTAATTGACTGAATTTTCTGCTCACAGTATCATCATGCCAATTGGTCTCAGGATCACCTTGAGGCTTAAAAATAATTCTACTTCCAGGTTCATTATTCAGGTTTTTACTGAAAATCTGTAGAATACAATATGTTACTTTGGCCAGTCACAGCTGTATACAACTATAATGCCAGTATATGGGAGACAAAAACATGGGGTACAAAATTTCAAAGCCAGCATCAAATAGTTGGTGAAATCCTATACACAGAAATCACACAACAATGAGGTAATTCATTACTTGTGGCTATAAGTCTTGAGCCTGTTTCTTTCCTGTGTCTGACCAAAGGCTGTCTTCGCTTCTCAGTGTGCTTTTAGGTCTTTGAACTTTGACTGCTCTATCATAGCAATATGAACCTCCCACATACCAAATCTCTCCCATTTTTAATCTCTCTTTCTTCTAGGAAGAGTCACACAATTTATTTTTAAATAGCTCCTAGGATTAAGCTGAACCCACCTTGATAATCTCTCTTTTGATTAACTCAACACCAACTGATTAAAAACCTTAATTACAGCTTCACAATCCCTCTGTTATGTAATATAACATAATCAGGGCCTTAATTCTGAAGAATGGGAATTATAGGATCATCTTTTAATTCTACTTTCTACACTGATTACATTTATTATGGTTTTAATTAAAAGGAAATTATAGAAAGTTAGATAGTGACATATGTATATTCAGGAAATAAACTTACTAACTGCAGATCACAGAACCTGAAGGAAAGCCTCCAAGTGTAGTGTGCACAGAATGTGAGTTATATTTGCAAAAAGCAAAGTATGCTGAAGCAGTATTGAATGTCTCAGACAGTATTTATTTCTGTTATAATCTACATTCTAACAGAATTGAGATGTCATTTCTACTCATATATTTTTATTTACCTTGCTCATCAGTCCTTACTGTAAGCCACTAAAAAATATGATTTGACTGCTATGCTGGAAGCATTTACAAGCCATGTTTTCTTTAAGTTAACTGCATGATTAGTGACATTAATGCTCAAAACTTACTGTCCGTCTTATTTTTCTCTATTTCTTGAACATATTCTTAAGAATTTGGAAAATCTGATAGTTTAACATGAAGTTATATAATTTTTTTTCTGTGCAGATGAAA
Source organism: Arvicola amphibius (assembly GCF_903992535.2). Taxonomy (NCBI): domain Eukaryota; kingdom Metazoa; phylum Chordata; class Mammalia; order Rodentia; family Cricetidae; genus Arvicola; species Arvicola amphibius. The sequence goes on from NC_052047.1 coordinate 89,535,303, forward strand.
GTTTACAGTGAATTAGACAACAGGAAAATATTGCATGTGAGTGTCTGTCATATCAGGATTAACAGTCATTTTATAAAATGTTATTTAGTCTATACTGATCTTGTAAAAATAAAATAATTTATATTATATTTGATGATAGGATGTTATTTTTCCATTTTTCTTTTTATTTTTCTCTAATACAATATATCCCAACTGCAGCTTCCCCTCCCTCCACTCCTCCCTGTTCTTTACCTACCTCTCCACTTTTTCAGGTCCACTACTCTTCCAGCCCCCTCCAGAAGAGAACAGTCCTCCCAGGGACATTAACAAAACACAGTAGAACATGACACAATAAGAATAGGTACAGACCCTACTATCATTGGTTGAAAAGTCAACCTGGTATAAGATAAAGGGTCCCAAAACCAGGCAAAAGACTCAGAGACACCCCCACTCTTAGTAGTACCACAAGAACCCCAAGATAAACAACCATAACATATATGCAGAGGACCTAGCACAGTCTCACGAGAAGGCTCATGAACTGCTGCTTCCATGAGCCCCTAGGAGCCCTGCTTAGTTCATTCTGTGGTCCTTGTTCTTCTGATGTCCTAGATTCTTCTGACTTCTACAATCCTTCCCCACCTCTTTGCTAATAGAGTTCCCTGAGTTCTGTTTAATGTCTTGTTGTTCGTGTCTGCATCTGCTCTCACATCAGCTGCTAGAGGAAGCCTCTTTCATGTGAAAAAATTGGGCTAGGAATAAACTGTAGCAGAATATCATAGAAACCATTTCATTGCTGGGAGAAGGCACTGGTTCATTTCAGGCTTCCCAGACTGAAAGTAATCACACAGAAATTGTATTAAGTAAATCACTGCTTGGCCTATTAGCTCTAGCTGCTGCTTCTTTGTTTCTTCTTCTTCTTCTTCTTCTTCTTCTTCTTCTTCTTCTTCTTCTTCTTCTTCCTCCTCCTCCTCCTCCTCCTCCTCCTCCTCCTTCTTCTACTACTTCTTCTCCTCCTCTTCCTTCCCCTCCTCTTCCTACTTTTCTGTCTTTGGTTTATCAAGACAGGTTCTCTCTGTGTTACTTTGGAACCTATCCTGGAACTAGCTCTTGTAGATCAGGCTGGCCTCAAACACACAGAGATCTGACTACCTCTGCCTCATGAGTGTTGGGATTAAAGAGCTCTAGCTTCTTATTGGCTAGGTTTTACATCCTAAACTAGCCCATCTCCAGTAATCTGTGTATCATCCTGTGGCTGTGGCTTACCCTGTAAAGTTCCATCTCCAGTGTCTGTATTCCACAGGGCTGTATGATGTCTCTTTTACTCTGCCTACCCCCTCCCTCTCTCTCTCTCTCTCTCTCTCTCTCTATATATATATATATATATATATATATATATATATATATACACACATATATATATATCTTCTAGCCTGATTATATTCTGTTAAGCCATTGGCTGAAAGCAGCTTCTTTATTAACCAATAGAAGAATGAAAGTAGATCCATATCTATCACCATGCACAAAACTCAAGTCCAAATGGATTAAAGACCTCAATATTAATCTGAACACACTGAGCTTGATAGAGGAGAAAGTGGGAAGTACTCTACAACAAATGCGCACAGGAGACCGTTTCCTACCTAAAACCCCAGCTGCACAGATATGAAGGGCAACATTGAATAAATGGGACCTCCTGAAGCTGAGCAGCTTCTGTAAAGCAAAGGACACTGTCACTAAGACACAAAGGCAGTCTACTGACTGGGAAAAGATCTTCACTAACCCTGCAATTGACAAAGGTCTGATCTCTAAAATATATAAGGAACTCAAGAGACTAGACGGTAAAATGCTAATGAACCCAATTAAACATGGGGCACTGAACTGAACAGAGAATTCTCAACAGAAGAAGTTCAAATGGCCAAAAGACACTTAAGGTCATGCTCAACCTCCTTAGCCATTAGGGAAATGCAAATCAAAACAACTTTGAGATACCATCTTACACCTGTCAGATTGGCTAAAATCCAAAACACCAATGATAGCCTTTGCTGGAGAGGTTCTGGAGTAAAGGGAACACTCTTCCATTTTTGGTGGGAATGCAAACTTGTGCAACCACTTTGGAAAGCAATGTGGTGGTTTCTCAGGAAATTCGGGATCAACCTACCCCAGGACCCAGTAATTCCACTATTGAAATCTACCCAAGAGATGCCCAATCATACTACGAAAGCATTTGCTCATCTATGTTCATAGCAGCATTATTTGTAATAGCCAGATCCTGGAAACAACCTAGATGCCCTTCAGTGGAAGAATGGATGAAGAAACTGTGGAATATATACATGTTAGAATACTACTCAGCGGTAAAAAACAATGACATCTTGAATTTTGCATGCAAATGGATGGAAATAGAAATCACTATTCTGAGTGAGGTAACCCAGATCCAAAAAGATGAACATGGGATGTACTCACTCATAATCGGTTTCTAGCCATAATTAAAGGACATCGAGCCTATAATTAGGGATCCTTGAAAAGATAATAAGAAGGTGAAACCAAAGAAAAACATACAGTAATCCTCCTGGATATTGGAAGTAGACACGATCACCAGGCAAAAATTGGGAAATTGAGGGTGGGGCGAGATGGGGCCAAGGGAAGATGGGGAGAGAAAAGCGTGAAGGGGAGAATGGGGGAAGCTCGGAGGAATGGGATGCTTGGGATACAGGAAGGGTGGATATGGGAGCAGGGAAGCATATATCTTAATTTAAGGAGCCATCTGAGGGTTGTCAAGAGACTTGACTCTAGAGGGGTTCCCGGGTTTCCAGGGAGATGCCCCCAGCTAGTTCCTTGGGCAGCTGAGGAGAGGGAGCCTGAAAAGGCCAGTTCCTATAGCCATACTGATGAATTTCTTGCATATCACCATAGAACCTACACCTGGCGATAGATGAAGAAAATGACTGAGCCCCACATTGGAGCAGCGGACTGAGCTCCCAAGGACCTGATGAGGATCAGAAGGAGGGAGAACATGAGAAAGAAAGTCAGGACCATAAGGGGTGCATTCACCCATGGAGACGGTGGGACAGAACTAACGGGAGATCACCAACTCCAGTTGGAATGGGACTGATGGAACATGAGACCAAACCGAACTCTCTGAATGTGGCCGATGGTGGAGGCTGACTGAGAAGCCAAGGACAATGGCGCTGGGCTTTGATTCTTCTGCATGTACGGGCTCTGTGGGAGCCTTCTCAGCTTGGTTGATCACCTTCCTGGACCTGGGGGGAGTTGGGAGGACCTAGGTCTTAACATGGAGTAGGGAACCCTGATGGCTCCTTGGCCTTGAGAGAGAGGGAGGGTGGGTATGGGTGGAGGGGAGTGGAGGGAAGTGGGAGGAGTAGGGGAGGAGATGGAAATTTTTAAATATAAAAAAATAAACCATATAAAAAAAGAAGGTAAACCCAAAGGAAAAAAAAGCAACACATATACAGGAGATCTTCCAACACCATTTCCCCTTTTCTGTTTAAATAAAAATGAAGGTTATAACTTGAACATCATAAAATTACATATGACAAAACAGGTATCAAGCAAGAATTATAGCTATAATATTAATATCTACTTTATTTTATCATAACTATGGAAAGATATAATTTAACTATCTAGTCTTCAACTCCATCAAAAACTACAGAAGGATAAAATATTACCTAAGTAAACAGGAAGTGCATTGTAAGAAACTTCCAAAAGACTAGAATTGACAGACATTTTGCTGCCTGGACAGTCAGCCAAAGTTCTTCTGTAATGTTGGCGCATCCAGTCTTCAGTCCACAGGCCCATAGTATCTCACAGACTTTTCCATGAAGCAGGAAATTTGAAGATCTGTCTGCCTTATAATGGCAAAGTCTATCAGTTGCTTTCTTCTGCGTCCTGCAGAATATCTGACAGACTCTTTCATGAAGCAGGAACTCTGAAGGACTGTATCACCTTCTTTAGTCAACTTCAGTTTGGGTCTTTTAGACTTATCCACCTGATAGGTGTGGAATTGCGCCTCACATTGGGCGCGATATGAAGATGGGCATTAAAAAGAAATCCCACACTAGCTCAGAATTGAGTATATTAAAGGGTGATTTATTTAGGGGCAGACTCACAGATTGTAGTTCTCTGCATGAACGGGGAACAGGAACCAAATCCAGCAGTCAGAAGTGGGCAGGTAACGTAAAGGCTACTGGCTGAAGGATTTCCTACAGCATTTCATTGACATTTTTGTTGTTGTTATTTCTTCCTGGTTCTATCCTGGGTCTCTAAGACTGTCCTGACTCCAGAAGCTATCTAAGTTATGTCTAGTGTGGATTTTCTTTGGGGGTGTGGGCTTCCTCTGAGGGTGTGGGCCTCAAGTTAACCAGTTATTGGTTGCCCACTCCCACAAGTTCTGAGCCATCATTGCTGCAGCTTATTTTGTGAGCAAGACAGGTTAAAGATCAAAAGTTTTGTGGCTGGGATGGTGTCCCAGTCCCACCATTGGAAGCCTTGTGTGCTTACAAAAGATGGCCAGTTCAGACTCCATATCCTCTGTTACAAGGGTTCCTTACTGTGTCATTCTCATAGATTCCAGTAAGTTTCCACTACACTCTGTTTCTACATTGCCTCTCAGATGCCTCCAATTACAGTTGTTCCTATTCATATTCTTTCCCTCTGATGCCTGATTCCTCCTGTTCTCATCCTCACCTAAACCCAGTCTACCTGAAAAAAATCTATTCTATTCCTATTTCCAAAAGAGATCCTTGAGTATCTCCTGGACCATTCTTTGTTACTTAGTGTCTCTGAGTTGGTGGATTGCTGAGTGACTAACCTTTACTTAATAACTAATATCCTCTTATAAGAGAGTACATATCCCATTTGTCTTTCTGGGTGTAGATTATCTCACTCAGAATAAATTTCTTCTAACTCCACCCATTTTCCTGCAAGTTTCATTATGTCATTTTTAACAGTTGTGTAATATTTCACATTTTCATGATTCATTCTTTGTTGAGGGATATCTAGCTGTTTCCAGTTTCTGTGTATTATACAAAACTGCTATGAACATAACTGAGTAAGTATCATTGTGGTATGATTGAGCATCTTTTGATATATGCCTAAGAGTGTAGTGCCTGGGTCCTTAGGTAGACTGATGCTAAATTTTCTAAGAGATCACCAATTTCAGTAGTGACTGTAGAAGTTTGTGTTCCTGCCAAAAATAGAGGCATGTTTTACTTTCTCTACATCATCAACAGCATGAACTATCACCGGTTGTTGTTGATCCTCACCATTCTGTCAGGTGTAAGATGGAATCTCAAAGTAATTTTGATTTGCATTTCCCTGATGGCTAAAAATGCTGACACTTTCATTTTAGTGTTTGTCAGCCATTAGAGATTTTCTTTATTGAGAATTCTCTATTTAAATCACTACCATATTTTTATTGAATTATTTGCTTTGTTGGGTCTATTTTTGAGTTCTTTATATATTTAGGATATTTGTCCTCTTATTTTCGAGTTCTTTATATATTTATGATATTTGTCTTTCAATTTTTTGTTTTCTATATATTTAGGATATTTGTCCTCTATCAGATGTAGAGTTGGTGAAACTCTTTTCCCATTCTGGAGGTTATGGTTTTGTGCTATTGACAGTGTCTTTTTCAGTTTCATTAGGTCCAATTTATTAATTTTTGATCTTAGTGACGATGCTATTGATATTCTGTTTAGGAAATTTTCTCCTGCAGCAATTAATTCAAAGTTATTTCTTGCTTTCTTTTCTGCCAGGCTCAAGGTAAATGATTTGTGTTGATGTCTTTGATTCACCTGGACTTGAGTTTTGTGCAGAGTGATAGATATTGATCTATTTGCTTTCTTCTTCATGTCTACATTCCTTTATGTCAGCACCATTTGATGAAGATGCTTTCTTATCTCCACTGTATAGTTTTGGTTTCTTTCTAAGCAATTATGTGTTCATAGGTGAGTGGATTTATGTCTTGGTCTTCATTTTTTCCCATTTATCAATGTATCTGTTTTGCCACTATCATGCTGCTTTTATTACTATAGATATGCAGTAGATTTTGATATCTGTGGTAGTGAGACCTCTGGCAGTTCTGTTATTGTACACGACTGTTTTAACTATCCTTGCTTTTTGTTTTACCATATTAAGTATTGTTTTTTCAAGGTTTGGAAAGAAATGTGTTGGAATTTTGATTGAGATTGCTTTGAATCTGTAGATTGCTTTAGGTAAGATGGCTATTATTACTATGTTAATCCTATTGATCCATGAGCATGGGAGATCTTTTGATCTTCTGATATCTTCTCCAATTTCTTTCTTCAAAGACTTGAAGTTATTGTCACACAGGTCTTTCACTTGCTGGGTTAGAATTACCCAAAAGTATTATACTATTTGTGGCTGTTGTGAAAGGTATTACTTCATTTATTTCTTTCTCAGCCCATTTATCATTTTTATATGAGAGCTACTTCTGATTGTTTTTAGTGTATCCAGCCACTTTGCTGAATGTGTTAGTTAAATATAGGAATTCCCTGGTATAATTATTTTGGTCAGTTATATATACTACCACATTGTCTGCAAATAGCAATACTTTGACTTCTCATTTCTAATTTGTATCTCCTTGATTTTTTGTTGTCTTATTGTATAGCTAGAACTTCAAATTCTCTAATGAATAGATATGGAGAGAATAGACAGCCTTGTCTTGTTCCTGATTTTAATGGAATTGTTTTCAGTTTCTCTCCGTTTAATTTGATGTTGGATGTCAGCTTGCTGTATGTTGCTTTTATTATATTTACATATCCTTTGTATCCCTGACTTTTGTACTGATTCTCATTTTGAGTCTAGATTATAAAAATACTTTGAATATCTATGTCTATTGTTTCTGTTTTTTGTTTTTTTCATTTTCATCAATGTTTTTATTCTATTCAAAAATTTACACTTCCTTCCCTCTTCCCATTCCCCTCCTGCTTCCCCACTCACCCTCCTCCCTGTCCCTCCTTCCTTAAGAGAGGGCAGGGAATCCTGCCCTGTGGGAAGTCCAAGGCCCTCCCCCTTACATCTACGCCTAGGAAGCTGTGCATCCAAATAGACTAGAGTCCCAAAAAGCCAGTACATGCAGTAGAAACAAGTCCCAGTGCCTTTAACAATGGCTTCTGAGTCAGCCCCAATTGTCAGCCTCATTCAAAGAGTCCAGTTTGATCACATGCTCTTCCAGTTCCGGTTCAGCTGAATTTGGTGAGCTCCCATTAGAACAGGCACTCTGCCTCAGTGGGTGGACCAACCCCTCACAGTCCTGACTTCCTTGCTCGTCTTCTCCCTCCTTCTGGTCTCCAACTGGACCTTGGGAGCTTATTCCGTTGTTCTGATAAGGGTCTCTGTCTCTATCTCCATCCATTGCCCAATGAAGATTCTATGTCGATATTTGAGATAATCATCAGTGTGATAGTGGGGCAAGGACAGTTCAGGCACCCTCTCCTCTGCTACCTAAGGACCTATCAGAGGACATCCCCGTGGACACCTGGGATCCCCTCTAGAACCAAATCTCTTACCAACCCTAAAATGGCTTCCTTAATGTAGACATTGTCTTCCCTGCTCCTAGAACCTTCCTTCTTCCATCTCCACTCTCCCAGTCCCCCAAGCTCTCCCGAGTCTTTCCCTTCTCCCTTCTCTCTCCCCATCTCCCCATTCTTCAAACCCACACCCACACCCATGGTCCCAACTTTTGCCTGGCAATCTTGTTTGCTTCCCATTTCCAGGAAGATCTATAAATGTTTTTCTTTGGGTTCACCTTATTTGACTTCTCTAGGCTTGGGATCTATAGGCTCAATGTCCTTTGTTTATGGCTAAGATCCACTAATGAGTGAGTACATACCATATTTTTTTGGGGTCTGGGTTATCTCACTCAGGATAGTGTTTTCTATTTCCATCCATTTGCATGCCCATCAGCGTTTTCTTTAGGTCTACTTCTAGAAATGAATTTATTAAAATGAACTTCCCATTACATGCAATCTATGTATGTTAAATCCTAACTTCCAAAAGATTTAGATATATTCAGAGTTATAACCTATGAAGATACTTAATTTTGAAATACTCTTACAATGCTAAAACAGAAAACTATCTTGATATCGTACAGAACACAACATCTATATGTTGGGGTTTTATTATTATTATATTTGCCTGTAATATTGCATATTCAAAATTAAATTATATTTTTGTAAAAGTAAGTTTCTTAAAAGAAGCACATGCTCTTAAATTCGGAGCTTTCTTCTAGCTCTACTTATAAAAATAAATTTTAAAAATTTAAAGGAATATATAGAGTCTTGGTAAGATGCAATGAACATTATATCTATTTTTAAGTTTGGAGGATGTGTATACAATGAATATATTTGTCAGGTCCCTATCACAGTGATCCAGTCATTGTAAAATTTAAAACAATATATTCTGGAATCCACTTTCAGTGTATTGATACCTGCTTCCCCCTTTGGGCATTATAATAAATGACAGATGTGGAAGGATGTAATAAAAACAATTCCCCTCACAGAGCCATAAAGTGGATAAAAAGGTGTTTGTTCCTGGGTCCCAGTATCCCTTTTGAGTCACATCTCAAGAAATGACCTGAAAACTTTCTACATGTTACACGTGAGTGGTTGGGTGTCAGGTTAAATTAATGATAAAAAAGCTTCCCTAAATACACACCTCCCATATACAAATATATCAAGCTCATCCTCCATACACAAACACAATCACACACACACACACACACACACACACACACACACCACCTTTAGATCCTAATACCTTCAAAAATAAATTATTCTGTGAATTTAAAGATTAAATAATATTCTATCTAGGAAGATAATAAGAAATCCTATCATATTTAAGCAACACGTCCTCATAAACACATATATTTCCAGAATATAAAATAAACATTTAATAAATGTTTATTTTATAATCTGGAAATATTATAAAAAACATTTAAGCCGGGCGGTGGTGGCGCATGCCTTTAATCCCAGCACTCGGGAGACAGAGGCAGGCGGATCTCTGTGAGTTCGAGACCAGCCTGGTCTATAAGAGCTAGTTCCAGGACAGGCTCCAAAGCCACAGAGAAGCCCTGTCTCGAAAAACCAAAAAAAAAAAAAAAAAAAAAAAAAACATTTAATACTTAAAAAACAGATCAACATAATTTACAAAAAGAAGCCGTTGATGATATAGTGTTTCTATGTGCATGGATATGAAAGATGACTTTTACTTGTGTGTATGTGTGTGTGTGTGTGTCTGTGTGTGTGTGCATGTGTACACATGTGCACATGAAAACACAGTGTCAGTCTACAAAGGACAGCTTCAGATATCATTCCTCAGGTGCTGTTTACTTCCCTTCTGATACAGGTCCTCTTTTTCCTGATCTTACCAAAATACAGTGACTGGTTTCCAAGCACTAGGTGTTTACTTATCTCCACTTTCTTGGCTATAGAGATTGCAAGTACACTACCATTCTCTACTTCTTCCCTCCATTTAAATATGGGTTGTGCAGACGGAATCCAGGATACAATGATTGTTATGCAAATATTTCATCCACTGAGCTATCTCTGCAGCCCAGGTAAAAAAATAAGACAAACTTCCATTCACTTTTAAAACTGACTTTTAAAATATATTTGAGATTATAATTACATTTTCCCCCAACACCTTCCTCCCTTTAAATTCTCCATTTTACTTATCCCTACTCTCCTTCATGTTCATGGCCTCCTTTTCCATTATTTGATATTACATTATAGTGTATATGTATACAGCAACTATCAATTTTTTAAATTTACATGTATGTGTGAAGACTTTTATGAGTTTGTATGTACCACATGCTTACTTACAGGAGGTCTTGGATGCTAGAAGATGGTATCTTAGATCTAAGAGCTAGAGATAATCACCATGTTGATGTTGGAAACTGAACTCAGCTCCTCTGCAAGAGCTGTAGGCTATTCTTAACCATAGGGGAATCCTTATCTCTCCAGAATCAAGGTAACTTTCTCAATGCAGTAAGTACCATTTAAAAAGCTGTTGTATATTGGAAATGTAATAGTGAAAGACCTTTTTAATCCTCTAGCTATTATAAATTAATGTACATAACTTTTCATGGTCCAGAAGACTTTATTGTAAGACTCGGAATGAAATAAAATTTGTCTTTCCATGGAAAAATCTCTTTTTCCCTATGACTCATATTTTTCTAAGGCTTCTGTTCTTAGTCTTCACTTTTCTAAGAACCCACAAGTTCTATAGAGTAGAACTTTCTCCTTCTATTGCTGTGAATGCAAAGGGCTGTAGACCTCCTTTTCACTAACATCAAATGCATGCCTTTCTGCTAAGAGCTTTTCCTTTCTCCACCCAAAGAAAATTCATATCCTAATAAGGTCTTCTTCCTATCCCGGAGGTGAGGCTTCAGACAGCAGACCAGCTCTAACAAAAACTTTTGACATAATAGTTTCTGTGCTGTTCTTCTAGGTGATGGACTTTTGTGTGTGCAGAGTGACGCCTTTTCTTGTTAAACTTCTCGAACAAGCAGGATGGAAGGTAACTGTCTCTCCAAGAGACAGATTTTATTTCTAAATTTCGTAAACTTAAAATATATAAGACTGATTATAAGATGGATTCAAATACTACCAGAAAGGTTACTCATTTAAAGACTTTAGGCATTTAAGAAAACACATTTTATTCTAAATTATGTTTTTATTTCAAGCAGCATTTTCAGGGTTGCTATGGAAAGGTCACTTTAACATCTTACATTTTGATATCACAGAAACTCTCAAAAACCATTTTAAATGTAAAGCAGGGTCTTGTGTCTTTGCTGAGTTTTCCACAAAATTTTAGAAACTAAATTGCTCAGTATCTAACATCATACACACCATACATCATGGTATTGTGACACTTCTTTTCAAAATCATTGAAACTTACTTGGCACTGATTATGAAAAATGATTTTTTCATTAAAATTTTCACACATGCCAGGAATTGAACATAAAATCCTGACTGAGGGAGATTTGTTCTCTTGCTCTTATGTTATTTCAGCTATAGTATTGAAAGGGAAATTGAATGTTTAAGTTGGATCTTGTTTTTTACGAAATTTGTGGGTAAAGCCAATGAATCAAATTAGTTTCAGGGATGGAGAGATTGTTTAGTTACTCAGAATCTTAGCTGTTCTTCCAGACGTTCCAGATTCCAGACTGACATTTTAGCTCACAACATCTGAGGTCCTCTTCAGGCAAATACATCCACACATAAAATGAGCAAAAGCTCAAAAACTCAATTTCATACAAAAATATAAGTTTAAAACTTCCTGCTTAAATAATCTAGGTTCTATATTTCTGAATTTTACTGAGCATCACCGCAACAAACCTTCTTCAAATCAAGTCACTATGAGGAAAAAGTGAAATTGTCACAAAGGCAAACTCAGAAAAAAAACAATCCCTATCTATAAGAATAGCATGTATTAGAACTATGTGATTATTTTATTCCATGTTTAACAAAACCACAGTTGAGATCAAATTCCAGGAGCAAATAATAGCACTGAAATCATGGTTTAACTAAAGCTTAGGTTGCCTTACATAGAAATGGATATGGTATTAATGGATATAATCAAGGATGTAACTTTCTATATAAACATTCCCCTGGTGTTTAGATTATCTGAACTGTGCTGGGATAGGTAATTCCTTATGAAATTTTAACTCAACTGTCTTTTGAATTTACTGGTAGTGCCTCTAGAATTGATTATAATATATGATATAGTGTATTGTCCCACCAAATGGCAGCAAAAAATGTTGCTACCTACACTCTTGCTGTGGTTTATAATTTTTAGATTTTCCAAGTGAACATTTTGTATGGAATGGTGTTAAATTACCAAAGAACACACAACTCAGGGCTCATTCTTACTTTACTACCTTTTGGGATATAAGTGGCAGAAACATAATGAAGTATTATATATTAAAAGGGTCTTTGCATAATAGTAAGCACAAACTTCAGGTGACTACAAGTAGTAATGATGCAAAAATGGATTTTAGGAAATAATTATTATCTTCTGTATTTAAATGAGCCTCCAATACTTATCAGAGTGGTTTGATTCAGTAAGAGAACTGAATTACCACTGTTCCTTTAAATATATAGTTTTTCAAGTGTAACATTATGTTTTATGTCAGATAAAACCAGTTAACATTTCCATCACTTTTTAAAAAGCCATTTAAGCTTTCTCTTAATAATTCTTAAGACTATAATGCGTTATTGTTTATATTGTCACTATGCTACATAGTAGATCTGAAACTATTTCTCATGCCTACTTAAGCCTTGAACATTTTGATAACTATACCCTCTTTCTCCTTCTGGGTTTGATAAGTTGTTTCTTTCTTGGAATGTATATATGGCACCACACACTTTTTTTTCCACTTGTTTTACCTGGGATAATGCTCTTTAGGTTCTTTTAGAGAGTTGAAAATAAAAGTATTCCTGCCTTTTTCAAAACACTATATCCTTTTATGTAAGTATAAAACATTTCTTTATTCTGTTTTTCATTTTCAACAAATTCTCCTACCCTTTTCAACATTGTCTATGCTAATTTCACTACTGCGGACTGTATACAAGCTTTGATTTCCTCCGTGTTGTCTTCTCTTTTTCTCCCTCTTATGTGGGCATTCAAAATGTTTGAGATAACATCTCATTGTCTTACAGAACAATATCTCCACAATTTTTGTCTAAATCTATCGGTATATTAGTCACTTTTCTATTACTACACCAAAATATCTCAGCTAAACGATATAAAACAGGGAAAGTTTTATTTTGGTTCACTGTTCAGAGGAGTCATATGTGGAAGATGGTACTTTTTTTATTGTCAAGACAGGGTTTCTCTGTGCAGCACTGTCTGTCCTGGACCTCACTCTTAGACCAGACTGATCTTAAACTCAGAGAACCATCTTATCTCTGCTTTATGAGTGTTGGGATTAAATGTGTGCACTGTTTATTCAGTAATGTTGATTTTGTCTGCACAAATAAAAGAACTTACTTATAATTTTATGTGAGGGTCCACAGTTTTGGATCCATTCCATCCTGACTAGAGGTCAGAGATTTCACATCTATTCTTGCTTCTCAAAGATGAACAGATATTTGACCAAGGGTGTGTCTCCTGGATGCTTTAATCTTCTAAAGGCCAGTCAACGAGATGTTTCAAATTAGGGTGTGTCTACCAGGTGTTTTGAGATGAATGGAGGTAGTTACGCTTGCTTGTTCTTTGTATCATGGAAGTCTTGTGCCCTCCCCTTTTGATTGGGCATATAAGGACTGTCAGTGATAAATTCAAGGCTTTTTTTTTCAGTATTCACTGGAAGCCCTCCCTACTCTATTTTCTGTCTCTTGTCTATTTCTTTCCTCATTCCACACTCCCCTTCCCAGGAACATATGGACCCAATGTTATCAGGAACATTGGACCAGATCTGACAGATGGTTCCCTGAACATTGGGCCTGAGAATAGAATCTAAATTGATGGACACCACAAATGAAGGACACAATAGGTGTAATGTAAAAAGGGAGTGCTTGGATAATTAGCAAATGTGGAACTAGGAGTATCTTGGGAATAAAATTTGTAAATATGGGGCAAGATGATAGTAGTCAGCTGTTTGTACAACCGCTTAGAGAGACTTTAAAAGCCAGAGAAGCTGAAGTAGAATAGCAGCAAGTACAGAAATTTTTGGAATTTTGTAGAGCAGCTGTGCCATTGGTTTTCCATGCATGGGATGGGGAAGCATGGGAAAGATAGTCTTCCTGGTTACCTGTCATTTCACTTTTTATCATGGGTCTTTGCACACTCCAGAACTGACTTTAGCCTCTTCAGTCAGAAGAATCAGAGTCACAAGTCCTTCTACTTGCTGACTCTGGACTACATTGTTCAACTAAACTTTTGTTTCTTCATTTCATCTTTTACCACTTGTGTAATTGCATTCCAATTTTTATTATCCATTTTCTATCTATACCAAAAATCAGTTCCTAAGCTCTAATTTTCTGCTAGCACTAATTCTGGACTCGGTTTCTCTTAGATTTTTACAACAGCCCCACTGCTAAAGTGTCTTGAAATACAATTCCTTCCTTATGCTCATTCTTACACACAGCAGGAGCTGTTGTTAATTTTCAGTGTGTTTGTCTCAAGAAAGTCGACTTTGCAATTGCTACTGCCTGTGTGAACTTTCAGTACACAGTATCTTTAGCGTGCTCCCTTGGATTTTGAATAGGTGTCCCTAACCTGACACAGACTAACAAAATTCTAATCTTGATTCCCTTGTAAATTAATTCTCATCCCCTCCAATCTGGACTGTCTTCTTTCCTACACTGTTACTAAAGCCAAACTTTAGATAGTTTTCTTTATCACCAATTTCCCTCAAATCTGCATGAACATTTCGGTAAGACTTGTCAGCTAAAACTCAAAGATGCCTCCTGCATCTTTCTACTTCTCACTACTGGTTTCTTCACTCTGATACTAGATGAAACTGGTCATCATAGTATGAAATGGCACACAAATAGTGTCCTTGATTATCTGATCCTTATTCAACTTATTTGCTATAACAGATCCAGAATAGACTCATTCTTTTTGTGAACATCAAACTATTCACTTACCCAAGAGAAAAGTTCCAGCCCATTGGCCTGGACAATATACCTGTTAGAGATTACCTTCTGTCTAATATTAGACATCTGTTTTTTGTTTTGTTTTGTTTTGGTTGGTTGTTTTTTTTTTTTTTTTTTTTTTTGCTACAACCCAATCCTATTATGACTTTCTCTTTCTCCTTTATTAACAGAAAGCTCCTACATCCTTAAATCAGCCTTTTTTGACCTTCCATCTACAGTTCAATGGCTCAAGTACTATGCATCAAGCTGACCCCCCCGCCCCATTAATACCTTAGCTTTATTTTTCTACACCTCTCTTGCTACAAACCTAATGCATACTGTAACAAATTGGGGGGCTACTTTATCCCAGTTTTTTAATAGTTTCTGGTAATAATGGATGCAATAAAAACTGAAAACCCTGTTTCAATCCATACATGAACTAGGCATTCTCCAGAAGTACCAGTCTGATACTCCAGTGACTGAGATAGTCACTGAAGTTGATTAATTATTAAGTATTATATATTATTTTATTATTAATTATTAATATTTAAAGAGGTTCTAAATTGAACATAATCTTGGAGATTCTATAAAAATGCATTCCAGGTCTGCTGCCTTACAATTCTCATTTTCTTTGGTTTCAGTGTTGCACTTGTCCTTTGTGAAGATACCTAGAGTTGAGTGTGTTATTCAACTGTGGCTTTTTAACTTCTGATCTAGACTCAATAATTGCATAAAGTCAATATAGATACAATATTGTCTAAGAAATTGCCTTTGTTATCTTAGTAAATATTGACTAAATTTTTATCTTAGTGAAGGTAATTTTGAAAATTTAGGCAATAGAACATTTTTGTTTGTAAGCATTCAAAGCTAGTGTAATAAAATACTTATTTATTTGACACATTGGACATTCCTACAGTCTGACTTGTTAGTCTTAAAAATAAATGTCCACAGAAAGACTTGAATGATTCTCATTCTCATTTTTCATCTAAACGTTTTCATCCGAAAGTTTCTGGCAAACAGCATTCCTGATATCTTACTCTCTGATAATGGAATCATATCACATATCCTCTGAAAATCACATACTTTAGAAAAGATAATAATTTCCTACTTATAAAGAAGCATAATTGAGACAAATTGCATTCTTATTTAATAAAGAAGCAAAATTGAGGCAAATTGCATTCTTATTCAGTTTTTACTCTCCTTCATCCACCTAGAAATATTTTAATGAATTAAAGTAAACTTTAATTTAACAATAAAATCACTTGCATGCCAAATTCCCATGAGTTAAATTTTACATCTAAATCTGTTTTCATAAGGGTTATAAAACTTGAAGGAAACTTAGACTAGGACCCTACAACCTCATTTTGTAATGGGAAGTTATGATCCGTAACAATGGGGAAATGTATGTTCTTAGGGTTTGCTGTTTAAAATTCAATGTTCATATTTTTATATAACACTTAATTATTACAAAATATTTTTCTCTGCAGAGGTGAAAAATTGCCTGGTATCATAATAACAATCTGTAAACAGGAATTGCTAGATGACCTATAACTGGCCCTAAAACTAAATTGAACGTTATGAAAAGGACCAGAAGAGAAAAAAAGCCAGAAGAATAATAGAGTTGATCATTACACAAACTCAAAAACACAAGAAATGAAAAACAAAGCACATGCTTAATTGGTACCAACTTAACAGTTAAAATATTTTCTTTTTTTTTTTCAGTTCTTTCTTTTTTTTAAATTTTTTTCTCATTTTTTTATTAAAGATTTCCATCTTCTCCCCTCCTCCTCTCCCTTCCCTCCCCTCTCTTCCACCCATATCCCCACTCCACCCCTCTCCAAGACAAAGAGCCATCAGGGTTCCCTTCACTATGTTAAGTCCAAGGTCCTCCCAGCTCCCCCTAAGTCCAGGAAGGTGAGCAACCAAACTGACAAGGCTCACAGTGAGCCCGTCCATGCTGTAGAGTTCATGTTCATTGCTGTTGTCCTTGGTTTCTCAGTCCTCCTCCACCGTCAGCCACATTCAGAGAGTCCGGTTTGGTCCCCTGTTCCATCAGTCCCATTCCAACTGGACTTGGTGGTCTCCCGTTAGCTCTGTCCCACCGTCTCAATGGGTGAACGCACTCCTCACGGTCCTGACTTCCTTGCTCATGATCTCCTTCCTTTTGCTCCTCATCAGGACCTTGGGAGCTCAGTCCAGTGCTCCTATGCGGGGCTCTGTCATTTTCTCCATCCAATGCCAGGTGAAGGTTCTATGGTGATATGCAAGATATTCATGAGTATGGCAATAGGATCTGGACATTAAGTGGAGGATGGGAAGAGCTTGGGGAAATAGGATGGTTGGGATATAGGAAGGGTGGATATGGGAACAAGGAATTATATATCTTAGTTAAGGGAGCCATTCTAGGGTTGGCAGAGACTTGACTCTAGAGGGGTTCCCAGGAGTCCAGGAAGACGCCCCCAGCTAGGTCCTTGGGCAACTGAGGAGAGGGTGCCAGAAATGTCCAGATCCTATTGCCATACTCATGAATATCTTGCATATCACCAAAATATTTTCTTCTAATTCTAAAATCAAGCAGTAATTTTATATTAATTTTTTATTCATAGGAAGTTATTGTTTTTATTATAAATGAAATGCCATGCTATTGTTTAGGTAATATTTATATTACTATAGGAAAAGACATAGATATAACATCTGTAATAGTTATTTAATTTACATAAGTATTGTAGAACATTGACAAAATGGCAACCATCATGTGAGGTGGCAGCGCTCTCTGAACCTAAGTAATTTCTCTCATATTGTACTTTCACCAGATAACTTTCTCACCTCTGTTACAGCACTTAGTTTTCTCCAGGGCAATTTTCATCTCTTCATGGAGTTTAATTTGTTGGCATTGTTGTGCCTTCTTTTCTGGTATTTTTATTTCTGTGATTTAGCAAACTGCAACTCTTTTATCCTCTTCTAAAGTTAATTATAAGAAATAAATGAAAAATCACCCCAGTATTCCACTAACCACTATTTCTAAAAGATGAGTTTCTAAATCCCCAAGCAATAAAAGCTAATGATGTTTGACTATGGTGATTGAAATAATATCTAACAGGATAATTGTTGCTGCATGTTCTCATTGTACTTGCCAGTGAGTGTAATCAGATATGAAATATGTCTTTAACCCAATGAGGTCATCGATGGCTTTCTTCTACATGTACTGAATTATAGAAAACTCGGGCCTTCCAAGAAACCAGGTCTTAAGCAGATTGGTTTTACAAGCAAGGCAAGGACAACATTTAGCCCTCTTGCCTCCTCGGGTCCAAAGAAGCTTAATCTTAGTCATACATTAGTTAATGCCACTGCTGTGTCCAAAGTCTCTGTAACTCCTTGCAAAGCAAGACCTCCTCTTTCCCCCAAAACTTTTTAGAGCAGGCACCTTGCTTTGTCTGGCAAGCCATAAACTCTCAGCTACAGACCCACACTCTTCATATGCTGTTACTAAAGGCCTTTCTGCTTGAAAGGGAAAGTCTGTGGGCTGAATGGAGCACATGGGAGGCTGGAGTATCCAGGTTAGCGCCAAAAGCGTAACAGCTAGACAAAAAGCTTGAGAGCTATGCCAAAAGGGTAACAGTTAGAAAGAGGTGTGAAAATAAAAAAATAAATAAAAAGAGGTGTGAAATTCAAAAACAGTGACCTTACAAAGCCCACAAAAACTATTCCCAGCCAAGATGGCACTGAAGGGGACTAAAGGGGAGGAGACCTAACTGTTTTACAGAAAAGATAATTGGGGTTAAAGATGGGGTAAGATGACGTAAAATGCCTGATGCCCTTGTGATCTCCATGTGCCTCATGCAGACGTGACTGATGATGTCACTGGCTAATTCCCATTCCTCTTATTCTGGGATTTGTAGGATTTTGCTTTATAAGTTGCATGCTGTAAGGAAATAAACAAGTTCCTGCTTGACTAGACTCCCTGCTGCATCTGATTGTCTCCAAGACCTGGGGACTGGGTGGCCAGCAGTGCACCACTTTGCCTCGTTAGCCAAGGCCAGTGCCAGGCAGCTGACTCAATTTTTTGGAAGGGTCTACAGAGGGACCTTACAATGGTTTGCCTTTGTGTCCCTCTCAAACTGCCTCCCTTTCCCCCTGGAGACAGTAGAAGGTGAAAAGAATGTACTGTCTCCGAGAGGGCCACATATGAAATATGGTTGCCAGTAACCCCTATCAGCCACTGATTCACCACAAGTATGTGTAACAAGACTGGCAACCAAGGACAATATGGCAGCCCAGTGGGAACTCAGTTGTGTAAGGAAGAAATTAAACAGAACGGAGCATGAACCTTAGCCTCTGAATCAGTGCAGAAATGAGATACACATTAAGATGAGAGTATTGGCATGGCATTTCTAATGCTTGGGGAACCAAAAGGGAGACAAATGAGATGAGACCTGTGTGAAAGAGGCACTCCTAAGAT
Organism: Arvicola amphibius; assembly: GCF_903992535.2. Lineage (NCBI taxonomy): Eukaryota > Metazoa > Chordata > Mammalia > Rodentia > Cricetidae > Arvicola > Arvicola amphibius. The sequence goes on from NC_052047.1 coordinate 89,554,359, forward strand.
CCAGAAATCTTGAACACGTGGGAACATTGAATAAGGAGGACAGACTGTGACAGAAGATAATTGACCTTGAATGGAGAAGAAGAAGGAATATATATCCATGATTCAGCATGCTGATATGGGGCTGCATAATTGCCCAGTGCAAGAAAGCAGGTCGGAGTTTAATCTCACTCAGAAATTTCTGAGTGGTGAAGGACTCGGGTACTGGAAGAAGCTTCCATTGCCTGGCTTGTAGAACTGCAGGACTTGGGGCTAGAAGGAAGATGACTGAAAGATATGAAAGCAGAGAAACTCAGTACTGTCACTCCTTCTCCCTTCTTACTTTATTTGTGAACTGCACTGTGTCCTTAGACAGAGAAAGATCTGCTGGAGTGAAAAGCTTCTCTGTCTCTCCACTGACAGATGGCTGATGTTGACCGAACAAGCACCAAATATGGTGATCAAAGTGTCACTGATGAATTTGTTGATAAATTATCTATCCATCCGTTAATAAAATGAAAACCCGAAGCACCAAGGCCAATGGTTAACAACAGGTAAATATGGGAATGCAATGGTTTAGGTGATGAGTGTTATATTAATCTAAAGTGAGCAAGTATCACCTACAAAAATATAAAGTGTGCATTTATTCCCTGCAAGAGCATCCTGGGGAAGAATGGATTGCAGAGGCACACTCTGAATACCATTACTGAAGAGTTCCATCTGTGTTAAGAACAGTGAAATTAGTCACACATGTTTGTATCAAACAAGAAGGTGTGAAATTAATATCCTACCAGAGTGGTGAGTAACAAACAGAACTGACTTCCTTGAGATCATCATTAAAATATGGAAACAATCAAGAAATTAGAAAAGGTAAATATTATTCACCCAGACCAAAGCCCTTTTAGTATATCAGTTCAGGCTATGAAGAAGCCAGTTGATCTCAAGTTGCAGAATCCAACGTTCTTCATTAGATGGAACAAATGCTGGCATGTTTACAATTGCACTGGAACATAATAGCACATTATTAAAAGTATCCCCCTAGGTACAGATACCACAAATTGTTTTGTATTTATGTGGAATGGATGGCTGTACAACTCTGAGTATTCCCCCAAGGTTACCTTCCTAGTCCAACATTTTTGTAACAGGGTGGTATCCTATGATCTATTGTTTTGTGTTCCTTCCTCTGTAATATGTTTTGTTATGTAACTGATATGTTACAAATCTACATTTATGCCCACTGGTGACTCCACAGAACTCCAGTGGATAATACCAATCCAGGGTTCACATATGACCCTAGTTGATTAATGGGTCCCAGAACAAAATCAAAAGTAGTGAATCTTGAAAGTGAACTGAAAGGAATGGTAGAGGCAATTGTTGGAATGAGAGGGAGATTTGGAAGGGAGGAAGAGAATAATCGGAACATATTATATACATGTGTGAAATTATCCAAGAACAGAGATAACAGATTACATTATAAAAAGTTAAAGAGATAAATAACTTATTAAGTTTGACTCTGATGTTTGCATTCGTCTCAGGCATATTTTGTCTCAAAGTTGATATGTAAAACCCCAGAGTAGAGGAATGCAACTATTCTGGCAAGAATATTTTTCTTTTTTTTTTTTTGGTTTTTCGAGACAGGGTTTCCCTATAGTTTCTAGAGCCTGTCCTGGAACTAGCTCTTGTAGACCAGGCTGTCCTCGAACTCTGAGATCCATCTGCCTCTGCCTCCCGAGTGCTGGGATTAAAGGTGTACACCACCACCGCCTGGCTAAGAATAATGTTTTTTTAAAAGATGTTTGTGAACCTCCCTTATCAGACAATATATCACAAGCCCAGTGCTAGCCAGAGTTGGTGCTTGTCTCATAGAAGATTTTACAGTTCTGACCACTTTGCGGCAGAGATTCGAGTGGAGACAGGATGATGGATGGAGGCACACCTTGACTGTAACTTACCTACTGTCTCTATCTACATCTAAAACTCATCTTGAAACCTTGAATATAGACTCTAGGGAAGAGCGTCATGCTGCTAACCTTTCCATTCCTCTTCAGCAGAGTGACTAGTCACATCGAACAATTCTTTTATTATATTTATTATTATTTTATTATATAAATATTATAATTAATCTTTATTACTTGTTTGCTTGACAGGCATTTTCCTCATATGACATATGGCTAAAACCATTAGTTGAATACCTAAATTAGAGGATGAGATCCTATTAGTCATAAAGCTGAATGCTTTGGCTTTAGTATATTGAAATAACAGTTTAGGCTTGAGCTGGATCCTGTTTCAGTGTTTGATCAAGTTTGCAGTGCTGGAAGATAGTAACCAGAATTCCTAGAATAAATTGTGACCTACAGTTTTTCTCATTTGGGGATCGTGTGAATTACATCAAAACCCTATCAATAAATACATCAAGAGGTAAGATGCCTTACTTGTGTTGTTGTGATTTTTATATTATGGGTACCAACAACAATTTCCCAATGAATGTCAAGTCCTCTTCCTCCAAAGCAAGTGACATGTGGTACTTTAGGGCAGGGCAAAAATTGGGCTCCATTGAAAAAGCAATTAGTGTTGTTTAATAGATTTTTATATGATTATCTAATTTCTCCAAAACAATTGTGTGTTTAGATAATCACTGTTATTATTGCACCAGTCTGACTTGATCATAAGGAAAATTTCCTTACAGTAGCTGGTGGTTACTCTCCAAAAGACTTAGAGCTTCTTAACTTATTGTGAATAAGTGACTGTTGAGTAGAATGGCTACCCAATTCTCACAGAAGTGTTATAGACATATTAGCCTTTCCAAAATACAAGGACATTATGTAAGAGGAAAAAAGAGTATACGAGCCAGAGGAAAGCATTACAGTGTTGTAATACGGCTCTTTTTTATTCAGTGCATAGCATGAACTTGTCATTACCATTTTGAAGTAGAGATTTCCTTGTCTAAGTAACCATAGCAACTAATTTAACAGGCCAAAACAGCTACACTTAGGGCTATAAAACTGGTTGGTAATTGGGGTATTAATATACAGCTAGTAGAAGGAGGGAGAGAAGGTTCACAAGACCCTTAATGGGTCATTACCTTTGGCTATTTCTCCATAGCAAGTGATCTTGGGAGGTGCTGGATTATGTAACTATATTTTGTTCATTTTTTAATGAATAAAACTTGCCTAAAGATCAGAGTACAAAGCTAACTTCACTAGGCAGACATATGGGCAAGGCAGTGGTGGCACATACCTTTATCCCAGTAGCCACACTAGTTAGCCATAGAAGCTGGGTGATAGTGGTGCATGTCTTTTTTTTATTAGACTTTCAAAAAAATACCAATCCAAGTTCCCACTTCCTTCACTCCTCCCATTAACTTCACACACCCTCCTACCCCACTGCCATCCAATCCTCAGAGAGGGTAAGGCACATTGTCTTGTGGAAGTTCCAGGGCCCTCCCTCCTATATCTAGACTGAGCAAGGTATATATCTAAAGAGAATAGGATCCAAAAAAAGCCAGCACATGCAGTTGGGATAAATCCTGCTGCCACTGCCAGTGGCCCCCTAGTCTGCCTCAGCCATGAAACTGTCAACTCCATTCAGAGGATCTAGTTTGGTCCTATGCTTGCTTTGGTCAAGTTCCTTTCCAGTGTGGCTGGAGTTGGTAAGCTCCCATTAGCTGAGGCACACTGTTTCAGTGGGTGAAACCATAATGGTCTTGACTGCCTTGCTCATATTCTCATTCCTTTGACTCTTCAACTGGACTTTTGGAGCTCAGTCCAGTGCTCCCATGTGGGTCTCTGCCTCTGATTCCAACAGTAGCTGGATGAAGGCTCTATGGTAATATTTAAGATAATCATCAGACGGACTACAGGGCAAGTCAAGATCTAGCCCCCTCTTCTCTATTGCCCAGGGTCGTAGGTGGGGTCATACTTTTAGATTTGTGGGAATTTCTCTATAGCTGTTGTCAGGGTTTCTGTCCTGCTTGGTTCCCACAATCATTAAGTCCTCAAAAAATCACACCGAGGTCTGTAACATGAGGGCTGGGCTTGTTGGGGTTTCTTTCCTACCCAGTTTCCACAGTTGTTTAGCCCCAAAGAATCACACAGAAGTCTACATTAGATATAAACCGATTAGACCTGAGAAACTGCCACACTGCTTTCCAAAGTGGTTGCACAAGTTTGCATTCCCACCAGCAATGGATGAGTGTACTCCTTACCCCACAACCTCTCCAGCAAAGGCTATCTTTGGTGTTTTTGATTTTAGCCAATCTGACAGGTGTAAGATGGTATCTCAAAGTTGTTTTGATTTGCATTTCCCTGATCGCTAAGGAAGTTGAGCATGACCTTAAGTGTCTTTTGGCCATTTGAAATTCTTCTGTTGAGAATTCTCTGTTCAGTTAAGAGCCCCATTTTTTAATTGGGTTAATTAGCATTTTGAAGTCTAGTCTCTTGAGTTCCTTATATATTTTAGGGATCAGACCTTTGTCAGTTGCAGGGTTGGTGAAGATCTTTTCCCAGTCAGTAGGCTGCCTTTGTGTCTTAGTGACAGTGTCCTTTGCTTTACAGAAGCTCCTCAGCTTCAGGAGGTCCACTTTGGAAAGCAGTGTGGCATTTTCTCAGGAAATTCAGGATCAGCCTACCCCAAGACCCAGCAATTCCACTCTTGGGAATTTACCCAAGAGGTGCCCAATCATACTACAAAAGCATTTGCTCAACTATGTTCATAGCAGCATTATTTGTAATAGCCAGAACCTGGAAACAACCTAGATGCCCTTCAGTGGAAGAATGGATGAAGAAACTGTGGAGTATATACATGTCAGAGTACTACTCAGCGGTAAAAAACAATGACATATTGAATTTTGCAGGCAAATGGATGGAAATAGAAAACACTATTCTGAGTGAGGTAACCCAGACCCAAAAAGATGAACATGGGATGTACTCACTCATAATCAGTTTTTAGCCATAAATAAAGGGCATCGAGCCTATAATTTGTGATCCTTGAGAAGACAATAAGAAGGTGAAACCAAAGAAAAACATATAGTTATCCTCCTGGATATTGGAAGTAGACAAGTTTGCCAGGCAAAAATAGGGAACTTGGGTTGGGGTGGGTTGGGGGCAAGGGGAGATGGGGAGAGAAAAGCTTGAAGGGGAGGATGGGGAGAGCTTGGGGGAATAGGATGCTTGGGATATAGGAAGGGTGGATATGGGAGCAGGAAAGCATATATCCTAATCAAGGGAGCCATTTTAGGATTATTAAGAGACTTGACTCTAGAGGGGTCCCCAGCTATCCAGGGAGATGCCCCCAGTTATTTCTGTGGGCAGCTGAGGAGAAGGAGCCGCAAAAGGCCAGATCCTATAGCCATACTAATGAATATCTTGCATATCACCATAGAACCTTCACCTGGCGATGGATGGAGATAGAGAGAGAGCGCCACATTGGTGCACTGGTCTGAGCTCCCATGGTCCTGACGAGGAACAAAAGGAGGGAGAACATGAGAAAGAAAGTCAGAACTGTGAGGGAACCTTCATCTGGCGATGGATGGAGATAGAGACAGAGCCACATATTGGTGCACTGGACTGAGCTCCCAAGGTCCAAATGAGGAGCAGAAGGAGGGAAAACATGAGCAAGGAAGTCTGGACTGCGAGGGGTCCCCCCATGTACTGAGATGGTGGGGCTGATATATTCGGAGCTTACCAAGCCCAGATGGACTGGGACTGAAAAAGCATGGGATAAAACCGGACTCCCTGAACACAGCGGACAATGAGGGCTGCTGAGAAGCCAAGGACAATGACACTGGATTTGGATCGTACTACACATACTGGCTTTAGGGGGGCCTGGCCTGTTTGGATGCTCACCTTCCTGGACCTGGATGGAGGGGGGAGGAACTTGGACTTCCCACAGGGCAGGGAACCCTTATTGCTCTCTGGATAGGAGAAGGAGGGGGAGTGGAGAGGGGAGGGGGGTAAATGGGAGACAGAGAGGAGGCTAAAATTTTTAATAAAAAAATAAAACAACAACAACAAAAAAGAAGAGAGGTCATATAATTCCATTTTCTATGGGTGATGATATTATTTGCGCTTTAACAAATAAAGATTGCATGAAGATCAAAAATAAAAAATAAAAAATTAACCGATTGGACCATTAGCTCAGCTTCTCATTAGCTCGTGTAGCTTATATTAACCCATTATTCTTATCTATGTTAGCCACATGGCTTGGTACCTTTATCATCATGGTAGATCACATTCTGCTTCTTCGGTAGTCTGGGTAGGAATGGGGAAAAAGCTTTCCTCTTCTAAGAATACTCCTTTTTTTTTTTTTTTGGTTTTTCGAGACAGGGTTTCCCTGTAGTTTCTAGAGCCTGTCCTGGAACTAGCTCTTGTAGACCAGGCTGGCCTCGAACTCAGAGATCCGCCTGCCTCTGCCTCCCGAGTGCTGGGATTAAAGGCGTTCGCCACCACCGCCCGGCAAGAATACTCCTGTTCTTATTGCCCTGCTTCTACTTCCTGTCTGGCTTTCCTGCATACACTTCATGGCTGGCTACCGGCCAATCAGCATTTATTTAAATCATGATTGACAGAATACAGACAATTCTCCCACACCGGAGGTCTACATTAGTTATAAACTGATTGGCCCATTAGCTCAGGTTTCTTATTAACTCTTACAACTTATATTAGCCCATTATCATTATCTGTGTTAGCCATTGGCTCAGTACCTTATTTGGTGGGGCAGTCACATCTTGCCTCTTCTGTGATCAGGGCAGAACTGCAGAGAGAGCTTCCTCCTTCCCAGAATTCTCCTGTTCTCATTGACCCGTCTCTATTTCCTATCTGGTTGTCCCACCTATACTTCCTGCCTTGCTACTAGCCAATCAGCATTTATTTAAAATATAATTGACAGATATAGATCATTGTCCCACACCACTAAGGTTTCTACTAACCTTGTAATGACTCCCTCAATCAAGATATCTCTCTCCTTGCTCTCATTCTGTCCTTCCTCCATCTCAACCACCCCATTCTCTAAAGTTCTCCTCTACTCTGTCCCCTCCTATTCTCCTTCTACCATCTCCTCTTCTCCCATGTCCATGGTCCCAACTCCACAGTCAATCCTGTTCATTTCCAGTTTTTAGGTGGGTATATATATATAATCATGATATATATATCATGATTTTATATTCTAAAATCATGAAATTTAGGCTAAACGTCCTTTATTTATAGCTAGTATCCACTTATGAGTGAGTGTATACCATATTCATTTTGGGGGTCTGGGTTGCCTCACTCATGATACTGTTTTCTAATTCCATCCATTTGCATGCAAAATTCAAGATGTCATTGTTTTTTACTGCTGAGTAGTACTCTAATGTTTAAATATGCCATATTTTCTTTTTCCATTCTTCAGATGAGGGGCATCTAGGTTGTTTCCTGGCTCTGGCTATTACAAAGAATGCTGCTATAAGCATAGTTGAACAAATTCTTTTGTAGTATGATTGGGCATCTTTTAGATATATGTCAAAGAAAATTATTGCTGAATCCTGAGATAAGCAGATTCCCAATTTTCTGAGAAACCATCATACTGATTTCCAAAGAAGTTGTACAAGTTTGCATTCCCTCCAGCAATGGATGAATGTTCCCCATACTCCAAATCCTCTCCAGCATAAGCTATCATTGGTGTTTTTGATCTTAGCCATTCTGTCATGTATAAGATGGTATCTCAGAGTTGTTTTGATTCGAATTTCTCTGATGGTCAAGAGTGCTGTACATTTCCATAAGTATCTTTTGGACATTCGAGATCCTTCTCTTGATAATTCTCTGTTTAATTCAGTACCCCATTTTTAAATTGGGTTATTTAGAATTTTACTTTCTAATTTCTAGAATTCTTTATATATTTTGGAGATCAATCTTTTGTCTGATTTGGGGTTGATGAAGATCGTTTTGCATTCAGTAGGCTGTCTTTTTGTCTTATTGACTGTGTCCTTTGCTTTACAAAAGCATCTTCATTTCAGGAAGTTCCATTTATTTTTTGTTGCTCTTAGTGTCTGTGCTACTGGGGTTATATTTAGGTAGTGGTACCCTGTGCCCATGCATTGAAGACTACTTCCCACTTTCTCTTCTATCAAGTTCAGTGTGTTCAGATTTATATTGAGGACTTTAATCCATTTTGACTTTAGTTTTGTTCATGGGGATATATTATGGATCTATTTTCATTCTTCTATAGGTTGAAATCCTGTTATGACAGCACCATTTGTTGAAGACACTTTCTTTTTTCCATTGTATAATTTTAGCTTCTATATCAAAAATCAGATGTTTATAGGTTTGTGGATTAATATCCAGGTCTTCAATTTATTTCCATTTGTCAAAATTTGTTTATATGCAGGTTACAAGCTGTTTTTATTACTGTAGCTCTGTAATAGACCTTGGTGTCAGGGATGGTGGTGCCTCTGGAAGTTCATTTATTGTACAGGGTTTTTTGGCTATCCTGGGCTTTTTGTTTTTCCATATGAAGTTGATTATTATTCTGTCAAGGTCTGTGAAGAATTGTGTTAGAATTTTGATGGGGATTGCATTGAATCTATAGATTGCTGTAGGTAGAATTGCCATTTTTACTATGTTGTTCTTACCTATATAAAAGCATGGGAGATCTTTTTTATTTTCTGTTATCTTCTTCAGTTTCTTTCTTCAACGACTTAAAGGTTTTGTCGAATGTACCAACGGGTACTGGCGTGTACCGGCGGTCGAAGGGGTTTGGAAATAACCAAAATAGTCCTTTTATAATAAATCAGTTTTAATAAAAGGGGAAATAAGGGAACTTACAGAACCAAGGGTCCAGCGGAGCAGAAGGTAACGAGGGGAATAGCAAAACAGCGCTCCTTCCGGCGCCCCGATCCTTTTTAAGGGTATCCTACTCCCCTGGGGCAGCCACACCCCTGAATGCAGGGATTGGGCCAGCTGCCCCAACAGTCGAATACGTTTTTTACTTCTTGGCTACTGTTACCCCACGATACTGTATGTTATTTGTCACTATTGTGAAAGGTGATGTTTCTCTTATTTTCCTTTCAGCTTCTTTATCTTCTGTATATAGAAGGGCTACTGATCTTTTTGAGTTGATTTTGTATCCTGCCACATCACTGAAAATATTTATCAGCTGTAGGAGATCTCTGGAAGAGTTAATGGGGCCACTTATATATACTATTATATCATCTGCAAATAACAAATGTTTGACTTCTTTCTGTCCAATTTGAATCCCCTTGATCTCATTTGTTGTCTCATTGCTATAGCAAGAAATTTGAGAACTATGTTGAAGAGATATGGAGAGAGTAGACAGCCTTGTCTTCTTCTTGGTTTTAGTTAAATCACTTTGAGTTTGTCTTCATCTTCATTTAATTTGATGTTGGCTGTCAGCTTGCTGTATATTACTGCTATTATATGTAGTTAAATTCATTGTATTCCTGATTTCTCCCAGTCCTTTATTATGAAAGGGTGTTGGATTTTGTCTAATGCTTTTCAGCATCTAATGAAATGATCATATAGTTATTTTCTTTCAGTTTATTTATATGGTGATTGCATTGATAGATTCTCAAATGTTGAACCAGCCTTGCATCTCTGAGATGAAGCCTACTTGATCATGATGAATGATTTTTTGTGTTCTTGAATTCATTTTGTCAGTATTTTATTGATAATTTTGTATCGATGTTCATGACTGAGATTGGTTTGTAATTCTCTTTCTTGGTTGAGTCTTTGTATGGTTTTTGTATGAGGGTAACTGTAGCCTCACAAAATGAGTTTGGCAATGACCCTTCTGTTTCTATTGTGTGGAACACTTAGAGGAGTATAGCTATTACCTCTTCTTGAAAGTTCTGGTAGAGTTCTGCACTAAGACCTTCTAGCCCTGGGCTTTCTATTGGTTTAGAGGTTTTCGATGACAGCTTCTATTTCTTTGCAGTTTATAGGTCTAGTATCATTGCTCACCACATCTTGATTTAATTTTGGTAGGTGGTATTTATCTAAAAAATTGTCTGAGCTGAGCGGTGGCTGAGTGGCTAAGCACGGCGCTTGCGAGTCCTGAGGTCCCCAGTTCGATTCCCAAGTCCTTCCCGAGTCCGATTCCTGTCACAGAGCAGCGTGGGCCGTCTGTCCTGAATGTGCCTGCCTGCGCCCTCTTGTGGCATGGGAAAAAATAAAAAATTGTCCATTTCTTTTACATTTTTCAATTTTGTGGAAGTACCATTTTTGGTTTTTGTTTTTTTTTTTTTGTAAGACCTAATGACTCTCTGAACTTCCTCAAGGTCTGTTGTTATGTCCCCCTTTTCATTTCTGATTTTGTTAATTTGGATATTCTCTCTCTGCCTTTTGATTAGTTTGCTGAGGGTTTGTCAATCTTTTTTATTTTCTCAAAGAACCAGCTCTTTGTTTCATTGATTCTTTGGATTGTTTTCTGTGTTTCTATTTTGTCGATTTCAGCCCTCCATTTGATTATTTCCTTTCTTTTACTACTCCTGGGTGAGTCTGGTTCATTTTGCTCTAGAGCATTCAGGTGTACTCTTAAGTCACTAATGTGAGTGCTCTCTATTTTTTTTAATGTGGGTACTTAGTGCTATGAACTTTCCTTTTACTACTGCTTTTATGCTGTCCCATAAATTTGGATATGTTGCGCCTTCATTTTCATTGAATTCAAGGAAGTCTTTAATTTCTTTCCTTATTTCTTCCCTGACCCAAGGGTAGTTCAGTAGTTCACTGTTCAATTTCCATGAGTTTGTAGGCTTTTTGAGGGAAGTATTGTTGTTAAATTGTAACATTAATCCATGGTGATCCAATAAGACACAGGTGGTTTCTCCAATTTTTTTAAACCTGTGAAGGTTTGCTTTGTTACTGACTATGTGATCAATTTTATAGAAAGTTCCATGAGGTGCTGAGAAAAAGGTATATTCTTTTGTGTTTGGGTGGATCATCGAGGTATTCAGATTCAGACAGAAGAATTTAATAGAAAACCAATTTCAGTATTGCATTATAAAGTTAGAGAGAAATAGTCTAAGGTTTTCAAACAAACAACATTAACATATCCAGGAACCTACAGGAGGAACAACTGCCAAATTGTAGATAACCTCAAAGCTGTTCAAGAGTTCAATGGATTCCTGTGGAAATGTTGGCTTTAAGGAGATTCAAGGAGTGATTTTTCTATATGTCATGTATTGACCTTTTGTAAAGCAAAAGTTAAACTTATGTTCAGTTTGTAATAAAGTTATTCTTAAAGATTCTATAAACTTGTTTGAAGCTGTTTTATTTTCTGGTTCACAATTACAATGGAGTACTTGGTTCAGAGAAGAAGCTAAAACTATTGAATAATGGGATAAATCTGGAGGTATATAAATCTCCCAAGAACTGAGATCCCAAGGTCCCAATGAGGAGCAAAAGGTGGGAGATTATGAGCAAGGAAGTCAGGACCGTGAAGAGTGCATTTACCCATTGAGACGGTGGGACAGATCTAATGGAGACCACCAAGTCCAGTTGGAATGGGACTGATGGAACAGGGGACCAAACCGGACTCTCTGAATGTGGCTGACAGCAGAGGAGGACTGAGAAACCAAGGACAGCGGCAATGAACATGAACTCTACAGCGTGGACGGGCTCACTGTGAGCCTTGTCAGTTTGGTTGCTCACCTTCCTGGACTTAGGGGGAGCTGGGAGGACCTTGGACTTAACATAGTGAAGGGAACCCTGATGGCTCTTTGTCTTGGAGAGGGGTGGAGTGGGGGTATGGGTGGAAGGGAGTGGAGGGAAGGGGGAGGAGATGGAAATCTTTAATAAAAAAAAATTAAGTATTTTTATACAACTGAAACATATAACACCAAAGAAAAGTTACCAAACACTTATTTAAGTAAAATAATATTAGTAAACTTATTTTTAAGAATAAAAAGATATATTTAATATTGATGACCATTAAACAATTCATATCTAAAAAAAAAATCTCCCAAGATCTACTTCTTGGAGAAGAAGATTATTCTGTTGTAAGAAAGGCAATCTTGTGATGACCACACCATCAAATTATGGTGCTCAGCATCTTAGAATGCTTTGGACACAATTGGAGAAGTAGGAATGAAAATTGAGTCATTTAGTAAAGCTATACAGGGACCTAAGGAAGCCTTTACAGATTTCCTACAAATTTGACTTCAGCAGTAAGTAGAATATAACAAATTCAGAAGCTAGATGAATAATAATTGAATCTTTGGCTTTTGAAAATGCTAATTCACAATGCAAAAGGATAATTAGACTGCTAAAGGCAAGGTCATAACCACTGGATCCAAGATGCAATCAATATTGAATCTTATGGCAGTGATGATGCTCAGATAGGAGAGGTCATTTTCAGAGGTTGAGAAAATCTCAAAATGCCAAGTGTTATAATTGTGACAAACAAGGTCACCTTAGAAGGGATTGTAAATCCATGTTTGTTTTTCTAAGCATAATCCAACCATAATGCCTGATGTCGGAGGTCATATATGTTGATAATGTGTTTTATTGACATTGGTTAATAAAGAATCTGCTTTCAGCCAATGGCTTGACAGAGTAAAGCCAAGATTAAAGAGATATATAAAGTGAGTGGAATCAGGGAGAACCCATGAAGCTGCCAGAGGAGAAAGACCCAGGCCACCAGATAGAACCTTGCCAGTAGGCCACAAGCTTTATGGCAAAATATAAAATGATAGAAATGGGTTAATTTAAGATATATGAGCTAGTTAGGAAAAAATGCACTTAAGTTATGGCAAAACAGTCTTGCAATAATATAGATTCTGTATGATTATTTTTGGTCTGGGCATCTGGGAAATAAACTAGAAGATTCCCCCAAATACTTATTTCTCTTGTTCCCTATAGACATATAAAACAAAGGGTCTCTTTGTAGTATCAGTCCTGTTAAAAGTAAACTGTTTTTGGAGTTGGAATGTTGCTCTCTCCTTCTATATACTCAAGGATTCTTGTTAAAGTAAAATCTAAAATCTCTGTCTCAAGTCAGAAGAGAAAACTGATAAAAGAAAGAAAAAATATTTAAGGAATATTTTATTGCCAATAATCTCACAATCTTTTGGTTTTATTTTGTCTCTTTAATGCTTTTCCTTGAGACATGAATATCCTATAAAAATTTATAAGATACACACTCACAAATATATATACTTTTTTCCATGATATTGTCGGTCATATAGAGTCTTAACTAATTTTTTTTATTGATTTTATTGAGCTCTACATTTTCCCCTGGTCTCCTCCCTTCCTTTCCTCTCTCCTTCAACTCTCTCCAATGGTTGTTATGCTCCCAATACTCAAGAGATCTTGTCTTGTTCTATTTCCCATGTAAATTAGATCCATGTATGTGTCTCTTAGGGCCCTGTTTGTTTTCTAGGTTCCCTGGGATTATGTTTTGTAGGCTGGTTTTCTATGTTTAATGTTTAAAAACAACCTATGAGTGAGTATATATGGTAATTGTCTCTCTGGATCTGGGTTACCTCATTCAATATCTTGTTTTCTAGGTCCATCCATTTACCTGCAGATTTCAAGATGTTATTTTTTCTGCTGTGTAGTACTCCATTGTGTAAATGTACCACATTTTTCTTATCCATTCTTTGATTGAGGGGCATTTGGGTTGTTTCCAAGTTCTGGTTATGACAAACAATGCTGTTATGAACGTAGTTGAGAACAGGTCCTTGTAGCATGATTGAGCATCCTTTGGGTATATACCCAAAAGTGGTATTGCTGGGACTTGAGGAAGGTTGTTTTCTAATTCTGAGAAATCACCATACTGATATCCAAAGGGGATGTACCAGCTTGCATTCCCACCGGTAATGCAGGCGTATTCCCTTTACCCCACAACCTCTCCAGCATAAGTTGTCACCAGTGTTTCTGATATTGGCCATTCTTACATGTGTAAGAGGGAATCTCAGAGTTTTTTTGATTTGCATTTCTCTGATGACTAAGGATGGTCAACATTTCCTTAAGTGTATTTTAGCCATTTTAGATTCCTCTGTTGAGAGTTCTCCGTTTATGTCTGTACTCCATTTTTTTATTGGATTATTTTTTCTTTTGATGACCAATTTCTTGAGTTCTTTGTATATTTTGGAAATCAGACCTCTGTCTAATGTGGGGTTAGTGAAGATCTTTTCCCATTGTGTAGGCTGCTGTTTGGTCTTGCTGACCATGTCCTTTGCTTTACTGAAGCTCTTCAGTTTTGTGAGGTCCTATTTATTAACTGTTTCTTTCAGTGTCTGTGATACTAGGGTTATATCTGGGAAGTGGTTCCCTGTGCCAATATGTTCATGTATACTTCCCACTTTCCCTTCTATAAGGTTAAGTGTGGCTGGCTTTCTGTTTAGGTCTTTGATCCATTTGGACCTGAGTTTTGTGCATGATGACAGATATGGATCTATTTTCATTCTTCTACATGTTGATATTCAGTTATACCAAAAACATTTGTTAAATATGTTTTATTTTTTCCATTTTAAATTTTTGCCTTTTGTCAAAAATCAGGTGTACATAGGTGTGCAGATTAATATCCATGTCGTTGATTTGGTTCCATTGGTCCTCTTGTCTGTTTTTATGCCAATACCAGGTAGTTTTCTGTATTGTACCTATGTAGTTGAGTTGGAAGTGAGAGATTTTTTTCAGATAACTAAAGATACCATTGCCCCCAGAGAGCAAGAAGTGAATTTAAGAATATCCACATTCTTAAGGCTAGAAAACAAATTAGGTACAAGACTTTGAACTCACCAAGATAGGATATATAATCTAGTATTTTCTCTGAATTTGCCAAATGCAAATTGACTAGACATTTTGATTTACTTATTGCCTTATATATTGTATATAGTTATTCTACTTACTGTATATAGTTTTTTCTTAAATTATTACAACCTTCTTGTTTATATTAGACTAAAAGGGGAAATATAGTAATATTTTATCTATGATTTAATAAATAAATTTTGCCTAGGATCATAGTGCAAAGCCAGCCACATTAGTGAATGATACAACCCAGGTAGTAGTCGCACACACCTTTAATCCCAGAAGACACACTAGTTAGCCATAGAGGTCAGGCAGAGGTGGTACATGGCTTTAATCCCAGCACTAGAGAGGAATATAAGGCAGGGTGAGAGGGTAACTCAATCTCTTTTTCAGTTTAAAGATTGTAAACGTAGTGGCTCTCTTATTGCTGGCTGCTTTGCTTTCCTGATCTTCAGCTTGAACCTCAATATCTGTCTCTGGGTTTTTATTAGCTCTACTGCATTCTATGATGCAGTTTCCATGTGAGTGTCATGTATATTGAGGTGTGACTTTGTAGTGATATAGCTGTTTTGGTGCCACCCACATTTCTATAAATAATTTGTCACCTGTACTCTGGAAGTAAATACAATACACATATTTGTTCAGTATCTTAGACTTTGGTATGATTTTTATGTTGACCTGTCATCAGTGTCCTATCTATGTGTTTTAGACATTTATTCATGTTTTTGTGTGAAGGATGTGTTTGTGATCCAAGCAATACATATACTCAAGTAAGTAAAATCAAAGATTTTAAGTAAAAGTTCATTTTTATTGTCCTCACGTAGATATTCAACAACCTTTGGTCAAAAGTTTATCTTGTCACAATCAGTTAATTTGGGATAAATAATTTGTATACAAAGCAAAGAAATGGATCTGAATAATTTGCATATTATTTCTATACAATTTCCTGGATTCTGTCATTCTTTTAGAAACAATATTATATTCTTCCAATGTTATTTTAGATGCCACATAAGATAAAATAAATATAGGTCAATATATAATGATATGATCTCAGTGAAGAATTCATAATATAGAATCATTGTAGTTGTATTCTGTGCAGATTACTGACTTTTATTGCTCTAAGATACATGAGATCACTATTGATGCTTTCTAAATCTTGCTACCTTAAAGCCAGTCTGTAGAATTGATAAAATTTTTATGCTTGTCTACATCAATTATTTAAATGTCACGACTCATGGACTTATCAGAGACTTCTATCATTAGCACCTCTGAGAAATAATTATTATAGCATTAGTGACTGAGACTGAAGGTTATTTGAACTAAAATATTTATTGAGTTAATGAAATAAATCACTGATACAGTTTTCATATCTGATGTACAAATCAGTTATTAACTACATCATTTAATATTGCCTTAGTTTATGTGAGTAATTTGCATTTCTTCAGAAGAATAAGGCAGATGATGATAAAACCAGTTTTACTTTTCTCTATTGTCAAACAGAATATAATTATGACCCAGATTTTGAAAGTTAGTTTTGAGTCAATCTAGAATAGATGATTTACTTAGGAAAGATAACTTCCTATATTAGTATAACAAAATGCCTGTGTTTACAACCATTATAAAGTAAATTAATTTATCTAGTGAATATTGGCTCAGTACTGGTGAATATCACATAGTAGGTGGTACCATTACAGGATTAATTGTGAGAGATAAATCATATGCAAGACAGAAAACCAAAGGTGGGTAGGAATTAATCTTGTTCTTTGTGTAGCAAGTCAGTTTATGAGTGAGGGACTACTAAAGTATTATGATAACAACCTTAAACTCATCCAAGAAAAGTATCCCAAGAAAGATTTAGAAATTTCTTAATTATTTCACTATTTTTTAATATTAATACTTTGGATGCCAATCATTCTTGTGAGAGAGACCACAGCCAAGTCATGTTCATCATTAAAAGCAAAGCATTGGAATTGTGGGATCTTATTTTTTTATACAAATGAAATAGCACTTCAATTTATTTTTACCTTTGAATCTAGTCATCTATCTTTATATCTCATACCAACCAATGTATTTGGGTACCATTTTGCCAATTGCAGAGAATAACTGAGATTATTCCATTGTTTTGCCCATTAAAATATAAAATTTTATTTTTGCTGTTACACAGTAGAAAGGAGAATGGATCCCGTAAATCTCCCAGCCTTTTAGGCCATCAAACATTGTCACTTGAGGATCACTATATGAACCTATTTGTTTTTCTCTAAAATTCCACAACCCAATTCCTAGTTCTGCAATCTCTGTACTCCAAAGGAACCATCTGCTCCCCTTCTGACTGGGATTCTAGTATTGATGGTGGGCCTATGCTAGTTGTTTGTGCTTCCCACTGATAAAGCTCATCTTTACTTTTCTGGTGTTTCAACCTCTGCTTCTGAGTAACTGCAGAGAGACCCTCTACAGAAGTTTCACCCATATAGTTAGATTTATATACTTTATCCTTACTAAGATAGGGCCAATTATGGTGCCCCAATCACACATGATTACTTAGTGACTCCAAAAGGGTACCACCCTGATGATGCCCAACCTGCTTAGGTGGGGTAGTAGGAAAAAAAGATCTAAATGTCCATTAAGTAAAGGTGTCACTTATCCATAACAAAAGGATTAAAATTATCCTATCCTCATATTCCCAGGTGTCACCACAAAAATACAACATAAAAGACAGAAGCAAGATGTAGCCTCCAAATTTAGTGCTGTCATGATAATCCCTAAGGAATGTAGCATAGAAGACACATACAATAATGAACAAAATTAACAATTATAAATATATTCAAAGAACTCAAACGGGAGTATGGTTAAATGCTGCAATGAATACAACATTTCAAAAAAAATGCAAACATTTGAATTGAATAAGAATTCAAATAAACATTTGAATTGAATTGAATAAGAAAGATAATTCAAGATACAAAAATAGAATTCAATGAACAAACAAAAATTCGGAAGGAAAGCCAAACTGAAATAAAACTTAAAAAAAAATCCACCTTATATGAGTCATAACATCTATCATCAAGAATGCAAATCATGTCTGATACCAGGGAATTAAATAGGCTGAAGGCAGACCTTCACATCTCCTTTTTATCCTCCAGTATTAATCACAAGTCTTTTTCTCAAGTTTGTAGCAGAGCACCTGCTCCAGTCTCCCTTTCCTCTCTGACTGCAACCCCAAAGGTTCACAGAGATGTTTTTCTTCACCATTCTTACCCCCAGGACTTTCAAGTATTCAAGTCTCCAAAACAGACAGACAATTCCTGTGAATTCAAGGACCGTTCCTTTCTAACCACCCTCTTCTCATTTGTTTATTGTTCCAACCCCCAACTCCAGAAGACACCCCCTGCTAACCCACATACCGCTCCTACCAGGTAAGCATGTAGCTTCTCTTCCCTCTCCTTTTGGTCTTCTAGATCCCCATCTGTCTCATGTCCCACACTATAGTAGACATTCTGTACTGACCTATCTTTACTGTCTCTCCTCATTCCGAGGAAACAAAACAAAAACAAAGTAAATCTGGTTGAATAGTCTGACCTCCTCACTCTTGTGAACACTTTCAAAACCTTAGCCTATCCCAACTCCTAAATGTCAGATCCCAACGCCCATTACTTGGAACTCAAATGACCATAACTACAATGTCCAAAAATATTGCCTTACCAGGCAACACACACCATCATACTCCGTGAAAATCCAGAGTGAAGAAGGATGCTTAAAAAATGTCACAGTAGCTCAGAATTGAGTATAATAGAAGGTTATTTATTTAGGGGTAGACTCACAGATAGCAATCCTCTGCTGGAATGGGGAATCACAACCAATTCTGCAGCCGGAAAAGAGGCCGGGTACACACTATGCATTGGTATATACAGTAATAGGCCACACCTAAGTGGGCAGGTAACTTAAAGGCTATTGGTGGTAGGAATTCCTACAACACCAGAGAGAAAACAAAACCAAAGAAGAAACACCCATCAACAAAGACAAATAAATCAGCACTTAGATCTATAGACATACCAAGCCCAGATGCATAGACACCAGCATAAAAACATAATAATGGCTAGGGCAATATGTGTCCCCTAGAGTACAACAATCCTACCACACAGGGCCTTAAAGAGGCAATTAATAAATCTCTTGACAGAGGTTGACTCTGACTCTTTTACAGGCTTTTGGGACCCTGCTCCTCATGCTCGGTCACCTTGAACAGCCTTGGTGCATAGGGAGGTGCTTAGTCTTATTGTAACTTGGTGTGCCGTGTTTTATTGATACTCGTGTGAGGGCTGCCCTTTTCTGGGCAGAGGTGGAGGAGGAATGGATGGAGCAGTAGGTACAGAGGATGGATGAGGGGAACCTGAAAGGGAGGAGGATGTGCCCAGGTTCTAAAGTATATAAATTTATTATAAAGCACATAAAGGGATGTTTCTTTGGTATAAACTAAGACCAAAGTACTGGTTCAGAATCAGAAAACAGTTTGTGCTGCATGTGAGTCAGATACACTGCATCTGAACTCCCACAGTTTTAGAGAAGGCACTATGCCATATTTGGGAACAAGGACAGGCTCTCTCAGAACTGGAAAAAAAAGAGAGACAGACAGGCAGACAGACAGATCTGAAGGAAGGAATGAAAGAGAGAGAAAGACAGAGGGATAGAGGGAGGGAGAGAGGGAGGGAGGAAGGGAGGGAGAGAGAGAAATTCAAGAAAGCACAGTGTGAGAAAATCTACAAATCCGTCAAAGAATTTCAGGATAAAACAAACAAAGCAAGAAAATGAATAAAACTATTTAAAACTTGAAAATGGAATGAGAATTGATGAAGAAAAATAAAACAGAGTGAATTCTGAATATGAGAAATTCATAAATTTGAAAAGGAACAGAGAGGCAAGCTTTAACAACAGAATACAATTAATGGAAGAGAGAATCCCAGTCATTGAAGATATTAGAGAAGTGAGTACATCAATTAAAGTAATTGTTAAATCTAAAAATCTCCTTGACAGAAAACATCAAGGATTTCTGGGACACTGTGAGAACAAACTTAAGGTTAATATAAATAGAGAAATGAAAATCGTCCAGCACAATGGTAAGAAAATACTTTCAAAAAATCATAGAAGAAAAATTCCTAACCTAAATAAGATCCCTATAAAGGTCCAAAACAAAACAAAGCAAAAACAACAACAGCAATAAGAATAATACCCAATAGATTGAAACAGAAAAGGAAGTTTCATCAGTTCATAATAATCAAAACACTAGCTCTTTCAACTTCCTCTCGCAGAGGCAGCTTCGCCTCTGCCTCTCTCCCCACTTCTCTGCTTCCCCCCTCTCTCTTTCTCTTTCCCCCTCCCCCCTTCTCTTCTTCCTCTTTTCCTGCTCCCTCTCCTGTTCCTTCACCCCACTGTGGAACACCCCCTTCCCTAATAAACAACCTTTCCATGCACGTGGTCGAGTCCTGGGTTCCTCCCTTCGACTCAGCGGTAAACACAAGCCGCAGGAAGAAACACAGCACTTTGAACTTCGGATGCTTTATTGTACAAAGAAGAATGTTTTGCAAGCAATTTCTCCAGCCAACATGGAAATTCTCATGCGAGTTTTGTCTGATTGTGATTCATGGGAGGAAGGAGATCCTGAGGAAGTGGGTAGGAAGAGAGAACTAACTCTGAAATGCCTGACATAAGTGGTACATATTCCAGAGTCAGGTGGAAAACAGTACCATACTGGAGAACTATTTTAAATTGCTCAATTCAGATCACTCAGCTTTACCCAAACAGAGGAAGTCCATGCAGTGGGAAAGCCAGTTCATAGCTCTGCAGATTAAGATGCTCAATACCATCACAGCCATGTTAGACTGTGAAAACAGGCCTGTTCTTCTGGCCATTTTCCTTAACAGTAATTGCTTTGAACATCTCGTATGACTTCTACAGAACTGCAAGAAAGCAGTTATTTCTGGAAGGGATGTACTGCATATGTGGATTCTTGGATTAGTTTTCAAGAGACATGAAATTCCAGTTGGACCTCAATCTGCTTTTAGGTATTTCAGGGGTGGTTAGATTTTTTGGCTGTATCAACAATTCAAGCTTTGACAGTAGTGATGAAGAATTTTCCAGCTGCTAAGGTTGTAGAAGGTGATCATACTTCAGTTGGTATTTGGGACATTAGTAATGGCCATCCTCTCTTGGTTCTTATCCAATGGCTTCCGGAGCTAGAATCACATGACCTCTCTGACAATCTCTGATTGGCTGAAAAAAAATTGTTATATTAATAGACAGAGCTGAATTATGTATGTGAATGCAAACATGGGAATAAGAATCATTGAAACCCTTGAATCCCATTCTTCCCTACATCGAACTTGTGCTGAGAAGTTGATAACAATTCTTGGTTCATTGGGGAGTCTGTCTGTGAGCTCAGAAGAAATCCATCGACTACTATGATTGTTGAGAGTAGATGAATCTGAGTTTATTCACCCATATACCATTCCTGTGACTCGTGCAATTCTGACAATGGCAAGGAAACTCAATCTTGAGAGTGTATTGCAGCATTTTAGTCACATAGCATGGCAGGAATTTCTGTGCCTGCCATTCAGAAATGGCCTGGGTCTGCATTTTCCTTCTCTGCTTGGTTTTGCTTAGATCAGGATCAATTACCCCTTGACATTTCTAACAAAAGAGGAAAAGGATAACAATTATATAGTTTTTTTTACAGGAAGTGGAATGGGTTTTGAAGCTTTTATTACTCAGCACAACATAACCATTGTTCACATGCCTGGAAAAAGGCCCTTTGGTCAGAGTATCGTCTATATCTATGACAATGGACAACAAACGGTTTCTGCTCCTCTCAGATTTTCTGCCAAGAATGAGCCATTTACTTCCTGTTGTATTGGTTCAGTTGGGCAAAGAACCACTACTTCTCAAAAATATCAAAACTCAGATCCCCCATTTTCTACTCCCATAACCCCTCACCGGACATCATTTGCTGGAATATTGTCATCAGCCTCCTGGGGTGGAACAATTGAAAAATCAATATTAATTACCAAATTAATTTCAGCTGGAACTCGATAGTGAACCCTAAACCCTAACCCCAACCCTAACCCTAACCCTAAACCCTAAGCCCTCACCCTAAAAATGGAATGAAATTCAAAATCTTTTAAACATTGGAAAATAGAAACAAAGAGATTATAGCAGTAATTCCTACGAAGAAAATGAAACTAAAATATTATAACCAATAGTTGACTTCTTAAAATATTAAAAGAATAATTGAACACTTAATTATACTGACTTTGAAACAGAGTAGGCACTTTCCTGTTAGGGAGAATGCCATTAATAAGAGAATGTATGTCTTTGTCCCATGTGAAATGTTAGCTGCTGAGTGCCGTGAGCTGACACATGGAGTTACAGCCAATGGCCTGTATCTCAAACATCTGAGCTGACTTCACTGTGTCAAGCAGGACTGAACATATCTGCATGGGAGAGTTCACTAATGGAAAATAAATGCTTAGTAGTTCAAGCTCTCCTCCCTGAAAAAAAATAATCAATACACTAAACATACAGAACAACCATTATTTTTTTTTCATTTTGTTTTGTGTTTTTGTTTTTTCAAGACAGGGTTTCTCTTAACTTTGTGCCTGTCCTGGAACTAGCTGTTGTAGACCAGGAGAGATGGCTCAGCCATTACAGGCTAGGCTCACAACCAAATATTAAATTTTAAAAGCTGTGAAAGAAAAAGACCAAGTCACATATAAATGCAGACTTACTAGAATCACACCTGATTTCTCAAAGAAGATTCTTAAAGCCAAAAGTATCTTGACATATATGGTGCAGAATCTTAAAAATCACAGATGTTAGTACAGACTGCTATACCAAGCAACAATTTCAATTACCATCAATGGAGGAAAAATATATTCAATGATAAAGTCAAATTTGAACATCTATCTACAGATCTAATTCTACAGAATGTGCTAGAGCGAATATTATAATGTAAGGTATATAACTACACCCATGAAATCACAGGGAATAACCTTTCACCAGCAAAATCAAAAGAAGGAAAACACATGCACACAGAAACACAAACATACACACACACAACACACCCGCACACACACATACAAATACACACACACACACACAGAATAATATAATGGATGCAAAAATAGGGTCTATCACACTTCTGAATTCAAAGAACACCAAGGATAGACATTACCTATGAGTAAAGGGTTGAAAAATGTTATTTCAAGCAAATGGACCTAAGAAACAAGCAGGTGTAGCCATATTAATATCTAATGTCTGGTATATATATATACATACATTATATATTAATTAGATATTAATATATTAATTAATTAGATATTAATTAGATAGACATTAGATATTAATTTGGTATATATATATTTGGTATATATATATATATTTGGTATATATATATATATATATATATATATATATATACCAAAACAAATCTAATAATGCAGATAGGGAAAAAAGCTACATATTCACTAAAAAATTCTATCAAGATAACATTATTATTTTTAATATCTATCCTCCAATCATGAGGGCACACAAGTTTTAGATGAAATACTAACAGCTCAAGGCAAATATTGCCCAACACTTATAGTGAGAGACTTCAAATGCCCAACTCTCACCTATGGACTTAGCATCAAGAAAAACACTAAGTAGAGAAATACTGGAGAAAACAGATATTTTAAGCAAATAGACCTAACAGATATTTACAGAATATTTCACCCAGACAGAAAAGAATATACTTTCTGCTCTACACATCATGGAACTTTCTTCAAAATTTAGCATTTATTCAGATACTATGCAAATCTCAACAGGTATGAGAAAACTGAAATAACACCCTGCATTCTAATCAGACTACCTGGATTAAAGCTGTATATCAACAATAACTGAAAGAACAGAAAGTTTACAAACTCATGGAAACTGAACTGCTCTCTGTTGAATTAGAAGTATGTCAAGACAGCAATAAAGGACATAAAGATTTCCTAGAATTCAGTATAAATTAAAATACTACATACTTGAACTTGTGGGAAAAAATGAAAACAATTCTAAACAATTTCAGAGGATTAAATGTCTACATTAAAAAAACTAGAGAGATCTCACAGTGGCAACTTATTAGCATACCTGAAAGCTCTAGAACAAAAAGAAGTAAGAACACCCAAGAGGACTATATGGCAAGAAATAATCAAAGACAGAGAAAAAAATTAACAAAATTGAAATATAGAACACTAAAAAGAGTCAATGAAACACACAGTAGGCTTTTTGAGAAAATCAACAAGATAGACAAGCACTCATTCAAATTAACTAAAAGGCACAGAGAGGATATCCAAATAGACAAATCATAAATGAAAAGGGCAACATAACAACAGAAATGGAGGAAATCCAGAGAATCATAAGAATATACTTTAAAAACATGTACCCCACATGTTGGAAAATCTAGAAGAAATGAATAATTTTCTCTATTGGTATTGTAAACAAAGATAAATCAAGAACAGATAAAAATATTTTAAAAACCTGCAGCCCCTAGTGAAATAGAAGTAGCCATTAAAATCTCCAAATCAAATAAATTCCAGTGTCAGAGGGTTTTAATTCAGAATTCACCCCAATTTTGAAAGAACAATATGCCAATTAATTCAAATACTTCTCAATTTCACAAAATAGAAACAGAAGAAACTTTGTCTAATTCATATATATACCACATAAAGTCTGAAGAACAAAATGGAAATACAGACCAATTTCTCTTATGAACACAAATGCCAAAATAAAATATAACACATGCAATTTGAATCCAAGAATATATCAAAGACATCATTCACCATGATGAAATAGGCTTCATCTCAGAGATATAGTAATGGTTCAATAAACAAAAATAAAAAAAATGTGGTTGAGGTGTGTTTCTTGTAAACAGAAGAATGTTGGATCCTGTTTTTGTAACCAATCTCTTAGCCTGTGCCTTTTTATAGGTGAATTGAGTCCGTTGATATTAAGTGATATTAATGACCAGTGGATGTTAACTCCGGTTGTCATTTTTTATTTGGTAGTAGAGATTGTGTGTTTCCTTTCTTTCAGATGTGCTGGTGAAGGGTCACTAGATGTCTGAGTTATTTTGGGCAATGCTGGACTCCTTTGTTTGTGAATTTCCTTCTATTACTTTCTGTAATGCTGGATTTGTGGCTATGTATTGTTTAAATTTGTTTTTATCCTGGAATATTTTGTTTTCTCCATTTATAGTGAATGAAAGCTTGGCTGGGTATAGTAATCTGGGCTTGCATACATGGTCTCTTAGTTTCTGCAAAACATCTATCCAGGACCTTCTGGCTTTCATGGTTTCCATAGAGAAGTCAGGTGTTAGTCTGATAGGTTTTCCTTTATATGTTACTTGACCTTTTTCTTTTGCAGCTCTTAATATTCTTTCTTTATTCTGTATGTTTTGTGTTTTTATTATAATATGGCGGGGGGATGTTTTTTTTTTTTTTTTTTTGATCCAGTCTATTTGGTGTTCTGTAAGCTTCTTGAACCTTAATAGGAATATCTTTCTTTAGGTTTGGGAAGTTTTCTTCTATAATTTTATTAAATATATTTTCTGGGCCATTGAGCTGTAATTCTTCTCCTTCTTCTATGCCTATTATTCTTAGGTTTGGTCTTTTTATTGTGTCCCAGATTTCCTGAATGTTTTGTGATGAGAATTTGTTGGATTTGCTGTTTTCTTTGATCAGTGCGTTTATTTTCTCTATGGTATCTTCAGAATCTGAGATTCTTTCTTCTATCTCTTGTATTCTGTTGGTTATGCTTGTTTCTGTAGTCTCTGTTCGTTTACATAGATTTTCCATATCCGGCTGGCCCTTGGGTTGTGTTTTCTTCCTTGCCTCCATTTCAGTTTTCAAGTCTTGCACTGTTTCCATTATTTGTTTGATTGTTTTTTCATGGTTTCCTAGGATATCATTTACGGATTTACTCAACTCTTCAAACTTTTTGTTATTCTTCTCGTCCATTTCCTTAAGGGAGTTTTTCACCTCCTGTTTAAGGGACTCTATTACTTTCATAAAGTCAATTTTTTCTACTTCTTCTTGATTAGTGTGTTCAAGTCCTCCTGTTATAACTTCGTTGGGTTCTGGTGCTTAAATAAAGGACATCGAGCCTATAATTCGTAAAAAAAATCCTAGAGAAGCTATATAAGAAGGTGAACCCAAAGAAAAACATATAGTTATCCTCCTGGTTATTGGAAGTAGACAAGATTGCCGGACAAAAAATGGGAACATGGGGGTGGGGTGGGATGGGGGGATGGGGGGATGGGGAGTGAAAAGGGTGAAGTGGAGGATGGGAAGAGCTTGGGGAAATAGGATGGTTGGGGTGGATATGGGAATAAGGAATTATATATCTTAGTTAAGGGAGCCATTCTAGGGTTGGCAGAGACTTGACTCTAGAGGGGTTCCCAGGTGTCCAGGAAGACGACCCCAGCTAGTTCCTAGGGCAGCTGAGGAGAGGGTGCCAGAAATGTCCAGATCCTAATGTCATACTCATGAATATCTTGCATATCACCATAGAACCTTCACCTGGCATTGGATGGAGAAAATGACAGAGCCCCACATAGGAGTACCAGACTGAGCTCTCAAGGTCCTGATGAGGAGCAAAAGGAGGGAGATCATGAGCAAGGAAGCCAGGACCACGAGGAGTGCTTTTACCCATTGAGACGGTGGAACAGATCTAACGGGAGACCACCAAGTCCAGTCAGAATGGGACTATTGGAACAGGGGACCAAACCGGACTCTCTGAATGTGGCTGACGGTGGAGGAGGACTGAGAAATCAAGGACAATGGCAATGAACATGAACTCTACAGCATGGACAGGCTCACTGTGAGCCTTATTCCATAACAAAATATGCATCCAGAACTAATGGGAGACCACCAAGTCCACTTGGAATGGGACTGATGGAACATGCGACCAAATCGGACTCTCTGAAAGTGGCTGATGGTGGAGGCTGACCGAGGAGCCAAGGTCATGGTCTCCTCGACATGATGGGCTTGGTCTCTACGACATGGACGGGCTCTGTGTGAGCCTTGTCAGTTTGGTTGCTCACCTTCCTGGACCTGGAGGGAGTTGGGAGGACCTTGGACTCAACATAGTGTAGAGAACCCTGATGGCTCTTTGGCCTGGAGAGGGAGGGAGTGGGGGTATGGGTGGAGGGGAGGGGAGGGAAGGGGGAGGAGGAGGGGAGGAGATGGCAATTTTTAATAAAAAATAAATAAACTGGAAACAAAAAAATAAATTTGTGGTTATCAAACAAAGTAATGATTAAAAAAATGAAATAAAAAAATGTAATCTACCCCCATAAAAAAACTGAAAGACAAAAACAGCAGGACTATTTCATTAAATAGAGAAAAAACATTTGACAAAATCCAACATCCTTTCATGATAAACATCTTGGAGAGATGAGGGATAAAAGAGACATGCCTAAATATAATAGTTACTTTACAACAAGCCTGTATCCAACAGCAAATTAAATGCAGAGAAGCTCAAAGCAATATATAATAAAATTAGGAACCTATCTAGATTTCTGATTCTCCTCATATCTATTCATTATATATAGTACTTGAAGTCTTAGCTAAAGAAATCAAATACTTAAGGCTATCAATGGTACACAAATTGAAAAGGATAAAATCAAAGTACTCTTATTTGCAGATGATTATAATAGTATACATAAATGCCACCCTGAACATCCTGAGAGAACCCATACAGCTAGTGAACACTTTCTCCAAAGTATTTGGATGCAAAATTAATTCACAAATATCAGTATCACTCCAATATACAAATGACAAACAGAAAAAAGAAATCATGAAATCAACACCTTTTGCAATAACATTAAATGACATAAAACATCTTGGGGTAGCTCTAAACAAACAAGAGAAAGTCTTGTACTATAAAATATTTAAGTCTTTGAAGAAAGAAATTCAAAAACATATCAGAAGATGGAAAGATCTCCCATTATTATGGATCAGTGAGGTTAACATAGTAAAACTGACCATCCTTGTGATTGGATAAAACACAATTCCAATCAAAATTCAACGCAATTTTCAGACTGTCATAGGACAATTCTCAGATTCATATGAAAAATACCATACCCTGATGACTAAAAAATGAAAAATAATAATCCTGAGAAATAAAAGAATGGTTGACAGGTTTTACCATTCCCTGTCTCAAGTTTTCGTGCAGAGCTATAGTATTAAAACTCACATGGTATTGGCATTAAAAATATGTTGACAGCTAGTGGTGGCACATGCTTTTAATCCCAGCACTAGGGAGACAGATGAATGTTGATATCTGTGAGTTCAAGGCCAGCTTTTGCTACAGAGTGATTTCCAGGATAGGCTACAAAGCTACAGATAAATCCTTTGGCATAAAAACAAAGAAAAGAAAAGAAAAGAAAAGAAAAGAAAAGAAAAGAAAAGGAAAGGAAAGGAAAGGAAAGGAAAGAAAAGAAAAGAAAAGAAAAGAAAAGAAAAGAAAAGAAAAGAAAAGAAAAATAGGTATGTTGGTCAATTCCATTGATCTGAAGAACCAGACATGAATTCACTCACTGTGGACACATGGTTTTTAATAAAGAAGGCAAAAATACACAATGGAAAAAAGACAGCATCTGAACAAATGGTGTTGGTCAAAATGGATGTCTGCATGTAGAAGAATGCAAATATGTTCATATGTATCACCTTACACAATACTTAATTCCAAATGAATCAAAGACCTCATCACAAAACTAGATACCCTGAACCTGAGAAAAGGAAGTGAGAATATCCTTGGACTCATTCTCTCAGGAAACAACTTCCTGAACAGAAAACTGATAGTATAGGCATGAAAATCAACAGTTAATAAATAGGACCTCATGAAACTGAAATTTTCTATAAGGCAATCAATTGTGTTGTTTGCCAAGGTTTATCCCATGAAATTCTTACAAAAATCCATACTGTTGTCAAGACAATGTGTTTCTCTCTTCAAACTGACAGGAAGGCCCTGTTTCTGTGGAAAACACTCGTACTATTAATTGAACATGGAAATACTGAGCTGATACCAACCTAAATGAAAACTTCATTTCTACATTCTAGTGTTTTTGATGCAGGAAGGTAGTTCTGTAGACTACCAAAAGGGAAACTTAACACTAACCCAGCCACAAAACCTCTGATTACAATCATGGTCAAGGATGCCATGGAAGACACCAGGAGCTCAAAGCCCTCTGAATCAACTAAGTAAGGCAGATATGAACTCTCAGAGATTGAAGCACCATGCACTGGACAGACACATGTCTACACCAAGTCCTCTGTATGTGTATTATAGCTTTCAGCTTAATATTCTAATTTCTAATGAGAGACAGAAAATGAGTGGATCCTCAGAAGAACTGGCAGTAAGGGGAAAAACTATAATCAGGATATATTATTGGAAAATAATCTTATTTCAATAAAAGAAAAAATTAAATTATATTTTAAAAAGAGTACAAATGACAACAAATGATGACATGAGCAGGGTGAAAGGTGAATGTACCTTTTATGGGAGGCTATTCTCATAAAGGCATTTTGGAAGTCAGTATAGAGGCTTTTCAATAAAACAGAAATAATAACATTACTGAGAATATTCCCAGCAAACTATAAATGTAAGGAACAAAGAAAGGATATTGGAAGCTACAAGAGAAAAAGACTAAGTCACATATAAAGGAAAACTTATCAGAGTAGCAACCCCATATCCATGATGACATTAAAAGCCAAAAAGACTGGATGCAATGGAATACAAGGTCTGAAAGACCATAGCTCCAAACCCAACACCTGGCGAAACAATCTATAATGACTGAAGCAGGAAAAAATACTTTCCATTATAACTGTAGGATCATTGAATATAAGAACAGCAAGCTAGATCAACTGAAGATACTTGAAGGGATACTTTGAATTGAAGAAACTAGTAAGTATATCCAGGAAATGTGAGTGAAGATATTAATAATGTTATGTCAAAAGTTAAATAAGGGGGGACTAATAAATAAACACTATAAATAAACAAAATGATGGGAATTAATACCCATCTTTCCATAATTTTAAAAATGAATGCCCTCAAATTCATAATCTAAAGATGTAGATGAACATTAAAGATAGTTGCTACTTTAGTGAGAAGACTGGGGAAATGTTTCAAGCAAATGGAACTAAGGAAGAAGCAGTCATTTATATTACACTATATGACAGAGTAGATATTCTTCAAACCATAACTAATCAGAAGAGCTAGAAAAGGGTGCTTTACAGTGATCAAGAAAACAGACTTCAATAGGTCTTTACAACTCTAAAAATATGTGCATGAAACTTTAGTGCACTGGATATCATAAAGCTAATTCTATTAGACAGGGAGTAAGAGAATAGCCAGAATACATTCATAACAGATGACTTCAATAATTTATTTTTACCAACAGACTTATGACCCAGACAAAACTGAAGAGAAACAATAGTTAAATGATATCATAGATCATGCATATCTCATAGAAAACTAGAGAGCATTCAAATCTTATACACATTTTTCCCAGAAAACCACTAAAATGGACCAAATAGACACAAAGTATATTGCAACCAACACAGGAAAATTGATTTTATCTTTGTATTTTGCCACAGCAGAATAAAACTACTTTCCAACAGCAACAAAAATAGAAAATATGTACCAACATGAGGTTGAAGAAATAAAACAAATTAAAAATTCCTAGAATTGAATGCAAATAAAAAGATAGCATATCCAAATTTTTGAAGCATCCATTTATCATAACCTAAAACAATGAAATAAAATATCTTATACAAAACCTAGTTAATTAAGTAAAAGACCTGAGCAATGAAAACCTTTAAGCATCAAATAAATAGATGGAAGACAGCAGAAGATGAAAAAATATCTTGTACTCATGGATTTGTAGGACTAATATTGTGATAAAGGCTGTGATACCAAAAGCAATCTGCAAATTCAATGCAAGTCCCTCAAAATCCCAACATAATTTCTTCCAGAAACTGAAAAAGATTTAAAAATCATATGGATGTGATGTGGGATTCCACTCTGTATGCTGTGAATATGTTATATTACCATTGGTTAATAAAGAAGTTTTTTCAAAGAAAGTCTTAGCGGGGTAGAGGGATTATTTCAGGGCAGAATATAGCCAGGGGAAATTGGAACAGAGATGAGAAAGAGAGGAGACAGAGTCAAAGAGATGACATGTGGCTGCCAAAAAAGGAAAGACACCCAGAATTTTAGCCAGTAAGCCACAGTCTTGTGGTGATGCACAGATTAATAAAATGGATTAATTTAAGATATAAAACCCAGCTAGGACTATGCCTAAGTCATTGGTCAAATGATGTTGTAATTAATATAGTTTTGTATGATTATTCAGGTCTGGGTGGCAAGGAAGAGAATGAGCAGATTCTGGTTCTATGGATGCACAAAAGATACAGGATAGGCAAAATAGTTCTTAACAATGAAAATATAGAGAGAAGTATCACCATCTCTGATTTCAAGCTATGCTACACAGCCACAGTGATAAAATAGCAGGGTACAGGAGGTAGAGGCTGCTTATTTGTTTCATGTCTGCCCAGACCCCAAATAATCATTCAGAAACTATAATAATTAAATCACTGCTTAGCCAATCACTGAAGTATATTGCTAGTTAACTCATATCTTAAATTTACCAATTTTTATTAATCTGTACATCACCATGAGGTCTGGCCTACTGGCAGGGTGTTTTTTTCTCAGAGCTCATATCTTTCTTCTCTGGTGGCTACATGCCTTCTCCTTGATTCTGCCTACTCTCCCCTCCTGTATCTGCTTGAAATTCCCACCTTGCCCTATTCTGCTAAGCCACTGGCCAAAACAGCTTTATTCATTAACCAATAAAAGCAACATGAATAGAGAAGGACTTCCCACACCAGAATACTGGAATAGAAGCAAATGTATTGATTGATGAAATATAACTGATAATTCAGGTATAAGTACACACTCTATAACTCCCATTAGATAGTCCTATACCCATGAGAACCATGTGTCCATTTGAATAACTTGATAACTCTAATGATAAAAATCAGAATTTCTTCTCAAAATGTACTAAAGCATGATGGAGGAGGGTCTTCTGTCTATGTGTTACTTTCATTGGTTAATAAAGAAATTGCCTTGGCCCATTAGTTTCAGCCTCTTATTGGCTAATTCTCATATCTTACTTTCACCCATATTTAGTAATCTGTGTAGCACCACGAGGAGGTGGCTTACAAGGAAGGAACTTATCCTGTATCCATCTTGGAGAGGAGAGCTATGGTGTCTGCCAGAGGCGTCTGCCTAACTCTGCTTTCTTTCTCCCACAATTCTGTTCTGTCTACTCTGCCTACCTAATTTTTCTGTCCTACTAAAGGGCCAAGACAATTTCTTTATTAACCAATGAAAGTAACACATAGACAGATGACCCTACTCCATCATTTCCCCTTTTTCTGTTTAAACAAAAAAGAAAGGCTTTAACTTTAACATAGTAAAATTAGATATAACAAAACAGTTATCAAGCAAGAATTACAGTTACAATATTTATATCTATTTTATCTTTTATTGTAACTAAGGAAAACTAACTATAACTAACCATTCTTCAACTCCACCAAAGACTCCAGAAGGATATAATATTACCTAAGTAAACAAGAAATAAGCAACTTTCAAAACTCTAGAAATGACAGAGACATCTCGCTGCCTGGACAGTCACCCAAAGTTCTTTTGTACCGTTAGGGCATCCATCTTCGGCCACAGGCCCATAGTATCCAGCAGACATTTCCATGAAGCACAAAATTTCATAGACAGTTCAGTCACTTTTTGCTGTGTCCTGCAGAATGTCTTGTAGACTCTTTCATGAATCAGGAAACCCGAAAGACCATCTCACCTTTAGACAAGTTCAGCAGTCCTCTCTCTGCGGGTTCTCTGTGTCCAATTTATGCAACAGTCCAGGCAAGAGCAGTTTCTTGCCCAAATGGCTAACCAACTCCATAAGGAGCCTCTTTGATGCCCATCTTCCTCTTGAAGTAGCTGGTGTTGCCAGGAGCAGATGTGTCTCATTGTCATGAGAAGCCCTAAGTAATTAAAACATTAAATACCATATTCTGTAGTCTTTAAAGATATGAAGAATGCCTATCTAACTAAAATATATCTCTATATATCTAGAAAATCTAACTAACATGACTACAAGCTTGACTATTATCGATGATTATTCATTAACAACCTATATTTCCTAATTAAACATTACATTTTTAAATGAACTACACAATCAAAATACCTTAATCAATATCAGAAATGCATATAATATAACAAAATTGACCTTGAAATCCATACCCATGCAAATTATTCATATCTATATCATATCCCCCTTTAAATGTAAAAGAACATTTATAAACAATATTTGGGAATATGGGTGCAGTTATTTCTCTCCAAATGCTTCGTGCTGAATGGGGGCGCTGTTATTCATGCCATTCATGTTATATAACCTATGTGCTAGGTACGTCTCAGTCGGCAGTTGAGTGAAGTATTTTTTGAGGGTGTTCACAGCAACCATTCAGGAGGGCATGGTCTATTTACAGTATTGGGATAGAAGCAATCCACAGAGTCTCATCCTCTGTGAAAACAAAAGAAGACCCTCTCCAAAGCATCATATCCTTAGATCCAAATTCTGAAGTCAAGATATCTTTAGAACATATATGTTGGTTTAGTTTGGCAGCCCATACAATGAAATGTTTTTCTGAACTTAGCTCCTTCATAGTCAAAAAGTTCAAAGAAAACACAATAATACAAAGAATCCAGACTTTCTGTGAATTTTCCATTTTTATGTGGCTTATTTTTCTTTACTCCTTTTAATCTAAAACTATCTGTTTAAAAGCATTAACTTTATTCTCTATATGCTTTTTCTTCTCTCTCCCAAGCCTATGTACATTCATCCAACATTGTAACCCATTTAAAGGTCTTTTATATCTGAATCTGTCCTGTTATGAATCTGTAATTTTTTTTACTATCCAGGAGCACTTTTGTTTTGTGCTTTTAAATCACTAAGTGCTTAAGAATCTAAGCTGTGACATTCCTAGGTTAAAAACAGGTACTGCTTGCTTGCAACACCCAGTCCAACATGGCGGAGCCATTGTGCCTCTGATTCTTGCACATTGCACCACTAGCATGGCGAAGCTGCCTGTGCCTCTGAGCTGTGGCACTCAATGTCCCCCTTTTAGGCACACAGTGAGTCTATTTGCCATCAAACAAATCATAGCACTTTACTCCAAATTCTGCATTCAAAAGCTCTGTCTCCCGCAGGAGCCAGACAGAGATCACAATGGCACAGCCCAGAAACTAGTATTTCAAAACTGCCACTTTCTCATAGACCTGATCCCACTGCCTACACAGGCAGAGAGAGCCGAACCATGGGCATGGTCTGAGCTACTTTATTCCAGACCTCAAGTGGGCACACAAACGTCTGGGCCCAGAAATGCTCCATAGCCAGAGTTTACACTGGCGGTAGCTGCTTTTTTTTGCCGCTATTGCTAAATCAGGAAATCTCTCTGCAGCATGCCCTAGCAAACAGCAAAAGGCTGTATTAAACTCTCTCTCCCTTTTTTAAAGCCCTCTCAGGTTTTTAAGTGGATTTAGTCCATCATGTTGGGCGCCACTCTGTAGTAGTGAGGCAGCAGGCTGCGTCCTGGCACCCGGCTAGATTTACACCCAAAATAATTAGGCCCAATTGAAGAAGGAGTGGCTGGGCTGCATTCCAGCCCAGCTCCTGCACAGCTAGCTCAGCCCCAGAATAATTACATGGAAACTGTATTCATTTAAACACTGCTTGGCCCATTAGCTTTAGCCTCTTCCTGGATAACTCTCACATCTTGATTAACTCATTTCTATTAATGTGTGTAGCACCACAAGGTGGTGGCTTACCAGGAAGTATCTTAGTCTGTGTCCATCTTGGAGAGGAGAGCTATGGTGTCTGCCTGAGGCATCTGCCTGACTCTGCTTTCTTTCTCCCACAATTCTGTTCTGTCTACTCCGTCTACCTAATTTTTCTGTCCTACTAAAGGGCCAAGGCAATTTCTTTATTAACCAATGAAAGTAACATATAGACAGATGACCCTTCTCCATCAAAAGCATATAAAAGAAAATAAATGATTAAATCCTAAAATAAATGTCTTCTTCAAGCCCTTCTTCAACCATACCTGTGAAAACTTATAAATAATTTAATTCATTTTATTTGTTGTACTTTATGGAAATCTTAAAGGTTTCAAGGGAGTCTTGCTCATAAGAATGTTGCAGATTGACGTAGTTTCTGTAGAATATATTTAATACAGAGGTTAAAGACATGTGAAATGGTTTCTTTGTGGTAAAAGAGATGGGTCAAAGAGTAAAAGCAATAGTTGTTCTCGAGAACCTGGTTTGAATCCCAGGTTCCACATTCCCACTCACTGCCATCTATGACTTCTATAATTTTCAGGAGAACTGACAACCTATTTTGACCTGAAAAGGCATCAAGCAAGCACATCATGACCAGGCATACAGACACACATATAAGAAATTAAATTAAATTTATAAAAATAGCTTTATGGCTATAATTGTAATGTAATTTGACATATTTCTGATCTTTTAAATAAAGGTAAATATTAATTTTAATTAAATTATTTTAATATAATCTCCATTAGAAGGAGATAGAATTATTTTTAAATAATAGCACTCTTGATTATTTCAAAACTGACTATGAATCACAAATTTCTCTTTTTCTTATTTTTTTATATATCCAGATTTTTTAACAATACTTTTCTGACCAAGGAAAGAAAACAAGAAAAAATTCTTTATAAACCATTTTAAAATGTTACCCTTTGAAACCTATTTCCTTCTGTAGATTTTTAAGATTTGTGGTAAATGTTCAATCTTGTGCAATATTTTATAACCACAATATGTGAAGCAAGTGATAATGTGGAATTTCTGGTACTGACAGTAAATGTCAGGAGGGTATCATGTGCAGTCAGAGAGAGAGAGAGACACAAAAGTTCTGTTGGGGAAAATGTCTGCTGTTATATTTCAAATGTTATTTATAAATTTTTCAATTTTAAGAAAGAAAACACTAGCTATTAAAAGTATATAATAAATATTAATATGCAATATTTTGTATAAGAAAACATTTATTATTCTGATATTTTTATTACAATATTCCTCTCTTTTCCTTTAAATATTCCCATATATCAGTCCCCACACTTCTTCAAATTTCATGGGTACTTTTTTCACTAACTGGTATTATACAAATATATGTATATTCTGAAAAAAGGGCTGCTTATTCTGTATAATGCTACTTGTATGTATGTCTTCAGGGCTGACTACTTGGAACTTGACAAATAAACTACTAATGTGTTCTTCCCAGGGAACAACCACCTTTCCATCTCCTAGCCTCCTCACCTTCCCAGAGATTTTGTTTATGCTTGAAGCCTCATGGGATTTTCTTCATCCAATTTGTCATGTTCACTGGTAGTACCCTTATTTACCTCATGTTTGGGCAGTCATATTGGTAAATTGTAAATTAATGAGTACAGTCTCTGAAATTCCTAAGAAACAGTCTCACAGAAAACTCTCTGATCCTCTAACTTTCATTATCTTTTTGCAGCCTCTTCCTCAATGTTCCCGGAGTTTTAGGTATATCAGGGTTTTATAGATAAATAAATGCATTTTATAGATAAATAAATCACAGCAATGTACAAATACTGGTTGTGGTTTTCTAAGGTGGTGTCCACCTGTTGCAAAAGACGTTTCCTTGATAAGCTATGAGGATTACATTTATCTATACATATAAAGACAAAGTATTGTTAGTTATTTTTCTGATTTAGTAAATTAGGGACTGTAGATTCTCTTGCAATAACCATGATTTCACTGTCACTAAGTATTTTATTATGTTTCCAAAACCAGGCATGTTCATTTTTTTTCTATTTTTTTAGACATTTTTTATGTAAAATTATTTTATTTTATGGCCATTGAACTTTCAATTAAAAGTTTATTAACAATGTTGCTATTGTTTCCCCATTTTTCTCATTTTTTTATTAAAGATTTCCATCTCCTCCCCCTTCCCTCCACTCCCTTCCACCCATACCCCCACTCCACC
Organism: Arvicola amphibius; assembly: GCF_903992535.2. Taxonomy (NCBI): domain Eukaryota; kingdom Metazoa; phylum Chordata; class Mammalia; order Rodentia; family Cricetidae; genus Arvicola; species Arvicola amphibius. The sequence goes on from NC_052047.1 coordinate 89,591,244, forward strand.
CCTCTCCAAGACAAAGAGCCATCAGGGTTCCCTTCACTATGTTAAGTCCAAGGTCCTCCCAGCTCCCCCTAATTCCAGGAAGGTGAGCAACCAAACTGACAAGGCTCACAGTGAGCCTGTCCATGCTGTAGAGTTCATGTTCATTGCCATTGTCCTTGGTTTCTCAGTCCTCCTCCACCGTCAGCCACATTCAGAGAGTCCGGTTTGGTCCCCTGTTCCATCAGTCCCATTCCAACTGGACTTGGTGGTCTCCCGTTAGATCTGTCCCAACGTCTCAATGGGTAAACGCACTCCTCACGGTCCTGACTTCCTTGCTCCTGATCTCCCTCCTTTTGCTCCTCATCGGGACCTTGGGAGCTCGGTCCGGTGCTCCTATGTGGGGCTCTGTCATTTTCTCCATCCAATGCCAGGTGAAGGTTCTATGGTGATATGCAAGATATTCATGAGTATGGCAATAGGATCTGTACATTTCTGGCACCCTCTCCTCAGCTGCCCAAGGACCTAGCTGGGGGCGTCTTCCTGGACACCTGGGAACCCCTCTAGAGTCAAGTCTCTGCCAACCCTAGAATGGCTCCCTTAACTAAGATATATAATTCCTTGTTCCCATATCCACTTTTCCTATATCCCAACCATCCTATTCCCCCAAGCTCTTCCCATCCTCCACTTCACACTTTTCTCTCCCCATCCCCCCAATCCCCCATCTCACCCCACCCCCATGTTCCCATTTTTTGTCCGACAATCTTGTCTACTTCCAGTATCCAGGAGGATAACTATATGTTTTTCTTTGGATTCACCTTCTTATATAGCTTCTCTAGGATTTTTTTACGAATTATAGGGTGGATGTCCTTTATTTATGGCTAAAAACTGATTATGAGTGAGTACATCCCATGTTCATCTTTTTGGGCCAGGGTTTCTGTAGTGTGGAGCTGTGGGCCGGCTTCCCGCCACCCTATGCCCCAAAATAATTACACAGAAACTGTATTCTTTTAAACACTGCCTGGCCCATTATTTTCAGCCTCTTACTCACATCTTGATTAACCCATATCTAATAATCTGTGTAGCACCATGAAGTGGTGCCTTACCGTTTAGTTTCTAGCATACGTCCATCTTGGGCTGGAGCTTCATCGCATCTGGCATCACTCTGTGGAGAGGCATGGCAGTCTGACTAACTTAGGAGAGGCGTAGCATCTGACTGATGCTTCTACTTCACTTCCTCTTCCTGTTCTGTCTACTCCACCCACCTAAGGGGCGGTCTATCAAATGGGCCAGGCAGTTTCTTTATTAGCCAATGAAATCAACTCAAACAGAAGACTCTCCCACATCACAGGGTTACCTCACTCAGGATGGTGTTTTCTATTTGCATCTATTTGCATGCAAAATTCAAGATGTCATTGTTTTTTACCGTCAAGTAGTACTCTAATATGTATATATTCCATACTTTCTTCATCCATTCTTCCACTGAAGGGCATCTAGGTTGTTTCCAGGTTCTGGCTATTACAAATAATGCTGCTATAAACATAGTTGAACAAATGCTTTTGTAATATGATTGGGCATCTCTTGGGTAAATTCCCAAGAGTAGGATTGCTGGGTCCTGGGGTATGTTGATCCCAAATTTCCTGAGAAACCTCCACACTGCTTTCCAAAGCGGTTGCACAAGTTTGCATCCCCACCAGCAATGGATGAGTGTACCCCTTACTCCACATCCTCTCCAGCAAAGGCTATCATTGGTGTTTTTGATTTTAGCCATTCTGACAGGTGTAAGATGGTATCTCAACGTTGTTTTGATTTGCATTTCCATGATTGCTAAGGAAGTTGAGCATGCCCTTAAGTGTCTTTTGGCCATTTGAACTTCTTCTGTTGAGAATTCTCTGTTCAGTTCAGTGCCCCATTTTTTAATTGGGTTCATTAGCATTTTAAAGTCTAGTCTCTTGAGTTCCTTATATATTTTGGAGATCAGACCTTTGTCTGTTGCAGGGTTGGTGAAGATCTTTTCCCAGTCAGTAGACTGCCTTTTTGTCTTAGTGACAGTGTCCTTTGCTTTACAGAAGCTGCTCAGCTTCAGGAGGTCCCATTTATTCAATGACACCCTTAATGTCTGTGCTGCTGGGGCTATACGTAGGAAGCGGTCTCCTGTGCCCAAATGTTGTAGAGTACTTCCCACTTTCTCCTCTAACAGGTTCAGTGTGTTCAGATTGATATTGAGGTCTTTAATCCATGTGGACTTGAGTTTTGTGCATGGTGATAGACACGGATCTACTTTCATTCTTCTACAGGTTGACATCCAGTTATGCCAGCACCATTTGTTGAAGATGCTTTCTTTCTTCCATTGTGTGCTTTTAGCTCCTTTATCAAAAATCAGGTGTTCATAGGTTTGTGGGTTAAGATCTGGGTCTTCTATTCGATTCCATTGGTCGACTTCTCTATTTTTATGCCAATACCAAGCTGTTTTCAATACTGTAGCTCTGTAATAGTGTTTGAAGTCAGGGATGGTAATGCCTCCAGAAGTTCCTTTATTGTATAAGATTGTTTTGGCTAGCCTGGGTTTCTTGTTCTTCCATATAAATTTGATTATTGTAGTCTCAAGATCTGTGAAGAATTTTGATGGGATCTTTAAGGGGATTGCATTAAATCTATAGATTGCCTTTGGTAGTATTGCCATTTTTACTATGTTGATCCTCCCAATCCAAGAGCAAGGGAGATCCTTCCATTTTCTGGTATCCTCTTCAATTTCTTTATTCAAAGACTTAAAGTTCTTGTCAAATAGGTCTTTCACTTCCTTGGTTAGAGTTACCCCAAGATATTTTATGCTATTTGTGGCTATCGTGAAAGGTGACGCTTCTCTGATTTCTTTCTCTGCTTCCTTATCCTTTGTATATAGGAGGGCGACTGATTTTTTGGAGTTGATCTAGTATCCTGCCACGATACTAAAGGAGTTTATCAGCTGTAGGAGTTCTTTGGTGGAGTTTTTCGGTTCACTTATGTACACTATCATATCATCTGCAAATAACGAAAGTTTAACTTCTTCCTTTCCAATTCGAATCCCCTTGATCCCCTTTTATTGTCTTATTGCTATTGGTAGAACTTCAAGCACTATATTGAAGAGATAAGGAGAGAGTGGACAGCCTTGTCGCGTTCCTGAATTTAGTGGGATGGCCTTGAGTTTCTCTCCATTTAATTTGATGTTAGCTGTTGGCTTGCTGTAAATAGCCTTTATTATATTTAGGAATGACACCTGTATCCCTAATCTCTCCAAGACCTTTATCATAAAGGGGTGCTGAATTTTGTCAAATGCTTTTTCTGCATCTAATGAGATGATCATATGGTTTTTATCCTTCAGTTTATTTATATGATGGATTACATTGATAGATTTTCGTATGTTGAACCAGCCCTGCATCTCTGGGATGAAGCCTACTTGATCATAGTGGATAATTTTTCTAATGTGTTCTTGGATTCTGTTTGCCAGTATTTTATTGAGAATTTTTGCGTCAATGTTCATGAGTGAGATTGGCCTGTAATTCTCTTTCTTGGTTGAGTCTTTGTGTGGTTTAGGTATCAGGGTAACTGTAGCTTCATAGAAGGAATTTGGCAGTGACTCTTGTGTTTCTATATTATGAAATACCTTAAGGAGTATAGGTATTAGGTCTTCTTGGAAGTTCTGGTAGAATTCTGCATTGATCCCATCAGGTCCTGGGCTCTTTTTGGTAGGGATGTTTCTGATAACAGTTTCTAATTCTTTGCGACTAACAGGACGATTTAGAGCATTTACCTGGTCCTGGTTTAACTTTGGTATATGGTATTTATCTAAAAAAGTGTCCATTTCTTTTACATTTTCCAATTTTGTGGCATACAGGCTTTTGTAGTAAGATCTAATGATTCTCTGAATTTCCTCTGTGTCTGTGGTTATGTCCCCTTTTTCATTTCTGATCTTATTAATTTGTGTGTTTTCTCTCTGCCGTTTGTTTAGTTTGGCTAGGGGTTTGTCAATCTTGTTGATTTTCTCCAAGAACCAGCTTTTTGTTTCATTGATTCTTTGGATTGTTTTCTGTGTTTCTATTTTGTAGATTTCTGCCCTTAGTTTGATAATTTCCAGTCTTCTACTCCTCCTAGGTGAGTCTGCTTCTTTCTTTTCTAAAGCTTTCAGGTGTGCTGTTAATTCTCCAATGTGTGCTTTCTCCATTTTTTTTAAGTGGGCACTTAGTGCTATGAATTTTCCTCTTAGCACTGCTTTCATAGCATCCCATAAGTTTGAGTATGTTGTGTCTTTATTTTCATTAAATTCAAGAAAGACTGACAAAGGGCCTACCTTGCTGCAGGCAGCAGGCTAATCCATGTTCATTTTTTTAATGGATCTTAAGTCCAAGTAGAGCGCTATTGTTACCAAGGTATGATTGCCACTACCACAGCAATAGAGTTATCTTGCCATGATGGCCTTGATTTGAACCCTAGGTATCATAGTTGGGTAAGACAGTTCGTAGACTCTCTCTTCCTAGGAAACTTGCATGGAGCCCTCTAATATCATGAAAGTTAATCCTTAAGGATGGGTAGTTCAAGAAAGTTCCTGCTGAGGGGCCTCTAGGACCTGTTTTGACATACATGGTATCATCAACAATAGGGCCTTACCTTCAAGATATGCATGTACTGGTTTTCTGGGAGCCTAGTATGTTTGGATGCTCACCTTCTTAGACCTGGAGTGGTGAGGACCTTGGACTTCCCACAGGACAGGGAACCCTGACTGCTCTTTGGACTGGAGAAGGAGGGGGAGGAGTATGGGGGAGAGAAATGGGAGAAGGGCAGGAGGTAGAAATTTTTTATTAAGAATAAATAAATAAATAATAAAACAAAGAAACAAAAAAGATATGGAGAGTAAGCCAGAGATGTTGGAGGAGGCTGCTTATTTACCGTTGCCACCTGGCTAGCTTAGACCATTGATAATCACACAGAAACCTATCATTTAAATCACCGTTTGACCCATTAGCTCTAGCTTCTTATTGGCTTACTCTTACATATTAATTTAACCCATTTGTATTAATCTATATCACCATGTGGCTGTGGCTTACCAAGCAAACTTCCCAGCTTCTGTCTCCAGTGGCAGCTCCATGGCTTCTCTCTGACTCTGTCTTTCTTCTCCCATGCTATAGGTCAAGCCAATTTCTTTATTCATTAACCAATAAAAGCAACACATAGACAGAAGGACCTCCCACACAACTTCCCTTTTCTTTTTAAACAAAAAGTAAGGCTTTAACTTTAACATAATAAAATTACATATTACAAGACAGTTATTAAGCAAGAATTGCAGTTACAATATTGATATTTACTTCCTATCTATTTTTCAACTCCATCAAAGGCTCCAGAAAGATATATTATGTAAGTAAATAGAAAGTGCATTGTAAGCTACTTCCAGATCTCTAGAATTGACAGAGACATTTTGCTTCCTAGACAGTTACCCAAAGTTCTTCTTTACTGTTGGGGTACATATCTTTAGCCTACAGACCCATAGTATCCATCAGACTTTTCCATGAAGCAGGAAATTTCAAAGACAGGTCCATCTATATTGGTATTTTGATGGAGGAGGTTACTTTCATTGGTTAATAAAGAAACTGCCTTGGCCCTTTAATAGAACAGAAAATTAGGTAGGCGGAGTAGACAGAACAGAATTGTGGGAGAAAGAAAGCAGCGTCAGGCAGATGTTTTAGGCATTCGCCATGCCTCTCCTTTCTGAGTCAGAAGCAGGTTAAGAACTCTCCTGGTAAGCCACCACCTCATGGTGCTACACAGATTACTAAATATGGGTTAGTCAAGATGTGAGAATTAGCCAATAAGAGGCTGAAATTAATGGGCCAAGCAGTGTTTAAATGAATATAGTTTCTGTGTAATTATTTCTGTGTAATTATTGCAACAAAGAGCTACAGTAATAAACTATATGTTGCAATCTCTTTTACTAAATTAGTTTGTTTTGCAGCAGCATGTTAAATAACTATTAAACCTTTGGGAGAAAGGAAGTCTTTTGTATTAAGCATAGAAGATACATAATGTTTCTGATCACAGAAATCAGGTATTTGTATTTATTATAATAACAATAGTTGGGCAGGACAGAGGAAGAATGATCTGGTTTTCTATTTCTATAAAGGTGAATGCAGAGAACAAGGTCAAGAACATCTTGATATATGGATAGATCTCTTTCAAAAATATGTGGAAATATCTTTTATTTCTCTGCACCATAAAATTCTAAGTCTTAATAATTCTAAATCTTAAAAATTGCGTTTGATAAAAACAAAATTGAATTGTAAATACACTAATTTGCTCAGATTTTTTAAAATACAAATTAAATATTTTAAAATGGAAATATTGATAATTTATTAATTTATTCAAACATTTAAAAACAATCCATTCTACTATCAAACTACTACTATAGTAGTAGTAGTAGTAGTTTATAAAACATAACTGTGAATAATTCATTTTTACAATAGAAATTTAAAATATTTTGTGCTATTACTACATTAAGTATTGCATTCATACTCCCCCCCCTGCATTCATACTTTAATTATTTGATCCACTTAATTTTTGCATTAATGCTATATGAAAGAGAGGAAAGCAGATTAAAATCCAGTTGAATGGACTATGTTTACTGAATCTAGTAATGATGTACAAAAATCTGGGATGACTGACTAAGAAGTTTGGCTGTACAATACTGTTATGTTTCTTAGATAAGAACTCAACAGTTTAACCCAGGCAGTACTGGTGCATGTTTTTAATACCAGCACTCAGGAGGCAGAGGCAGGTGGATCTCTATGAGTCTGAGTCCATCCAAGGCTACAAGAGCTAGTTTGAGGACAGGCTCCAAAGCTACAGAGAAGCCCTGTCTTGAAAAACCCCCAAAAAAGGAGAGAGAGAGAGAGAGAGAGAGAGAGAGAGAGAGAGAGAGAGAGGTCCAATAGTGTAAAGTAGAATTATTACATGGAAATTGTAGGATTTCCATGCTAGTTTCTTGCAACAAAGCCTGACATTTCCCCCTTGAAACATCACATGTTCATATACTGAAGAAACACAGAAACAGCAAAGATGCAACACAGTCAATTATTTAAATAAAACTTGTCTTAGGCACTAGACAATTCAGGAGGAGGTAGAATAATTAGTTTATTTAGGGAATCATGGATATGTGACTACATTTTCTACAAGCGAAACACATTTGTAGCATGATTAATAAAAATAAAAATATAGATAATGAGATTGAAACTGAAGATGAAAAAAGCAAAGCAGCCAAGCTACTAGAGAGCTCTTATCCCTTTGAAAACTTCTGATGTGCAATTTCTCTCTGTATATTGTGATTACCATTGATAAATAAAGGAACTGCTTTGTACCTGTACCAGAGCTATAGGGGAACAGAGCTTGGTGGGGAAAACTAAGCTGAATGCTGGGAGAATGAAGGCACAGTGAGAGAGAAGTTGTGTAGCCCTGCCCAAGACAGATGGCAGAATTTAGCCAATAAGCCACAGCCACATGGCAATACAAAGATGAATAGAAATGTGTTAAATTAATATATAAGAGATAGCCAATAACATATTACCCTTAGCAATGAAGCAACTTACTTAAGGTTTTATGAAGTATGTAGCATTTATGAAGCTGTGCTGGTCAGAAAAGCCTTACAGATACACAATGAAAACAGATTCAGACAGACATCAGCCTCTAAATGGGTCGCATTGTTGTATAAATGTATGTAGGGTTGGGAGAGAGAAGAAAAAGAGTAGAGGGTTGGGAAAGAAGTAAATTGTTTGAAAAAATAAAGCAAAGTCCTTAAAGAGAGAGTACAGACAGTCATAGATTAAAAGAGGTAAAAATCAATAAGCCATATAAAGATGGAATATACAAAGAGAGTCTGGATTATTTATACTATTGTGTTTTCTTTGAACTTTTTGACTACAGAGAGACATTTGATTCTGGGGACTGCTAAGCTAAGCCAACATATATATTTTAAAAGTAGCTTTAATTCAAAATATGGGTGTAAGTATATGTTGCATTAGAAAAGAGGATCTTCTTTTGTTTTTAGAGAGGATGAGAACCTGTGGATTGCTTCTAGACTAATATAGTTTTATAAACCAAGGACCCCTGAAAGGTGACCTTGAACACCGCTCAAAAAATTGTTTTGCCCCATAAATAGCAGGAAGAAAATTAGAGAGTACTATGCCTGAATTGCCAAATATTATTTATAAATATTTGCTTAAATTTAGAGGAGAAAATACCCTTCTGGAGTCTTTCATGGAGTTGAAGAATAAATTATAATAATATAGTTTTTCTTATTTATGATGAAAGATAAAATATATATAACTGTTATATTTTTTTATTGATTTTTACTGAGCTCTACATTTTTCTCTGCTCTTATCCCTGCCTTTCTCCTCCCCCCTTCAACACCCCAAGGTCCCCATGCTCCCAATTTAATTTACTCAGGAGATCTTGTCTTTTTCTACTTTCCATTTAGATTATATCTATGTAAGTCTCTCTTAGTGTCCTTATTGTTTTTCTAAGTTCTCTGGGATTGTGGTTTGTAAATTGTTTTTTTTTTTTTTTTTTTTTTTTTTTGCTTTATGTTTAAAAACCACCTATGAGTAAGTACATGTAATAATTGTTTTTCTGTGTTTGGCTTTCCTCACTCAAAATAATGCTTTCTAGCTCCATCTTTTTCCTGAAAAATTTAAGATGTCATTATTTATTTCTGCTGTGTAGTACTCTATTGTGTAAACGTACCACATTTTCTTATCCATTCTTCAGTCGAGGGGCATTTTGGTTGTTTCCAGGTTCTGGCTATGACAAACAAAGCTGCTATGAACATAGTGGAGCACTTGTCCTTGTGGCATAATTGAGCATCCTTTGGATATATACCCAAAAGGATTTTTTGGTACTACTGGGTCCTGAGGAAGGTTGTTTCCTAATTTTCTGCGAAATCGCCACACTGACATCCAAAGGGGTTGTACCAACTTGCATTCCCACCAGCAATGCAGAAGTGTTCCATCTCTCCAGCATAAATTGTCATCAATGTTTTTCTACTTTGGCCTAGGTTACCTGCTTTGACCTGTTTCTGTAAATCCTGCTCTGTATCCCTTCCTACAGAAGTCCTGGCTTGGAGTTGGTCCTGCAAAAGTTTCTGGCTCCAGTCTACTGCCTCAGAGTTCCCAGACTTGGGTGTGCCCAGAACTGCAGAGGACATGGCTCACATTTACTCCCTCAGAGGTCCCAGACTCTTGCTCAGACCTGCAGAAGTTCCAGGTTCCTGCCTATTCCCTTTGATGTCCCAAACCAATTCCTGGACTTACAGAGGGCTTGGCTCAGGCCTTCTTCCTCTGAGGTCTTAGACTTATGCCTGGCCCCATAGAAATCTCTGGATCTTGCTTATTCCCTTGGAGTTTCCAGATTCATATCCAGACTGGAAGAGGTCCTGGCTTAGGCCTAGTTCCTGGGAGGTTCTCGACTCACCCAGACCCACAAGGGTTCTGGCTTAGGTCTACTGTTTTGAAGGTGCCAGATTCACATCTGGACCCTCAGCGGTCTCTTGCTCTGGCTCACTTGCTCAGCAGTTACTCTCCTGTTCCTGTTCTGGTAGAGAGATTGCTGACTCTGGATCAGGTCGCTGACTCCATCCTGGTCCGCCAATGTCCCAGGACTGAATTGGCTCCTAGGACTAGATTAGCTCATGGCTTCTGCTCCAATGGAGCTTGCTTCCTCAGGCCTACTCTGTCCAAGGTAGCTGGTTTAGTCCCACTAACTGTTATTCTTGCTTGATAACTGTTTTATATAATTTTACTATGTTAAAGTTAAACTTTTTTATTTAAACAGAAAAGGGGAGATAATGTGGGATTTCCCTGTGTATGCTGTGATTATGATGAACAAATAAAGAAACTGCTTTGGACCTATAGCATAGCTATACGGGAAGAAAAAGCTAGGTGGGGAAAACTAAGCTGAATGCTGGGAGAAAGGAGGCAGAGTGAGAGAGTAGCCCTGCCAAAGACAGACACCATAACTTTAACTTGTAAGCCACAGCTATATGGTGATACACATATTAATAGAAATAGGTTAAATTAATATATAAGATTTAGCCAATAAGAAACTAGAACTAATGGACCAAGAAGTGATTTAATCAATACAGCTTCTGTGTGATTATTTCTGGCTAAGCAGCCAGCAACTAAAAGCGGCCTCCTTCAACAATCTTCAGACTAGAAGAGAGTGAGTTCTTGTCTCATTCTTCCTTATATTCCTCTCTAGTGGCTTGGATTAAAATTGTGTGCCAAAACTGCCCAGCCTTTATGGCTAACTAGTGTGGCTGCAGGGATTAAAGGTATGTACTACCACTGCCATGTCTGTATGGCTGATTATGGTGGCTTCTTTGCACTGATGTTCAGGAAAGAATTATTTATTAAAAGACCAATGAAATATGACTACAGTTTTAACTTTGTGTCTAAAATAAAAAAGAAGGCTGTAATTAATAAAAAAGAAACTATATGTAATAAATTAAATAACTATATATAATATACACAGCTAATAAATAGATTAAAATGTCTAGTCAAAATGAAAATGCATTTGACAAGTTCAAAGAAAATACTCCATTATCTATCCTCTCTTGGTAAGTCCAAAGTCTTGTACCTAATTTACTTTCTATTATAACTTTCTTTCTGCATTTTATAAACAAGAAAAACTTTCTAGTCTTCAATTCCCTCAAAGACCCAAGAAGAAAGTAATATTAACTAAACAAGGAGAAAGTGCAAGCAAGTAACTTATAAAAATGGTGACAAATAACAACAATAGCTGGCTGCCAGGACAGTCACCCAAATTTCCTCTAAAAATTAAGGCATTCATCTTTAGACTGCAGGTGTAGAATGTCTGACAGACTTTACTATGAGCAGGCTTTTGGCAGGACTGTCCTACCTTGTCTGAGCAGGGTGTGGTGGTCACTGTCTTTGTGTTCTGTTTGTCCCACTAAGACACCAAACTGACAGCAGTTGAGGCAAGAGCACTTTCTTACTCAGTGGCTTGGTTTTGCCACAAAGAAAGCAAACTCCATGTGGGGTTTCTTTAATGCCATTGTCTTCTCTGAATTAGACTGGAATTAGATTGAATGAGACTGTCAGCATCAGACATGTTTTATCATCATAAAAAACCTATATTTTTAAAATATCATAAACATTCTGCATATCTGTAAAGTGCTTTAAGATGACCTGCCTAAAATATTTTTTGTTTATCCTTGAAAGCATACCTAATGTGACTACAAGTTCAATTATAATATGATATTGGTTACTAATATACATTTTCTTAATATTCTAAAGAAATAATAATAATTTTCAATGACTGGAAATTTGCATTACATTGTTAAATAGTTGTACAAGCAAAGCACCTTGAACAAGATTAGAAATAAACAAATTAAGAGCTGAAATCAGCAAAATAAAAACAAATAAAATAATATAAAGAATCAATGAGACAAAGAGTTGGTTCTTCAAGAAAATAAGAAAATAGACAAACCTTATCCAAACTAACCAAAATGAAGAGAGAGAATATTCAAATTAGCAAATCAGAAATAAGAAGGGGAACATAACAACAGACATGGAGGAAATCCAGAGAATCATCAGGTCATAGTTTGGAAAACTATACTCCACAAAACTGGAAAACTTAAAGGAAATGGATGATTTTCTGGATGAACGTCACTTACAAAAGTTAAATCAAGACCAGATAAACAAATTAAATATGCCTATAATTGTTAAAGAAATAGAAATAGTCATCAAAAGTCTCCCAACCAAAAACAGAACCCAGAACCAGATCATTTCAGTATAGAATTTAACAAGATTTTCAAGAAAGAATTAATACCAATACTCCTCATATGGTTTCACACAATTAAAACAGAAGAAACATTGCCAAACTCTCTTATTGAGGCTACAATTACCCTGATATCCAGAGCACACAAGACATTACTAAGAAAGAGAATTACAGAGTAATGTCACTCATGAACATTGATGCAAAAATACTCAATAAAATACTGGCAAACCTAACCCAAGAACACATCAGAAAAATTTCCCACCGTGATCCAGTCAGATTCATTCCATATGTGTGTGTGTGTGTGTGTGTGTGTGTGTGTGTGTGTGTGTGTGTGTGTGTGTATATATATATATATATATATATATAATCTGTCAATGTAATCTACCACATAAACAAACTAAAACAAATCCCCACATTATTAGATGATTAGATGCTGAAAAAGCCTTTGACAATATATGGCATCCCTTCATGATAAAGGTCTTGGACAAAACAGGGATACAAGGAACATACCTAAACATGAAAAAGGAAATACACAGCAAGCCCACAGCCAACATCAAAGTGATTCCACTGAAATCAGGAACAAGACAAGGTTGCTTGCTTTCTTCATATCTATATAGTACTAGAGGGTCTAGATAGAGTAATAAGACAACAAAAAGACATCAAGGGGATACAAATCAGAAAAGAAGCAATCAGACTTAACTATTTGCTGAATATATGATAGTTTACATAAATGACTCCCAAAAATTCTACCAAGGAGTTTCTACAATTCATAAACATATTCAGTAATATAGTAGGATACAAGATTAACTTGAAAAAATCAATAGCTCTTTTTTACACAGAAGATAAATGAGCTGAGAAAGAAATCAGAGAAACATCAGCCTTCACAATAGCCACACATAACATAAAATATCTTGGAATAACTCTAATCAAACAAGTGGAATCTTTTTTTGTAGGTTTTTATCATAATTTTCTGCTTCTTTAACATATCATTTAGAGTTTGATTTTAACTGTCTATAACTTCACGTTCTATAGGGTTGTGTGAAATACCTGTAATATGTTTTATACTATAATGAGCAAAAAGTGTTTTATTTTCTTAGAGACATATGCTAGAACTTTTTCTGTCTTCATTTGTACATGTATACACACAATGGTCATAACTTCTAGCAAATATGTCACTGAGAATAAGCCTGTTTTGAACTGAAAGCAGTTGATCATTGAAAATATGAACAGGTATCATTGGTATGGTGTACATATTTTAGTTTTCCAAACTCTACAAAATGGAACACATAACATATCCATTTGCCAGATTTCATCTATTTCAGTACCTTTTGTGTTACTTCCTTCAGGTGGTGGCATTTGGTTGTATAAAGAACAAGTAAAATATTTTTGTTATAATTTACTTGGTTTGCCAAGTGATGGAAAAGCCTTTTTTAACCTTTGCTAGTCATATAATTTTTGTGTGAAATTCTGAAGCCTTAAGCATATTTCCAATAAGTAATCAATTAATTTCTGCATTACCTTGTACTAGAGGACCTGGAAGACCCATATGGGACTGGATTGTGTTATGTATATGTGATTATGGTTATTCTTGATTATATCTTACAACTGAATAAAGCATGAAGTCAATTCTGAATCATCTGGTATGAATTCAGTGATTTCAATATGCAAAACAACAATTTCTTCATATTGTGAATCAGTAATTATGTTGAGAGGTACTATAAAATTCTTTAGTACCATGAAAATAGGATATAATTCTGACTTTGGTACAGAATTACAAAAGTTTTGATTGACTTTGCTTAAACTTTCTAGTTTGTAACCTGCCTTCATGATTTATTTGCATCAGTATAGAATATAGGGGCTATAGTTCTTGATGTGTCCTGTACAATGTGAGAAAGAATCCAGTTAGTACTCTTTATAAGTTGAATTAGCTTGCTTTGAGCCTATTTGTTTTTAATCTCTCCCCCAAAATTACTATAAGCTCTTTGGTATGGTTTACTTTTTTCTATAATTTGTCAGTATTATCATTATTCAAACATACTTAATTTCTGATGGGTCTATTTCTGCCAATTGACAGTCTCAATTTTCCTTTTAGAACTAACTCAGAAACATTTTCCACATGAGTTTTTTTAATTTTTTACTCATTTAATGTAGTAAAGATATCCATTCTAAGATAACATCTTCCCTGTACATTAAAATTCATATAGGGGAATGTTTGGAAGATATTATGACCAGAATGTAGTTAAGATTTGGATCCACACAATCTACATGTGTCTTCTTTAATTTCTTTTCAAAGTCAGTTTTCTCTCAGCTTCAGCTGATAATTCCCTGGGACTATTTAAGTCCCTGTCATCATCGAAGATTTCTTTAAATTAATCATTTTATCAAGACCTATCCCAAGAGTGTGCCACAGATAGGAAATGTCTGCTAGCAGTCTTTGGAAGTCATTAAGGATCTGCAATCAATCTCTCCTAATTTGTACCTTTTTGGGTCTAAGTTTTTGTAAGCTCATTTTATAGCCTAAATAATTAATAGAAAATCTCTTTGCTTTTTTCAGAAGTAATTTGTGATCCCCAAGGCAAAATTTCTTTACTTTCTCAAACATTCTTTCTGAAATATCTATATTTGAATCAGATAGTACAATATTGTCCATGTAATGGTAAATTATACATTCAGGAAATTCCTTCATATCATTTCCAATGGCTCACTTACAAGATATTGCATAGGGTGAGTCTATTTAATATTCCCTGTGGCACAATCTTCCATTAATATCTTTTCGCAGGTTGATAATTTTATAGGTAGGCACTGTGAAGGCAATTTTTCTCTTTTTCTTGTAAATGTATAGTTAAGAAACAGTCCTTTACATCAATAGCTATAGGCATCCTTTAGGCAATAGAGAAAGCAAAGAAATGCCAGATTATAGACAATCCATTGGCTGATCACCTTAGTAACAGCTCTTATATTTGTTACAATTGTCCATTCCCAGAGTTCTTTTAACAACAAATACAGGATAATTCCAAGTTCTAGTTGATTCATCAATATGCTGAGCATCTAGTTGCTCCTGTATCAGCTGTCCTAAAGCCTGCAGTTTCTCTATTGTTAAGTGCTATTGGTTAAGGTTTTTCTGTCAACCATTTTAAAGGTAAGGCTGTTGATGCTTTTGAAAGATTAGTTGCTGTTGATCCCTGTTCTCGTACAACCTGTATGGTCAGTGACTTCTTTATAAAACCTTCTAATATTTTCCCAGAAGCATGTGTTAATTTATGGTTTGTTTCTAAGATTGAGAAAATGTGAATTTTAATATTCTATTGCTGTAACAAATCATGCCCCCCCATTCATTGCTATATTAGTCACATATGGTTTTAATAATCCTCGGTCTCCTTATGACCCTATACATTTGACCCATCTCACACTCTGCTTTACCTGAGATAAAGTTTCAACCCCTAAAACCTGAACATTTATATCCTGAAGAGGCCAATTTGGATGCAAGATTCTGATGAAATTATTGATACATGGGCACCAATGCCTAACAGAGCTTCAATGAACAAGTCATTTATTTTTATTTTTAATTTTGCTTTTTATTCACTTATAGAAGTTTGCCAAAATACTGCCTTATACTTTCTCCTGAATATTTTGTTCTCTCTTCTAAAGCTGTTCTATTATACACAATATGGTTTCTTACAAAAGGCATTAGGTTTGTCAGTTGTTCTGGAAGGAAATTCCCTTAATGCTGGCAGGAAATAACTAAACCAGATTTAACATGAGGGCCTTCACGAAGACCCTCACCCAGTTTCCTCATGGCAAAGATTACCTTGAATATTCCTTGTTGACCTACACTCATTAGTTCAATGCCTGTCTTCATCAAATCTTTCACATAATCCAGAAGAAAGGGACATTGTGAATGGATTATTCTTTAAAAAACACCTTGTTTCTAGGAACACCATATCTACAATCCTTTTTTTTTTTTTTTTTTTTTTTTTTTTTGGTTTTTCGAGACAGGGTTTCTCTGTGGCTTTGGTGCCTGTCCTGGAACTAGCTCTTGTAGACCAGGCTGGCCTCGAACTCACAGAGATCTGCCTGCCTCTGCCTCCCGAGTGCTGGGATTAAAGGCGTGCGCCACCACTGCCCGGCTTACAATCCCTTTTAAAGTGATTTTGTTTGTACAATTATAACACATGCCATTTTTTCCTCAAACCTATGGAAATACATGCACCACCATGATCATGAGATTCAATATTAATTGTGTCTTGGATCCATTTCTCCAAAGATGCTGACATTGCTTTTAATGACCTAATCATCTTTTTGCATTGAGAATTAGCATTTCAAAAGTCAGAGATTCAATTATTATTTGTTTAGCCTTTGAATTTGATATTGTTCTATTTACTGCTGATGTCAATCTTTATAAGAAATCTATAAAGGCTTCCTTAGGGCCCTGAATAACTTTAGTAAATGACTCAATTTTCTTTCCTTTTTCTTTAATTCTTTTTCAACCATTCATAGCTGCTGCACATCATAAAATCAGAGTTTGGTCATCACATACATGTAGAAAGAGTTGCTGGCATACTTGCTTTTCATCCTGCCCAGCTCCTGTATGGCTAGCTTAGCCCTGGAAATAATAACATACAAATTTATTCTTTTAAACACTGCCTGGCCCATTAGTTTCAGCCTCTCACTGGCTAACTCTCACATCTTTATTAACCCATTTCTATTAATGTATGGAGCACAATGAGGTGGTGGCTTACCAGGAAGGATCTTAGCCTATATCCATCTCAGGTCGAAGAATCATGGCAACAGTCTGAGGCATCTGTCTTATTGCCTTCTTCCCAGCATTTTGTTCTGTCTACTCTACCCACCTAATTTTCTGTCCTATCAAAGGGCCAAGGAAGTTTCTTTATTAACCAATGAAAATAACACATAGACAGATAACCCTCCTTCATCATATACAACTTGATTTTATATAGTAGCATAGTCTCTTTCTTCAAGAATTTGATCTTGGAGATTTCTCTTCATCTTTCTTTATTCCATTCTTCAATAATCTTAGCCTTTTCTCTGAACTAGGTACTTCATTGCAATTGTGAACCAGACTCTTAAACAGCCTTTAACCATATCTATCCAGTCTTTATGGATAATTCCATTACAAACTGACCACAAGTTTAACATATGGTTCACTAAAGGTGAACACATGCCACATAATATTATTGCTTCCTTGAATCTTCATAGCTCTAACACTGGCACAGGCGTCCAGTTAGCTGTAACAGAGCCTCTGGCATATAGAAATTCCTGTAAGGTTACTGGATATATTAAGTTTGGTTGTCTGAAAATCTTAGTCTCTTCCTCTCTATCCTTATAATACAATGCTGAAATTGTCTCTCCATTAAATTCCTCTGTCTGGATGTGAATATCTCTGTGATCTGTGTTATTAGGTTTTTTTCTAAGGCATATATCTTACACTAAGATTAACCAACTTTTTTAATGCTAAGACAAAAAATTATGTTTGCAATTGACATTTCATAAATCCCATCTAAATTAAATATCTTCATTTAATCATCTCATTTTCAAACTGTCTAGCAAATTATTATACAGGAGCCTAAATCCCTCCATTGTAATGAGTTTTCCCATTTTTTAAATGTTGGAAAAAACTAAACTCTCTCTTTTAACTAATTCATCCATTTAAGAATTCTCGATTGTTGTACCAAATCTGCTGATGATGTTGATGAAGATGTGAGGTTGATTGCTGCTGCGTAGAACAGTAAAAGCCTGACTGGATTTGAAGGCAGCTCTTTGGTTTGGCAGCATACTGAGAGGGGGATTCAGGAAGAGCCTGAAACTCATGATGGAGAAAAACGTCAACTGTCTGAAAAGCACACAGGAGATTGTTTGAAAAACCAGGGGTGGTGGGAGGCTGCCTGAAGGCAGAACCAGCCAGGCTCGTGCCAGCGAGTTTTGTGGCATTTGGAGCCCAGGTGCTTCGGGAGTTTGGGTGGCGGTTGGAGTCTGTTTCATAAAGGCTACAGTAGAAAAACCCCAAGCTCACTCAGCGGCCTGGGCAAAACAGAAAAGAAAGTCTAGTCTGGTGGTACTGGTGCCACACATACAGCTCCAGTGGGAGCCCCACATGCAACTCTGGCCTGTACTGATAAATTTTTCATGAATTCGTACCTTAAACGTTGGGTGCCAAATGTAGCACAATTAATAAAAATTCAAATACAGATATTGGGGTTCAACCTGAAGACCAGAAAAGCAAAGCAGCCAAACCACTAGAGAATTCTTACCTCTTTGAAATCTTCAGACTGAAAGACAGTAAGTTCCTCTCTCATCTTGGCTTATAATCCTCTTCGGTGCTGGAATTAAAGAATTGCACCACCACTGCCTGGCTTCAATGGCTAATTAGTGTGGCTGTTGGGATTAAAATTGTGTGCCACCACTGCCTGGCCTGTATGGCTGACTAGTCCAGCTTTTTGACCTTCAGGGAAGCTCTAGTCATTAAAATGCAAATGAAATATCACTACACAAGTTCAAATAAATGATTTCTTATTTAAAAAGAAGAAAGTACCAGAGATTTAAAGAAAAATGTATACAAATATGCCTTTATTTCTATCTTCTTGTAAGTAATGCTATGTGTAATTAACAGATCCTCTAAGATTTTATGAAGAAGGAAAAAGTTTGGAATTTCTTGGAAAATTTCATGAAAAGATAAATGAATAGACACACTGAAGAGAAAGAATATCCAATGATCTTAGATTAGGATACACATGAAAACCTGCTCACAAAAGCCTTTAGTCAATTATGTAATATGAATATATCTTACTGGAAATAAAACTTTATTGCTTACCTCTGTATTTCTCAAAGTTCAAAATCTACTTCTACAAACCCTGCAGGTTTGAAGAAATGTAATTTGAATTCCCCTGCACTTTTATGGGGTTTTGCTTGATTTATCATTCCCGTATTTTTACTTACATATTTAGAATATTTTTCATTTTAAATATAGGTTCAGGCATATAAGTAGCACTATTTGAGTGAAGGAACAAATTGGATGTGATTTGCTTGTGAGAAACACCATACGTAACTGGGTATAAGGCAAGAGCTTCTGTTGGGCATTTTAACTTTGATGCAATCTAAATGTCTGGATCATATAAAACCCTTGTTCTGACTGCTCTGATTTTCATTCTTTGTTTATTATTCTCTATCTTCCATGTCAGGCCTGATACAAATATAAGAGTTTTAAACTCACCATGTTTCTTCCAGGTATTGGCATTGAAATGTCTGTTGTTACAGATCTCAGGGTATGGCCATCAACTCTAAGGAAGTCACTGATTATTTTCATCAAATCCACAACTTTCATTCTTTTCTTGAACAAAGAATGAGTGTCCATTCAGTTCAGGGCTCTTTCATCCCCTCTTACCATTCTGTTACATGAGAGTGTTGTGGAAGATCATTTTAAAGTGTGTTACATTTACTTACGCTGTGGAATATTTGTTTAATGATGCAAAAATGTATTGAAATCTTTTAGGTTGAATTTGTTTAACTCTATAAAACTGTCTTGATGTTCTTGTCTAAAATATCTGATTGGTTTAATAAAGAGCTGAATGACTAATAGCTAGTCAGGAGAGAGAAATGGGTGTAGCTGGCAGGCAGAGAGAATAATTGAGAGAGGAGGAGCAAGATGAGAAGGAGAGAATGACACCAGGGACTAGCCACCCAGTTATAAAACCAGCCATGGATTAAGAAGGAAAGAAAGGAATATGGAATAGAGAAAGGAAAAGGCCAGAGTCAAAAGGTAGAGGGGATAACTAAAGTTAAAAAAAACTCCCAGAAATAAATCAAACGAAGGCCAGGCATTAATAATTAAGAATAAGTTCCCATGCTCCCCAAAAGAGCAAAGAGTAAAGAAAATTTAACTATATGAAAATGTTCTTTGGTGTCAGTTCTTTTTCTGATTAATTTCTTTTGTCTACATTGTGATAATGTATTAGTTAGATTTCTTCATTCTCAGAATACAAACAATGGCACTTAAGTTAAAAGAAAGACAAATAATTTTATAATGAAATTATAGTATAGTAAATGTCAAAAAAGAAGGCAGCAATAAACAGTACGTATCAAAACAGAGGATGTCTTGCACCCATGTAGCAAACAGTGTAGTTTGTCCTGGTCCACAGAGTGAATAAACACCACAACATGATGTCTGATTCATCACTTCTCAGGAAGAAAGGAAGATTCATTAAACTTTGTTCTGAAACCATTCTTTGGCAATGAGATTTCAGAGATAATTAAGTGAAGCTTCACCAAATATTAGAGAATTAAATTTTTCTTCATTGAAAAAAATGTAACCAAAAGATTTAGGAAGTTTTACAGACAAAAGTAGCAGTTTCTATTATAGGTAACATTGTTTTGGAACCAAAAGTAGCAACACTTCTTACTAAAGTTCTTAGACATAAATAATTTAAATTTTTCATAGAAAAGAAAATAATAAAAGTGTTACGAATGTTAACCGTCACTTTCTAAGTGATTTATCCCAAGGTATTGTAAATTATATCATTAATATTATATTATGATTCTACAATAAGATTCTATAATAAGTGAATGAGAATTTTATGACAAGTAAAGCATTTTTAAAGTCAACAATGTTTATTTCTGCCTATGACACGTAAATTACTGTTTGTCTTACCATTCTACCATAAGTAGTATATTTTGTCATTAGGACATTGTATGGAAGAAATATTTCCAGAAATTTTCCAATGCAGAATTTAAAATTTATTTAAGAGAGAAGATATTTATATAAATTCAACATCTCCCTGACAGAATGCTTTGAGATATTTCATTCACCCTAAGGGAGAAACACCAGTCTTAGTAAGCATGTGTACCGCTGAGTTGAAAAAAATGGAGTTCAAATTTAGAGAATCCTAGCCAGATGATGCTAGTTCATACCTTTAATCCCAGCACTTGGGAGGCAGAGACTGGCAGTCCATCCTAGGCTACAAAAGCTAGTTCCAGGACATGCACCAAAACTACACAGAGAAACCCTGTCTCAAAATGTTGAAATGGTGCTCTTTAAAATAAGGGTCATGGTGACTAGGGAGTTTACATGAGTTGTCTATGAGTTCTTGCTGGAATACTTAACTATACATGTTACTTGCTTTGAGTAACCTTTACAGATATGAGGATAAAATGTCCTAAATTGTCAGGTGAATTCTATTTTGGTATCTAACTTTAAAACACTAAACCAATTGTGTTTGATGATTTCGGTCTTTCTTAGAATGAGCTCTCACTCTTGATAATTTCTATCACTCTTTCTTTAGTTGATTTAAATGAGGGTTATATTCTGCTTTGAGTGTTTCTTCAAATGTCTCTGTCTTTAACCATCACTGAACTTGACAGTGAACTCAATAACCATTGTCTTGGGTTGAGAATTGATGGATGTTGATCCTCTGGCATCATAGTCACCAGAGTGAAGCACAACTAACTGTTCCAAGAAATGACCAATCACACACAAAATACCTTCACCAATACTATCTACTAAAAATGATCAGGCCCAAAATAAACCTCATTTCTCCAAATTGTGGGAAAATCAATGGTAAACTTGAATAATGCAAAGAATCATGATGTTATGGACTGTATGGCATTGGGCTGAGGAGAGGTGTGAATGTTCTGGTTTTCTTGCAGTCTAGGAGATATAATGTCCCTAAAAACAGTGTCCCAAATACCTTAAGACAATTTTCCATGCCAAAGAGGGTGACATGAAAATGATAGAGAGTCATATCAATATGGTCTTTGGGCATTTGGTAAATGGTGAGGTAAGATTATTTGACAAGGAAAAGAAGAAGCTGTAGGTAGCAATTGTTAGCTAGTCCCAGGAAAAACACACAGCCAGCAAGCCCCTAAATTCTCAGGTTGTGTGACACTAAGGAGCCAGTAGGCCAAGGTCAGAGACTGAAGCAAGAATCGAAATGACATTTGTATTATTTAGTTAAGAGGGGCTTAAAGAGGTTATAACCTTGGAGGAATGTTGAATCACCTAGGGGGTTGAATAATCAGGATATATTTTTTCTGGATTTTAATAGTGCTACTGGGGTACCTAGAGTTGTGGAGCTTACTAATATTACTTTTTTTCCTATCTGGGATCCGAGAGTCCAAGATATAGACACAAAGAACCACATTGTCAACAGAGGAGGCAGTCAGTAATAATGTACATATGGCAAATGGTATTGGTAAGACCAATATGGGCAGCCTTAATATCTCTCTGGCCACTCTTTACAATAGCATTCTGTATGATCATAGTGAAAACAAGTGAAAAGGTCACTAAATGAAGGAGGATGGATGAAGGATAGCAGTAATGGGTATTCTAATTGGCTTCTCATAGCCTGCAATGGAACAATTTCCAGACCCTGTTTGGAGGAATTGTTTGTTATAAGCAAGAGATTTGTGAACCTCAAATCTTTGTATGTATGAGTTGTCATGGACAGAAAAAGATGAGAGGGAAATAAAGAAGAGTTTATGTCTCATTTCGTAGAATTAAGCATAGCTGCCAGGATAAAGCCTCATTCTTCTGGAATCAGGAACAAGGTGGTTGATCACCATGTCCTCTGAAACTTAAGGGAGCAGGATCCTGTTGGGGTTGATTTATAGGAAGAGAAATTGTCTTGAGGCAGGGGAGTAAAAGCTTGAGGTGGAACAGGTGAATTCAATGAGGATTCAAATTTAATCATTGTGGGGTTTACAAGAATTTATTTAAATAGACCCTGGCATTTAGGGTAAAGGGGTGAGGAAAATTGGTCTGAAGGAGAGAGAAGAACCTGATCCCCAATGTGGACTGGGGACAGACAGGACTTGGCACATGGATGGGATAGGCAATGGTTAGTAAAGTTTCATAGAAAGGAGAAGTGACAGAGTAAAGGAGTAAGTGGTCAGGGAAGGCGAGGATTTGGATGAAAGGTCAAAACCAGCCATCTATACCTGAGCTCAAATAATGAAATGGAAAGGTCACTTGTTCTGTAAACTGAGGAGGGCCAGCAGGAGAACTTTACAAATTGAGCTAAAGTTCTTGTGATAGTTTGGTAAGGTTTTTTTTTTTTTAATGGCAAGTTGATTTATTCTGTTTCCTGAGAACTTGAGATGGTATGGAATATATAGACATGGCTATGGATGTTGAGAAATATGGATAGGGTTTGGGAAATATGGGAAGTGAATTCAGGGCTATTTTCTGACTAGAGGAGGTGGGGATTCCAAAAAAAGAATGATTTTGAGGAGAAAGAGTTTGAAGACTGGTGGTGGGGAATGACTCTACCTACCTTACAAAGATGTCAACCAAGACCAGGAGTTATCTAATATGTTTGATTGTGAGCATGTGTATAATGTCAAGTTGCCAGTCAGTTCCAAGGAAAGAGCCTCTTGCCTGGTAAGTAAGAAAATGGGGACTATGATTACTGGAGTTGGGTCTAACATTTGACAGATTTTAGAAGAGGCAATCACAATCCAAAAGAAATGTAAATTATGTAGGGGAGGCTGCAGGTGGTCCTCAATGAAGTGAGGCAAGGCTTGGTTATTAGGATGAAAGAGCTGGTATAGCTAGGAGAGATCTTTTTGAGTGTCAGAGTTGGGTTGTAGTGCAAGGATGTCCTACAATGGGTGAGATGGGTCTGAGTCTCAAAGGGTCATGGCTCTAGCCACTTTGTTGGCAGCTTAATTATTTCCCTTAGAGATACTTGAATTGTCAGCCTGGTGGGATGAGAAATCAGCAATTCCTATAGCTGTAGAGACATAAGAGGCTTTGAGGATGACTATATTTGTTCTGAGTTGATGATGCTCCTTTTGTTGAAAGTAGCCTACACTCTTTCCAGAAGGTGGTATGGGACAGGGAAATGTGAAGGGCATTTTTGTAATCTGTAGATATTTTGGGATTGTCGCTGTGACAATTAGAAAATGTGAGTGAAAGCTATTGTTTCAGCCTGTTAATTAGTGATATGACAAGGAAGGACCTGTGCCTCAACCACCTCAGTATCTGATACTGTGGCACAGCCTGCTTTAAGGATGCCCTCATGTAAAAAGAAGATGCTGTCTGTGTACCAGGCATAGATGGACTGAGGCATTGCACTCTCCTCTATGTTCAAGGGAAAGAGTAAGAGTTCCTCTAAGGTTTTAATGAAATGATGAAATGGAGGGTAGTCTGTGTTTACTGAGGGGTAGGCATGATGGGGAAGTAAGTGTGGCATCTTCTACTAGTGGCAGCTGGAGAGAACAAACTCAAGAGGGAGAGTTTGTAACATTTTATAACATTAAAAGGTGGGACAGGTTATGGGGGAGAAGATAGTATTGGGTGCTGACAGCATTTATCTTCAGATACTATGATGTTGTACAGTCTTTACTATAGCTATGTCAGGATAACATGTAATAGGCTTTGCAGGCAGATGACCCCAAAGTTAGTTTTTGGATTCATGAATGAGGAGCTTAACAGCTGCTAGAATGTATATGTAGGGGGCCTATCCCTTGGTGGTAAGGTTGATCTTTCACAGATTTGCCATGGTGCAAAGGAATGTTCCAGTTGGTAACCTAGGACACTGAGGTTAAGTTCTTTTTTTTCTGATACACAGAGGGAGAAGGGATGGACTAGATTAGGGACGTGTTATGCTGGGGCCTGAAAGAGGGCATATTGGAGCTTCTGAAAAAGCCTGGTATTGGTTTTGAGAAGGGGTTCATGTGAGGGACCAAGGATAGAGCCTGGGAAAGAAGGGAAAAGGATGGGATCTCAGATGATAACAAACTGTCTATTCCCATGAATGCTAAAATCTTCTTTTTAGCATAGGTGACTGTGAGGAACTGGATTATGTGTCTGCTACCCAAGGTAATAGCTTTTAAATTTGGAGTAATGGTTAGTTCCAAGTAGGTGACCTCAGAGGTGGACAGTTGGACCTTAGATGGTAAGGCTCTATAACTACAGTTGGATAAGAAATTTAGAAGAGCAGAGGTGTAAATCTGGCTATTTTGGGGGGATGGACTATAGAGGAAAAATCATCTACATACTGTATATGTTTAGATTTGGGGACAGACAGAGTAGACCAGAGGCCAGGGCCTGGACAGATAGATGTGGCTATCCCAGAATCCCTGGGGAGCACAGGTGAAATGGGTAAAGATGGGTATCAGGGAAGGTAGTGCTGGTGAAAGCAAAAATATTTTGTGACTAAGTGTCTAGGGCTATTGAGAAGAAGGTGTTCTTGGGGTCCAGGACTAAGAAATAGGAGATTCCTGAAGGGACAGTGGCCAGGGGTAGGGAAGGATTAGCCAGGAAAGTATGGAGTGGGATCAGTGCAGAATCGATGAGCCAGAGATCTTTAACCAGGCAGTAGGTCCCATTGGGCTTTTTAACTACAAGTATAGGGTGTTAAAGGGGAAAGATGTGGAGCAAAATCTTTTTCTTAGGAGGTTAGAGATGATAGGCTTAAGTCTCTTGAGGCTCTGGTATGATAGTGAGTACTAGACTTGGCTGATTGCTATGTAGGGTCTTGAAATTGAATGATCATAGGGGAATGGTCTTTGGCAAAAAGGGGTTTGGGGTATCCCAGAGTTGGAGCTTCACCTTGGAGACTGGCAATGGAAATTACATGTTGAAACCAGTATATTGAGGGGTAAAAAATGGGGAGAGGGGCTGTTGGTGAATCTGGCATCAGGCAAATTGTCAGAGCAAGGAACATAGAGGCTTGCTTTTGGCAAGTTGATCATTTCCTAGTAAGGGAACAGGTCAGTGTGGCAGTACCGGTACAAATTGAATGAAAGGAATTCCCCTGAAAATGCAAGTGAGTGAGGCAGTCTGGATAGGTCAGTACGGCTGTCTCCCTATTCCAACAATAGTGAAAAGAGGAGAGGTGGGTCCACAACACTCCATCAGGACTAAGACAACCTGGTTTCCAGGATGAAGGAGATGGGTCACCCTGATTCTGTAATGAAAACCATGGGAGATGACAGCAATTGTCTTGGCCCCTTTAGTTGCCCATGGCCAGGCCTACAAAACTACCTAAACATAATATTGACTTGGTATCACCATGCTGCAAGGGACATGGGAGCAGTCAATGGCCCAATATCCTGCTTAATAACACTTTGGATATGGCCAGGGTGCTCTGTATGGGTTAGAGAAGACCTGGACCTAATGACCTTCTGTTCTTGGTTGTTTATTACTTTTGGACTCTTTACTCTTTGACTTTTTGGGAAGGCCCACTACCAAGCACCCAAATAAATCACACAGAGTCTAATTTTTTCTTATAAAGTACTGGCCTTTTCTTGGCTTGTTTCTAGCCAGCTTTCCTCAACTTAAATTATCCCATCTACATTTTGCCTCTGGGTTTTTTTTTTCCTTTTCTTCTGTATATCTTACTTTCACTTTTACTTCATGGCTGGTTGTGTGACTGTGTGGATGACCTCGAACATCCTCTTATCCTTGTTCTTTTTCTTGTTCCTCTCTCTTCCTTTTAGATTTTTCCTTCTATTCATAATTTCTGTCTGTCAGCCCTTACTATCTTTTCTCTTGCCTCTTAAAAGAGTTGCAGGTGGGCTTAGAGGTGAGGGTTTTCCAACACATAGTAATGATACATGAAGAAGCAGCAAGAATGTTATCTTTAGTCAGTCACCATCAACTATTTTGATAACATGTAAGAATCACAATACTTCATATAGCACAATATTTAATAGCATTCAAAATTTGGTAGAATGTGATTGGGATTTTATTTCTAGATTGACATAAGAAACACAAAAGTCAGTGACGGTGGAGCACTTATCATTAAGTTGTAGGGCTATTTACATCTAAAACACTCAGTCTCTTTATTCTTTGAAACAGGAAGTAAACAACTGGAATTCTGATTCCAACCAACATTTCTCCTATGACTTCTTCTTTCCTGGCTTGACAGGATCTTATATATGAAAGAGCCATCAAATACAAAGAAATAATGTCTAGAGACACATAGAGGCTCACTTCAACTTTTCTCTTTCTCTTGCTTACACGGCTGCACTCTTTACAGAACTTCCTTTATGTTTATTAATTTATCTGAATAACTCTTATTTGTAAGACTTTTTACATTGGAGACTTCACGCCCGACATAAACTGCTTAAGTGTTATCATCTTCACCTTAAAAGTCAGTGTGCATGTATGATTCCTGCTATTGACTTTTCCTCAGGACACCACAGAGATGTGCTCAATCCATTTTTCCTTACTAATACTTCTGAAGTCACAGTTGGTTGGAAGTATTTGCTAAAAATCTATGATTTTTCCACTAGGCAAGAAAGTGAAAATTTAATTTTTAGGTTCAGCAACTCAGAAAATCTGGAATAAAATGCAGACACTTTATTCCAGCACATTGAATTTACCTATCACTAACTCCCGTGTCTCTCTTTTCAATAACCATTTTCTCTTGGTCATGCATAATCCTCCTTCTTTCCCTTATTTACCCTAGATCTATGTAGCAGCAAAGATTTGGATCCAATAAACATCTACCTGCAAAACTCTGGCACAATTCTTAGGTACTCCTAAGAATGGAACCTACTATTTATTTTTCTCCCTCATAAGTCTTAGTTCTACTTGTGATTTCCAGTCACAATTTGAAGTCCCATCTGAAAGAACACCTGAAATCAGAGACTTCATTATATTCTATCATGGTCTGACAACCTACACTATTGCTGTTGTTTTCAGCCCTTGTCACTTCACTGAGGCCCCTAAACATTCTCTCTGTTTTTATTTCTTTTCCATTTTTTTCTTAATTTTTAGTTTTTCTGTATACATTTTGCAAATGTGTGTCCACCTTTGTAGTTTTACAAGTTTTTGATTGTATGGGATGAATGCTTATTTGTGCTTGAATGCATTTTGATGACAGAGGTCAACCTTTAGGGCCATTCCAGAGTAATCATCTATTTAAATTTTTGAGAAAAGGATTTTCACTGACACCTGGAGTTTATCTTTTAGGCTAGGCTAAAATTGCCCTCTCCCTGCTTCCCATGTGCTGGGATTACATATACCACTGTGTAAAATTTCTTAAATGTATCCTTATGATTGAAATATAGTCTTATTCAACAACCAGTTTAAATAACTAAGTCATTTCCCCAATACCTGACAAGCCGTAGATTATTAATAACATACTAATATATGGATTCTCATTCAGATTGATGTTTGATTCAATAATAAGTCAAATCTTTCACCAAGTGTACAAGGTACTTTATAGGATAGCTGTTCAAATTTCCACTGTGGAAAGTATACTTTTTCCTGCAAAGAAAGGGGTTGGGTGTTTGTATGTGTATGTGTGTGTGTGTGTGTGTGTGTGTGTGTGTGTGTGTGTGTGTGCATGTGCGTGTGTATGTGTGTGTAAGAGAGAGAGAGAGAAAGAGAGAGAGAGAGAGAGTATGCTGCTTGGTTTTTTTGTTCATATGTTTATTTGTTTCCTATGAAATATTATGTTATTATATGACATTAGAATGATGTTTCTCTGGAACTATTTCATTTGCAAAATCTCATCTTTAGGCAAGTTCAGCAGTCATCTCTCTGTAGGTAAAACATGTACAATGAAGCTATCCAGGCAAGAACAGTTTCTTGCCCAAATGGCTAGTAAACTTTTTAATGAGCCTCTTTGATGCCCATCTTTCTCTTGAATTAGCTGGTTTTGCTAGGAACAGATGCATCTCATTGTCATGCAAAAACCTAAGCTATTAAAACATTTTAAATACCGTATTCTGTAGTCTTTGAAAGATATGAAGAATGCCTATCTAACTGAAATATATATCTATCTATATAGAAAATCTAACTAACATGATTACAAGCTTGACTCTTATCCATATCTATTAACAACTTAAATTTCCTAATTATACATTAAATTTTTAAATGAACTATATAATCATAATACATTAATCACTAGCATAAATGTACATATAAAAAGATTGACCTTAAATTGATATCAATAAAGCAAAACCCATACCAATGCAAATTATTCATATATATATATATATATATATATATATATATCACTTTTTAAATGTAAAAGAAAATTTATAAACAATATTTGGGAATATGGGCACAGTTTTTTTCTCTCCAAACTGCTTTGTGCTATATGGGGGCATTGTTAATCAGGTCTTTAATGGTATATCCTGTGTGCTAGGTTCATCTCAGTCAGCAGTTGAGTAAATGAATTTTAGGAGGGTGTTCACAGCAACTGTTCTGGAGGCCTTAATCTATGAAACCATATTGGTGTAGAAGCAATCCACAGATTCTCATCTTCTGTGAAAACAAAAGAAGGATCTTTTTCCAAAGCATCATATCCTTAGACCCAAATTCTTAAGTCATAAAACCTTTATAATATACAGGCTGGTTTAGCTTAGCAGCTCACACAATGAAATGTCTCTCTGCACTTAGCTCCTTCACAGTCAAAAAATTCAAGAAAACATAATAATATATAGAATCCAGACTCTTTTTTTTTTGTTTTTTAAAATTTTGCATTATGTGTTTTTTTTTTCCTCATGGTTTATTTTTTTTTATATTTAAAAATTTCCATCTCCTTCCCTCCTCCTCCCCCCTCCCTCCCCTCCTCCTCCCCCTTCCCTCCCCTCCTCCTCCCCCTTCCCTCCTCTCCTTCTCCCCCTTCCCTCTCAAGGCCAAGGAGCCATCAGGGTTCCCCACTCTATGCTAAGACCAAGGTCCTCCCAACTCCCCCCAGGTCCAGGAAGGTGATCGACCAAGCTGAGAAGGCTCCCACAGAGCCCGTCCATGCAGAGGAATCAGAGCCCAGAGCCATTGTCCTTTGCTTCTCAGTCAGCCCCCGCTGTTGGCCACATTCAGAGAGACGGGTTTGGTCGCATGATCCATCAGTCCCATTCCAACTGGAGTTGGTGATCTCCCATTAGTTCTGTCCCACCGTCTCCATGAGTGAACGCACCCCTCTCGTTCCTGACTTTCTCCCTCATGTTCTCGCTCCTTCTGCTCCTCATCAGGACCTTGGGAGCTCAGTCCAGTGCTCCAATGTGGGGCTCAGTCATCTTCCCCATCTGTCGCCAGCTGGAGGTTCCCTCACGGTCCTGACTTTCTTTCTCATGTTCTCTCTCCTTCTGCTCCTCATCAGGACCTTGGGAGCTCAGTCCGGTGCTCCAATGTGGGGCTCGGTCATTTTCTTCATCTATCGTCAGGTGGAGGTTCTATGGTGATATGCAAGAAATTCATCAGTATGGCTATAGGAACTGGCCTTTTCAGGCTCCCTCTCCTCAGCTGCCCAAGGAACTAACTGGGGGTGTCTCCCTGGAAACCTTTTACTTCCTTTTACTTCCTTTAATCTATGATTATCTGTACTCTGTCTCTTTAAAGACTTTACCCCTTTTTTTAAAGCATTAACTTTATTTTATGACTCTGTATACTCTATCTTTTCCCTCCCAAGTCCACGTACATTTATACAACACTGTGACCCATTTACAGGTCACTTATGTCTGAATCTGTCCTATTGTCAATTTGTAATTCATTATTGTCCAGGAGCACTTCTTAAAAACTTAAGTTGTGCCATATAGGGTAATACAATACCTACTGTTTCCTGCCCAGTCTAAACCTTAACTGCACTGTTATTATGATATATATGACATATAAGATAGTTCCTGCATGAGATCAGCACAGTTCAGCATGGTGGAGCCGCTAGTGCCTCAGCCATTTGGTGCCCCTGAGCTGCACACAGTTCTAGACACATAGCGAGTCCACATTGCCATCAAGCAAGCTGCAGCAATCCACCCACAAACCCCATCCAAATGCTCTGTATCCCAAAATAGTTAGAGGTGGCACTGGTGGCATAGCCCAGAAAGCTGGTATTTTAAAGCCACTACTTTTTTCCTGTTGTGGCTGCTGACTGAGGAAATTCTCTCTGTGGCATCCCACCAGCAAACAGCAAAAAGCTGTGATAAACTCTATATTTGTGTCTAGAATTCCTTTTACAGCCCTCTCAGGTTTTACATAGAGTTAGTTTACTATGTTGGAACGCCAAACAGTTGCAAAGGAGTGTGGGGCCCTTTGTTTGACCCTGCTCCCCAACTCCTTACACCTGAAATAACCACACAGAAACTGTATTCAATAAAACACTTCTTGGCCATTAACTCTAACTTCTTATTGGCGAATTCTTACATCTTAATTTAAGCCATTACTATTAATCTGTTTATTGCCACATGACTGTGGTTTACCAGAAAGATTCTAAGCAGCATCCATCTCAGGCAGGAAATCCTTGGCATCTGCCACTCTGCCCTTCTTCCCAGCATTCAGTTCAGTCTTCTCCACCTACCTAAGTTTTGTCCTAGGCCAAGGCAGATTCTTTATTCATTACCCAATGAAAGCAACACGCAAACAGAAGTAACTCCTACTACAGTTGGTTATTCAGTGAATATGGCCAGCCAGTTTGCCACAGAATCTCTTTTCTCCACCACTGTACTGCTGAGATTACAGGTAACCCATCATTCACACCCAGCTTTTTCCTGTGGGTACTGTGAATCGAAATTCTGGCTTCTACTCATGCTATACTTCAATCACTGAGACATACACATACCCAGCCACTTACACTTGTGGTAAAGTGGTTTAAACACTGAGATACATTCCCAGCCCCATTCTGAAAATTTTATAAACTGGCTTCTAAAAATCTTTATGATCTCTAGGATCCCTGAAAACAAAATTCATTCCATTTACTTCAAATTAATAGTGGAGAGCTTAATCATAAGTGATAATCACTAGCAATTCTTCTTTAAGCATTACCTGAGCCAACACATGGAAGCATAATGAATAGTATATATTAAACTCATATGTGAATTAAACTCATATGTGAGTTTGAGAAAAAAATAAAAATGTGACATAAAATAAACTGTGCTTCTGGGGTAGCAGGAAATGTTACAACAACCAGTCATTTCTGTTTTTTTATTTTCTTTGATCTACAACATGAGTGGCACAAACCTGAAAACAAAACCAAAGAAGAAAATGTACAATTGATTTAAATGATTTTGTTATTTCATCAAGCCTTTAGTACTGTAATTCATACTGTGAAAAATTACTTTCTTTGAAAGATAAAAATGTCACTCACATCCACAGTCAAGAGCAAAAGTATTGTGCTCTTGGGAGACTGTTAGATGACATCTGAATATACCTGTCACTGTCTCCTTCTTCTGTTTGGGTTGTTCTCCTTTTACCATAAATCTATCTATCTATCTATCATCTATCTATCTATCTATCTATCTATCTATCTATCTATCTCCCTCCCTCTCTCTCTCTCTATATATATATATATACATACATATATATATATATATATATATATATATATATATATATATTAAAAATGAGGTCACCACTTAAAATTTCTACATCAGAGTCCTGTCCCCAAAGACCCTGAGGGACTTCACGGAGCATTACTGATTTTTTTCTCCTATGTACTGCCAAAGTAAATTCTTAATCATACATGTTATGTAACTTTTAAAACTATTTTATTTATAATTATTGAGTGGAGAACATTTGTCATGGTTCTCATATGGAGGTCAGGGGGACTTTGTAAGGTCCTTTCACTCCTGTTACCTTTAGTGTGCTTCAGGGATTAAACTCAGTTGGCCAAACTTCTAGAGTCAGGACATCTTGCCTACCCTGTGAAAGAGTTTTAAGGAATTTGTTTCTTTTTTATCAAAGCATTCCCCTCTAAGTGTGGAATTTAAAATATAGGATATGAAATTACTATTATATTGTTCTTAAGTTCAAATTGACTGTTTAGACAAAGGTATAGTTAATACAATAGGAATCAGAGTGAATAGATTTGCTCAAAGTCTGTCATGTGCATAGTAAAATCCATAGCTTTTCTCAGGCCAGTTCATAGCTGTAGCTTTTAAATGATCTACCACATAGAGCAAAGTGTTCACTAAAGGATAACAACAATCTAAAAATTGAAAACCATGTGTTCATATGCGTATACACATATGTGTATATGTATATGTGTTTTGTATGTGTTTGCTAATAGTAGTCAGAATCATTTGGAAATTAGGTTCAGATGATGTGGGTAGAAAAACATATACTTGACAGTTTAAAAATCCCAGGTTCATGCTGACCTGTGTCCATCAATTTCAGTGTTGCTCTCTTCAGATTGGAATATCCTCATGAACTCAGCGGGGGCCAACTCCACTGCTCCAGCCCTAAAGTCCTGAGAGTGTACACCTTCACAAACACATTTTTTTCATTGCCCAGGGAGATACTAAAGAGTTCTTAAGGCTTTGCACACAACAAAAATTCAAACACTATTAGAATTTTTTTGGTTCTTTTTTTTTGTTTCACTAACATGCTTGTAAACAAGATATATTCCATTTTTATCAGGTGTGTCAATTTAGAGATGAGGGAGACTGCACTGGGCCATTATTTAAGAATGGAATTTACATTAAATGCTTGTGGGACCAATATAAATATAAAATACTATGTTGAAACAATTTTAATAATAACTATCTTGAGAGGACAGCAAAGGTAGAGAGAAGACATTTAGGAACAGTCAATTTATCACTTAACAATACTGTTATTTAATTCAGAGAAGAAGAAAACTGATTTCCAATTTATTTTGAGAAATAGTGCTATTGATTGTTCATTGATATTTTCATTGCCATCTGCACAGGTATCAACATCATCACCATTAGACCTCTATGTGATGCAGTGGTTAACAATATTTCTCTTTCAGTTAGGACAGTGTTCTTAGGCTGTAATCCTATGTCTAACAGCAATGCAAACTTTTTCTTCAGTAGATATTATAAATGAAATTCTCAACACTGACACCAGTCACTTTCCTTATGTAGATTGTAGATTGTATGCAGAGGATTTCAATTTCCATAAGGAGGTGCAGTGGCTAAGATTACTGCTAGGGGCTATGCAATGTGCAGGTGCAAAGATTGCCCCAAGGGGTTATAGAATTTGAAATGGCTAAGATTGTTCCTAGAGGTTATAAGATATATAGTGGCTAAGACTGTTCCCATGGACTACAGAATGTGCAGTTGCTCAGATTGTTCCTGGGGTCTATAAGGTGTGTAGTGGCTCAGACTGTTCCCAGGGGTTATAGGATGTGTAGTGGCTCAGATTGTTCCTGGGGTC
Source organism: Arvicola amphibius (assembly GCF_903992535.2). Taxonomy (NCBI): domain Eukaryota; kingdom Metazoa; phylum Chordata; class Mammalia; order Rodentia; family Cricetidae; genus Arvicola; species Arvicola amphibius. Next base: position 89,625,118 of record NC_052047.1, read on the forward strand.
TATAGGCTGTGTAGTGGATCAGATTGTTCCTGGGGTCTATAGGGTAGGTAGTGGCTCAGATTGTTCCTGGGATCTATAGTGTGTGTAGTGGCTCAGATTGTTCCTGGGGTCTATAGTATGTGTAGTGGCTCAGATTGTTCCTAGGGTCTATAGGGTGTGTAGTGGCTTAGACTGTTCCCAGGGGCTATAGGATGTGTGGTGGCTTAGATTGTTACTTGGTGTTATAAGATGTGCAGTGGCTGAGATTTTCCTTAGAGGCTATTATTTCACTCATGTATTTTGTATCACACTGATATTATACTTATTTTCAAAATTCAATTCCAGCTAAGGTTCCCTCTCAGTTAAATATTCAAAATTAGCACAGAAGGAACAATTTATAATATGATATTATATGACTTATTAGCACAATATATATTTTTCAATTTAAAGGTGAAATTCAAATGTTATATTTATACTGAAAATTAATTTTCGACAATTAACTTTTCTGCTTTCATTGACACATATTTTATACCTGGAGTTGCATAAAATATCTAATAATCAAATCATTGTAGAAAACATTTCTAAATCTTCAAGTATTTATCATTTTTATGCTACAAATTCTGTACTCTTCTAAATCATTTTAAAAAATATTGGAGTTTTTTTAAAATAACAATTCCCTACTGTATGAATACAAACTTGCCCCTTGGATTTGTGTGTTACTTTTAAAAAAATGTTTTGAGATTTATTTATTTACTTATTTATTTACATGCATGGATATTTTGCTTTCATGTTTATTTGTGCAACACATTGAAGTCTGGTAATTCTGTAGTCCAGAAGATGGTTTTGAGCCACCATATGGGTGCTGGAATTGAAACCAGAACTTCTGGAAGAGTAGCTAGTGCTCTTAACCACTGAATCACATCTCCAGCTTATTTTAGTGATTTTTAATTAATGTCTTTCTGTCTCCATCCCACTCTATTCTCCCAGTTCTCAACATTACAGTCTATTCTTTTAAGCCAGATTACCAGGATCCATAGTTACGTGGGGGCATGACAGTTTCCTTTTTATGTGTCTGCTTGTTTTACATAATACAAGGGCTTTAACGTCTATCATTACTATGGAAAGCTATACAACTTCACTCTTTACAATGACTAATATTCTATTATGTTTTTATCATACAAGAATCTAGTAATTGCTCAGTCCCACAAGGCTGGGTGTCTTAGCTGGTCTCCTGTACATGCTGAAGTCCCAAAGAAGTAGGCTGCAATGCCAGTGAAGGAATGTATATGCTGGAAAGGTGGGTGCAAATATGTATGTTACCTCATGTGCAAAGAAGAGACTGCCTTCACAACCTCTGAGTTATGACAGTGAGATGTAGGGTCCACAGTTGAAAAGTATGCTCCCCACAAGAATCATAGACTAACAAAACCCTAGTACCAAGCATGAGGAGCCCCACTTACAGTTGTTGGTCAGAGAAATCTAAGCAAAGTCTCAAAGCTATTTCTATTGTTCCTAGTTGCTTCCTGGAAGTTGAAAGCAAATCTGATGGAGGACTCTCATTGGTTAATAAAGAAACTACCTTGGCTTTTTGATAGGGCAGGATTTAGATAGGTGGAGTAGACAGAACAGAATGCTGGAAAGAAGGGAAGTTAGTCAGATGCCATGCCTCTCCTCTCTGAGACAGATGCTATGGAGCCAGCTGCCAGGTCATACATGCTGAATCTTTCCCGATAAGCCACCACCTTGTGGTGCTACATACATTACTAAATATGGGTTAAAGCAAGATGTGAGAATTAGCTAATAAGAGGCTGAAACTAATGAGCCAGGCAGTGTTTAAATGAATAGAGTTTGTGTGTTGTTATTTCTGGGGTTATGCTAGCTATGCGAGAGCCAGGCAAGATGAAAAACAGGCCTGTCCACAGCTCCTTCTACACAAATCCCCACTGTTGAAGACACCACATACTTCAGAAACTGGACTTGAAGGAATTCCTAGGACTGGATCTTCCTTGAGAACTGTCTCTCTTTGCGCCAGAGTGATGTTAAGTTCTACAAGAGAAAGACAATTAGTAATTATATCCAGATGAGACACTTGTGAATTAAAACAGTTACCAGAATAGTAAGATATGGTATGCTTAGTTGCACTTACATCTTAGCAGTAACAATCAACTGTCTAATTGGACTCTAAAACCACTCAGTGGGAGGAAAATTTTGTTTAGTACTATAAACCTAAAAAAGTGATGAGGTCATGGAAAATAGAGGAAGCCCTACTATAGTTTTTGTTTTTTTGTTTTTTTTTTTTTTATAAATCAGTAGAATTCCTAATGGTATTCTTAATACTTGTGTTTATACCAGAGACAAGTGTAGCTCTCTTTCCTCACAAAAAAAAAAAAAAAAAAAAAAAAAATCTCAGTTGTACCTCTGATGGAAACCATTGCAGAAAGTCACAATTGGTCAAAAAACATAGAAACTGGTTATGAGTTGTCCAGATCTAATTGATGCATGTATAATACAACCCCTACCTCTACATGTCAAGGAACATAATAGAGGAGGGGGTGGAAATATTGTCAAAGTCAGAGGAACAGGATGTCTGCATGAGATATTTTCCTCTATATTTGACATTAAATCTCAACAATATGGCCACCTAAAAGAAATATACATAATACTAACATAAGTGGTGGAAAAAATTCTCATAAAATCCTACTCCTAAATGAAGAACTACAGGTAATCAATGATTGTGAATAGGAGAATCAGTCTTCTCCAAGCAGAGCCCCCTAGTGAGTTATCTGATATTGAATGGTCTTCTCTAAAACATATACATATTCTAAACACTAAATGGACACAGCAGGTTGTAGCTATATATTTATTCATATGTGTGCATGCATCAATTATATGTTTTTATGAAGACGTAAATTTGGGAGCAAACAAGAGACATAGGAGAGGTTGGAGGGAGGAAGGGAACAGAAAAGTGATATATATATATATATATATATATATATATATATATATATATATGATTGTCAAAGGCATTAAGAAAATCAGAACTGATTGATCTATTCAATCTTCTAAGCTACATCAAGCTTGTTCCATGTATAAATATACACACTGAATCTAAATGGGTAAAATATGCATCATGCAAACAGTATTATATGACTGAAGTGATTATACTAATGACAGAAGAAAAGCTAAACTTACATCAAATTATTAGACTTACTTAATGGACATTTAATATTGATACCAGCTCTTCAGAAACATAAATCAACCTGCAATCTATATCCAACTAATACAGAGCTAAAATTATGCAGTTAAAAAAACGCAGTTCATAAGTACTGTTAAAACTTGTATGGCAAAAACAGGTGTGTGACCGCCTGCCAGCTGAACTGCGCTTCTCCCTACATTCTGTCCTTCAGGACCCTTCCCCAATTCTGCCATCCCAGCTCATGCCTGGCTCTGCTGCTGGTGCTTGAACTCAACCACGGAGAACACACATCACTGAGGCACAGACCATACCATACAGAACTTATGAGTGACTCTCCTGTCCTATGGTCTGTCTCCTCCCATCTCAGCACAGATACTGCTGCTGGGCCCTGCAGCAAACTTTGGTGGAATCCCTCTGCTCTGGTGAAGTCATATCCAGTCAATTGGTGAGTGAGTAACCCGTTTGCTAGTGGACTGACAGCAACCCCTAGGATCTTCTCTTCCAAGAACCATATTGCTGTCCATCCCCTCATACCTCATCATCATCCCTAAAGTCAGCCCTTCTCTACAATTCCAACAGTTTCCATTGGCTCTGATATAGTCCACGACAGTCTGAAGAACAGGATCCAGCAGCTTTACCATTGGCCAGGCTGGTCCTAACTCCCCCAGAAGGAGACGCAGGCTTTACTGGAATCCAGGAAAAATCTAGAGACCCAAGAAGAATTTGGCTTTTTCAGAGGCCATAATGGATCAAGGAACTTAAGACCTCCAAAATAACAGCCGAGAAATCACTAGATTGTACTATTCACCAGTCCCCAGAAATCTTGGCCCACACAGGCCAGAAGACCAGAGAGGAAACAGAAACCAAGAAACAAAACACCCATTCAACAAAAACAGACTCAGTAATCAACACCTAGTCCTATAATCTTCCCAAATCCAGATGCCTAAATGCTAGTGTAAGAACAGACAATAACAGAAAGGGCAAAATGTCGAGATTAGGGCTCAGATATATAACAGAAAGACATGAACATTCCAATGCACTCAAAGCACAATAATATGACCTTAAAATAACTTTATGAAGATAATATAGGTTCTTAAAGTGGAAACAGAAGAAAATGGAGGAAATCAGGGATACTATGAAAAGATCAACCTAAGAATATCAGGAACAGAAGAAAGAAAATAACCCCTACTCAAAGGGCCAGAAAATATATTCAACAAAGTCATAAAAGAAAATTTTCCAAACCAAAAAAGGACACGGCTATAAATGTATAAGAAGCATATAGAACAGCAAATAAACTGGACCAGATAAAAAGTCCCCTCTTTACATAGTAATCAAAAGACTAAGCATACAGAATCAAGAAAGAATTTTAAAAGCTGCAAAGATGAAAGGACAAGTAACATTTAAAGGCAAACCTATCAGAATTACACCTGACTTCTCTATAAAGACTCTAAAAATCAGAAGGGCCTGGACAGATATCTTTCAGACATAAGAGATCATGGATGTCATCTCAGACTAATATACCCAACAAAATTTTTAATCACAATAGGAGAAAGCAAGATATTTCATGAGTCACTCAAATTTAGATAATATCTGTCCACAAATACAGTTCTACAGTCTATACTGAAAGAAAAACTCCAACCCAAGGAAGTTAGCTGCATCTTTGAAAACAAGGCAATAGATAATCCCACAATAGCAAAACCCAAAGAAGGGAAATACACATATACACAACTACTACTACCAGCACCACCACCAACAACAACAAAAACAAAAAATAATAGGAATTAACAATAGCTAGTCACCAAAATCTCTCAATAAAATGGACTCAGTTCATCAATAAAAAGATACAAACTAATAGAATGGATATGAGAAAAACAGGATCCATCTTTCTGCTGCATACAAGAAACACACCTCAACATAAAAGATTTCAAATATCTCAGAGTAAAAGGAAATAGATTTTCCAACCAAACAAACCTAAGAAGCAAGTTGATATGTGTTGTTTTTCCATTAGCAGAGTACTTGCACCTTAATCTACTGCTGTTTCAGTAGCTGCAGCTACTAGCCCATTTCACAGGCAGCAGCCCAGCAACTCCTAAGTCCTACCACATCTGCCTATTGCAGTTGCCACCACATGTAGTCTTTGTTTTGTGGTTTTAATTTTGTTTGTGACTTTTTGGGGTCCCACCATCCAGCTCACAAATAAACACATGGAGACTATTCTTACTTGTGAATGACTGGCCTTAGATTTGCCTGTTTCTAGCAGCTTTTCTAACTTAAACTAGTCCATTCCTCTTTAACTACATGTTGCCACTGAGCTTTTAACTTTTCCTTATTTTACATATATTTCCTTCTATCTTACTCTATGGCTGACTGTGTGACTGGGTTAATGTCTCGGCATCCTCCTCTCCTTCTTTTCTCATTCCTCACTCTTCTCTTGAGCCTAATTCTCTCCTCCTATTTATTCTCTCTGCCTGACAGCTCTGCCTATCCCTATACTGCCTAGCGTGGGCCACTCAGCTCTTTATTGGACCTATCAGGTGTTTAAGAAGGCAAAGTTAACACAACAGAGTTAAACAAATGCAATATGAATGTATTACATCTTTACATCATTAAGCAAATAATTCACAGCATAAACAAATGGAACATATCTTAAGCTAATATTCTACAACAGTTTTTAACTAAATCTCTATCATTCTATTTATCAATAAAGACATGGGAATCAGCACCTGGGGTGAAAATCTGCTAGCTCCAAGAGATTGAGGTACAACTAGCTGACCTTCTTTCTTCACCAGCATCTCAGAATGAGAGCATCTTTATAAACACTCTAAATTAAAAAAGTACCACCAAACTCAACGTCCCTACTGCTTCCTCTGTACCTCTCTGTTTATTTTCTAGATTCCCCTTACTCTATGATTACTTTCTGTCAACTAGTTGCTCGCTCTGCCTCCTGACCCAAGCTTGATTGTATTTAATGAATGCAAACTCGGGTACACAATGTGATCATATACCCCACAACAGGTGTAGCTATCCTGATATCTAATAAACTATATTTCAAATCAAAAATAATCAAAAAGATATGGAGAAGAACATTTCATACCCATCAAAGGAAAAATCCACCAAGATGATGTTTCAATTCTGAGTGGCTATGCTCCAAATACAAGGCAAACATATTTGTAAAAGAAACTTTACTAAAGCTTAAATCGATATCAAACCCCACACATTAATAGAGGAAGACTTCAACACTCTCACCAACTGAGAAGTCATTCCAACAGAAACTAAGCAGATGAATAATGGACTCACACATATGGTTCAAATGGACCTAGCATATATCTACAAAACATTTCACCTGAACACCAAAACTTATACCTTCTTCTCAACACCTCATGGAACCTTCTCTAAAAATGACCACATACTCAATTTCTACAGATAGAAAAACTTGGAATAGCACCCTGTACCGTAACAGATCACCATGGATTCAAGTTGAAGTTCTATAACACAAACTACAGAAAGCACACAAACTCATGGAAACTGAACAACTATCTACTGAATTATCACTGGGGAAAGAAAGAAAGAAAGAAAGAAAGAAAGAAAGAAAGAAAGAAAGAAAGAAAGAACGAAAAAAGGAAAAAAGAAAGAAAAAATTAAAGAGTTCCCAGAATTCAATAAAAGTGAATGTACAATAAATCCAGATTTAAGGGACACAGTGAAAGTAGTACCAAGTCAGAAGTTAACAGCACTATGTGCCTGCATAAAGAATTTGGAGAAATTTTATATTAGGAACTTACCAGCACACCTGAAACTTCTGGAACAAAAAGAAGAAATACACCCAAAGAATAGATGGTAGGAAATAATTAAATTGAGTGTTGAAATTAATGAAATAGAAACAAAAAGAACAATACAAATAATCATTGAAAAGAGTTGGTTCTTTGAGAAAATCAACAAGATAGACAAGCCCTTTTCCAAACTAACTAAAAAAGAGAGAGAAAATATCCAAATCAACAAATTCAGAAACTAAAAGGGGACATAACAACAGACCCTGAGGAAATCTAGAGAATCATTAGGTGATACTTCAGAAACCTGTACTCCACAAAACTGAAAAATCTAAAGGAAACTGATAACTTTCTTCATAGATACCACAGATGAAAACTAAATCAAGCAACTAAGCAATTTAAATTGACCTATAATACCTGAGGAAATAGAAGCAGACTTTAAAAGTTTCAGAACCATGAAAAGCCCAGGGCCAGTGGGTTTTTTAGAACAGAGTTTTACCAGACATTCAAATAGGAGTTAGCAGTAACAGTCTTCAATTGCCAAAATATGTTTATGAGATTAAAACAACCTTGATACTCAAATGACATAAGGACTCAACAAAAAAAGAGAATTACAGATCAGTTTCCCTCCTGAACATTGATGTAAAAATACTGACAAACTGAATCCAAGGACACATAAAAAGATGAGCCACCAAAGCACATCGCTCTGGTTTGTAGGAATTTCCTGTTCACTAAGTGAATCTGTGAGACAGCTGCATAATCCCATGTGATGCACTCAACTTAAACGATTTTCCTTATTCAAAATATTAAGTAATAATATGATTTTGTGTCTAAAATAAGCTCTAATATAAATACATATCCTTTTCTTTTCACCATCTATCATTGATAAAATATGAATGATAAACAAAGTAAAATGCATTACTGATATAAGATTTTAATCCCTACTAAAATCTTTAATGAATTCTCAAAAAAAATCTCTGAAACCCCTTCACAATGGAATTGTTAGTCAACATTTGCTAATAACAAGCAAGAAGCTTGTAATCAGTAAGTACTCTATTAGGACTGCCATAAAATCTAATTACCCCATTTTTAAGCATAGAGCCAAGAGAATGGAATAGGTACTCATTTACACAAATCTTTGTAATAGCCAAATGTAGTAGTGTATCATTAGTAATAAAAATCCAAGACAGATATTGGAGTTCAAGTTGAACATCAGAAAAGCAAGGCAGTCAAGCGACTAGAGAGCTCTTACCTCTACAAAATCTTCAGACTGAAAAGAGAATTAGTTCCTGTCTCATCCTGCCTTATATTCCTCTCTAGTACTGATATTAATGGAGTGCAGCACCACCTCCCTGCCTCTGTGGTAAGCTGGTGTGGCTGCTGGGATTAAAGGTGTGTGCCACCACTGCCTTGCCTGTATGACTAACTAGTGTGGCTAGCTTTGCACTCTGATCTTCAGGTAAGCTTTATTTGTTAGATCATAAGCAAAATATCATTATATATTAGGGTTTGTCTTACGGTGTGTCTAAAAAATAATTTTTTAAAATTAACAATAAGACAGACTTCTATAAAAGATCAAGATTCTAAAAAGATAAAGTAAAACAAACTGAAGTTGGTGAGATGGTTCAGTGCTTAAGAGCACTGCTGCTTATGCAGGGAACCTGGGTCCCTGAACGCACATCATGGCCTCACAACCATCTGTAACTGAAGCCTCTGGGGATCTGATGTTCTCCTCTGTTCTTCATGGACACCAGGTATAAACATAGTGTACACACATACACACTTCCAAAACACACATACACAAAAATAAATCTACAAAAAAGCAAGGGAACAGAGCTTCCTGTCCTTTTCCAAATATTCTATCCGACTGTTATTGTGCTGACGACCACCGAAGGGGTAGACGTTTATTTGTCAATGAAGTACTTTAGGTAGTAAATGAGTTATGCTGGAGTTTCATAACAAAAGGAACATGAATCATTGCCTTTGCATGAGCGCAATCTTTGAAGATATCTGTTGAGACAGTTTCAACTAATGATAATTTTTAAGCCATAAATAATGATTTTCAGCGCATCTCAAATATGGGCGAGACATACATATTATTCTCAGTTTTTATCCCTTTGGGGTGAGTAAGAACCATAATGGTTTCTTGTGGAAATCATGCTGATTTTTAATGCAATATTTTATAAAATCATGTGATGTTATGCTCTGTACTCTTAAATCTCATCAGGGTCACCCTTTCCAAGGAGTATAATTAAAAAGACAAAGGATTTGAGATTTGTATTTTAAGTCATTTAATATTATTTTTGATTCAACCATTTGTAAGATTCACCAGAAAGTAAAAACAAAAATTCAGAAGAGAAGTTTAATATTAGAAATCTTTTTAAACCTTTTGTCATAATAGGAAGGAAACAATGCAAGAAGGTAACTTGAAATCTTATAAACCACATGACTTTCCTGGTTGTGTCTTTGTTAGCCAGGTACATGTAAGGTAAACAGTAAGGAGGATCTGTTTGGATGGATAAAGCATGAAAGGCAATGGAAGGAAGTGGAGAATGCTGCTGCTTTATCTCTTATGGCAAAAGAATTGACTCATACCATGATTGGTTTCAATATTTAGTGACCACAAATTAAGATCACCTGAAGAACCATCCTGTCTGCTGCAATTGATGGACCCAGGGAGTGTGGGCATCATCATCTAGTTCAAATAAAGCATGATAAAACAAACAAATACATAAAAAATAAATAAATAGCTATAGCATAAGGAAAATCACCCATCCCACCTTTTGCAGACCGGTCCTTGCTACCAAACTGTACTACTCTGTTGCTGCTGATTCCCTGACATCAGAACCAGCATTTACAAGCCTCCATATAAACTAAGAGTACGCAGCTCACCAAAAACTTCTGAGTGTCCCTGCCTTGTAAACTGGGCTACTAGCATGTTGCCAGTGATTTCGGCGAGACTGTAAGTCTATTCTGTCTGTTGAGACACCCAGCCTCAAGGCCGAGAAACTGCCTGATTCTCAACCTCTCGGGTATAACTCAGGTGTTGCTATTTATATATTCATCCCATTGGTTCTGTTCTTTAACATATTTCATCAGCGCACCCCCATGTAATGCAAGGCGTCCAGGAGAATTGTGGTTTCAGTCTTAACTTTTTTATTAAGACTACTTTAGGCTTTTCTTATAAATATAGACAGTAAAGATTTTTCATTAATCTGTAAACAGCCAGTTGGAGTTTTCTAAGGCTTTTCGATGCTCACTTTAATACAGAAACCTATGGAACTATTTATGATTCCCAAAAGTGAAATAGCCCCAAAGTATGGGGGCAGCAGCTGGGTGTTGTTAATTTTGTTTTGGTATTGAGACCAAGTCCTGCTATGTAGGTGTAATGGCCTTGAACTCTCGATCCTCCAGCTTTACAATATCAAGGTAAGGTGTGCATAACCACGCCTAGCTCAAGAATGATTTCTTTAGTGAGACGCTTTTTCATTCAGTAATAACAAATGTTTAGATTTGTAGAAAAGAGAGAGATAAATTGATTTAGAAATGTCAGTTAGATACCAACCATTAAAAATTTACTTGTAAGTGCTTATATCTCGAAATAGCATGAGGCTTTGAGACTTTTGAGCTGTATGACCCATATAAAATAGTCATTACCATTCAAATGTCTATCAAATGCAGCAAGAAATGCTCTGTACTAAACTCAAAAGTACTGCCTGAATTCTGCAGTGTTGTTGAGCATAAAATCCAAATCATAAAGCTACAGTTGGAGCTGTGACAAGTAGGAATCATGGCGTTTGGAATGTTGTGACTTCAGGTAAGAGGCAGTCTGTCAGGTGAGACTGAAACACAAATCAGAAGCTTCAGCCAGGGTAGCTGCAGGCATTGCTCCAACTGCTTCACAGTACCGGATTCCTGGCTTCTACCTGTCTAACTCACCATGTTAACACTAAGAGGTTGGGTTCTTGCCTATTTCTTTTTATTGAGAATTCTTCTGCAACCTTGAGCACAATACTGTCATAGTTTGGTGAAGAATCAAGGAGAGTACTATGGCCATTGACCAACCATTTTTATAAGAAACGCCAAAGGTTTTCCAAATGATATGTAGAAGAATTTCCTATATCATATCATCTGGAAACAAGTGACATGATCAACCACAGACAGAAATTCAATCAACACTCATATCTACTGATAAACCCATACAATTATGTACACATACACACACACGTGTGTATACAACCTATATTCACATCCATGTATACAGTATACATATTATTTTATATTTCTCTTCATGTGTGCTTGCATACATAATGTCCCAATTATCCATGTACATATATACACAGAAACATATTCACACACACACTTTTACCCATACTTCCATATATGTATATGAACTACATTTTGTTATATTTCTGTTTTAATATTTTCTTTATTAAAATATTGAGTCTGTTCAAATATTTTAAAATGTCACTGTCATAGCAGTACTCGGTGTTCATAAATTTTCAGTGAATGCTATTTCACTTTCATTTTGGGCAGATTCAAACCTAGACCCAGCATAAGTGTTTGATTATGAATATGACAACCAGTGTGTTCCTGACTTTGTCATTAGATCCTTAATAGTTCAAGGTCTGGTGGTGTGACTCCTCCATCCATGCCTTTCTGCACAGGATTGCTTTGGCTGTCAGGGGCACTTTATGCTTCCATATTAACTTTAGGATTTTTTTACTGGTCCTGTGAAGAAATGTGATTTTGTGGGGATTGCATTGAGTCCATACAGTACCTTTGATAGTATACTCACTTACACAGTTTTGATTCTGCAATTTAGAAGCATGAAAGTCCTTTTTATCGTTGAGAGGATTCTTCAAAATTTTTTAGAAGCATCTTATACTTTTCCTAGTGGAGGTTTTTTCACCTCTTTGGCTAGGTCTGTCCCAATGTGTTTTTACTATCTTTAAAGATATTAGAAGGGATATTTTCCTAAATTCCTCCACAGCAAGTTCATTGTTCTCAGTAGTTATAAAGCAACTGATTTTTGAAAGGTTGCTTTTTAAGTTACTCAATCACAGGTGGTTTTTAAACATAAAGGAAAAAAATAGCCTACAAACCATGATCCCAGAGAACTTAGACAACAATGAGGACACTAAGAGAGACTTACAGAGATCTAATCTACATGGGAAGTAGAGAAAGACAAGATCTCCTGAGTAAATTGGGAGCATGGGGACCTTGGGGGAGGTCTGAATGAGGGGAGGGGAAAAGCAGGGAGGGGAGCAAAGAAAAATGTAAAGCTCAATAAAATCAATAAAAGTAGGTAATACAACACAAATATATCTAGTACAGTGCAAATGCTAGATACAATATTACAGAAATAATGAAATAACGAAAGTCTTCGCACATTTAGTCCATATGCAGTTTCTCTCACCCTCCATGCCCATCTCCTTTTCCTCTTTGCCTTTTCATATGTCCCGTGTCCTTTGGTCTTCCCCAGTTCACGCCTTTAAAACCTCTTCCTGCCTCCTCTCCATATTTTAGGGTTCCATTTCAGTTTCCTGATTTCTACTTATCCTTTCTCCCACTCAATTACAAATATTTAAAATTTAGTAGTTAGGGTATACATACAAGAGGAAAAATGCAGCATTTATCTATTTTTCAAATGTGATAATTTATTTTTATTTATGGCTACATAAAATTCCAATGTTTATATGTGCCATGTCTTCATTATTTACTTATTTGTTGATAGACATCTGAGCTGATTGCATTCTCTTGCTACTGTGAGAAGAGCAGCAATGAACATGGATGTGCAGGATCTCCATGGTAGAATCAATTCTAGAGGATTAAAGCTACTTATTTTTACATTTTTTTCTATGTTCCAATTAAAATTATTTGCAAAACCTGAAAGTTTTTTGTGGAGACCATGGTTTTTGTTTTTGTTTTGCCAGAATTTTTCTGTATTATATATTTTTAGTTTGATCTCCACTCCCTCAACTCTTCTCAGCTCCTCTGCCTTTTTTGCCCACCCAAACACACACCATTTATTTCTCTCCCTCATTAGAAAATTAGCAGGCATCTAAAAACATAATAATACAATAAAAGAAAATAAAAACAGAACAAAACAAACAAATATGCCAAAGGAAGAAAACCACAAAAAATATAATAAATGCAAAGACATATACATTCACACACAAAAATCCATAAATATACAAAATCAGAAACCATAAAAATAATCAAAATACCTCTAAGAAATAATAATAATAATAATGATAATAAATATTTCCATAAAAAGATTTATAAAATATTAACCCTCCATAATACCATTGAGTTTGTTTTGGGTTGGCCATCTACTGTTGTCCTTAAGTGTGATTTGTTGTCCCAGTGAGACTCTGTTGGAGAAAACTAATGTTTCCTTTGAAACCATTTGCCACTTGGAGAGAGCTTCTAGATTAGGGTTGGCATGAGCCCACTTTCATTCTGAGCATTGTGACCCCATCTGGTTTACTTGTGGGAGTCCTGTGCATGGTGCAGACTCTGTGAGCTCATAAGGGCATCATCCCTGCTGTGCCTATTGTTGAAGAATAGATTGAGGCCATTTACAAATAAGGATAGTTTAAATTCTTATTTTACTTTTTTTATCTTGTTTTATCTGTCTCTAATTCTTGCTAATATTTAGAAACCATATTGAATAATAGTGGGGAGAATGGATAGTCTTGTCTTGTTCAGACATCAGAAGAATGCTTCAATTTTCCACATTGAGTTGAAATGTTATGGTGGTTAGTGCTCTATATCATTTATTATATAGAGATGTGTTTGATGGCTTATGTCTTTAGGTTTTTTCTTATGAAATTCTGGTGAATTTTTTTCAAGTGACTTTTCTGCATCTATATAGATAATTATTTCATTTCATTCTATAAGTCTATTACTGTTTTCTGTTACATGTATTTATTTGTGTATATCAAACTAATGTTCCATCTCAAAAGGGAAATAAGCTAGTCATAAAGTATAATCATTCATATATATATATATATATATATATATATATATATATATATATTTTACAAGTATTTTGTTGAGTTTTTGTTCATCTATGTCCATTTGGGTTATTCTTCAGGCTTTGTTTTATTTCAGATTTGTTTTAACTGTGTGTGTGCATGTGTGTGTGTATGTGTATGTGTGTGTGTTTGTGTGTGTGTATGTTGTTCATATCGTAGGTATATTGGAGCCATAGAATGAGTGTATTGACATTCCTTCACTTTCTATTTTGTAGATGATTTAAGAACAGCTGGTGGTAGTTCTTCCTTAAAGTTTGGTAGAAATCAGCAGTCAGTCTGTCTGGTTTGGGAGTTCTTGATGAGAAAACTTCAATGCTGCTTCAGCCACATTGCTTGTTATAAGTCTATTTAAATTATTTGTGTCTTCTAGGTTTAATTTTAGTAAAATTTAGAATTTTATATTACTTTTAGAAATTTACCTATTTATTTTTTAGTGCTTGATTGGAATTTGCCTCGGTTTTACTGCCTTCTAATTTTTGCAGTTGAGTTCAATCTCTATTGGGTTCCAGAAATGTAAATTGTCTCTCACTTTCCCTGCACTGGATTCTGGAGTCCTTCATGGCATTTCTGTTGTATAAATTGAGTTTCCATAGGCACTTTTGAATGTGGCTTGGTCCCCAGTTGTTTTTATTTTTGGTAGTTGTTTGTTTAATTGCAGATATATTTTATTTTAATTAAAATATTATTGTGTCGTTTCCTCCCTTCATCCCCCAATAATTCCAATGCCTTACATTCATGCTCTCTCAAATTATGGTATCTTTTTCTTTAATTATTATTAATTAAATTAATAATATTATTACTATTATTTATTTATTCATTATTACTTTAATTATTATTTATATCATTATAATATAATAATTGTCATATTATTGTGTATGCATACAGAGATAAAATCATAAAGCTACAAACAGCTGATTCATTAGAGTAGCTTATAAGCACATACAAGCAAAATATATTTTAGGGGTGACCACTTGGTATTGAATGCCCATCAGTAGGCTGTGGTGATTTGAATGAATATAGATTCCATAGGTTCATATATGTGTATGCATATAGTCTCCAGCTATTGGATCTGTTTGGGAAGGATTAGGAGGTGTGGCCTTGTTAGAGGAGTCACTGGTGGTGGGCTTTAATGTTCCCCAAAACCCATGCCAGACCCGTCTCCCTTTCTCTCTATGCCTCCTGCCTGTGGCTCAGCACATAAAGCTTTCAGCTAATGTTCCAGGACCATGCCTATCTGCTTCTTGACATGGTGACCACTGATTAACCCTAGAAAACTATAAGGAAACAACCTGTTAAATGCTTCCTCTTATAAAAATTGCCTTGATTATGGTTTCTTCTCACAACAAGAGAACAGTGATTAAGATAGGGGCTCATCTGTGGGGAAGAAGGAATGATCCCACAGCAGATGTCTAACCATTAATACCCTTTTACCTCTCTTTTATGGCACACACTGAGCTGTGGGTATGGGAGTTATAAAATGTATTGAATAAAACAAAGCAAGTACTCTCATTTCTGCTTTCAGGGGCACTTTTTTAAATTTGGTTTTTGGTGATTTTTATATTGACTTTCTTTCTGCCTAAACTCCTGATC
The DNA here is from genome assembly GCF_903992535.2 of Arvicola amphibius. Lineage (NCBI taxonomy): Eukaryota > Metazoa > Chordata > Mammalia > Rodentia > Cricetidae > Arvicola > Arvicola amphibius. Next base: position 89,640,693 of record NC_052047.1, read on the forward strand.
TCAGATGTTCCTTCTGATCTTTTTTATTGTAATCTTCAATGTATCTTTATAATGAACTATCCAAGGAGAGGAAGGGTACATGCTCCATCATGACCAGGAGGCTCAAGTGCCAGAATATGAGGCTGCTTCTTGCTAAGATCTCCACAGTTTCAGGAGGAAAAGAGAGAGAAAGAGAGGAAGGAAGAGAGAGATCTAAAATGTTTTACCCTTGATCTATCACTCTAATTCTAATCATGAGAAAAAAAATCTCAGGCAATTCATAATGAGACACTTTACAAAACAGTTCAAAACTGTAAACGTCAACAATATACAAGTAAAATTATCTTAGTGGGAGGAAAAAATAACTAAGAAAAGCAACAATCATGGAAAAAATTTAGAACCATAGCAACTTAAGTTAATAACAGTATAACATACAACCATTAATTGCCATTCAAACTTAAGATGCTAATAGTTAGGACTGTTGTGCATATATTGATAGTATTGTGTTCATATTTTATTGTAAGTCTAAAATTGTTCTGGAAATTTTAAAAACAAATATATTCCTTTTTATGATTTATATGTGAATATGAGTACTTTTGTTTAAGTATTTTGTCTGCATATATGTCTACATACCAGAAGAGGGCATTAGATCACAGGGATTAGAGTTACATATGGTTGTGAGTCATGATGTGGGTTCTGGGAATTAAAATAATGTCCTCTGAAGGAACATATAGTACCCTTAACCTCTGAGATATCTCTCTAGGCCAAGAACATACTGTTCACACAGACAATAAAGGCTTCAACACTTTAAGACTTCGTCAAAACACCACAGGTATTTTGAAGATACATTAATATGGACATTATATTGGAAGACTCTAAATAATATCCAGTAGATTATAGTCTTGCTTGATAAAATGGACACTTTGTAGACAAGAACAATCAAACAAACAAAAAACTCAAAACACAGTGCTAGATCTAAAGCCAGATCTAGAAAATATAATATGAAAATATAAAATCAGTTTTCAGTAGACTTAAGGATTTCTTGACTACTTATTCAACTTTCATCAAGTCTTAAAGCAGGACAACTTGTTCCTACAATCCCATAGTTACTCCCTTATGAATCATGTGAGTATAATCTTCTTATACTTTATAGTCTGCTAATCTAAGAGGACTTGCTGAGAATATCTGTTCATGGAAGCACCAACAGAAAACTGAAAGCAAGAGGCAACTCCAGATCTGCAGAGCAGGGTTGCTGTCTAGGGCAGATGCTGGAAAGGGTTTTAAACGAAGCCTCTGATGATGAGTATCTTAGACATTGGGAGCAATATAGTATGTACTCAACTCTATATTATACTTAAGATCAGCCATGAGTAATCAATTCCTATCAATATAGCTATACAACTACATGCCAGATTTAATAATGGCCCCAATTTGGTTCACTGCAATAATTTTTCAACATTTTTTCTAATGCTTGATCTGTTGGTTTTTAAGAGACCATTTTCTAACAAGAGGTTATTAATTATCCAGAGTTAGCCAAGGTCAAATACTGAAAGATATTTAGATGTTCTGTGGTTATCTAGACAATGTAGGTAATAAGAACATGTTAATAGATCTAAATATTATATCATAAATGAATGCCTTAGAAATAGAGCCATAAAATATGTAGATTGAATTATCAATAACTTTAAATATGTCTTTGACAACCATGAACACTTGCTTTTTCATAGTGTATTACATAAAAATTTACCATTACTATACCTTTCTAATGAGCAAATGATTTAAGAATGATATATAGGAATTAATTTTAATATCATAAACAAAGATCCATGTTAGGTTGCTTTAGCTGTAATGGAATATCTGAAATAATAAACATAAACTCAGTTAAACACGTAATAAATATTGACTAAAATCCCACACTAGAACATGGAAATGGTGGCAATCCTGAGGCATTTAGACTTGCAGCTTATGGAACTGGGTCACTCTAATGCTCTGGGGCAGATGTAGGTACAGACACTAACTGACAGTGGAACATGTGAAGAATTGCAACTCCAAGTGTACTGAACCTCTAAAATTTCAGAAAATGACTTACTTTGTTCTCAGTCATTCAAAAATCAAAATTTTTTAATTGTTATGTTTTTGCCATCACTGAAGAAAGAAATTTGGCTTATGACCATCAGGTTTTTAAATTATTAATCTTTTGTAAGAAGTATAACCTATGATAAAAAAAACCCTGTCCATTATATTCAAATTGCATATTTTTCTGCTCTGTGTATGACAAAGACACATTTAGAAACTTGAATGAGAATTAGTCTTCTTTGAAAATCCATTTTTTAAAATCTTGGCATATCAAAAATACATGAGTCTTTGTCACAACTCACAAACAAACACATAAAATTCAAAACAAAATCCAAAGCAAAAATAAAATACAAAAGAATGAAATGTGATTAAAGTTGAGACTGTTTATCTTTGAATCATGGATGATATTGCTGTGGCCATCTGTCTCTGTGAAAGAAAACTGTGAATTGAAATTGCCAAATATTCAATACAGAATTCATTTACAGTATTAAGTCATGGGAAAATCTTCAAGAAAATTCTCAAAGATAACACTGAATACATTGAAGAAAGTTTACAAAATTTAGTAGATGAGCTGGAGAGATGGTTCTGTGGTCAAGAGTCCTTGGTGTTCCTTTAGAGTATCAGAGCTGTGAGCAGAGCACTTAACTGGGTGACTGACAACTGCCAGATGTTTCTATAAGCATCTGAACACTTACTTACACACACACACACACACACACACACACACACACACACGACACATTATTCCACAACATTATGTACAACTTTTGTACACTGTAAAGATTTATCACCCATATGGGTTTAATAAAACACTGATGAGTCAGTAGTTAGGCAGGAAGTATAGATGGGGTGTTGACAGAGATTTCTGTCCCACCCAGTTCTGTAGGCATTTAGTCCCAAAGAAATACACAGAGGCCTACACTAATCATACACTAATTGGCCTGTTAACTCAGGCTTATTAATAACTCTTACTTCCTACTCATAATTCTTGTCTGTGTCAGCCTTATGCCTTGGTATCTTTTATCAGTGAGACAATCTCACCTTGGTTTCTCTGCATCTGGGTTACACCTGCATACTGACCTTATCCTCTTCCCAGAATTCTCCTGTTCTGGTTACCCAGCCTATACTTCCTGCCTAGCTACTGACCAATCAGCAATTTATTAAAGTAATGCAAGTGACAAATCCTTACAAGATATAAGACCATTGTCCCACAGCACTCCCCCTTTTTATCCAAAACAAATACTCTGGATAATCTCCTTTGTTTAACTTTTTTTCCTGACCATTATCCAAAGCAACTTGTAACTAACACTCTAAACAAATCCACAATTCATTTTTTGCAGAATGTGGGCATAGTTTTCTAGGCTACTTCTTACTAATTGGGGGTGTTGAAAATCTTATGGGGACAAAAAGAAATTTTAGAATTATGATCAAGTCCTGACTGGAGTATTCTGTGAGGCTTGATCATCTCAGCCAGCAGTCTTAAAACTATTATGGCTGTAGAACTCAGATATCTGGGTCATCCACTCCTCTCAGAGATTCCTCGGGGAGGGGAGTCTTCCTTGAACAAACTTGATTTTTCTTAGCCCAGAATGAATCCACAGCCTCTCATTTCCAATAAAAACAAAAGCAAAACCTCTTCTTCAAAGTAACATATCTTTTGACTTAATATTTAAAGTCAAGGTATTTTCAAAATATATATGCTGGATCGATCCAACAGCATTTATAATTAAATGTTTTTTTAGCAGCTGTTGCTTCTTCCTCAGCATTCAAACAATTCAAAGACAACACAATAACATATACTATCCAGACTCTCTGTGTATTTTTCATCTTTATGTAGCTTTATTTTAAACTCTATTTCTTTTCTTTTTCTTTTTAATTTTTGGTGTTTTGAGACAAGGTTTCTCTGTGTATCTTTGGCTGTCCTGGATCTAATTGGATAGACAAGGCTGTCCTTGAACTCGAGATTTGCCTGCCTCTGCCTCCCAAGTGCTGGGATTAGAGGTGTGTGCCAACACACCCAACTACTCTCTTTCTTTCATTCTATCTTTTTTAAAAAAAAATTATCTTTTTTCTTTTCTCTCCCACATTGTAAACCACTTAGAGATTTTCTTCCCTTTTGAATCTATCTTTACTGTATATTTCTTTTTCTGACCACATGAGTCTGTAATTTGCTAAGTAACATGGCTAGCCTTAAAATGTGGCTTTGTCAGCTGGATGCATCCCTTTCCTTAGCTTTCTGAGATTCTAGCTTAATGGTAGAGGTACTGGAAGGAGCCATGTTTATTGATACCACCAAGAAGCATGATGTCAGCTATTCATAAACAACATTTAAGTGTTTTGTGGTGGAGCCTCTTAAAAGAAAACTGCAAGGTTTTTGCAGGAAAAACCAAGTCAGGAAGCCTCTCTTAAATGAGACCCCCTTGCCTCTAACAAGCAGAGCCAACCTGAGAAAAATGCTGCTATCAAGAAACCATGCTTAACTCTGTTCTTTTTGTGTCTAGAATTCCTTCCAAAACTCTGTCAGGTTTTAAGTGATTTTAGTTATCCACGTTGGCACCATTTGGTGACAGAGGTTTCTATTCTGCCCAGTCCCAGAGCCATTCAGCCCCAAAGAAACACACAGATGCCTACATTAATCATGACCCAGTTGGTCTATTAGCTGAGGCCTCTTATTAACTCTTACATCCTACATTAACCCATAATTCTTGTCTGTGTCAGCCACATGCCTTGGTACCTTTTATCAGCAAGGCATTCTCATCTTGCTTCCTCTGCATCTGGGTTACAACTGCAGTATGACCCTTTCCTCTTCACAGAATTCTCCTGTTCTGGTTGCCCTGCCTATACTTCCTGTCTGACTACTGGTCAATCAGCAATTTTTTAAAACAGTACAAGTCACAAATCTTTACAGGGTAGAAAATCATTGTCCCACAGCTGTGGGCAACTAATCTAGGAGAGAATTCTGGGAAGAGGAATGGCTCTGCAGTTGCCACACAGATGCAGAGGAGGCAAGATGAAAATGCTGCACTGAGAAAAGATACCAAACCACATGACTAAGCATAGATGAGAATTATGAGTTAATTTAAGATGTAAGAGTTAGATAATAATAAGCCTGAGCTAATAGACCAGGCAGCTTATAGTTAATATTAGCCTCTGTGTATTTCTTTGGTACAGAATGGCTGTGGCACTGGGTGTGACAGAAACTTCCATCTACAAAAGGTGTTCAAATGCTTGGCAAGAATTTCTACATAAAGCCTGAGAAAACTTTAATAAAAATGCTTCTAGACAGACAAAAGAAGAGAGTCAAGCGTGGCTTCTTGATAGCAGCATTATCTCAGGTGGACTCTGTTTGCTGGCAGCAAGGAACAGAACTACTCCTTTAAGAGAGGCTTCCTGATTCAGTGTTAGGAGAAAAACTGTGCCACTCGTTTAAGAGGCCCTGCCAAAAAACACTTAAATGGTGTTTATGAGTAGTAAGCTTCTTGGTAGTAGCATGTGCTGCAGCCAGTGCAGCCTGGATTGACGAGACTGGCAGGGGGTTCTGGGATTGAGACACAGAGACTTCTTTCCAGGTAGAAGAACAGCATCCTTTATTTTGCACAGCAACCTTTTATACCTCTACTCCTTCTGTGGAGACCCACCGGCCAGAAAGAATACAAACATCCTTGTCAATTACAGACCACAAGGAAATTCCACTGTCAGTCTGGGGGAGTGAGGGCCGCTGGATCACAACAGTATGAACCATTCATTGTTTCAAGCATTTTATTCAGGCTTGTCAGTAAACTTCCAATCAAATGTCTGGGATTGGTTGTGGCACAATCAAACTAATTTTTCAGATATGCCTGATAGCATACATTTGGATTCTTAGAAGCCAACACAACAGGAATTTCTCTATCGACATTCTAATGTAAATGATGTTTAAAAACATATAAGTCCTTACAGAAATCGTCTATCATTCCCATTCATTACCTTTTTTTTCATAATAATATTACTACTAATGTTATGAAAGTTAGGGAGAAGTGCTTATCTTAAAATTTTTCTGTTAAACAAATGAGCTTTGGTAAGCCAGCTGATGTTAGCTCCACTCTTGCCAGTAGAAACATACTTTATGGTCAACTTTAGAAAAACAATTATCTTTAGGCTAAATGAGTAAGTCAGAAATTCCACTCATGATTTAGATCTCTTAATGATAAGAGACTTCTGTCTCCAGAGATGAATTAGAAGAGATCGTTTCCAAGCCTGTTATTTCATGATTTGACAGAGCTTCTTGAAAATTATAATATTTGCAGTCAAAGAGATAGGGAAAATTGATGGTTCTTTTTTCAAACAATTAGTCAAGTAGATGTTCAACCTAGGGCCTGGTATTTAAACTCTTGACTCTGAATGCCAGAAATCAATTTTTCATGGAATGCACTCTGCCCTGAGTATACTTTTTCTTACATTATAGCTGTTATCTTGACAACTAAAGTAACCTGATGAATTGAAACACACAATATTGCTGTTATTTACTTGGCTTATCTTCTTTATCTCATTTAATCAGGAATGCATCAAGGTATCACAATTCAATGACAATGGATCTGGGTTTTTATTTCGCATATTTATAAAATCTATTGTGGAATCATTATTAATTTCACAAGATGTCTGCAGTCCTCGTAAACAACACTGTTATTTTGGGCCTAAAGTGTTCAGTGATCAAAATAAGAATTTTAGCAATCAGATAAGCTGGGGACTGCTATGAAACAATCATTTTTGTAAGATAAAAGCCATCAATATTACAGATATGAAATAATGTGGAAACATTCTGGAGAGACTTAGTTGAAAGTGGTGGACTGAGGACCTTGGGAAATTTAGGGCATAGCCACTTTCCCTTTAGACTGGAAGGGAAATTGGAAGGAATTACAAAAAGATCTTCTTTTGTCCAAATCTAAACTAGAAATTTCAAAACATTTTTTAATATAGTGCTAGATATGTTAACTGAAGAAGTAGCAGAAATATGTTGCCATTCCTAAGAATTTCTGAAAGTGCTGACTCAGTGCTATGACTTCATGTGGATATAGGTTACATGAGTGTGTTCACGCATGTACTATGAGATATGATGTAAATTTACTACAGTTAAAATGTTATGTCCTGACAAATGAATAGTAAATACATTTGCTTCTTTAAAATAAATTTAAGGTATGTTGAAATGGTACATTTATTAAAATTGTTTTATATCTGATTATTAAAATATTAAATGCAAAACTAAATGTAAAAAAATAAAGAAAACTAAAATATAAGTAGACCAATAATTTACTGATAATATAATGAAGTATAAATCCCTAAAAAATTACAAAAACTATTGACCACTTATTGGTAATACAAATTATTTCTGTAAGGCTTGGTTTCTTTAGCTTGCTTCAGTATTCCCTATTCTCTTCTTAATTGTGATTAGACTACTTTTATTCATTTTTATCTTTTTATTTATTTTTCCTACAAATATTTCCATTCAAATTTTTAATCTTGATTAAAATTTCTGTCTAAGTTAAAGGGATACCTTTTAATGAATGAGTATAGTGATATTATGTTTATTTTTTAATAAATATTGCTTACCTAAAGATCAGAAGGGCAAATCTGAACCACTAGAGGTCAGACAGTAGTGGCACATACGTTAATCCCAGGATTTGGGAGACAGAGGAAGATTGATCTCTGTGAGTTCAAGGCCACCCTAGGATGCACAAAATAATGCTAAAACAAACCTAGGTGGTTGTGGCTCACACTTTTAAACACAGTACTAGGGAATTATGTGCTTAATTCCAGCACTAGAGGGAATATAAAATGGGAGGAGAGAGAGCTTAGTCTGCTTAGTTTGTGGTTGCCCAGCCTTGGTAGAGCCACTTCTTTAGTGGCTTGATTGCTTTGCTTTTCTGGTTTTTGGGCTGAACCGCAATATCTGACTCGACATTTTTATTATTCATGCAACATTTGGTGACCAGCATTTTGGGTATGAATTCACAAAAAAAGTTATTTGCCTGAAGCATTTTAGCCAACAACATAAGCCAGAGCTATACAATGGGCTCCCAATGGAGCTGCAGCCCCAACTGGCTAGGCTATCTTCTCTCTCTCTCTCTCTCTCTCTCTCTCTCTCTCTCTCTCTCTCTCTCTCTCTATATATATATATATATATATATATATATATATATATATATATATCTGTATTGTGGTTGCAGGCTTACCCTGAACCTGCTTCTTGGGCTGTTGTCAAACTATGTAGCTGCCTTGAAATCCAATTGGGCTTTTACTCTTCTATGCAGCAGCAACCGACCTCACATCTTCATGAACACCATTGGCTGATATGATAAGACAACTGAAAATTCTCAAAGGAAAGAATTAGTTAAGATAGAGCAATTTTTCCCACATTTAAAAAACTAATACAAGAAACATTATAATGGAGGGATTTACACCTCTGTATGATGATATACTAGACAGTTTGAAAATCGAATGATTAAGTGATAGGATATTTAATTTTGATGGATTTTATGTAATGTCAATTGTAAGCATTATGATTTCTATCTTATCACTAAAAGAGTTTATTAACCTGAGTTGCTAAGAAACAGACCTAGGAAAAATCAAAAAAAAAAAAAAAAAAAAAAAAAAAAAAAAAAAAAAAACAAAAAAACAGATCATAGAGAGATTAAAATCTAGACTGAAGAAAACTCACCTATTCTCCTGAAACCTCAGTAAAACTCTAAAACACAGCTTGCTTCAATACTGAGGGGACTTATGAGGTGAGTGAATAGCCACACACAGGAAACCATACTTTCTAGGATCTCCATAGTGGGACAAAATCCCGGGCCCCACCCCCAACTCCCTTGGCTTTTTAAGCCAGCCGGTGGGAGAGCTTCCTGCAGATAGGCTCTCCCAAAAGACAACCCCATTCACCTGACCCTCCAAGCTACTAGTCCTACCCTGCCACCAAACTTGCCTGTTCTCCCTCAACCTCTGTGGAACTCTGAAACACAGCTTGCTGCAATACTGAGAAGACATAATAACTTACTACAATACTGAAGGAACTAAGAGCTTTTACAATACTGAGGGGCTCAAAAGCTTGCCACAACACTGAGTGAACTAAGAGAGAGGAGCAAGGGAGCAAACCAGGAGAGAAGACTGAGAGAGCAGGCTTAGAGGAATACCTCAGACGTTTCCTAAGATACAGACATTGACAGTACAGAGCAGACCAAGAAAAATTCCCAAACACTCAGACAGCCAATATACAAAGATTGGACCAAAGCACAAAGACACTGCTGGCCTCACTTGAAAGAAGATATGGGTAGGTGCCAATGCAAAAATTCATCCAACAACCTAAAAAGCAACATGGAAACTCTAGAACCCAGTGGTCTTACAACAGGAAGACTTGATCATCCTAACCCTGAAGAAGCAGATTGAAAAGACTTTAAATTTAACTTTGTGAGAATAATGGACACCTTTAAAGAGGAAATAAAAAAAAAACTCCCTTAAAGAAATGGAGGAAAAGGCAAACAAAAAATTGGAAGAAATTAATAAATCCCTCAATGAAACCCAAGAAAACAAAGAAAAGAACAATCAAACAGGTGAAGCAAATGGTTCAAATCTTGAAGACTGAAATAGAGGTAATAAAGAAAACACAAACAGAGGAAATTCTAGATAAAAATCTGGGTAAATGAAGAGGAAACATGTATAACCAACAGAATATAAGAGATAGAAAAAGAATATCAGGTGTTGAAGATACTTTAGAGGAAATAGACTCATTGTTCAAAGAAAACATTAAATCCAACAAATTCCTAACATAAAACTTCCAGAAAATCTTGAATACCATGAAAAGAACATACCTAAAAATAGTAAGGGTAGAAGATGTAGAAGAACTCCAGGCCAAAGGCATGGAAAATATATTCAATAAAATCATAGAAGAAAACTTTTTCAACCTAAAGAAGGATATCCCTATGAAAGTATAAGAAGATTACAGAAGACGAAATAGACAGGACAAAAAAGTCTCCTTACCATATAATAATCAAAATGCAAAACATTCAGAATAAAAAGAATATTAAGAGCTGCAAAAAGAAAAGGTCAACTTATAAAGGCAGACTTATAAAAATTGCACGCAACTTCTGAATGAAAACCATGAGCCAGAAGATCCTGGGCAGATGTTCTGCAGCCACTAAGAGACCATGGATGCAAGTGCAGACTACTACTATTATCCAGCAAAGCTTTCAATCAGTATCAATGGATAAAAAAAAAAGATACTCAATGACAAAAAACAGATTTAAACAATATGTATCCACACATCCAGCCCTATAGAAAGTACTAGAAAGAGAACCCCAACCCAAGGAAGCTACCTGAACTCCCCCCCAAAAAAACACAGGCAACAGATAACCTCCAACCAGCAAAACACAAAAAAGGGAAACACACAAAAAACTACTACCAAAAAATAACAGGAATTTACAACCACTTGTCATTAATATCTCTTAATATCAATGGACTGAATTCACCTATAAAAAGACAAAAGCTAAGAGAATGGATACAAAAACAAGATCTAAACTTCTGCTGTATACAAGAAACACACCACAACCTCAAAGGCAGACACTGCCTCAGAGTAAAGAGTTGGGAAAATGTTTACCAATCAAATGGACCTAAGAAATAAGTAGGTGTAGCTACCTTAATATCTAACAAAATAGATTTCAAACTAAAATCAATCAGAAGAGATGGAGAAGGAAACTTTATACTGACAACAAGAACAGTCCGTGAAGATGTAATCTCAATCCTGAACATCTATGACCCTAAAGCAAGAACATCCACGTATGTAAAAAAAAAAAAAAAAAAAAAAAAAATACAAAAATTTGAATCACACAACAAACCCCACACACTATTAGTAGGAAACTTCAATACTCCACTCTTGCCAATGGACAGGTAAACCAAACAGTAATTTAAGAGAGAAATAAGAGATAACAAATGTCATGAATCAAATGGACTTAACAAACATCTGTAGAGCATTGCAGTCAAACACAAAAAATATACCTTCATCTCAGCACCTCTGGTGTGGGAGAATTGTCTGTATTCTGTCAATCATGTTTTAAATAAACACTGATTGGCCAGGCAGGAAGTATAGGCAGGAAAACCAGACAGGAAGGAGAAATGATGTAATGAGAACAGGAGAACTCTGGAAAGGAGGAAGTTGATTCCTCCCACTCCTGCCCAGATCACCGAAGCAGCAGGATGTGATCTGCAACCACTGAAAAAGGTACTGAGCCACATGGCTAACATAGGCTAGAAAAATGGGTTAATCAAGATGTGAGCGTTAGCCAGTGAGAGGCTAGAGCTAATGGGGCAATCAGCTTTATAACTTATAGAGATCTCTGTGTTATTTCTTTGGGGCTTGCCAGCTGTGGGGTACCGGGCAGGACAGAAACCCAAAGAAGCAGGCCTGACCCCCTCATGTTACACACCTCATGGAACCTTCTCTAAAATTGATCACATACTTGGTAACAAAGCAAACCTCCATAGATACAAAATAATTGACTAAGCCCATATGCCTTATCGAATCACCATGGATTAAAGCTAGAATTTAACAACAATACTACTTTCAGAAAGCCTACAAACTTAAGGATATTGAACAATGAACCTCTGAGCCACCCCCGAGTAAAGGAAGAAATAAAGAAATTAAAGGTTTACTTGGTTTAATTAAAATGAAGGCACAACATATCCAAATCTACGGGGCACTATGAAAGCAGTGCTAAAAGGAAAGTTCATAGCACAAAGTGTCCACATAAAGAAAATGGAGAAATCTCACATTAGTAAAACAAAACACCTGAAAGCTCTAGAACAAAAAGAAGAAGACTCACCCAGGAAGAGTAGAAGACTAGAAATAATCAAACTGAGGGCTGAAATCAACAAAGTAGAAAAATAGAAAACAATACAAAGAATCAATGAGACAAAGTGCTTGTTCATGTTGAAAAATCAACAAGATAGAATAACCCTTATTAAAACTAATCAAAGGGCAAATAGATAACGTCCAAATTAACAAGATCAGAAATGAAAAGGGGAACATAACAACAAACACTGCGAAAATCCAGAGAATCATTAGGTCATACTACAAAAACCTGTACTCCACAAAATTGGAAAATGTAAAAGAAATGGACAATTTTTTAGATAAATACCATATACCAAAATTAAATCAAGAAAAGCTCAGCAATTTAAATAGACCTATAAACAACAAAGTAATAGAAGCTGTCATCAAAAACCTCCCAACAACAACAACAACAACAACAAAAAAAAAAAAGCCCAGGCCAGAAGGTTTTAGTGCAGAATTCTACCAGAACTTTTAAGAAGAGCTATATTCCTCTAAGTGTTCCACATAACAGAAACAGAAGGGTCATTGCTAAACTCATTTTATGAGGCTACAGTTACCCTGATATTAAAACCACACAAAGATTCAACCAAGAAAGAGAATTACAGACCAATCTCACTCATGAACATCGTTGCAAAATTATCAATAAAATACTGGCAAAACGAATTCAAGAACACATCGAAAAGATCATCATGATCACATAGGCTTCATCACAGAAATGCAGGGCTGGTTCAACATATAAAAACCTATCAATGTAATCATCATATAAATAAACTGAAAGAAATAAACATATGATAATTTCATTAGATGCTGAAAAAGCATTAGACAAAATCCAACACCCCTCTTAATGAAGGACTTGGAGAGATCAGGGATACAATGAATGTAACTACATATAATAAAAGTAATATACAACAAGCTGACAGCCAACCTCAAATTAAATAGAGAGAAACTCCAAGTGATACAACTAAAATCAGGAACAAGACAAGGCTGTCTGCTCTCTCCATCTCTCTTCAACATAGTTCTTGAATTTTTTGCTATGTCAGTAAGACAACAAATGAGATGAAGGGGATTCAAATTGGACAGAAAGAAGTCAAACATTTGTTATTTGCAGATAATATGATAGTATATATAAGTGGCCCCATGAACTCTTCCAGAGATCTCCTACAGCTGATAAATATCTTCAGTGATGTGGCAGGATACAGTATCAACTCAAAAAGATCAGTAGCCCTTCTATATACAGAAGATAAAGAAGCTGAGAGGGAAATAAGAGAAACATCACCTTTCACAATAGCGACAAATAACATACAGTATCGTGGGGTAACAGTAGCCAAGAAGTAAAAAACGTATTCGACAAAAACTTTAAGTCGTTGAAGAAAGAAACTGAAGAAGATATCAGAAAATAAAAAAGATCTCCCATGCTCTTATATAGGTAAGAACAACATAGTAAAAATGGCAATTCTACCTACAGCAATCTATAGATTCAATGCAATCCCCATCAAAATTCTAACACAATTCTTCACAGACCTTGAAAGAATAATAATTAACTACATATGGAAAAACAAAAAGCCCAGAATAGCCACAACAATCCTGTACAATAAATGAACTTCCAGAGGCATAACCATCCGTGACATCAAGCTCTATTACAGAGCTATAGTAATAAAAACAGTTTGGCACTGGCATAAAAACCAGGAGTTTGAGCAATGGAATCAAATTGAAGACTCAGATATTAATACACAATACCTATGAACATCTGATTTTTGATACAGAAGTTAAAATTATACAATGGAAAAAAGAGTATCTTCAACAAATGGTGCTGGCATAACTGGACATCAACATGTAGAAGATTGAAAATAGATCCATATCATATCCTCTCACTGGCCCCCAAGTCAAAAGTGGTCCAGTGATTCCCAGCTGCTGTGAAGGGCATGTTTCACCAGGAAAATTAAAAAATTCAGAGTCTTCTATAAAAACCATACTGTTCTGGATGCTGTAATAAACATAGAGGATGAATTAAAAATTCAAATAGGAAATATGAAATATATATTCTGGCATACTTCTATAAATGATCAAAGACCAATGCTAAGTGTGTATAAATGGCATTGTAATTGTGGGTTTGATAGAAACAGGTGTGGATGTGAGTATCATTACTCCTGAATCTTGGCATCCAAGCTGGCATCTTCAAGACATAGATGTTCAACCAGAGAGGAGGCATGAAGTTGTTGAACTACTGAACAGAAAGACAGACACACATGGGGCTTTTCTAAGGGAAAATGCTTAAGTCTTCATTTTATGTTTCCCTTTTACTGCTCATACTCTGTTCTATTCTTTTCCCTCTCTGTTCTCCTTCTGTCTTTTACCTCTCTGTTCTCCTGCTGTTTTTCCCCTGCTGTTCTCCTTCTGTTTTCCCCCTGCTGTTCTCCTTCTGTCTTTCCCCTGCTGTTCTCCTGTTTTTCCCCTGCTGTTCTCCTTCTGCCTTTCCCCTGATGTTCTCCTTCTGTCTTTCCCCCACTGTTCTCCATCTATCTTTTCCCTGCTCTTCTCCTACTTCTTCATTGTTCTCCTTCTGTGTCTTTCTTGCTGTTCTTTTCCTACCTCTTTTATTTTCTCTTATCCTTTTTATAATGCCTAAGACAAAATATTCCTAAGAAAAGATTACCTTACAATTGCAAGTTATATTTTTTCCAAAAATAAATTAAAATTTTTATACAGGAAGAAATCACATTATTACATGTTTTTCATAGAAACCAACAAGTATTTAAACATTTTTCTTTGTATTAATCTATGACCACCAAATCTTCACTCCAAAGTAATCATTATTTTTAACTGATTAATAAAGTATAAGCAAGCAAAGCATTCTTTTCAGCTAGGTTTTTTACTTGTAGGCTGCATTTTGTGGTTATACAGAGTGGAACAAATATTTCAGTAATTATCTCAAAATATAATCTTATAAAAATCTTAAAAGAATCAGGAATCTAAACATATGTTTGCTTTATAGATAGATAGATAGATAGATAGATAGATAGATAGATAGATGATAGATATCAGTCATTTCTACTTTAAGTTCTCAGAATGCATACCCACTCAACAATATTTTATTAAATCACATCAGGAAGTTGAGGGCAAAAATGGGTATCAGAAATTAATCATCATAATTGGTCACCAATCCATCTTTAGTCAAAGTCATTTCAGGTATTAATTGACAGACTGCCTTTGTTTTATTTTCCCTTGGCCTCAATGAGTAACTTGATCAACTAACAAAAGTGGGACATTCTAAATGTTCAAGCTGCTTGCTTTTTCTCTCACATGGCCCCTGACAAGATTCCATGTTAATATGAATGTTATGAAGCAGGTATAATTAAGAACCACTTTAAAAGCTGCTTACTACCTGGCAAAGAAAAATAATGAAAATAGAAATTACAAATATTTTATAAAAAGCACAAAATTAATATTTAAGATTATGAAATACAGAGAAAACAGGCATGAAAATTATTTAAATGTGAAAATTACAAAGAATAACCTAATAAACCTCAAGAAGCTATAAAATTAAAACTCCTAAAGGAAATATAGGATTAATGTCAAAATTAAAGGTAAAACTCATTAGAATGAGAAAAAATCCAGGCTAATTTAAAAATGATTTAAAACAGAGATTTATTCAGTAAATAAAGTTGGGAAACTTGTACAATTATAAGAAAATAAATACTTGTTTATCCATATATTTTATTTATAAATAATAATAAAATAATAATTTTAAATAAAATATATAAGCTAAAATTCTTAAGTTTAAACAAACCTAAAATGAAACATAATTTCAGAATTAATAAAATGTAGTATATTTTGAGAAAGATAATCAAGTGCATATATGAGGAATTTGTGTATTGCCATTTTTTTCTCAGAAAAGAATATATTCATGTTAAAATGCCTTCAAAATAGTACATATCTTAATAAGCATAACCTTCAAATCCATTAAAATTGCAAATGAGAACTAAAGTACCCACTGCAGTTAGGATGCAAAGAGCTGATGCTGTACTGGCCTGCTTGACTATGTTCAGTGTTCACAGTCTTGTGAGTGGATGTGGAAGCCAGAAAGCAGGAGCTAGAAAAAAATGTGAGGGTGGTAAATGAGAGGAAGGCTGCTGCTCTGGTCCTCACCTGAACTCTGGTAGTTTATCTTTCCTAAAATTCACTGATACATTGTTATATATTATTACAGTACCACATTAAAATCCCCAGACTGCTGTCTTAAAAATTACCCTCATGAAATCTGAGTATCTCTAAAGTGTTTAAATCTATAAATTGCTGATGGGAGCAAACATTAAGAAAAAGTTTATCTAGCCAGGTATTGGTGGCACACATCTTTAATCCCAGCACTCAGGAGGCAGAGACAGGTGGATCTCTGTGAGTTCGAGGCCAGTCTGGTCTAAAATAACTAGTTCCAGAACAGGCTCCAAAGCTACAGAGAAACCCTGTCTTGACAAAAATACTATAGAAATGGATCAAGGTGTAATGGAATCAAATAAACATACATAGACTTTCAAGTAACTCTTAAAGACATATGACTCTCATACAAGTTTCATTTAGTTCTCATATTAAACCCACAGTTGCTGTCATTACATGCAGAACAAAACCACAGAAAGCAAGTACAGTTTATGTAGTTTTCTTCTCTCTCTCTCTCTCTCTCTCTCTCTCTCTCTCTCTCTCTCTCTCTCTCTCTCTCTGTGTGTGTGTGTGTGTGTGTGTGTTTCTAAATCAAAAGAAAATAAAATTAAAGTTCTTTCATTGGTCTTGCTTCCATGAGTATCAAAGGAGAAAGGAAAGGAAAGGAAAGGAAAGGAAAGGAAAGGAAAGGAAAGGAAAGGAAAGGAAAGGAAAGGAAACTAAAGGATAACCATACATTTCCAGGATGTCAATGGGCAATTGCCTTGAGTCTTTTCAGACTGTTTCTGTTATTACACACCTATTAGAGGTCATAGCCATCATGGGAATACCTGTACAAATTAGATCAACAATGCTCTGGCATAGGTCTCTAGTAAAATGAAACTTTTTGTATATTATAATATAAGGCTATTACAGTTATATGATATACACTCTTTATACAGTTGTATAAGGATCTAGTTGTACTTTAAAAGAAATGTTTTCTAAACAGGAAGGGGTAATAAATACCCCCAGAGATACATTGCATATTGCCTTGTTAACCTTCAGTTTTCTAAATGCTAATGAAAGCAAACCAACAGCTATGGAGAGATGTTGGACCATAGAAAAAAAATCTGCTGAGCTAAATCTACCTGTGTACTTTAAAGATGTGTTGATTTCAAAATGGAAACCATAACATGTGTTACATTAGGAAAAGGGTTTCATTTTTGTCTTCACAATAAAAGAAGGGCTATGGATACCATTAAAATTAATAACTATTTGATTTGAATGAGAGAGACCTCTTAACAAGGAGGAATAATAGCTCATCAACTGATACAGAAATTCAAATGTCAAGAAGAAAACTCACCCTATAAGGATCAGGGCAGGGTCCTGTTTTTATGTCTTTATAGAAAAATAGAAATATCCATCTTTAAGGAGTCAGAAGACCTTGGATATTTTGGCATCTAAATAAGAAATGAAAACTATCTGGAAAAAAATTATCTAGCAAAGAAAAATCTGACCTTGTGTTACCAATAATTTGTACAGGGTAAAATCTCACTACCTAAAAATTAATATCTTTTTATTTTTCAAAAAGGTTGAAATCCCCACTCAATTAAAAATTAAAGCTGGCTTTGAAATCATAATGTAGTTCTTCTCTAAATCCAAGAATGTTGTTATAAGAAAGCCTCAGAATCTCTGGCTCATAACAGAAGAGCCACCTGGTATGGGAAAGAAGAAAACCAAAATCAAATTCTTTTACCTTATACTTATTTTGGCTCTTTAGAACCTTTCTTTAGGTATAGTATTATCTTACAATTTAAACTTTCTGTTTTGATATTAATAATGTTCAAATTTCCCACGATGAACAATACATTTTCCTCTGAAGTCTCCAAAAGAATGATAGGGCCCCACAACAATGACTATACCAGGTTCATAATAATGCCCTTGAACAAATACACACCACTCAAATATTGACTTTGGATTAGAAACTGCTCAGGACAATTCCAAGTTAGCTAGCTGAGATGGTCCACCTTCTTACACCACTCTAGCCAGAACTTCAGATAGGCCTTTACTGTTACTCTAAGACTGATTAGAAATGCTACTGTTAAACTTCATGAGACTTAACCAATATTTTAAGTTTTTACAGGATCCCACCAGTCAGATTGAAGTAATTCTAGAAAATGACGCCTCCTCTCCCAACAGATAGGATGAATGGTTTTTGGTTTATCTTGGGGTTATGGACAATTGTCATCTGTAGTTGTTATAGGGTTGGGGATAGAGCAATAAAAATTAGGCTCAGTAATCTCATTTGGAATAGTAAAAAGGGGGAGACATAAGATAGGATGATAAAATAGATTATCATATCTACTTTTAAACTAAAATAGGAACTAATCAGTTTTAGACAATTTGCACTTGTATGTATTCTTTTATATTGATACAAATGTATTTTTTTCTATTCCTGTTTAATATAATTTGTATATTGATGCAAACTTAAAATTACTTTTGCTATATTGTATAAATGTTTCTACATATATTTAAAATATTTTTGCATATTGATACTGTCGACGTCTAGTGCATCGGGGTCCCTGGGTAAGGGTCTCGAACAAACCAGGACACAGGGGATGCAGAGCAAAAACAGCAATTGCAACTGCATGCTGCGTGTTTATTATGAGGTCTTTATATACGTTATTGAAACAATTGCTTCAGTCAACAATATAATTGGAAAGAAGAAGTATAAACAGGTGAAGTAATCACTTTCAAGAGAGCACAATGTATTTACTTAGGGTTGTGTTCGCAAGAATTTTCAGAACAACTGCAAAAATACCATCAGGTGGTGTGGTCACAAAAGTCTCCAGAGACATTATCTCAATGTCTCTGATCTAATTTAAGCTAATCTAAATATCTGAGCAAAGCAATTCTATGTATACTGTGCTGCAGGGCAGCCACTTCCTTAAACTCTGTGGCATTCAGAACTTGTAACAAGGGAACAGGGGAGAAGAATGTTTTCTTCTCCTAGCCCTGGCATTCCATAGCTGACCTGTGTCCCAGCCACAGTCCTCAAATTTCCCCAGAGCCAAGGCAGCACAATTCCCTGCAAACTAAAGCACAGATTCCAAATCCTCACAGATACAAATGTAAGATTATTTTTGTCATACTATATGAATGTTTACTTGTTTAGTATATTTTGTATATTGATGCACATTAAAGTTGCTTTTGTCATATTGCACTATACGTTTCTACCTCTGGTTAAGATATTTTTATATATTGTCAGATTGTTTAGTTTATAATGTGGAGCTTTAGTCTTTAAGCAGTAAAGGTTATTAAGAATTACGGGTTAATAGTCACCCATGTTTGTCATACTTATATTAGTTAGGTTTTCTAGATACACAAAGATGTATTTCATGTAGATAGGTAGTATTCAAACACTTTTAATACCTACAGAATATGGTATTAAATGTATATTAAATGTTTTAAGGTATATTAAATGTTTTAATAACTTATCCCGTTGAAGTGAGATACAACTGCTCCCAGCAGCACCGATCTACTCCTCAAAGAATGATGGGCACAGTAGATACTCCATATGAAGCTTGTTTTCTTCTTGGAAAAACTGGCCTATTGAGCAAAGAACTGCCCTTACCTTGACTTCTGACAGTAAGCACACTGTCCAATCCAGAAAAGCAGGACACAAGGAAAAACCACTGCTTGATGGCCTCGCTGGAGCTGGTATAGATTATTTTGCTCTCAGTGGTGCACTCTCAGGTGCCCAGAAGATGAACACCCAGTTCTACATCTTGGCCTCAGAGGTTGCTCCATAGAAAGATTGTTTATAATCCTTGTTTGGAAATATCTTGGCAAAGATAGTATAGAAATGTTCAAATTTTACACTGTATCTGTTACCACGATCTCGTACCATCCTCCTTTATGACCTTCCTGTAAAAGAGGACCATATGTCTGTGTGTCCTACTTTCTCTGTTATTGATGACTTGTGAAAATTCATGTTATTGAACAACACTGTGAGATAGCCATGTTTTCAGAGTTGAAAGGGTGACAATGAGCCACAAAGGAACTGAGCTACCTCAGCTCCTTCAGGGATAAGAGAACACAATTCTCAGTTCCACATATTAACTAAAAAGTACAGCAATAGAAGTTTAATGATGGCAGAAATATAAAACTATTCACACAACGTTGACACATTATTCTTTCATGATAAACATGCATTTAATCTGTCCATCAACTCAAGAAATCCAATAATTTTGAAAGAATTAGCTTAAATCTATTATACTTAAAATTAGAAAAGACTAATAATATTTCTATAAATAGATGAATTATCATAGATTTATCTATTTATCATATATTTATTTATTTATTATAGATTTATCTAGGGCCAAAGCAAACAGGATAAAATAGTTACACAAGTGATTTCATTTTCATGACATTCGATGAATTCAATAATATGTAACAAGAGACCAAACAATGTTCCTTAGAACAGTGGAAAATGACCAAGAATGGATGACAGGTATTCTCTGAGTATGTTTCAGATGGTAATAAAAATGCTCTGTGTATTTATGTGAAGTGGATTGCAGGGATGTGGTGTCTTTCCCAAAAGCCATATTGTACAGCTAAAATCCATACTGATCAGAAAAGGAAAGATGAAAATGTGATCAGCTAATCTAAACGTATAAAGCAGCTTCAGCTGAAAAAGGCAAAGAATACCACACCGACTTAAGCATCATCAAGAAAAATATGCAGACGGCTGTATTTATATCTCACCTCCAAAGAGAAAAAGCAAAAGAAAGTAAACTTTGTTATTTAAATGACATAAATATTTTCTCTGAGAAATGGAAGTTGGTGCAACAAGATTTTCCTCTTCTATATTAGCAGTTGTGATTCACTCAGATGCCTCTGTGTTTAAGAAGCACAGTGTTCAGATGTGTGTCCCAACACATGATATTGGCTATATCAGTGCTCACTGTTTGGATAGATGGGTTTCTTGCTGGGATCAAAGCAGTAATTGTTTTTTCTTGTAATTTAGTGGGAGGACATTGGGAGTTCAGTGGTTGTTCAGTTGCCTTTGTTCTCATTTGCACAGAAGTCCCCTCTATAATAATTTTTTGAAACTAAATGATTGTCACAGGCAGCATGCTGGAAATCCCTGGTTTCATTCATTTACTTTAATATTAACTGGAAATATTCTTGAAGGAGGTTGTTTTGAAACAGCTGACAGGTGCAGAGGAGTAAGAGAGACAGCTGTGACTGTAGAGCATTCCAGCGGAGGTGGGGGAAGACTTAAGTATGAATTGCTAAAGACTGTCTTATAGTTACTTAGAATTTTTAATTTCTAGTGTATGCTGGAATACTGTGTCCTGAAGCATTTTTTTTTCTATAAAGTTGAATTAGTGACCAGACATTAAGCTAAAGGCTTTCTGTCACTCAAGGTAACAATTCATAAAATTCCTCTTTTTGCTTTTTTTGTCTGTTTTTCAAGACAGGGTTTCTTCATGTGTAGCCTTGGCAGTCCCTGAACTCATTCTGTAAACCATGCTGGCCGTGAACTCAGAAATCTATCTGCCTCTGCCTCCTGAGTGGTGGGATTAAGGTTGTGTACTCAAAAGTTACTTTATCAAATCCAGAATTATTCTAGAGCTACCTAGTGTAGGAGATCTGCTTCAGTTTCAATCAAAGCTAACATTAAGCTAGAATTAATTTATCCATGATGTTGTTTTTAATCCATTTACACTATACAATATAAAGTACAAGATTTAACTTTTTTAAAAAAATACCTTTAAGAATTTTCTCATCTGGAAGAGAAGAAAAGTAATCCTCCACAGGCTAAGTGAGAGCCACAACTCGCTAACAATTTGTTTCTTTGAAAACAATAGAGCACTAGTCAGTTAAGTCATTCGAATTCAGAAGGACAGAGCGAAAGGGCAGACGTTCCCAGTTAGGATGATCTAAAGCACAGTGCAGATGGGGCAACATAAACGAGTAAAAGGTCTTTAAAGTTACGTCTTTGTTAATCCACATAGATGAGATCCATTATAGTGGCCCAGGGATGGATTTCATTGCTGGAGCACTTGACTAGCATGTAAGATGTCCCCAGGTTTAACCCTTAACAATGCAAAAATAAATAAAATTAGTTATTAGTTAATTCTTCAAAATTATGTAGATTGGTTCACTCTGTAGGTCTTATTAGAGATACACAAGGCAGATTACATTTGATTCTAGAAAAAAGTATATATATATATGTATATAAAAGTATATATATATATATATATATATATATATATATATATATATATGAACAAAGAGAACAGAGTAATGCTTCCTCTGAGGCTACTGGAAGCCAAAGTAGAGGCAACTAATAAAGCCTTGTTGTATAGAAGCTTTTCAGTTTCTTGGGATCCCATCTATTAACTGTTGATCATAGTACCTGTGCTAACAGTGTTCTGTTCAGAAAAATCTCCTATGCCAATGAGTTCTAGGCTGTTCCCCATTTTTCTTGTATCAGGTTCAGTGAATCTGCTTTTATATTGAGGTCTTTAATCTCTTTGGACTTGAGTTTTCTGTAGTTTTGGATCTATTTGCATTTCTTTTATGCAACCATCCAGTTTGGCCAGCACCATGTGTTGAAATGCTGTCTTTTATCCAGTGTCTATCTCTGGCCACTTTATCAAAAATCAGGTCTCTATAGTTGTGTGAATTTTCATCTCTGTCTTTGTTTAGATACCATTGATCAACCAGTATGTTTTGGTGCCAACATTATTCTGTTTTTATTACTGTATCTCTGTAGTGAAGCTTGAAATTTGTGGGAGTAATACCTCAAGTAGTCTTTTTATTATTCAGAATTGTTTTAGCTAACCTAGGTTTTTTTGTTTCTGTATGAAGCTTAAAATTTTCTTCCGAAGCTCTGGGAAGAACTATGTTGGAATTTTGATGGGGGTTGCATTAAATCTGAAGATTACTTTTGTTAAGATGACATGCAAACCCATGTGCATAGGAGATATTTCCATCTTCTGATATCTTCTTCAATTATTTCTTCAAATCATGAAGTTTTTAATCATACAAAACTTTTACTTGTTTGGTTAGATTTACCCCATGATAATTTATATTATTTGTGGCTATTTGTGAAAGGTACTTTTCCCTTATTTCTTTCTCAGTCTGATTGTCTTTTGTATATAGAAGGGATACTGACCCATGAGAGTTAATTTTATATCTAGATACTTTGCTGGAAGTGATTATAGCTGTTGTCTGGTGGAATTTTTTGTCACACACACACACACACACACACACATATATACATACATATATATATATATTAGCATATTATCTAAAAATATAGAAACTTGACTTATTCTTTTCCAATATGTGTCCCCTTAATCTCCTTCAGTTATTTAATTGCTCTAGCTGAGACTTCAAGAGTGTACAACTTTGTCATTCCTGATTTTAATAAAATTGATTTGGGCTTCTGCCCACTTAATTCAATGTTGGCTATGGTCTTTCTGTAAACTGCCTTTTCTATGGTATCTATAATTTCTCCAGGGATTTGTCATGAAGGGTGCTGGAATTTGTCAAAGGTTATGATATTTCTATTAAATGAGATGATCACGTGGTTCCTGTCTGTCAGTTTATTTATATAGTGGATTACATTTATCAATTTGCAAACATTGAACCATCTCTGCACCACTAGGATCAAACCTACTTGAACATGGTGAATGATCTTTTTCATATGTTCTTGGATTTGCTTTGCTAGTATTTTAGCATTTTGTATTGTTTTCCTGAAATTGGTTTGTATCTGTTTCTTTGTTGGGTCTTTTATGTGATTTTGGTATCAACATAAGTGTGGCTTCATAAATGGAATGGAGCAAATTTCTGTTTCTTTATTGTTGGTTAATTTGACAGTTATTGACACCAATATTTTTTATATTCTAGTAAAATTCTTTGCTAAGATCATCTGTCTCTGGACTTTTGTTTGTTTATTTGGGAGACATTTAATGACTGTTTCTATATTTTTCTAGTGATTAAGGCTCTCTTTAAATTGGTTATTTGAACTTGATTTAACTGGTGAGTGGTGCCTTTTGAGAAAATTCTTTTAGAATTTTGAATTTTGAAAGAGTAAAAATTTTTGATTCTCTGGATTTTCTTGATACCTGTTGTTATGTCCATCATTTCATTTCTGCTTTTGTTAATTTGGAAATTCTCTCTCCACTGTTTTGTTACTTTGGATAAGGGTTTGTCAATCTTTTTTTTTTTTTTTGAGTTGTTTATATGATAGAGTATTTTTTTCTTTTTTTTTCATTTTCATGGCTTATTTTTTTTTATATTTAAAAATTTCCATCTCCTTCCCTCCTCCTCCCCCTCCCTCGACTTTCTCAAACAAGTAAGTTTCCTTCCATTAACTCTTTGTATTGTTTTTGTGACTTCTATTTTATTGATTTCGTCCCTGAGATTGATGATTTCTAACCATCTACTATTTCTGATTATTCTTGTCATCCACTTCTGGATGTGATTTCTTCTTTTTATTCTTGAGTTTCTTTGTCTCTAGGGTTTTTTTTTTTTTAAGTAGGCTCTCAGTGCCTCTTTGAACTGCCTTTGTTTTGAAACATAAGTTGGGTATGTTGTGCATTCATCTTCTATAAACTTTGAATAGTTTTTTTTCTTTTTTAATTTCAATCTTGACACAGTAGTCATTCAGTAGAGAGGTGTTCATTTTCCAGTCTCTTTGTAAGTTTTAGGTTGTTGTTGATATTCAGCCTTAACCTATGGTCATTAGATAGAATGAAGGGTATCATTTCTTTTTTCTTTCATCTGTTGAGACTCGTTTTGTATCCAAGTATGTGATCAATTTTGGAGATAGTTCCATGAGTTTCTGGAAAGAAAGTATATTTCTTTTTGTTTGAATTAAATGTTCTGTAAATATCTGTTAGGTCCATTAGGTTTAGCTTCATTCAGTGAGCTCCAGCATTTCCCCGTTTAATTTTTGTCTGGATAACTAACCTACAGGCAAGAGTGGAGTACTGAAGTCTCCTACTGTCAGTGTATGAGGTCTATATGTGATTTAAGCTGTAGCAGAGTTTCCTTCACAAACTTGGGTGCACTTATGTTTGCAGCATAGATGTTAAGCATTGCAATGTCCTCTTGGTAGATTTTTCCTTTGATGATTATACAGTGTCCTTCTCTATCCCTTCTGATTAGTTTTTTGTTTGAAATCTATTTTCTTTATTTTATTTTTTTTATTTTTTTCCATAGTTTATTTTTTTATTAAAAATATGCATCTCCTTCTCTCCTCCTCCCCTTTCCCTCCCCTCACCTCCACCCATACACCCACTCCCTCCCTCTCCAGGCCAAGGAGCCATCAGGGTTCCCTACTCTATGTTAAATCCTCCCAACTCCCCCCAGGTCCAGGAAGGTGATCAACCAAGCTGACAAGGCCCACACAGAGCCCGTCCACGCCATAGAATCCAAGCCCATTGCCATTGTCCTTGGCTTCTCAGTCAGCCTCCACCATTGGCCACATTCAGAGAGTCCAGTTTGGTCGCATGTTCCATCAGTCCCATTCCAACTGGAGTTGGTGATCTCCCGTTATTTCTGTCCCACCGTCTACATGGGTGAACGCACCCCTCACGATCCTGACTTTCTTTCTCATGTTCTCCCTCCTTCTGCTCCTCATCAGGACCTTGGGAGCTCAGTCTGGTGCTTCAATGTGGGACTCAGTCAAAGGACATCAAGCCTATAATTCAGGATCCTTGAGAAGATAATAAGAAGATGAACCCAAAGAAAAACATATAGTAATCCTCCTGGATATTGGAAGTAGACAAGATCGCAGGACAAAAATTGGGAACTTGGTGGTGGGGTGGGACGGGGCCAAGGGGAAATGGGGACAGAAAAGCGTGAAGGGGAGAATGGGGAGTGCTCGAGGGAATGGGATGCTTGGGATATAGGAAGGGTGGATATGGGAGCAGGGAAGCATATATCTTAATTAAGGGAGCCATCTGAGGGTTGTCAAGAGACTTGACTCTAGAGGGGTTCCCGGGTTTCCAGGGAGATGCTCCCAGCTAGTTCCTTGGGCAGCTGAGGAGAGGGAGCCGGAAAAGGCCAGATCCTATAGCCATACTGATGAATTTCTTGCATATCACCATAGAACCTCCACCTGGCGATGGATGAAATCTATTTTCAATGGCCGCATTAGCTTGTTTCATAGGTCCATTTGTTTAAAATAATTTTTCATACTCTTTACTCTGAGGTGATATCTATCCTTGATGATTAGATGTCTTACTTGTAAGAAGCAGGAATATTGCCTTTTTCTGTGTATGTCACTCCCTATTTTTTTAAATTGATTTATTTAAAATAAATTCTGTGGATTTTGCTTCTGTAATTTGAAGAAAAAAAGAAGCAGAGTGATGAATCCATTTTTTTTTTTTTTTTTTTTTTTTTTTTTGCTCATCCATTCTGTTAGTCTGTGTCTTTTTATTGGGTAAATGAGACTGATGATGTTGATAGATATAAATGACCAATAAATGTTGATTCCTGATATTTTATTTTTGGTGTGTGTGTGTGTGTGTGTGTGTGTGTGTGTGTATGTGTGTGTGTATGTGCTTCCCTCCTTTTGACTTTAATGTTCTTTTTTATTATTTATTTCTTACATTTTCTTGGATATATTAAACCTGTTTAGGTTGTGGTTCACCTCTTATCACCTTCTATAGAGTTGAATTTATAGATAGATACTGCTTAAACATAATTTTATCACGGAATGTCTTAAATTGTTATTGTATGGTACTTGAAACTTTCAGTAGGTATAGTACTGTATGCTGGCATTTGTTGTTTCTTAGATTCTACTTCTTTCTGGCCTCTCTAGCATTTGGAGTCTCCATTGAGAAGTTAGGTGTAATTCTAATAGTTCTACAATTATGTGTTACTTGGGATTTTCCCTATCCTTATGTGCTAAGGGAACTGTATTTTCTGGTCTTGTTTATTTAGTGATCTGTATGATTTTTGTCATTTGTTGGATATCTTCTCCTTTGGGTTAAGGGAGATTTCTTCTATGAGTGTGTGAAAAGTATTTTCTATGCCATTGACTTGTGTTTCTTCTCCATTCTCTACTCTTCATCTACATTACTCTCTGATATTATCTTTTTATGGTGTCCCAGCTTTCCTGGATGTTGTATGTTAGAGTTTTTTGTTTGTTTTAGTTTCAGATTTAGCATTTTCTTTGACAAAAGATTTCATTTCTTCTATCTTTTCTTCAATGTCTGGAAATGTCTCTTCCATCTCTTGTATTCTACTGGTGAAGCTTGCCTCTGAACTTTTTGTTGGAGTTCGCAAATTTTTCATTTCCAGATTTCCCTTGGGATACATTTTCTTTATTAATTCTATTTCAACTTTTGGGTCTTAAATGACTTATTTCATTTCCTTCCGCTGTTTCTTTGTGTTTTCATACATTTCTTGAAAAGAATCATTTGTTTCCTCTTTAAGGAACTTTATTGTATCCATAAAGACTGTTTTTAACTTTTTGGCTTATGCTTCAGTTTTGTTGGAATATTCAGGGCCTGCTATGGTAGGGTTTCTGGGCTCTAGTGGAGACATGATGTTCTAGCTGTTATTGATGCTGATTTTATTCTATACCTCTTAGGTTGGGAAGATTGTAGGCTACGCGGTACTATCTGATGTTGTTTTTGTTAGGTGGGTGTTTTGTTCATTGGTTTCTGTTTCCTCCGTGGTTCTTAGGAGAGTGTGGTGATTGTGTGTTACCTATAGGAAAAAAATCTCCATTTTTCATAATAAATATGAGCACGGGGGCTTCCAGGTAAAATATGTTTCTTGGTATTTGGACCTAAAACTTAGGAATAAGGAAGGGCTGCGTGTGGTGAGGGAGATTCACAAAAGGGAATGAATCGGAGTATTTCACCAGGATCTTCTTAGTTGGTCCCCAAGAATTGGCAGCAGAAAATGAGGGGAAGTCACAGTAGAATGTTTGCTGAAGAGCTAGGTATAAAACACAGGGATTGGACTTGAAGGAATAGAGGAAGAAGTGAAGATATGCAGTTAGCTTACTTGCTTCCCTGGTCATAGTGGCTAGCAGGTTCCCACAGAGTTCCTGCTGGTGTTGGGTTGCAACAAAGCAATTGGTGGAGGAAGGAATTTTGGAGTAGATCTGATTATTAACTGGAGATGGTGCAATAGGGGAAGGCAGACTATAGCTATTATTCTGAAGAACTGGGTATAAGACTGGGAGATTGGACTTGGAGAAATGGGGGAGAGAGCCGAAGACCTGCAGTTAGCCTACCTGCTTCCCTAGCAGTAGCTGGCCTGCAAATTTACATAGACTATCTCTTGGAGTTGGGGAATGGGATAAAGTAAGTATGACCAGAAGGGAAGTTAGGATGGTAATACATGGACGGAGTGAGACTAGACCTCAGAGGGTGTTCTGTTGCAGTGCTAATGATAAGACCATGGGATTAAAGGGAATGTTGTGACCCAGTACTACCATTTTCTATCCCTGAAATGGATGACCCTAACTCTTGCTGAATGCTGTAGCAGGAGAACTGGCTCCACTTCTCAGGGGAGAACCAAAGGCCCTGCCCCTAAACCCCTGTACATCCCTCTGTACTCAGGAAAGATGGCCCCACTCCCATGTACGTGCAAGTCACCAGGGCAGCACACTAGAGCTGAACCTATCATAGGGGACACAGATGAGTCAACTCTGAGGATATGAGAGCAGGAGAGTTGATCCACACCCACCTTGTATAACTCCTCTAGCAGTTGGGAAAGAGGACACCTCACTTGGGAAAAAGACTAGAACTCTCCCTGGTGATATGGTATGTGGGGACCAGATCTGTGGACATATAAGATCAGGAGAACTCCCCCACCCCTTGCTGCAGACTGCACTGGGTGAACTTATCTAGGTAGGGCTGGAGAGCTCTTCGAGGTAGTGATGATGAGGGAATGCTAGCAATCTGATGAATCAGCTATCACCCAGGCCAGAACAAGGGCTATGAGTTGTCCCATCCCAACATCAACCTCATCTATGAATCACTGAAGCAAGTGACGTGGAGAAACCTACAGATCCAGAACTGCAGGGTCTCTATGACACAGGTCAACAACAGGATATCCAAAAGAAGCCCCAGAGAGAGCCCATAATAGATAGTGCAGCAGAAGCCAAAGGCCTCAAACCGAACCAGTGACTCATGGCTATCAACACTTGCAACTAAAAATGAGTGGACGAAAGGGCAAACTGTGTGACTCAGCGGGTCACACTACAGCTTCCATGATTAGACTCTTCTGTTAAATTTTGTTTTGTTTTGGGAGGAGGTCTCGTGGGCGCAGGGAAGAAGCAAGTGTTCAAAGAAATAACTGAGACTCAGATGCATGATGTGAAACCCACACAGAATCAAAAGCTAGTTCCGTAGGCAGCTGAGGAGAGGGAGTCAGAAAAGGCCAGATCCTATAGCCATACTGATGATTATCTTGCATATCACCATAGAATCTTCATCTTCCTATGGATGGAGCTAGAGACAGAGCCCCACATTGGAGCACCGGACTGAGTTCCCAAGGTCCTGATGAGGAGCAGAAGGAGGGAGAACATGAGAAAGAAAATCAGGACTGTGAGGGAACCTTCATCTGGCTATGGATGGAGATAAAGACAGAGCCACACATTGGTGCACCGAACTGAGTGCCCAAGGTCCAAATGAGGAGCAGAAGGAAGGAAAACATGAGCAAGGAAGTCTGGACTTCGAGGAGTGCTCCCACCCACTGAGATGGTGGGGCTGATCCATTCGGAGTTTACCAAGCCCAGCTGGACTGGGACTGAGAAAACATGAGATAAAACCGGTCTCACTGAACATGGCAGACAATGAGGGCTGCTGAGAAGCCAAGACAATGACACTGGATTTGGACCCTACTACATATACTGGCTTTGTGGGGGGGCTGGCCTGTTTGGATGCTCACCTTCCTAGACCTGGATCGAGGGGGAAGGAACTTCGACTTCCAACAGGGCAGGGAACCCTTACTGCTCTCTGGACAGGAGAAGGAGAGAGAGTGGAGGAGGGAGGGGGGTAATTGGGAGGCAGGGAGGAGGCAGAAATTTTTAATTAAAAAAAAGATAACCTTAAAAAATAAGGGAAAAAGACCAGGGGTTTCAATTTGCAGGAGCTGAGATGAAGATCTGGTCTTAGCCTACCCATTACCCTGAGCAGAGTGGGCTGTGACTTTACAGAGAGTGCCTGATAAAGTTGGGGGCACTGGGGCAAAGCAATGAGACTGGAAAGGCAGTTAGAGTCAGGAAAGGAATCTCTGTGGCTTCCTCTAGAGATAATATGGGTGTGAGGCTGTTGTAAGTATTCTGCAGAGATGTGGATAAGATGGGTGGGACTTGGAAAAATGGAAGGATAGGTGTAATTCTACCTGTTTCCTGGGTGGAGTGCTTCTGATAGTCTTTCTAAGCATTTTCATTTGTTGGTTTTGTTCTCTGTATTCTACTATTCTATTCTTGACATCTGTAAAGCATTAACTTTTCTTTTAGACTTGTTGGCATATGACTTTTGTCCCAGAACTTGATAGTCGAAGGCAGGTGGATTTCTAAGTTCAAGTCCAGTCTTGTCTACAGAGCAAGTTACAGCTACAGCCAAGGCTACACATAAAAACCCTGTTTCAATAAATAGTGGTAATGATAATAATATTAATAATAATATTTTGTGTATGAAATTCAGACATAAATCCTGTTTCTATATCACCTTTGCCCTTGCTTTCCCCCGTCCAACTCTTTTTGTGTTTTCAATGCTATAAAGATGTATAATAATGTTGCGCATTATAGGGGTGAACTTCATTGTGAATAAGACTTTTTAGCATGGCGCTTTTGGTAATTGGAATGGATGGTATTGTACAAGAGGACCCTCTAAGTCTAACTACACCACCTTCAAAAGTTATGCTGGTCTACTAACCTTATCTCATAGAAGAAGGATTGGGAAGTGTCATGGGACATCACCTGAGTATCCAACCACACTTCCCAACAATTTGTATGCCATTATGTTTTAACTACACATGGTCTTTGGGGATGACCTAGAGGAAGTAGTGGGTAGAAGGATGAAGGGAGGGATTTTAACCTATGTTGCCAGGAGGAAGTCATCATTCCTGCTGGTACAGATCTCCCAGTTTGGCTACTTTTTAAGGTCACCTATACTCCTGCCCATAACTTCCCACCCTTAGCTGTGTGAGTAAGTCTTATAAACAGTGGTTCCCAGAGGTGAACTTTGAAGTTATATCTCAGTTTGCTGTTGAGCCCTAGGAGGAGGAGTAGATATTGTTTGAGTCTCTTTCAGAGATGGAATTTTAGGCAAAGGTGGGAGGATAATTTAAACCTTTAGAAATACTGAGGAAAAGTTTGTTTCCCTTCATGCTACCTGACAAAAACAAGAGCTACTAATTTCCCTTTAAAAACTCAGAAAGCTCAAAGTAGCTACCTTACATAAAAGTACTGTATAATCTGTGGTTTATACCATCACATCAAAAATTTCTACCAGTTTTTTATCCATTGTAGGAACTGGACAGTTTCTGCAAGAACACAGTTAATTAAAATGTCCCCCAAAGTTATAAGAATGAGTCAGACTTTATTCATGTTTTTATGATTAGTGGAGATAGACTCATCTCCATTTCAA
The DNA here is from genome assembly GCF_903992535.2 of Arvicola amphibius. NCBI lineage: Eukaryota > Metazoa > Chordata > Mammalia > Rodentia > Cricetidae > Arvicola > Arvicola amphibius. Next base: position 89,672,379 of record NC_052047.1, read on the forward strand.
GAAAACAAAATGTGTTGAGTACATGAAATCATCGTTGAGTTTTCAAATGTTTTCCTCTGTGATTCGGACATCTGTTTTGACAATTTGTTCTCATTCATTTAGGTTCTTATCTACTTAGAGAGACTGGGAGAGAAGGCTCTTCTTCCTTAATGATATATTTCAAAGGGATGATTCTTAGGTCCTAAAGAGAATCATATCCTGAGCTATAAAACATACAAAGGCTGGGAAAAGATTTATATAGATTTTAAAGGATCAGATTATGAAAGGAAAATTACAAAATTCCTAAAGCAAGTAGTAAAAAACAAGCAAAAAAAGAAAACAGGGAGAAACCTACCTAAATTTCACCTTATGACTTTAAATGAGGTCTTCATCCCACTCAATATAAATAAACCCTCTCAAGTAGATTGAATACAACAATGTTGTCAAAAAAGGTACAAGTAAGAGGCAGTTTTACTATTCTAATCCATAGTCTTCCATCCAGACTCCTTCTTAGTAAAAGATCAGAGGAGCTCAGAGAAAAAGAATTGTGCTATTTGTGGGTGACATGGCCCTACAGATCCCAGATGGGTCTCTATAGCAGCTATGGGGCCTACTGCCATTTCTTTTTGTTGAAGTTTCTCCCAGGATTGTATGGGGGGGGGGACTGAGAAACCAAGGACAACGGCCTACTGCCATTTTTAACAAAGAATAGACATACTAGGAAAAAAAGCATATGAACTAGTTGCTATGGTTACCTATTAGACTGAGGAGAACTAGGTAATGCAAACTCTCTGATATGGCTGTGACCATCCTCAGGTCATTGGTACACACTGACGCATTTTCTATGTCATTTAGAAAAGGTGCAACTCACAATGGAATATGATGGAGTTATAAAGAAGCATTTAGTTGCCATTTCATGTCACTATAACTGGGCTTCAATTACTAAACAGTATACCAAAAAGTTTACTGGGTATTTCTGTGAAAAAGCTTTATTAAGATTAACACTAATTTCAGGGAAATTTTGAGTAATGATCATGTGGAGTGGCTTGACCCATTCATAATTTAGGCATAATTTAGGCATGACTGCAGTAAAAGGCTGACTTCCTCTGAACACAGAGAAATTTGGCAATTAATAGCCATCAAATTTGAACTGTAGCATTAGTATTAGTAGCATTAGTAGTATTAGTATTAGTATTAGTATTAGTAGCATGAGGGTCTCTGGCCTCTCATATATCTTTGCAGACTTTGCATTTTCTATCTGCCATAATATTTTAAACATATCTGTGTTTTATTAATTATAATTGTTCCTTGACAATTTCACACATAAAAGATGGTAAACCTATGGGAGAACCTATTACTGTTACTTAGTAATGTATTCTGATTCTTTTACCTCTCATTTTTTCTTTCCTTCCAACCCATCATCCCTCCCACATCCATGGTTTTTCCTCTTTCATATTCATGTCTTTTGTTTCCTTTAGGAAACAGAATTTTTACCAGGGCTATCTGTTGTCAGAGGTTTCTGTCCTGCACAGTCATACAACCATTCATTCCCAAAGAAACACACAGAGGAATATATTAATTATAAACTGTTTGGCCTATTAACTCAGGATTCTTATTAACTAACTCTTACATCTTAAATTAACCCATAATTCTTGCCTCTGTTGGCCACATGGCTTGGTTCCTTTTATCAGTGAAGTATTCTCATCTTACTTCCTCTGCATCTGGGTAATGACTGCAGACTGAACCTTTCATCTTCCAGGAATTCTCCTCATCTGGTTGCTCTGCCTATACTTCCTGCCTGGCTACTGACCAATCAGTGTTTCATTAAACCAATACAAGTGAAAAACAGGGTACAAGACCATTGTTCCACAGGAGCTGTCTAAGTGACCATGTATATGGGACTATCCAGAGGAGACTAATGGGCTTATCAATGAATATATATATATATATATATATATATATATATATATATATATATGTGTGTGTGTGTGTGTGTGTGTGTCTGTGTGTGTGTGTGTGTGTGTGTGTGTGTGTGTGTGTGAAGATAATGGCAACTCAACTCTTTACTCTAGAATCTATCAGCAACCAGTAGTAGTTAAGCAAAGAGAGGTAGGGACCATGATCCCTTTCTGAACCTACAATTAGCTATTGAAAGGTCCAATCTTGTAAGTTAAGTGCAGGTAACTGCAGCTACATTTTGCAGTGGCTGTGTCATACACAGAATTTAACATTTTATAGATTTTCAGTCTGTCTTCTAGCTCTGACACCCTTTCTGCTTGTTTTTTCTGAGTTACTACCTATGTTCCTTGCTTATGAGATATGGAGAAATAAATAGGGACTGGGCTGGAAGCATCCTCTCTGCTTATTATATTATATATGGCAGAGTACTATATAGGCTTCTGAAAGAGAAAGGCATTAACAATCTTACAATACCAACCTACCAGTCAAGATAGGTCCATTGTTGCAATAATGTATAATTCTTATGGGAGCCAAGGAAAGGATCTCTGGGTTGCTTTAAGGATTAATCTCCAGGAATGAATTTTTGACTGGAGGAGTCATAAGTCCTAAGGGAGAACTTAATACCATTACTTAACTAAATTGAAATGAAATTAAACATCCTTCTTAACCACTGGAGAAGTTTGAATAAAAATGGCCCTCATAGACTCATGTGTTTGAATGCTTAGCCCATAGGGAGTGACACTGTTAGGAGGTGTGGCCTTGTTGGAAGAAGTGTGTCACTGTGAGGGCAAGATTTAAGGTCTCAGATGCTCAAACTAGGCCTAGTGTCATTTTAACTTCTGCTGCCTTCAGATAAAAATGTAGAACTCTCAACTCCTTCTCCAGGACCATGTTTGCCTGCATGTAATCTTGTCCCCCACAACCCACCCATGACGATAATGGACTTTGTAACCCAAACTCAATTGAATGCTCTCCTTTAAGGAGTTTGCTTAGTCATGTTACCTCTTCACAGCAATAGAAACCTAATCTAAGACAACATGTTTATATCCATAGAATTTATACCCATAGAGAAATAATATATAATATTCTCAGGATTATTAGGAGAAGCTTCTCTTTTCAATGTTTAGTTGTGAACAAAGACCCTTAGAGCTCAAGGTACTACAGATTAGGGAAAGTTAAATGAACAGGATGATTATCACACTGGAAAAATGGAGCAGAAAGAATATATTTATTAAGTCAAATCTTCTCTTTCCCCAACACACACACACACACACACACACACACACACACACGCATACCTTGTTAATTCTGGAGTCTTCAACTAATACACCCAGGCCATAAAACCATAGTCTCATCAATAAGTTACTAATTTTTGTCCCTATTCAAGGAACAATCTGTGTGCAAACTTTTTCACAGGACCAAGCAGAGGATCAGAGCACATCTGACTGAAGAACATGTTGCTACAAAGTTGTTTTTTAAGTGACATTTGGTCTTTATTTATTTTAGAAAAATCTTTTGTGCACTGTAATTTGGTTTTTCTTTGAAAATGGGAATGATAAATAATTATGAGCTGCAAACACTTCATTGATTCACTCCTAATAGGAACTCTGCCTACTTAGGTTCAGAAGACCTTCTGTGGTTCTATGTTGAAAGTGACCATATACTTTCCAAAATTTCTTCCATTTTTTAAAAACTTGTGCCAGTAAAATTTAAAATGCTTTGAAGAAATTTGAAGAGAACTATGATTTAAAATATACCTTGTAATAATATGAAAGGAGGCTTAAGAACAAGTGATCTATCAAGTAAATGACAGCTAATGTTTTTGTTTACTTCAAGGAAGCAAACTTGGGGATACTGTGTAGAGATACAGAGGAGTAAGGGTTCCGGACAATAATTCATTCTGGGAAAACTTTCTGGTTCTCAAAGCCTTGGCCTTCTAAGGAGGCAGCGAGTTTCATTTTATTTACAGTGCTTGAGCCGGTATATCACTGTAGTGGATATTTCAGATGTATTATTCCATTAGTGAAAGACCATATTGCTTTGGAGGCTATATTAAGTCATAAAATTATGTAGTTTTAGATACATCTTTTAAAAATAATGATGTAAAAATGTTCAGTGTTTTATTCCCACAACTAAACCAAAACAAAGGAAAAATGCTTGCAAAACATGGCAGTTTCTCACCTAAGCCACATCCTGGACAATTTAGTAATTTTTCTCTGCAGAGTCCTTGAAGGGTAGTGAGGTCAGCTTGGGGGTCACATGATATAGTCTTTATGAGAGGACAGTAAGACAGTGGTCATAGCTCTAAATGCTCAAATGTTCTATACTTACAGGGAAGTGGAGAGATGCAATCAGAATCACAGTAGAAAAGGTGACTTGGGGGATCTCAAGTGTCACCTCCCTAGTTCGCAAATGAGCAATCATGGAATTTCATCAGGTTCATCAGACCCTAAGACAAGAGCAAACACATTTACTTTCTAACTCTTCACCATATAAATTCTGCATCATTTCTGATGTTGAACTATCTGTAAAAATCTCTAGTTTGGTTTTGAATATGTAAGTATTTAAAGACTGATTAAAATATACAAACCCTAAAGCAACCTTTTTCTTGAAAAACACTGTGTACAATGTGAGGGAAAAAAGGATAGCACACTAACTCAGAGGTCAAAGGCACATGGGAATGTCAGAAAGAGCCCAGGACAGTATCTTACAACAGAATTCACCTATTTTAATATTTTCTTTTCATCTTTTCACATTTGCTCAACAAAGATCTACTGACTAAATATAAGGAATTAGACATCCCAATCATCAGAATTTTCTCTTTAAAATGCCTCTGCTTTTGTCCTCTTGAGGAGGGGTATTCTTGTCACTACCTACTGCTTAGAAAAGACATCATATAAAACGTGTAGGTAATTGAACAGTTTGTGATGGCTTGAAGATATTCTGAAGACTGAAGGTTCCAATACCAAATTTACTTTTCAGTACCATTTGAACTGGAAAATTGTCTTAGGCAGTGAAGGTCTTCTTGACACTCAGCAAATAATATGGACTAATCAATTCTACAAAAGGAAAGTTGTAAAATGCTTTAAAACTTGCCTAGTTGAAATATCTTAAACTTTTTTGCTAAAAGAGAATTAGTAACGAAGAACAAGAAACAAAACTTGGCATGTTTTAACATTAACTTACAAAGCCTGTGTATCGCAAAAATGCTCCAATCACTATGGAGGTGATTAATGACCTGAATATGCTCCCAAGAGTCATCCTAAAACAAAGTATATAATCACTAGAGTCACCTAAATATTAAGTATTTGTATGCAAGGGAAGCTATGAATCCAACAAGGAAATCTTTAAGGAGGAAGAAAATAACTCACTTCCACGGGATTTAGAGTACTGCATTGTGGTTCCTGGAGCAGTTGAAGAGCAGATGGTGAAGGATAAATTTAAGTCTGTAGAAAAAGCTAGTGCATCATCAGGGGAAAGCAGCTACCAGCATGCAGTATGTGTTGCCCTTTTATTTTTAGAGTGAACTATAATGTAATTCCCTGAAATAGCAGTAGGCTATCATGAATATCCTTGTAATTATGGGGTTTTCTCAGTGTGTGACCAAAGGAATCTGCATGATTGCTTCAAGGACTAGATAGCTAGAAATAATCAAGGAATCCTTGCAGCTTTTGAAGGTCTTTTGCCATTTAAAAAAAAAAAAAAAGAGGAAAAGACAGGGAAGAAAGGAAATTCAGGCTCAGGAATAAAGTCAAATGGTATTAAGCCATTGAAAGAGGGTCTGTTTATATAAGCCATGAAGAACTTGACAATGTGTGAAGATCACAAGGTTGAAATGAATGGAAAAAAATCTTAGAGGATTCTGCTTTGAAACACATAAAGGCAGTCAGACAACTTTTATCAGCCACTGCTTACAGTTTTTAATGATAATTATTGTATGTGATTTCACTCATTATTTTTTCATTGCTAACTTAATTTACTCTCTCATTACTTTACGTATAAATTGTGGTTGATACATGAGTGCATGGTGGGGTCCGAAGTGTAAGTCATTATCATGCTGAGATGAAGTATGATCTATCAAGTTAGTTCTCATTTTAAGTATGGCTTACAACCAACTTTATAATTATTTTAATACAGATATAAATTTTATGTTATAGGCATTAATTACATAGTAACGCAATATCTTTCCATAAGTAAACTGGATGATTAGTATAGACCACGGAATCTATGTATAAGGATGTATTATTATCTTGGAGCACAGTGTAGTTGTCATTAAATTACCTAGACTGATTTCAGCATGCTTAGAATGGTGAAACTCATAAAGGCCTAACCATGTACAGGATTCATTGTTGATTTTCTTTAAACTATTCTGCAACAAGTAGTATGATCCATACAGAGCTAAACTTCTTAGCATTCTGCATCTGAGCAGAGCACTTGCCATTTATTAGATGAGCAATTTCTCTATCTTAACTGAGTGACTTAAGAGCAACAAAGAAAAGGTGAGTTACTCCACTAGACTTTATGTTTTTTTTTCTTTTATGGTTTAATATCTATAACACAGTTTATCCCATGAATATATTTTACCATGTCAAAGAAAAACATATTATTCCAATATTAAATGGAAATGCCACAAAATGATATATTCTATATTTGTGATTATTTTGAAGTAGTTCCATTCAATTTTTTATAAATGAGAAAATCTGAGCATATTTTTGAATGTTTTATATAAGCATGCCTCAGAATGACAAAAAAATACTTGTTTTGTGAGAGGAAAGGGAGGACAGTTAGCTTCTGAGAAAACCAACACAGAAAATGAAAAAGAAAGAATGCTATATGCTTCTAATGTGTCTTTTCACTCAATAAGCCACTGGGAATATACTGCATATTTGCTAAGCTCCCCTGGTATTTGTTATTAATTCATATCAACATATTGAAAAACTTTCCCAATATATCATTAGGAGGACAGGAAATTTTTATTTTACAGTTTTCATTTTCCAGAAAAGCAAATTTGCAAACATTCATTCATTAATCAAATATGTATCTTACCGTATATGACAGTGATATCCTTGACAATAAGAAAAAAAAGGAAGTAGAGAGTGAAAGTCCTCTCATATTTATAAACATATTCTCTCAGTAATTCAAACAATGCTATAACCAACTTACTGTAAGATAACACAGCACCAATACAGACAATGGAGGAAATCTTATGTTAACACATCGAGGTTATGGATGGAGGAGGAGTGGAAGATGTTAATTATCGGCTAGTGTATTATTCAAGGTTTTCAATAACAGAAATTATATAACAAATCTATATTTACAGAAAGGTTTTGTTAGAATAGCTTACATGTTGGATTAGTTAGTCCAACAATGAGAAAGTTTAAGAATCCAGTGGTTGTTCAGTCCACAAGACCGGATGTGTCTGCTGCCCCTCGGTATACAACAGAATACCAAAAGAGCAGACTCTAATGCCAGTGAAGGAATGGACTTGCCAGGATGAGCAAATAGGCAAAGAAAGAGGCTTCCTTCTTCCATGTTCTTTACATAGGCTGCCAGCAGAAGCTAAGGTCCTGATTAAAAGTGGAACTTCTTACCCCAAAGGTATGGATTGCAAGCGGGTCTTCCCACTTCAAATTATTTAAGAAAAATATCCCTTACCAGTGTGCACAGTCATTTGGGTTTCACTTAATTTCAGGTTAATCTAGTTGACAACCAAGAATAGCTATCACAGTCAGAAAGGTTTTCTAAGAAGAAAACAATGCCCTGTGCAAAATCCACAGAAAGGACTCAAGAGGTAAAGAGAGTATAAAAAAGATGGTCTAAAATGTGAAAGCCTTTGCTTTCTATGTATCCAAAGGGTCTTGTAGCTAGAGCTATGTTAGGGAGAAATGTGGAAAGGGGAGTGGAGATATCAGGGGCCCCCAGGCCCTGGGTCTGAAGGGCCTTACGGGACCCTCAGTGCTAAAGTATTCTGTCTTCAGTTTCACAAGGTGAGACTACTTAAATAAGCCACTCTAGCTGCCATTTAAACTTATTTCTTGTGCTAGGTCAAGTGAGCTTCTGGGTTCTCTTTAGTTATCATGAGGTTAAAGGTTTTATGTCCGTGCTGAAATCACCCTTCATTCTATTGCCATTGAAATAGTCCGTACTGTCCCTATTTTTAGACATTAGTCTCCATCTGATATCAATCCGTTTTTCCTTAGGTAATAATTGCATGCCTCTCTGCTCTCCTGTTTAACTATAACTTCTTTCTGTCCTTCAGAAACAGCAATTTAAACGTGTGCATTTTACCTAGTAATAAGCTAGAAATTCACTACCTTATATTTTTAGGTGTTTGAGTGAAATTTTTTAGTAATTAAAGCCCATTCAAAACATAATATCTGATTTATAAAGAACGTGTGGGAATGGGGAGATGGTCTGGTGGTTAAGAGTGCTGCCTGCGGACCCGTGGCAGCAGCCCAGGAGGCAGAGGAGAAACATTCCTCAACCCCCTTTACTTCCTGGTCATCCTGCAGGGGCTACTCTCCCCGGCTACTGCCTCCTTCTTCCTATCACATCCCAGCTTGCACCCAGGAAACCCCACCCTTCTTCCTCCCTTCTTCTGAGCCATAAGATCCACCAGCTCAGTCCTTTTGGGGGCTGGGATGGAGTGGTGAGCACAATGGGGGGGGGAGGTTCCTTTGTCTCAATAGCCTGCCTGTAGCAAGGTAGGCCTTCTGTCTGCGAGGTTCCTGGTCACCTAGGGGCTCTGATCCTGTACCACAAGATCCATCTGAGGGGTGAGTTCCTGACCTGCGGCAGAAGCCCAGGAGACAGAGCACAGACATTGCTCAACTCCCTATACTTCCTGGTCATTCTGCAGGGACTGCTCTCCCTGGCTACAGCCTCTCTCTTCCTATCCCATCCCAGCTCGCATCCAGGCTACGCCTCCCTTCTTCCTCCCTCCTTCAGGGCCATAACATCCCCCAGCTCAGCCTGTTTGGGTGCTGGGATGGGGTGGTGAGCACGGGAGTTCCTTTGTTTCAATAGCCTGTCAGCAGCAAGGTAGGCCTTTTGTCTGCGAGGTTCATGGCCAGCAAGGGGAACTGATCCTGAACCTGAAGATACATCGGGGATCATTCAGAGGAAGAGATGTGCAGATGCCAATGCAAGAATCCCTCCAACAATCTGAAAAACAACATGAAAACACCGGAGCCCAGAGAACTTACAACAGGAGGATTTGAACACCCTAATCAAGAAGAAGTAGAAAAATTGACTTTATGAGAGTGATAAAGTCCCTTAAACAGGAGGTGAAAAACTCCCTTAAAGAAATGGATGAGAAAAATAACAAAAAGTTTGAAGAAATGAGTAAATCCGTAAATGATATCCTAGGAAACCAAGAAAAAACAATCAAACACATAATGGAAACAGTTCAAGACTTGAAAACTGAAATGGAGGCAAGGAAGAAAACACAAACCAAGGACTGGCTGGATATGGAAAGTGTAGGTAAATGAACAGAGACTACAGAAACAAGCATAACAAACAGAATACAAGAGAGAGAAGAAAGAATCTCAGATTCCGAAGACACCATAAACAAAAAACGAACTGATCAAAGAAAACAGCAAATCCAACAAATTCTCATCACAAAACATTCAGGAAATCTGAGACACAATAAAAAGATCGAACCTAAGAATGATAGGGGTAGATGAAGGAGAAGAAGTACAGCTCAGAGACCCAGAAAATATATTCAATAAAATTATAGAAGAAAACTCCCAATCTAAAGAAGATATTCCTATGAAGGTTCAAGAAGCATACAGAACACTGAATAGACTGGATCAAAAAAAAAATCTCCTCACCATATAATAATTAAAACACAAAACATACAGAATAAAGAAAGAATATTAAGAGCTGCAAAGGAAAAAGGTCAAGTAACATATAAAGGTAAACCTATCAGACTAACACCTGACTTCTCTATGGAAACCATGAAAGCCAGAAGGTCCTGGATATATGTACTGCAGAAATTAAGAGACCATGGATGCAAGCCCAGACTACTATACCCAGCCAAGCTTTCGTTCACTATAAATGGAGAAAACAAAATATTCCAGGATAAAAACAAATTTAAGCAATATGTAGCCACAAATCCAGTCTTACAGAAAGTAATAGAAGGAAAATCGCAAACCAAGGAGTTCAACAATGCCCACAATGACTCAGACATCTAGTGATCCTTCACCAGCACAACTCAAAGAAGGTAAACACATAAACTCTACTACCAAAAAAAAAAAAATAATAATATCCAGAGTTAACAACCACTAGTCATTAATATCACTTAATGTCAATGGTCTCAATTCACCTATAAAAAAGGCACAGGCTAAGAGACTGGATAAGAAAACAGGATCCAACATTCTGCTGTTTACGAGAAACACACCTCAACCACAAAGACAGACATCTACTCAGAGTAAAGGGTTAGGAAAAGGTTTGTCAAGCAAATGCTCCTAAGAAACTAGTGAATGTGGCCATACTAATTTCTAAAAAAGTTGACTTCAAACTAAAATCAATCAGAAGAGATGGAGAGGGACATTTTATACTCACAACAGGAACAATCCATCAGGATGAAGTCTCAATCTTGAATATCTATGTCCCTAATAAAAAATCACCCACTAATGTAAAAGAAACATTACTAGAACTCAAGGCAGCCATCAAACCACACACACTAATTGTAGGAGATTTCAAAACTCCTCTCTCACCAATTAACAGGTCAATCAGACAGAAACCTAACAGAGAAATAAGAGAATTAATGATGGTAATGAATCAAATGGACTTAACAGACATCTATAGAACATTCTACCCAAATAGGAAAGAATATACCTTCTCAAAAATTGATCACATACTCGATAACAAAGCAAACTTCCACAGATACAATAAAATATTAGTAACCACCTGTGTCTTATTGAATCACCATGGATTAAAGTTAGAATTTAACAATAATTCTACCCCCAGAAAGCCTACAAACTCAAGGAAGAAATAAAGAAAGAAATTAAAATCTTCCTTGAGTTCAATGAAAATAAAGACACAACATACCCAAACCTATGGGATACTATGAAAGCAGTGCTAAGAGGAAAGTTCATAGCTCTAAGTTGCCACTTAAAGAAAACAGAGAAAACTCACATTAGAGACTTAACAGCATAGCTAAATGTCCTAGAAAAAAGAAGGATATGCATCCAGGAGGAGTAGAAGACTGGAAATAATCAAACTGAGGGCTGAAATCTACAAAATAGAAACACAGAAAACAATCCAAAAAATGATTGAAACAAAGAGCTGGTTCTTTGAGAAAGTCAACAAGATTGACAAACTTTTATCCAAGTTAATCAAAAGGCAGAGAGAGAACATGCAAATTAATAAGATCAGAAATGAAAAGGCAGACATAACAACGGACACTGAGGAAATCCAGAGAATCATTAGGTCTTACTTCAAAAGCTTATATACCACAAAGTTGGAAAATGTAAAAGAAATGGACTTGTTTTTAGATAAGTACCACTTACCAAAATTAAATCAAGACCAGGTGAACAATTTAAATAGACCTATAAGTCATGCGGAAATAGAAGCTGTCATAAAAATGTTCCCAACCAAAAAAAAAAAAAAAAAAAAAAAAAAAAAAAAAAAAAAAAAAAGCCCAGGACCTGATGGTTTTATCAGAACTTCCAAGAAGAGCTGATACCTATTCTCCTTAATGTGTTTCACATAATAAAAACAGAAGAGTCATTGCCAAACTCTTTATACGAAGCTACAGTCACCCTGATTCCAAAATCACACAAAGATCCAACCCAGAAACAGAATTACAGACCAGGCTCACTCATGAACATCAATGCAAACATTCTCAATAAAATTCTGGCAAACAGAATCCAAGAACACATTAAAAAATTATCCATTACAATCAAGTAGGCTTCACCCCAGAGATGCAGGGCTGGTTCAACATATGAAAATCTATCAATGTAATCCATCACATAAATAAACTGAAAGAAAAAAACCCATATGATCATTTCATTAGATGTAGAAAAAGCATTTGACAAAATTCAACACCCCTTTATGATAAAGGTTTTGGAAAGGTTAGGGATACAAGGAACATACCTAAATATAATAAAAGCGATATATAGCAAGCCAACAGTTAATATCAAATTAAATGGAGAGAAACTCAAAGCCATTCTACTAAATTCAGGAACAAGACAAGGCTGACAACTCTCACCATATCTCTTCAACATAGTTCTTAAAGTTCTAGCAATAGCAATAAGACAACATCAGGAGATTAAGGGGATTCAGATTGGAAAGGAAGAAGTCAAACTTTCATTATTTGCAGATAATATGCTAGTTGTACATTAGTGACCCCCAAACCACTACCAAAAAACTCCTACAGCTAATAAATACCTTCAGTGAAGTGGCAAGCTACAAGATCAACTCAAAAAATCAGTAGCCCTCCTATACACAAAGGATAGAGAAGCAGAGAGGGAATTCAGAGAAACTTCACCTTTTACAATAGCCACAAATAGCATAAAGCATCTTGGGGTAACTCTAACCAAGGAAGTGAAAAATCTATTTGACAAGATCTTTAAGGCATTGAAGAAAGAAATTGAAGAGGGCAATCAGAAAATGGAAAGACCTCCCATGCTCTTGGATGGGTAGGATCAACATAGTAAAAATGGCAATTAAGGCAATCTATAAGTTCAACACAATACCCATTAAAATCCTCCCCCCAAAAAATCTTTACAGACATTGAGAGAACAATAATCAACTTTATTGGAAAAACAAAAAACCCAGGATAGCCAAAACAATCTTATACCATAAAGGAACTTCTGGAGGCATTACCATCCTTGATTTCAAACTCTATTACAGAGCTACAGTAATGAAAACAGCTTAGTACAGGCATAAAAATAGAGAAGTCGACCAATGGAATCAAATAGAAGACCTGGATATTAACCCACAAACCTATGAACACCTGATTTTTGACAAAGGAGGTAAAAGTATACAATGGAAGAAAAAAAGCATCTTCAACAAATGGTGCTGGCAGAACTGGTTGTCAACCTGTAGAAGAATGAAGATAGATGTATATCTATCACCATGCACAAAACTCAAGTCCAAATGGATTAAAGATCTCAATATCAATCTGAAGACACTGAACCTGATAGAAGAAAAAGTGGGAAATAATTTACAACATATGGGTATAGGAGACCACTTCCTACGTATAACCCCTGTAGCACAGACAATAAGGGCAACATTGAATAAATGGGACCTCCTAAACTGAGAAGCTTCTGTAAAGCAAAGGACACTGTCACTAAGATAAACAGGCAACCTACTGACTGGGAGAAGATCTTCACCAACCCTGCAACAGACAAAGGTCTGATCTTTAAAATATATAATGAACTCAAGAAACTAGACTTCAAAATGATAATTAACCCAATTAAAAAATGAGGTACTGATCTGAACAGAGAATTTTCAACTAAAGAAGTTATAATGGCCAAAAGACACTTAAGGTCATGTTCAACCACCTTAGTGATCAGAAAAAATGCAAATCAAAACAACTTTGTGATACCATCTTACACCTGTCAGAATGGCTAAAATCAAAAATGCCAGTGATAGCCTTTGCTGGAGAGGATGTGGAGTAAGGGGAACACTCATCCATTGCTGGTGGGAATGCAAACTTGTGCAACCACTTTGGAAAGCAGTGTGGCAGTTTCTCAGGAAATTCAGGATCAACCTACCCCAGGATCCAGCAATACCACTCCTAGGAATATACCCAAGAGATGCCCTATCATATTATGAAAGCATTTGTTCAACTATGTTCATAGCAGCATTATCTGTAATAGCCAGAACCTGTAAACAACCTAGATGCCCCTCAATGGAAGAATGGATAAAAAAAGTGTGGAATATGTATGCATTAGAGTACTACTCAGCAGTAAAAAACAATGAAATCTTGAATTTTGCATGCAAATGGATGGAAATAGAGAACACTATCCTGAGTGAGGTAACCCAGACCCAAAAAGATGAATATGATATGTACTCACTCATTAGTGGATTCTAAACATAAATGAAGGACATTGAGTCTATAATTCATGATCCTAGAGAAGCTAAATAGGAAGGTGAACCCCCCCAAAAAAATATGTAGTTATCCTCCTGGATATTGGAATTAGACAAGATTTCCAGGCAAAAAAGGAGAGCTTGAAGGTGGGGGTGGTTTGGGGGTAAGGGGAGATGGGGAGAGAGAAGTGAGAAGGGGAAAATGGGGAGAACTTGGGGGAATGGGACAGTTGGGATAGAGGAGGCATGGATATGGGAGCAGGGAAATATATATCTTAATTAAAGAAGCCATTTGAGGGTTGGCAAGAGACCGGACTCTAGAGGGGTTCCCAGGTGTCCAAGGAGGTGTCCCCAGCTTGTTCTTTGAGCAGCTAAGGAGAGGGCACCTGAACTGGCCCTATACTATAGCCACGCTGATGAATATCTTGTATATCACCATAGAACCTTCATCTGGCGATGGATAGAGATAGAGACAGAGACCCACATTGGAGCACTGGACTGAGCTCCCAAGGTCCAAATGAGGAGGAGAAAGAGAGAGAATATGAGCAAGGAAGTCAGGTCTGTGAGGAGTGCACCCACCCACTGTGACAGTGGGGTTGATCTAATGGGAACTCACCAAGGCCAGCTGGTCTGGGTCTGATGGAGCATGTGATCAAACCGGACTCTCTGAACATGGTTTACACTGAGGGCTGACTGAGAATCTAAGGACAATGGCACTGGTTTTTGATTTTACTGTTTGTACTGGCTTTGTGGGAACCTAGTCTGTTTGGATGCTCACCTTCCTAGACCTGGATGGAGTCAGGGAGGACCTTATTTCACACAGGGCAGGGAACCCTGACTACTCTTTGGACTGGAGAGGGAGAGGAAGGGGGAATGGGGGGAGGGGGAGGGAAATGTTAGGAGGGGAGGAGGTGAAAATTTGTAATGATAATAATAATAATAATAATAATAATAATAATAATAATAAGAAGAAGAAGAAGAAGAAGAAGAAGAAGAAGAAGAAGAAGAAGAAGAAGAAGAAGAAAAGAAAGGAAAAAAGATAAAGTAGATATAAATACTGTAACTATAATTCTTGCTTGATAACAGCTTTGTTGTATGTAGTTTTACTATGCTAAAATTAAAAACTTCCTTTTATTTAGAGAGAAAGGGGAAGGTAATGTGAGATTCCCCTTTTTATGTTTTGAATTCTATTGGTTAATAAAGAAGCTGCTTTGGGTTTATTGCCGCACAGAGTAAGGCAAGGCTTCAGTTCCAAGCAGATAAAGAAAGAGAGAGTAGACAGAGTGAAAGAGACACAATGTAGCTGAAACATACTTATTCATCTGTCTTAAACAGTTTTCAACTAATGTCCTTTGCTAATTATTCATGTTAATTAATAAGCATAGAAACTCTAACATTAGGGGCCATTCTTGACTTGCCCTGTAGTCAAACTGATGATTATCTTAAATATCACCATAGAACCTTCATCCAAAAATTAAAGGAAACAGAGGCAGAGAGCCACGTTGGAACACTGGACTAAGCTCCAAAAGTCCAGTTGAGGAGTGGAAGGAATGAGAATGTGAGCAAAGAAGTCAAGACCAGAAGGTTTCACCCACTGAAACAGTTTATGTGAGCTTATATAAGTTCACCAACTCCAGCCAGACTGGGAAGGAACAAACCTAAGACCAAACTAGTCCCTCTGAACGTGGTTGACATTTGAGTTACTGGGGCAGACTGATGGGCCACTGGCAGTGGAATCAGGATTTATCCCTACTGCATGTACTGAATTTTGGTGCTCTTATTCTGTTTGGATGTATACCTTGCTCAGCCTAGATATAGTAGGGAGGGCCTTGGGCCTTCCCCAAAGTCATATGCCTTATCCTTTCTGAGGATTGGGTCAGGGTGGGGTGGGAGGTGAGTGGAGGGAATGGGAGGAGAGGAGGAAGTAGGAACTTGGATTGTTTTTTTTAAAAAAACCTAATAAATTAAAAAACTAACATTAAATAACATCTAAACACAGTGGAAGGTTTTTCTTCTTTACTGTTTCTTGTTACTTTAACAACAGAGTACTGTCCTCTATTTAAGTTTTACCATTATATTCGCCATACTTTCAAGAAAATATTTGCAATCACGTTTTCATTTCTCATACTAAGTAAGGTCTAAACATCCTACTTCCTATTAATTCATGTACATTGAAATCCTAATTTTTGTAAGAACTTACTTCTTAGACTTTTTAAAAAAGCTATCATCAAAAAGTTGCCAATGTTTTTCTATGAACTTGGTGCATTTTAGTCCACTACTCCCAAAAACCTTGTTCTAAACTCAGTCTGCTACATCTTTTGAAAGAAAGCTCACAATTAGGGTTATGAATGATGGTGGATATGTAGGAAACTAGAAGTGGGAGCCTACATGTGACAGATCAGGAAAGACTATTGAGATCCTGAATATATACCAGCCTTGAAACACAGATCCTCTGTAATCCCCAATATTTTAGGCCTTTGATAGTTTAGAGGACACACTCTTCTGAATGAGGGAAATGTTTCTGATAGAGGATGTGAACTTGAACCCACAACAGGATGTGCTGCTAAAAGGATTTATAATTCTTGTCTTTGGCAGTCTGTCTTCTGTAGTCTGCTGGCAACAACTGAAACAATTCCAAGATCTGGGTCTACTAAGAAAACATAATTTTGTTATAAACAGGAGTAAGGTACAGAGCAAGTCCTTCTAGAAATTATTGGAATCTTCAGAGTGAAACTACTGATAAATCCTCTATTATTATCCTTTCCATACACTTCAGGACAGGTTGAGGACACAGAACAAGCAAAGTCAGCACAAGGAACAAAAAATAGGTCTTAGCAATTAACCTTCAAAAGCAAAAGAAATCTTAAGTAAATATTTTGTGACAGTAGATTTTATAATAAAAATGACAATAACAACATATGTATATCAGAAATCTTAAAAGCTATTTCTAGATGTTTAATTTTGTTTTTAGTGAGAAAAATGTTAATATTTATTCTCTTCCTTTGTTTGCATATTTTCTTGTAGGTGTTCCTCTGGATGGAACATGATCCTGGAATGAGTTGTACATGTGGGAAAAATGAAGTTTGCTATTATGCTTAGTAAAATAATAAATAATAAAGGTTGTTCAGGCATACTGTATATTAATCACTGTTAAAGCAAATTAAATTATTCAAGTACAATTTTTCATATTCAAAATTAAAATGCAGTTTCTATAACCTATGGAGTATTTCGCAAAAGAATATTCTTATTGTGTATCCTTTCATTGTTTTTGAAAGATGTTAGAGAAGAAAAATAAGTTGTTGTAGAAAAAAAAGTAATTAACCAATAAATTACCCATACTGGCACTTATACACTGACAAATACAACTCACTCAATGCAGAAAGCAATTTGCTTTTGCACAAACTAGATAGACATTGACAATCCCAACTGATTGCACATTCAAATATATTTCAAAGGACTAGCAGGAGAAGGCAATATTAGCATCCCTCCAAACAAGTCATTTCCTATAGGCAGCTGCAGTCACTTCCTCAGGAGTGTCTGCCTTCCAGCTTTCCTCTGCAACCTGAGCCTTAAACAAAAGGGCATGACCAATTTTAGTATTTGTTATTTGCCTTCCCCTGGAAGAACTGGAAGATTTTATGTGGTGAATATTTGTTATTTACAGTGTGCCTGTAAGAAGCATTTATACTGCAAGCATCTTACTGCTGAGCAGATGTATATGCAGTGAGGAGGGTTTCACTAAAGTCAAAGGGGAGTGGCCTGAAGTTAGTGTGTGTGTGTGTGTGTGTGTGTGTGTGTGTGTGTGTGTTGCGGGAGAGCTTCCCTCACTGTGGTCACTGGCCATTAGACTTTGGCAAAGTTCATCTCCTTCACATCTGGGTTAGGTTTCTCTTTGTGATGTAGGAGACAGTTCCTTTTACTATGAGAGCTGAGGCTGTGAGGTAGCAGTCCTTTGCCCAAAGGGATTACTCAGGCAAGGTAATGCCAGTCACTTCTGGTAATGAACTCAGTATTGTCATCTGATTTATCCTCACTTAAGACTTGCTCCATTCTCTTCCCCATCATGACACTTTGCTCTTTCTCTACCTAGTAGTATTACATTGGAACTTTTTCTTACAAAAGTTGTTCCTACGGGATTCCCATCAGCCTGGAGGTCTATGCAGCTTTCCAGGACAGCCAGCAAAACCTTTTCATATTGAACTACTTCTAATTTGGGCCTACTGTTTTGGAAATGGGGGAGGGGTATCACCTGCCAGATTTTCAGCATACTTGTATTTTAGAAAATGCTAAGATTTGGAAAAAAGTACAAAACCAAATCCTATCCTAAAGGTTCATATTCCTAATTAAATAGTCACAAGTCAATGTCTTCAAAAGGTAACCATTACCTAAAATAAAAGTCTGGTAAAACCCCAATTTACTATATTATTTAAGCTTGAGGCTATTTTTATAAACAACAACAAAAACACAGAGCAGGAAGAGTTTAAGGTTAGGAATCCTAGTAGCTGCCCAGAGGAGGAAGACAGGAAGGAAGTTAAGTTGTTTGAATTAAACCTGTTTGAAGGTGAACAGCAGGAAGGTGGACATTTATACAGGTCAGGGAGGAACCTCCTAGGGAAGGAAGACTAGAGTATAAGCTGGGGCTAGGGGTAGCAATTCAGACTTAGCAAGGATCAGAAAGAGAGAGAAAAAGAAAAATTGTGCCTTTGACTCTGAAAGGTGGGCAGACAGAACCAGAGGAACCTTAGGTAGCTTGTAGGACTTCCTGGTTTAGCATTTTAATCTCATTCTTATTTAAACATGCAGATGAGCACATAAAACTGGGCCATATGGATGACAATGAAGCACACTCATACTAATCTGTAGACTCCTGCAGGAATCCTGGTCATGCTTTGCATCCCTTGATTTCACCATCAGGCTGACCATTTCTTTTTTTTATTTTCTTTTATTATTATTATTATTATTATTATTATTATTATTATTATTATTATTACAAATTTTCACCTCCTCTATGAAGAGGATATTACCATTGAATGTTTTCTTTTACTGCTTCTTCTTCTTACCTTTATATAAGCAAACAGCTGAAATTTCTGGGAAAGTGTTCTGTTTCTATTTTAGATACTTCAACATTAATTGAATGATTAGAAATTCATGATTGTGGCAATTTGGAATATTATCTATCCATAGTCAAAATTATCATGGGCTGTCTTTATTCTCCCTAATCATCATTTAATACTGCTATCTGGTAAATGAATTTCATATTTCATACTTTTATACATTTGGATTTATGACTTTCAAATGTCCTGTCATGTTAAGAAGCTCAGGTAACCGCTTACATATTGGAACATACTGTTTGGAGAAATCTGAGTCTGTGTTCCTGAATGATGACTATTCATCCTGAGCTCAGAAGAAATTGTCCCTCAACTTCCTTGGAGCTGTTTTTTTTTTTTTTTTTTTTTTTTTTTTTTTTTTCTGTTTTGGTTTTTTGAGACAGGGTTTCCCTGTAGTTTCTAGAGCCTGTTCTGGAACTAGCTCTTGTAGACCAGGCTGGCCTCGAACTCAGAGATCCGCCTGCCTCTGCCTCCCGAGTGCTGGGATTAAAGGTGTGCTCCACCACCGCCCGGCTTGGAGCTGTTTTTGACACCAGCAATTTCCTGGTATAATTTTCCCCCATAACATGATGCGTTTTGGGCAAAGCATTTCCTGTATTTGACTTCCAGTATTTGGTTGCCTTCTTATCCTGTTGCACTTTTTATGAGTTTTAGAACAGAGGATTCTCTGTGTGCATGTGCATTTGTGTCTCATTTGCCACTGTATTTCCAAAATCTAGTATGGTAAATGACCTAAAATAACACAGGTTCAAAATCTAGTATGGTAAATGACCTAAAATAACACAGGTTCAGAATCATCTTTCAACATGGAAGCCATGCTGTAGATTTTATAGTGGGAGAGAGTAGAATAGATCTTGCCTTTAAAGAATGAAAACAATGAAAGATTCATTATTATTCACTTTTTCATTAAGTTGTTGTGCATAAGAGATTAAATATATTTTCACAATCATTTCCTACATCAGAAAAATTTAGAAATGTACACAAACAAGTAAGAAAAATAAAGGAATCTTGCCTTAAATTGATAGGCAGGCTTCTGTTTGTCTCTGTCTCTCTATGTTCTGGAATGTTATTTAACTAGCAAAGATGTGTCACATTTATTTTTGCCACATTTGTTTAATAATGTAAGATGTGTTGCTTTGCCTACCTAAGGCACCTGATAATAAAATGTTGAATGGACAGTAACTAGACAGAGGAAGGATAGGAGAGGATGGTGGATAGAGAGAATAGGTAGGAGGAGGAATCTAGGCTCCAGAGAAGAGACAGGAGAGAGAACAAGAGAAAGAGAGATGCTCGGGGCCAGGCAGGCAGCCAAGCAGCTGCTAGACAGAAAGACACAGAGTAGGACATACATAATAAAAGATAAAAAGCCCTGAGGCAACTGTAGATGAATAAAAACAGGTTAATTTAAAGTATTAGAACTAGTAGGTGAGTATAAACTAAGGCTAAATATTCATAACAATGACTATAAGTCAGGGTTTCCATACCCTCCTCAGATTTGATTAATTTCCTAGACCAGCTTACTGAATTCAAGAAAACACATTAATTCTGTTTGAGGAGTTGTTATAGATGTCAGGAAAAAGCAAAACAAAACAAAACAGGTGATGACCAGGTCTATGAGATGGCTCAGCTGTGAAAGGTTCTTGCCACCAGGTCTGACAACCTAGATCTAATCCCTGTGACCCACCTGATGGAAGAAAATAACTAATTCCTGTAAATTGTCTTCTGACCTCCATGGGAGCACATGTGGACACAAACACATGCGCATCTCTAAGTAAATAAAGGTGATTATATCTACTTTGTAAAGAAGAAGATATGAAAGTGAACAGCTAAATTGAGGAAATGGACATTAAAGGTATAAAAAAATGATTACTGGGCTTCGTTGTTCTCTCAGGACACTCCAGCCTAATTGAACCTCAACATGCTCAGCTGCTACAGCTCACTAAACTCTGTCACTTCAGTTTAAGGTGAGTGTCACTGTATAGGTTTGACTGATCATCTGTGGCCATTACTGATCAATTATACTGCTCTCTTTTTCTTTTTCCTTTTCTCCACACATTGAACAGTAATTCTGGAAGCTCCAAACACAATCACTGCTTTTCTAACATGGCAGGAACCAGACCGAATTTCTAAAGCTCCTTAGCCTTCCAGGATCTCTTTTACTTTCACCAGAGGAGACCTAGCAAATGACATTTGAAAAACTAACTTGCAAGAGGGTCATAATTTTACCCCAGTACTGGAAGGCAGGTATAGGGGTAAACAGTGTATTAGCATCATATTGTTTCCAAGGTAGGCACCTGCAGATGCTACATTTTGCTGATACAGGAAGCTATAATTCTCACCATCACATTTATGTCCATTGCCTTTCTTTCAGAAACTCAGCAGTTGTTCTGCTCCGGAAAGTCATCTTAGTCTTGTCTGATTTAATTCTATTAATAAAAAGGCCTGCAGGGGTTAAAAAGGGAAGAAAGTGGAAATAGTTGGGACACCTTTCATTCTGTCAGTGGTGAAGAGAAAGAGGTTTAGCTCCTCATTGTTCCCCTGGAGATATAAGGACCATCTAAGGCCAATGGCATCCCTGGCTTCAAAGCAGAGAAGGATTTTTGGACTTGCTAATATAATAAAGTAAAGTTTGGAACATTTTTTTTAATTACTTTAATACTGACTTAAACATGAAGGTTAAAAAAAGAAAGAAGGTTAAAATCCACTCTTGGTCTGTGGATTATAGTGTAGTTATCCTTTAGTTTATAGCTAATATCTACTTATGAATGAGTACACACATTTTGTTTGTTTTTCTGGGTCTGGGTTACCTCAGTTGGGATAATTTTTTCTAGTTTTTCGCATTTGCCTGAAAATTTCAAGTTGTTACTCTTTTTAACAGCTGAGTAATATTCCATTTTATAAATATACCATACCTTATTTATCTACTCCACTGTTGAGTGACATCTAGATTATTTCCAGGTTGTGGCATTTACAAATAAAGCTGCTATGAACATAGTTGAGAAAGAGTTCTTGTGATATGATTAAGCATCTGTTGGGTATATGCCCAAAACTGGTATACTTGGAATTTGTAGTAGATTGATTGTGAGATTTCTGAGATCCTGCCCCCAATGCTAACTTCAAAAGTGGCTGTCTAAGTTTGCTCTCCTACCAGCCATGGATGAGTTTTTTCCTTACTCCACATCCTCTCCATCATGAACTATCATTTGATTGATGTCTAGTTTTTTTAGACCTTCATATATTTTGAAAATCATACTTCTGTCAGATGTGGGATTGATAAAAACTTTTTACCATTCTTAAGGCTGCTGTTTGTCCTATTGATGGTATCCTTTGCCTTGTAGAAGGTTTTTGGTTTCATGAGGTCCTGTTTATTAACTGCTGATCTTAATATCTACACTATTGGTATCCTGTTAAGGAAGTTGTCTCCTATGCTAATACCTTCAAGGCTATTTCCCATTTTCTTTTTCATCCAGGATAAGTCTTTCTGAATTTATGTAGAGGTCTTTTTATCTACTTAGATTTTTGTTTTGTAGAGGGTGATAGATCTATTTGCATTCTTCTGCATTCTAACATCCAGCTACACCAGTCTCATTCATTGAATATGCTTTCTTTTGTCTATTGTATAATTTTGGCTTTGATTACTTTGTTAAATTTTAGTTATTTTGATAAACTGAGTCATAAAACGAGCTGTGGTATTTTATAATGAAAGAAGCATACAAAGTAAAATTGCCTTTGGACTGTATTTTATGATTTAAAGTTTTATTTTAATGCTAAAAGAGCTACAATTCAAAAATTAAAAAAATTTTTAATGTTAAACCTAACAGGGATAAAAATGCAATTAGTAATCTTATAAAAGCTAATAACTTTTTGTATACTATTAGAGATAATTAAGACATACAAGGTAATAGTCAACTTATAACTGATCAGATTTGTTTGTTTAGAACTTCAATTATAGTCATGCTAAGTACTAATGCTATTTATTCACTGAAATAATATTTATTTGGTTTCTTGTATATGTTTTCATGGGTAAACCTAAAGCAAAACTAAAAACAAGTAAAGTTGACTTAAAATCAGATATAAAGAATAGATGACCTTTAAAACTCCTCAAAGACCTGCTAAATATAGCATTTGAATGTTTAATTGAAAAGCTTCCCATGATAGGCAGAAATGTCAGCTCCTGACAGCAACCCTGATGTCTCCAAAGAAAAATAGGAGCACAGACCTGGATTGTGGTCACTCACACTAACCACTGAGAAAAACTGACCCTTCCCTCTCCTGCCACCAGGGCTTTTCCTAAAATGGGGAAACTGGGTTGACTACCCTATTCTTCCTTTCCAAATACATAAATTTTCCCAATTTCTTCTCCACAGGAATGGTGTGGGAGGTCCTTCTGATTATGTGTTGCTTTTATTGGTTAACGAATAAAGAGCTGCTTTGAGCCTATGGCAGAGAAGAACAGAACTAGATGGAAAAGCTAGGCTGTGTGCTGGGAGAAAGAAGGGCAGAGACAGAGAGAAGCCATGGAGCCACTGGAGACAGACATTGGTTGGAAATTTACCCAGTAAGCCACAGCCACATGGTGATATACAGATTAATAGAAACGGGCTAAATTAATATGTAAGAGTTAGCCAATAAGAAGCTATAGCTAATGGGTCAAGTAGCGATTTAATCAACACAGTTTCTGTGTGATTATTTCAGGTCAGAGTAGCCAGGAACTAACAAGTGGTTTCCTCCAACAGCAGATAAGTACTACTGTCAATCAACAGCCTAAGTTTACCTCACCTGTCTATTTCTGAGTTTGGGATCTCTCCTTCTTTTCCTTATCATGGAACTCCTCCCCTTTTCCAACTATCAGAACTGTTGGACTAGGAGTCCAAGCTCTAAGGAAGAGTTGCTTCAAGACACCACCAAGACACCACAGTTGATGCAAAAGCAAGAGGATTTTTATTCTGTCATGACAGGGCCCCTCAGGTTGGGGATATGAAGGACCTTGATAGCCAATCTTTTTTTTTTTTTTTTTGGTTTTTCGAGACAGAGTTTCCCTGTAGTTTCTAGAGCCTGTCCTGGAACTAGCTCTTATAGACCAGGCTGGTCTCGAACTCAGAGATCCGCCTGCCTCTGCTTCCCGAGTGCTGGGATTAAAGGCGTGCGCCACCACTGCACGGCCAATAGCCAATCTTTTAAAGCAAAAAGCCATAGAAACAAAGGGGAAGCCTGAAGGTTATTTTCAACTAATTGGATTGGCTTATTTAAAGGGCTACTAGCAGTGATTGGACTGTACCAGGGCAGGAGAATAGCTGCGTGATTGGTGAGGTAAGGGGGAGAATCAGTGGGTCATCCTGACCTTGTTCCAGTGACTAAATCAATACATCAGGAACTGAGTCAACCTCCTTGGTTTGTCTTGCCTCAATAGAGTTATGTTTGGAGAACATCCACAAAAACACAGGGAGATGGAAAATCCAATATTTGTGTGTGGGTGACTGTCACATCTCCAGGAGAGAGGTGTGTAATGCTGAGAGGCTTTAGAAATGCCTTTAGAGCAGAGAGACCTCAGATGCATTCTCCTCTCTTTCTGTAAGCCAGTGTGTGGTTCTGCATTTCTGCAATCCCAGCTGCAGAGATCTGGGGCAGAAATATCATAGCTTTGGGGAAAGCTTGGGCTGCATAACAAATCTTGTCAGAAAAAGCTAATAAACAAAAATAAGAATGATTTTTTTCTTTTACTTTTTAGTTTAAAAGTCTAGACTCTCTAAAAATTAAAGATCTGGGTGCAGCTCTATAGTCAATGTTCTTACAGAACATGCGTATTCCAAGAACCCACACTAAAGCTGTATGCAACACCTCCTGCTTGCAGTTACAATATGCTCCCATTGTGAGCTAGAGTCAAAATGGGAGAATCAACACAAAGTCACAGGACAGAAGCTTGACATACACCGTGGTAAACAAGAAAGCCCCCATTTTAAAACAAGGTGGAAGACAGAGGCAGATATCTGCAGTTGTCTTCTTACCATTGCACACATGTACCCATATCTATACCAAAACCACACATATGGTATACTACTACTACTACTACTATTACTTCTACTAATGACAACAATGATGATTCACCTCTGCTATAGTTCAAACAAATATCCTTAAAATCCTGCATGCTAAGGCTTGATCATCACTAAGGTACCTCTAAGGAGACAGGAGAATATTTAAGAGATCAGGCAATGTGAGAAGTCATTAGGTTTTGAACATATGCTACTAATTTTGTTAATATAGACAATTACAATCATGTGCCAAAAGAACAATCACTAAATACATTTAAAGCCAATTATAGAATCTTCTTATAATTTGTGATTTTGATGCTTTGAGACCAGACACTACATCTAGCTTACGGAGTTGGCACATACTAAGGTTCTTGATTGTTGCTTTAGTGAAAGTGAGTTGAGGAAGAGGATTTGGAACCAGCTGGCCCATGGATGCTCAGGACAGACAGCATCTATGACCAATGAGCATTTAGGGATTCTAATCCCACCTAATCATTCAATAGCATAGCAAGATTAGCATAGCAAGAAACCTTACTTCTCTGCTTTGTGTCACCATTTATCACTATCATTCAGAGTATGAACTGCAGGATGATGATTTGAATTTGTGAGGAAAGATTTATAAATTGATAATCTCTGAAAGAAGTCCAAGGGTATGGAGATTATATTTCTTTATTTGCTTCATATTACTATTATGTATGTAAATACCTAAACATCATTACTTTAAATATGCTCATATGGTTACAAAAAGTAATTCAATGACTTTCAGAGACATCACACACAGTGATCTAAGCATGTTCATCAAATGTAAAGAGAAGGATTGTGCTATTTTTAAACAAATTCTGTAGTGGAGATGGAACACATTCATCTTATAATTACTTATGCTGTCATACAGGTAGCCTGCAAGAAGATAAAAGTAAAGGATAAAGATCATTATCTAGAATACTAAGGTTAAAATTGCACTTCAGCATAAATTATTCAAAACCAAAATTCTCTAAATCAATTTAAGCACATGGATAATTTATAAACCCTCCACTGTTCTCAGAATGATTTTAAAAAAATCATTAGAAATATTTTGGAAATCATTTTAAGATCTAGGTGTAGTATTTGTAAATAAATAAATGTGGATATCTAGATAGATTTCTTTTGAGTTAATCATATATCTTATAACTAAAAACATGGAACTTCAACAAAGGAATGAAAGTGCTTTTTAACTGAATGATTAATGAATAAAGAACACACATTTTTCTTTATCTGAAAAGAAGATGATGGAATCAGATGTAAAATAGGTGACACAGAATTTGCTTGAGTGAGAAATTCCTTTACTCATACTACAGTTGTTATCACCATCTTTCTAAGGAGCAGTGACTCACTGGTTCAACGTCACATACCTTTAAAATTTGGTAGAGTGATAATCACTGTGTAAGAAAAATATATTCCATGCCATCAAAGCAAATATATAAAGCCTTCGATAATACAGAAAACTTACTTCACATTTTATTTTTTGAACTATCAAGCTAATTTTCTCAGAATGCTGATAACTTTTAGGAAAAAAGTCTTTTAATTCTTCTACCAAAGAGTCCAAAATAATCAGCTTATATTCTATCTGATGCCCAACATTCTTTGCGGAGACACAATGATTGGTAGCTATTGGCAAGGCCTTAATTTACATAATTCAGAAAATCTTGATTGTGTACTCACAATAGGCCAATTTCTTAGGGAAATATGACACAAATAAAAGTATTTAGAATGCAGTAGTAAGATTTCTTGTTTATGTTTTAGTTCACTTTAATTTGTTTCATCTCTCAAGTAGTAAGTGTCCCTGAGTTTGTAATTATTTCCCAGCCAAGAGTATGAACCTTCCATTGTATATTCCCTTAATGAACAATGTGTAACAGCTAAACCAAATTGATTTGAGTTCATTTGAGTGAATGAGGTTATTTTTAACACATTTATAACAAAAGTATTTAAAAATCTTCTAAGACTTAGCCATTATTTCTAGACTACTTCAAGCTGGTGCTGAAGCTATGATATATTTCTAGTCAATTTCAATTTCAAAGAAGTTTTCTATTTTTGCCAGTTGGACTTAGGTGACAGCCAGGTGTGGTGACATCTCCCCACTCACAAGGCAGCATCAGATAGATCTCTTGGAGTTTTAGCATGACTTGACCTGAATAGTGAGTTCCAGACCAGTCAGGGTTACTTAGTGAGTCTAACTTAAAAAAAATTACATAGGTGATATTAAGTAATATTACTCCTAGTTACTTAACACCTTACTATTCACACACTCATAAACAATATACACATACAAAGACATACACATGAGTCTGTATAAATGGACAAGTGTTTTGTGTATGCATATTCCATGTGTTATAATTAATTATATGTCTCTATAGATGAATTTTATGTTTTATTTAAATTCACCTCTACTCTCTAATACCAAGAATTTATGGAGTTTTAATTCAAACCAACAATAAAATAAGTAGGAAATAGATACCATTATAGATATATAAAATAAATTGGAAATAATGCTTGAATAAAATTGGTGAGCTATACAACAGACCTACCACTGGTTTGTATTCAAAGTACTTTGACTTTATTAAAAATTAAATACATTAAAGTTTACATTTTTGTGACATGGCACATAGATAATTATAGTGTTCCATTGGCATACTGACTTAAACTTGTGTGAATTTATAGATCTTTATTTTAATGTGAGAATTATTATATTTTATTTAATCAATATTTGTACAGACACCTGTTGTAGGAGACTGCTTGATTTTTTCCCAGCTGCTCAGCCCCAAAGTAACCACACAGCAACTGTATTAATTAAATTACTGCTTGACCTATTAGCTCTATCTTCTTATTGGCTAGCTCTTACACATTAATTTAACCCATTTCTATGAATCTGTGTATTTCCACGTGGCTGTGGCTTACTGGCAAGGTTCCTTCCAGTATTTGTCTCTGGTGGGGCTACATGGCTTCTCACTGACTCTGCCTTTCTCCTCCCAGCATTAAGTTCAGTCTAATCCACCTAGCTTTATTCTACCCTATCACAGGCCAAAACAGCTTCTTTATTCATTAACCAATAAAAGCAACACATATACAGAAGAACTTCCCACACCAGAAACCTATATAACCATTTGTTGTAAATTTAAAGTTGACTACTGCAGAGATCTTTACTTATCTGAATGCAAGCTTCCCCAGTTTATCCTTACATTAACAATAGTAAATGTATATTTACTATTTTATCACTAGTTCTGTTTTTTACATTCTGAGAATTGTGTGGGCTTAAGGATTATGAGGATCTAGTTTGCATTTCAAGCTATGAATTTCAGTAGGTGTTTAAATGATTGTTCTGAATTTCATGAACCACAACAATAAGAAGTTGGGAAATAATTCAGTTATGTGGAACCTGGGCATATAATTAAAATTAGTTGAGAATTTTGCAGTACAACAGTAAATTGTATTGTGATTGATTGACAAGAGTCATATATAGCTTGGCTCATTCAGGTATCCAAACAACACATAAACAAAAAATGTAAACAGACAAAATTTTACTTGCAGAAATAAATGAGCAAAGCAAATTAATACAGTTAATTAAGAAGTGGTGATGTTCACTGACAAAAAAAGTGGGTGCACATCTTGTTCCCGAAGACAGTGTGATATGAAATGTGGTGAGTAGTCTCAAAGTGAGTTTTAGCTTTGGCTGCAATATGCAATCATTTAGAAAGACTTTAAGGGACCTGTTCCAAGGAGTCACCCAGAAACTATTATTTGTTCTGTATAGAGCTTGGACAGGTACAAAGCTTCTCTGGTAATGTTTTCCCTGAGAGCCTCTTTGGGAAAACACCTTCCACTCTTCTTGTCTTTATACCCAGAGCAGCAAGTTGCCTGAACACTCTGGCTTTTTTTTCTGCCACACTTTGCCTCTCTGGCTCCAGATTTACTTCTGTATATTCAAAGAGCACCTTTAGACATATAACTGTTGAAGGAGCTGCAGGCAGGCCTGCTTTTCGTCCTGCCTGGCTTCCACACAGCTAGCTTAGCCCCAGAATAATTACATGGAAACTATTCTTTTAAACACTGCCTGGCCCATTAGTTTCAG
The DNA here is from genome assembly GCF_903992535.2 of Arvicola amphibius. Classification (NCBI taxonomy): domain Eukaryota; kingdom Metazoa; phylum Chordata; class Mammalia; order Rodentia; family Cricetidae; genus Arvicola; species Arvicola amphibius. The sequence goes on from NC_052047.1 coordinate 89,701,601, forward strand.
CCTCTTCTTGGCTAATTCTCACATCTTGCTTTAACCCATATTTAGTAATCTGTGTAGCACCACGAGGGGTGGCTTACCAGGAGAGAAGATGCATGGCATCTGCCTGAAGCATCTGCCTGACTCAGCTTTCTTTCTCCCACAATTCTGTTCTGTCTACTCCTCCTACTTAATTTTCTGTCCTATTAAAGGGCCAAGGCAGTTTCTTTATTAACCAATGAAAGTAATACATAGACAGTTGACCTTCCTCCATCACATAACTCGTAAAGGTCAAGCCTGCCTCTTGCACCACTTCATTGTGTTTGCCCAAGCTAAAAAACTTCTGGTGTTTTATAACTTTGAATCTTTAAAATACCACAGAATACACTTACTAGATGTACTCAAAGTATAATAGAAAGAAAAAATAAATAAAGTCACAATATGTTTCATTTCTTCTCTTTGTCTTGGTGTATCAGGGAGCTTGCTATCTTCAGGAGGCACAAATTATAGTACTGTACTATTTGGTACTGATATAATTTGATTTTTTTCTGAAACTGCATATGAATAAATCTATAAAATACAGGTAAAAAGAGACTTGAGATGATCTCAAAACAGAGCTGAAATTTTTAATTTATAACTGCTAAATATTCCTGGAACAATTACATCAGATCTGCAATCCATATGTACTTGTCACATTCACATGACATCAGTCTGAGGAACCTAGTGCTTAATGTTTTTCATTGCCATTTCATAATTTAATCCCTCCAACAAAGAAAATAACAAAATAGAAAGGAAAAGAAAAAAGAAATAGAAATATTTTGTAGGGATAAAATTATCAAAACGGATATGGCATCCAAACTTTTCTAAAATGCATCTTGCCAAACTGGAAGAGTGTAGTACTAAGTCACATTAATATTGTTTATAATTAAAAATTAAGTAACTGAATTTTTCTACATTATTGCAAATTCATGCAAGTAAAATGCTCTATATGGCCATGGGAAAAACTTTTAAATAATCAGAATTATTTTAAACAAAATTTTAGCTCTGTATAAAAGTTCTGATAGAGCAAGTGGATCAGTCACTAATAATAAAGAAAAACATCAGAGTGGATGTGTATTAAAAAATGCTGAAATGCATTCAACATCGAAATCATGAGAATGAAAGAGACAATAGACATCTCCTCATGGCTTTGATATTCTAACTTTTTTTTCCCACTCAGGACAAGCTTAGAAGAAAACAGCTCTTTTAAAGAAATTATAAATTATTGGACATAAAATAACAACACCTTCTACATACATCATATTGTACTAGGTTTTATATTGTGATTCATAAAAAAAACCACTATGATACAAAACAACTATCCCCCTATGTGTGGAAATCTTGAAGACTGGGCAGACGTGTTCTGCAGTTCTGTATCAGGTACTCAGTCTGTGTCCTTTAGAAAAATACTTTTCCAATTAGCAAAGAGCTATGAGAAAAATGTCAAGGTCTTCAAACTTACATTTGAAAAGGGTCTTTTTTTCTTTTGTGTATTTAGTTATTTTGACAATGTTTACAGAGGTCCACAAACAAGCACTGGGCCAAGGTCTGGGAATTCAGTCAAAGAGAAGGAACTCTAGCCCAACATCTGGAAAGCCACCAATGTACCAAACTAGGCTGTCCTCTGCATGTAGGAGACAGTGGTAAAGCTTGGATTATCTGAGGAGACCCTGGATCTATCCCTGGTGTGTGAGCTAGATTGTTGGAGACTATTCCCCTTTGTGGTATGCTTTGTTCAGCCTTAATTTGTGTGTGTGTGTGGAGGTCTTGGTTCTGCTTTAGTTGAATGTGCCAGACTTACTTGATATCCTATCAGACCCCTTATCCATCCTGAGGCATGGATGGGAGGTGGGCTGAGGCAGGGAGGGTGATGAGTGGTGTGAGGAGGGGTGAGAGGGAGAGCTGTGGTTGGAATGTAAATTAAAATTAAAAAATAAATATATTATAATAAATTTAAGACTATTTTGCTATTATCTATGCAATAATATTCAGTTTTACTTTCTACCTCAATGTCAAACTGAACCAGTAAAGCCAGAGTGATATGGAAATTATTTCTATATTGTCATTGTTCTCTGACAAAATAAGTTAGTACCTTAGAATAATAAACAGTGATTGCACTGTGGAATAAAGCTTCCACAGTCTGTTCAAATTTCTATATATTTTATGAAATAAAAAAAAACATGAACATACATGTGCACATTCATGTACAAACACTCAAACACACACACACAAACACACACACATGCACTATGGCACTCTGAAAAGCTACTTAATGGTAAAGAATACAAAGAATAATCTTCAAGTTAGATCATTTGATTAGCACATATAAATTTCTGCATTCAATCGCTAACATAACAGATATACAGAAAATAACTTTAAAATGCAGGGTAGAATCATAAACAAATCACACTATTCAATGTATTTCATCTTCTGCTGTTGGTACAGCTGTTTAATCTTTTCAAGCTGACATTTTTTACTCTGTTGTTCACTGTCATTGACAATGAGGATGTTTTACTGCTGTGATACTGGCATTTTGCCTGAGAAATTTGAAATTATCACACTTACTTTGACATGTTGTCATGTAAATATTTATTGCCAGATAAAACATAGATTTCTTTATGGAAGAGAAAGGACCATAGGCACAATAACCTTATGAATGTGTGTGTGTGTGTGTATATATATATATATATATATATATATACACACACATATATATATATATATATTACATATGTATATGTGGTTTTAAGTTGCTTATAGAATTTAATTTGCATTTTTTCTTTTATTGAGAATACAATATATTCTAGATATACTTTTCCCTCAAGCTTCGCCTATTTTCTCCCCATTTTCTTTCCTATTTTGATCCACACCCTCTCCATCTCTCTTTAGAAAACAAACTGCAGTCTAAGGAAAAATAATAAAATAAGGTAAATAAAAAACAACCAAACAAATCATAATAGGAAAAATGAACAACAGAAGAAAAAAGACAAAAAATACACAAGAAACACCTATAGACACAGAAATACACACTTTCAGACACACAGGAATTCCATAAGACCAAAAAAAATCAGAAGCCATAATGCATATGCAAAAGACTTATAAGGTTTATTTTAAAAGATACCCAGACACCTGACTTAGCATTATGAGACAACTTGCAAAGATGACTGAGTTTGTTTTGTGGTGATCATCTACTGCTGAGAATGGGGCCTACACTTACAAAGAGTAGTTTATTTCTTCTGTAATAACCATTGAAGATAACTTCTGCATTCAGGATGGGAGGCATCCTTCTCATCTCAGCAATATGGATTCCATCCTGTAAAGACTCATGCAGGCTCTGTGTGTGCTGCCACAGTCTCTGATTTCATGTGTGCATCACTAGGTGGTGAATTCAGTCCTTGTTTCCTTGGTGTCTACTAGTGTAGGAGATCCTTCTGTTTATGTGTTGCGTTCATTGGTTAATCAATAAAGAAACTGCTTGTCCTGATAGGGCAGAACTTAGGTTGGCAGAGAAGACAGAACTGAATTCTGAATTCTGGGAGGAAGGAAGCAGAGTCAGGGAGAGAACCGCCATGGAGCCACCAAAATCAGACATGTTGAATCTTTCCCAATAAGCCACTGTCATGTGGCAATACAAAGATTAATAGAAATGGGTTAAATCAAGATGTAAGAGTTAGCCAATAAGAGGCTAGAGATAATAAGTCAACCAGCAATTTAATGAATACAGTTTATGTGTGATTATTTTGGTATAAGCTATCCAGGCAGCCAGGGCAAACAAAGGGCCCCTGCTCTCCTTATAACAATTGGAGCTTCAACGTGGTCAACTAATGACACGTAAAACCTGAGAGGGCTTGAAAAGGAAGGCTGGAAACAAATACAGAGTTTAACACAGCTTTTTGCTGTTTGCTGGCAGCTGCCTCAGAGAGATTTTCTTGACTCAGCGGCTGCAACAGGAAAAAGTGGTGGCTTTAAAATGCATTTGGATGGGATTTGTGAGTAAAGTGCTATGGTTTGTTTGATGACAACTGGACTTGCTGTGTGCCTATAAAGGGGACAGTGCACACAGCTCAGAGGCACAAGTGACTCAGAGGCACAAGCAGCTCTGCCATGCTAGTGGTGTAGTGTGCATGGCTCAGAGGCAAGAGCAGCTCTGCCATGCTGAACTGGGCAGGGCAAGCAGGCAGACCTGTATTTGACCTAGGATTGTCGCAGCTAAGATTTTTAAGAGCTTAGCATTTTAAAAGCGCAAAGCAAAAGTATTCCTGGACAGTAAAGAATTGCAGATTCATAATAGGACAGATTCAGACATAAGTGACCTCTAAATGGGTCACAGTGTTGTATAAATGTATGTAGTCTTGGGAGAGAAAAGATAGAGTATACAGAGTCATAAAATAAAGTTAATGCTTTAAAAAAGGGTAAAGTCTTCAAAAGACAGAGTAGAGATTATCATAGATTAAAGTAAGTAAAAAATTAAGCCACATAAAAATGGAAAATTCACAGAGAGTCTGGATTCTGCATATTATTGTGTTTTCTTTAAAATTTTTGACTGTAAAGGAGCTAAATACAGTGACACATCTCATTGTGTGGGCTGCTAAGCTAAACCAGCATGTGTATTATAAATGTATTATGACTTCAAAATTTAGGTCTAAGGATATGATGCTTTGGAAAAGAGGTTCTTCTTTTGTTTTCACAAAATATGAAACCTTGTCGATTGCTTCTAGACCAATATGTTATGATAGACCATGCCCTCCTGAAAGGTTACCATAAACACCCTCAGAAAATTACTTCACTCAACTGCTGACTGAGATGTACCTAACACACAGGATATACCATAAATGATCTGATTAGCAGTGCCCCCATACAGCACAAAGCAGTTTGGAGATAATAAACTGCATCCATATCCAAAATATTGTTTATAAATGTTCTTTTACATTTAAACAGGGATATGATATAGATATGAATAATTTGCATTGGTATGGATTTTGCTTTATTGATATAAATTTAAGGTCAATTTTGTTATATGTATATGTATTTCTGATCTTGATTAAGGTATTGTGATTGTGTAGTTCCTTTAAAAATGCAATATATATTAGAAAATATAGGTTGTTAATGGATAATTATGGATAATATTCAAGCCTGTAGTCATGTTAGATTTTCTAGATGTATAGATATATATTTCAGTTAGATAGGCATTCTTCCTATCTTTCAAAGACTACAGAATATGGCATTTAAAATATTTTAATAACTTAGGGCTTTTCATGACAATGAGACAAACCTTCTCCTTGCAGCACCAGCTACTTCAAGAGGAAGATGGATATCAAAGAGGCTCCTTATGGAACTGGTTAGCATTTGAGCAATAAACTGCTCCTGCATGGACTGATGAATAAACCCAATATGAAGAACCATAGAGAGATGATGGAGGAGAGTCATCTGTCTATGTTACTTTCATTGGTTAATAAAGGCACTGCCTTGGCCCTTTAATAGGACAGAAAATTAGGCAGGCAGAGTAGATAGAACAGAATTGTGGGGGAAAGAAAGCAGAGTGAGGCAGATGCCTCAGGCAGTCACCATGCTTCTCCTCTCCAAGACAGATGCAGGTTAAGATCTCTCCTGGTAAGCGACCACCTCGTGGTGCTACACAGATTACTAAATATGGGTTAAAGCAAGATGTGAGAATTAGCCAATAAGAGGCTGAAACTAATGGGTCAGGCAGTGTTTAAAAGAATACAATTTCCATTTAATTATTTCGGGTGGAAAGCTAGCCGGGTGGCGGGATGCAGCCCTGCCACTCCATCTACAGAGAGATGACTGCTGAACTTGCCTAAAGGTGAGATGATCCTTCGGGGTTATTGTTTCATGAAAGAGTCTGTGAGACATTCTGCAGAACACAGAAGAAAGTGACTGAACTGTCTTTCAAATTTCCTGCTTCATGGATGAGTCTGCTGGATACTATGGGCCTGTAGGCTGAAGATGGATGCCCCAATGGTACAGAAGAAATTTGGGTGACTGTATAGGCAGCAAGATGTCTCTATCATTTCTAGAGTTTTGGAAGTAGCTTACAATGTTCTTTCTGTTTACTTGGGTAACATTATAACCTTCTGAAGTCTTTGATGGAGTTGAAGAAGTTATAGTATATTTATAGTTTTCCTTAGTTATAATAAAATATAAAATAAATATAAATATTGTAACTGTAATTCTTGCTTGATAACTGTTTTGTTATATGTAATTTTGCTATGATAAAGTTAAATCCTTTCTTTTTGTTTAAACAGAAAATGGGAAATGGTGTAGGAGGTCATTCTATATATATGTTGCTTTCATTGGTTAATCAATAAAGAAACTGCTTGGCCTGATAGGGCAGAACTTAGGTAGGCAGAGAAGACAAAACTGAAGTCTGGACACTTCCTGCTCTTCCTGCAGGGGTTATTCTCCCCGGATTCCGCCTCTCTCTCCCTGTCCCTTCCCAGCTTGCACCCAGAATCCTCCTCCCCTCCCCCTGCCTCATCCTCCCGTCTTTGGGGCCACAAAATCCCACAGCTCAGCCTGTTTGGGCTCTGGGGACCTGGAATTGAGTGCACCCAGACCGGTGGGAGGTCCCCTCCTTCATTTGACTGCCCGGGGCAAGGTAGGCCTCTGTCTGAGAGCTGCTTGGCCTGCAAGGGGACCTGACAGTCTGCCAGAGGATCCATCATTCTTTGGGGGGTTATTCTCCCCGGATACCGTCTCTCTCTTCCTGTCCCTTCCCAGCTGGCACCCAGAATCCTCCCCCCCCCCCTGCCTCATCCTCCCGTCTTTGGGACCACAAAATCCCACAGCTCAGCCTGTTTGGGTTCTGGGGACCTGGAATTGAGTGCACCCAGGCCGGTGGGAGGTCCCCTCCTTCATTTGACTGCCCGGGGCAAGGTAGGCCTCGGTCTGAGAGCTGCTAGGCCTGCAAGGGGACCTGACAGTCTGCCAGAGGATCCATCATTCTTTGGGGCCTCTGTCTGAGAGCTGCTTGGCCTGCAAGGGGACCTGACAGTCTGCCAGAGGATCCATCATTCTTTGGGGTGAGTGAGGAGTGAGTGCCCGAACCTCGGCAGCTGCCCGGAGAGGGACCACCTACACTCCACAACTCCCCCTGCCTCCAGCACACTTCCTGCTCTTCCTGCAGGGGTTATTCTCCCCGGATACCGCCTCTCTCTCCCTGTCCCTTCCCAGCTTGCACCCAGAATCCTCCCCCCTCCCCCTGCCTCATCCTCCCGTCTTTGGGGCCACAGAATCCCACAGCTCAGCCTGTTTGGGCTCTCGGGACCTGGAATTGAGTGCACCCAGACCGGTGGGAGGTCCCCTCCTTCATTTGACTGCCCGGGGCAAGGTAGGCCTCTGTCTGAGAGCTGCTTGGCCTGCAAGGGGACCTGACAGTCTGCCAGAGGATCCATCATTCTTTGGGGTGTCCTGCTCCAGTTCTAAGGCCATCCACCCAAAGGGGTCAGACTCTGGCCTCCAGGCAGGTCTGAGGATTCCTGCGGAGGGGTGCGGGCTCCTTCAGATTGTGCTGCCAGGTTCACTGTGTGGTATTCCATCCTGCCCTGCCCCCACCTTGGCCCTTTTGTCTGGGCTGCGACCCTGGGCTGCCTGGAATCCCTGATCCTGTGCACTGACATTCCATCTGAACTGGTGAGTGAATGCGGACCCTGGGGCAACCTGCCCTGGAAGAGAGCACAGACCCCCTACCCCCACTTCCCTCTGCAGGCTTGTGTCTGTGTCTCCCGTCCATGTGTCTCCCAAGCTTTCCCTAGTGTTCTCAGGTGTCCTGCTTCTGTTCTAAGGCCATCCACCCAAAGGGGTCAGACTTGGGCCTCCAGGCAGGTCTGAGGATTCCTGCAAGGGAGTGCGGGCTTCTTCAGACTGTGTCGCAAGGAATAGGTACTCCTCTGGCACTGGGGAGATCCAACCAGTTTCAGTCACAGCAAAGATTGGTCTAGGACGCCAAACGCCTCCGGGCTCCTTTTGAAGGAAGAGATGGGCAGGCGCCAATGCAGGAGCTCCTCCAACAACATGAAAGGCAACATGACATCACCACAAGCTAAACATCCCGAAACAACAAAAATTGAACACCCTACCCCAGAAGATATAGAAGGAACTGACCTTAAACAGTACTTTATGAAAATAATAGAGGACCTGAAACAGGAGGTAAAAAACTGCCATAAAGAAATGGAGATGACAAACAAAAAGGTAGACGAAATAAATAAATCTCTCAAAGATACCCAAGAAAAACAAAAAACAAAAAAAAAAAAAAAAAACAAGAAAAAGCAATCAAACAGGTAAGGGAAACAGTGCAAGACCTGATAAATGAAATGGAGGTATTGAAGAAAACACAATCTGAGGGACGACTGGAAATGGAAACTCTGAGTAAACGAACAGAAACTTCAGAGACAAGTATTTCCAACCGAATACAAGAGATGGAAGAAAGAATCTCGGACTCTGAAGATACTATAGAGGAAATAAACTCACAGATTAAAGAACTAAACAAATCTAACAAATTCTTAACACAAAACATTCAGGAAATCTGGGACACCATGAAAAGACCAAACCTAAGAATAATTGGGGTAGAAGAAGGAGAAGAATTACAACTCAAAGGCCCAGAAAATATATTCAACAAAATTATAGAAGAAAACTTCCCCAACCTAAAGAAGGATGTTCCTATGAAGGTACAAGAAGCCTACAGAACACCAAATAGACTGGATCAAAAGAAAGCATCCCCACGCCATATAATAATCAAAACACAAAACATACAGAATAAAGAACAGATATTAAGAGCTGCAAAGGAAAAAGGTCAAGTAACATATAAAGGGAAACCTATCAGAATTACACCTGATTTCTCAATGGAAACCATGAAAGCCAGAAGAGCTTGGATAGATGTGCTACAGACACTAAGGGAACATGGATGCAAGCCTAGACTATTATACCCAGCAAAGCTTGCATTCACCATTGATGGAGAAAACAAGATATTCCAGGACAAAAACAGATTTAAACAATACGCAGCCACAAATCCAGCCTTGCAGAAAGTAATAGAAGGAAAATCACAAACCAAGGAGTCCAACAACGCCCACAATAACTCAGGCATCTAGCGACCCTTCACCAGCACAACTAGAAGAAGGGAAACACACAAACTCTACTACTAAAAATGACTGAAGTTAACAACCACTGGTCATTAATATCACTTAATATCAATGGACTCAATTCACCTATAAAAAGGCACAGGCTAAGAGACTGGATACGAAAACAGAATCCAACATTTTGCTGTTTACAAGAAACACACCTCAACCACAAAGACAGACATCTACTCAGAGTAAAGGGTTGGGAAAAGGTTTATCAAGCAAATGGCCCTAAGAAACAAGCGGGTGTGGCCATACTAATTTCCAACAAAGTTGACTTCAAACTAAAATCAATCAGAAGAGATGGAAAGGGACACTTTATACTCATAACAGGAAAAATCCATCAGAATGAAGTCTCAATCCTGAATATCTATGCCCCTAATATAAAAGCTCCCACTTATGTAAAAGAAACACTTCTAGAACTCAAGGCAGCCATCAAACCACACACACTAATAGTTGGAGACTTCAACACTCCTCTCTCACCAATGGACAGGTCAATCAGACAGAAACCTAACAGAGAATTGAAAGACTTAATGGAGGTAATGAACCAAATGGACTTAACAGACATCTATAGAACATTCCACCCAAATAGGAAAGAATATACTTTCTTCTCTGCGGCTCATGGAACCTTTTCGAAAATTGACCATATACTTGGTAACAAAGCAAGCAAACTTCCACAGTTACAAAAAAATATTAGTAACCACCTGTGTCTTATCGGGTCACCATGGATTAAAATTAGAATTCAACAACAATGCTACCCCCAGAAAGCCCACAAACTCATGGAAACTGAACAGTCAACTACTGACCCACACCTGGGTCAAGGAAGAAATAAAGAAAGAAATTAAAGTCTTTCTTGAATTTAATGGAAACAAAGACACAACATACTCAAACCTATGGGACACAATGAAAGCAGTGCTAAGAGGAAAGTTCATAGCACTAAGTGCCCACTTAAAGAAAACGGAGAAAGTGCTCATTGGTGACTTAACAGCACACCTGAAAGCTCTGGAAAAAAAAGAAGCAGACTCACCTAGGAGAAGTAGAAGACTGGAAATAATCAAATTGAGGGCAGAAATCAACAAAATAGAAACACAGAAAACAATCCAAAGAATGAATGAAACAAGAAGCTGGTTCTTGGAGAAAATCAACAAGATTGACAAACCCTTAGCCAAACTAATCAAACGGCAGAGGGAGAACACACAAATTAATAAGATCAGAAATGAAAAGGGGGACATAACCACAGACACAGGGGAAATTCAGAAAATCATTAGATCTTACTACAAAAGCCTATATGCCACAAAATTGGAAAATGTAAAAGAAATGGACAGTTTTTTAGATAAATACCATATACCAAAGTTAAACCAGGACCAGGTAAATGCTCTAAATCGTCCTGTTAGTCACGAAGAATTAGAAACTGTTATCAGAAACCTCCCTACCAAAAAGAGCCCAGGACCAGATGGTTTCAATGCGGAATTCTATCAGAAATTCCAAGAAGACCTAATACCTATACTCCTTAAGGTATTTCATAATATAGAAACACAAGAGTCACTGCCAAATTCCTTCTATGAAGCTACAGTTACCCTGATACCTAAACCACACAAAGATTCAACCAAGAAAGAGAATTACAGGCCAATCTCACTCATGAACATTGACGCAAAAATTATCAATAAAATACTGGCAAACCGAATCCAAGAACACATTAGAAAAATTATCCATTACGATCAAGTAGGCTTCATCCCAGAGATTCAGGGCTGGTTCAACATACGAAAATCTAACAATGTAATCCATCATATAAACAATCTGAAGGAAAAAAACCATATGGTCATCTCATTAGATGCTGAAAAAGCATTTGACAAAATTCAGCACCCTTTTATGATAAAGGTCTTGGAGAGATTAGGGATACAAGGGTCATTCCTAAATATAATAAAAGCTATTTACAGCAAGCCAACAGCTAACATCAAATTAAACGGAGAGAAACTCAAGGCTATCCCACTAAATTCAGGAACACGACAAGGCTGTCCACTCTCTCCTTATCTCTTCAATATAGTGCTTGAAGTTCTAGCAATAGCAATAAGACAACATAAGGGAATCAAGGGGATTCAATTTGGAAAGGAAGAAGTTAAACTTTCATTATTTGCAGATGATATGATAGTATACATAAGCGACCCCAAAAACTCCACCAAAGAACTCCTAGGGCTGATAAACTCCTTCAGTAACGTGGCAGGTTACAAGATCAACTCCAAAAAATCAGTCGCCCTCCTATACACAAAGGATAAGGAAGCAGAGAGGGAAATCAGAGAAGTATCACCTTTCACAATAGCCACAAATAGCATAAGATATCTGGGAGTATCTCTAACCAAGGAAGTGAAGGATTTATTTGACAAGAACTTTAAGTCTTTGAAGAAAGAAATTGAAGAGGATACCAGAAAATGGAAGGATCTCCCCTGCTCGTGGATTGGGAGGATCAACATAGTAAAAATGGCAATTCTACCAAAAGCAATCTATAGATTCAATGCAATCCCAATCAAGGTCCCATTAAAATTCTTCACAGAGATTGAGAGGACAATAATCAACTTTATATGGAAAAACAAGAAACCCAGGATAGCCAAAAAAATCTTATACAATAAAGGTTCTTCTGGAGGCATTACCATCCCTGACTTCAAACTCTATTACAAAGCTACAGTATTGAAAACGGCTTGGTATTGGCATAAAAACAGAGAGGTTGACCAATGGAATCGTATAGAAGACCCGGATCTTTAACCACAAACCTATGAACACCTGATTTTTGATAAAGGAGCCAAAAGTACACAATGGAAGAAAGAGGGCATCTTCAACAAATGGTGCTGGCATAACTGGATGTCAACCTGTAGAAGAATGAAAGTAGACCCATGTCTATCACCATGCACAAAACTCAAGTCCAAATGGATTAAAGACCTCAATATTAATTTGAACACATTGAGCTTGATAGAGGAGAAAGTGGGAAGTACTCTACAACAAATGGGCACAGGGAACAGTTTCCTACGCATAACCCCAGCTGCACAGACTTTAAGGTCAACATTGAATAAATGGGACCTCCTGAAGTTGAGCAGCTTCTGTAAAGCAAAGGACATTGTCACTAAGACACAAAGGCAGCCTACTGACTGGGAAAAGATCTTCACCAACCCTGCAACTGACAAAGGTCTGAACTCTAAAATATATAAGGAACTCAAGAGACTAGACGGTAAAATGCCAATTAACCCAATTAAAAAATGGGGCACTGAACTGAACAGAGAATTCTCAACAGAAGAAGTTCGAATGGCCAAAAGACACTTAAGGGCATGCTCAACCTCCCTAGCTATCAGGGAAATGCAAATCAAAACAACTTTGAGATATCATCTTACACCTGTCAGATTGGCTAAAATCCAAAACACCAATAATAACCTTTGCTGGAGAGGTTGTGGGGTAAGGGGTACACTCATCCATTGCTGGTGGGAATGCAAACTTGTGCAACCACTTTGGAAAGCAGTGTGGCGGTTTCTCAGGAAATTCGGGATCAACCTACCCCAGGACCCAGCAATTCCACTATTGGCAATCTACCCAAGAGATGCCCAATCATACAACAAAAGCATATGCTCATCTATGTTCATAGCAGCATTATTTGTAATAGCCAGATCCTGGAAACAACCTAGATGCCCTTCAGTGGAAGAATGGATGAAGAAACTGTGGAATATATACATGCTAGAATACTACTCAGCGGTAAAAAACAATGACATCTTGAATTTTGCAGGCAAATGGATGGAAATAGAAAACACTATTCTGAGTGAGGTAACCCAGACCCATAAAGATGAACATGGGATGTACTCACTCATATTCGGTTTCTAGCCATAATTAAAGGACATCGAGCCTATAAATTTGGGATCCTTGAGAAGATAATAAGAAGGTGAACTCCCAAAAAAAGATATAGTAATCCTCCTGGATATTGGAAGTAGACACGATCGCCAGGCCAAATTGGGAACTTGAGGGTTGGGCAAGACTGGGCCAAGGGAAGATGGGTAGAGAAAAGTGTGAAGGGGAGAACGGGGGGAGCTCGGAGGAATGGGGCGCTTGGGATATAGGAAGGGTTCATATGGGAGCAGGGAAGCAAATATCTTAATTTAAGGAGCTACCTGAGGGTTGTCAAGAGACTTGACCCTAGAGGGGTTCCCAGGTTTCTAGGGAGATGCCCCCAGTTAGTTCCTTGAGCAGCTGAGGAGAGGGAGCCTGAAAAGGCCAGTTCCTATAGCCATACTGATGAATTTCTTGCATATCACCATAGAACCTCCACCTGACGATAGATGAAGAAAATGACAGAGCCCCACATTGGAGCACCGGACTGAGCTCCCAAGGTCCTGATGAGGAGCAGAAGGAGAGAGAACATGAGAAAGAAAGTCAGGACTGTGAGGGAACCTCCAGCTGGCGACAGATGGGGAAGGTGACTGAGCCCCACATTGGAGCACTGGACTGAGCTCCCAAGGTCCTGATGAGGAGCAGAAGGAGCGAGAACTTGAGGGAGAAAGTCAGGAACGAGAGGGGTGCGTTCACTCAAGGAGACGGTGGGACAGAACTAATGGGAGATCACCAACTCCAGTTGGAATGGGACTGATGGATCATGCGACCAAACCCGTCTCTTTGAATGTGGCCAACAGCGGGGGCTGACTGAGAAGCAAAGGACAATGGCTCTGGGCTCTGATTCTTCTGCATGGACGGGCTCTGTGGGAGCCTTCTCAGCTTGATCGATCACGTTCCTGGACCTGGGGGTAGTTTGGAGGACATTGGTCTTAGCATAGAGTGGGGAACCCTGATGGCTCCTTGGCCTTGAGAAGGAAGGAGGGGAGGTATGGATGGAGGGGAGGGGAGGGAAGGGGGAGAAGGAGGGGAGCTAAGGCGGAGGAGGAGGGGAGGGAGGGGGGAGGAGGAGGGAAGGAGATGGAAATTTTTAAATACATAAAAAATAAATAAACCATGGAAAAAAAAACTGAAGTCTGGGAGGAAGGATGCAGAGTCAGGGAGAGAACCGCTGTGGATTTGCCAGAGTGAGAAATGCTGAATCTTTCCCAGTAAGCCACTGTCACATGGCAATGCACAGATTAATAGAAATGGGTTAAATCAAAATGCGAGAGTTAGCCAATAAGAGGCTAGGGATAATGGGCCAGGCAGTGATTTAATTAATACAATTTCGGTGTGGTTATTTTGGATATAAGCTAGCCAGGCAGCTGTGACAAAAAGCAGGTCCACATCCTCCTACAGTCCACCATCCCTTCTAACTCTTATTCTCACTCCTTCCCTTCCACAGAGTTCCCTGAGCCCTAAAGGGAGGTATTTTGTAGACACATCTCATTTACAGATAAGTGTTTCAAGGTCATTTATTCTCTACACATTGTCTGATTGTGCGTCTTTGTATTTGTTCTGATCTGCTGCAGGAAGAAAATTCTCTGATGGTGACTGAGCAAGGCATTGGTCTATGAGTAGAGACGCTGTATTTCTTTTTATTTATTAAAAATTTCTGCCTCCTCCCAGCCTCCCATTTCCCTCCCTCTTTCCCCACTCTCCTCCCCCTCCATCTCCAGTCCGAAGAGCAGCAAGGGTTCCCTGCCCTGTGGGAAGTCCATGGTCCTCCCCACTCCATCCAGGTCTAGGAAGGTGCGCATCCAAATAAGCTAGGCCCCTCCAAAGCCAGTACATGTAGTAGGATCAAAACCCAGTACCATTGACCTTGGCTTCTCAGCAGCCCTCATTGTCTGCCATATTCAGGGAGTCCAGTTTTATCCCATGCTTTTTCAATTCCAGTCCAGCTGGCCTTGGTGAGTTCCCATTAGATCAGCCCCACCACCTCAGTGGGTGAGTGCACCATGCACGGTCCTGACTTCGTGCTCATGTTCTCCCTCCTTCTGCTCCTCATTTGGACCTTGGGAGCTCAGTCTGGTGCTCCAATGTGGGGCTCTGTCTCTACCTCCATCCATAGCCAGATGAAGGTTCTATGGTGATATGCAAGATATTCATCAGTATGTCTATAGGATCGGGCAAATTCAGGCTCCCTCTCCTCAGCTGCCCAAGGAACTAGCTGGGGATATCTCCCTGGACACCTGGGAACCCCTCTATAGTCAAGTCTCTTGCCAACCCTAAAATGACTCCCTTAATTAAGATATACATTTCCCTGCTCTCATATCCACCTTTCCTTTATCCCAACCGTCCCATTCCCCCAAGCTGTCACCATAATCCCCTTCACACTTTTCTCTCCCCATCTCCACTTAGCCCCATCCCACCCCACCCCCAAGTTCCCAATTTTTGCCTGGCAATCTTGTCTCCTTCCAATATCCAGGAGGATAACTATATGTTTTTCTTTCGGTTCACCTTCTTATTTAGCTTCTCTAGGATCATGAATTATAGGCTTGATGTCCTTTATTTATGGCTAGAAACCAATTATGAGTGAGTACATCCCATGTTCATCTTTTGGGATCTGGGTTGTCTCACTCAGGATAGTGTTTTCTATTTCCATCTATTTGCATGCAAAATTCAAGATGTCATTGTTTTTTACCACTGAGTAGTACTCTAATAAATATATATTCCACACCTTCTTTATCCATTCTTTCATTGAAGGGCATCTAGGTTGTTTCCAGGTTCTGCCTATTACAAAAAATGCTGCTGTAAACATAGTTGAAGAAATGGTTTTATAATATGGTAGGGCATCTCTTGGATATATTCCCAAGGGTGGAATTGTTGGGTCCTGGGGTAGGTTGTTCCCGAATTTCCTGAGAAACTGCCACACTGCTTTCCAAAGTGGTTGTACAAGTTTGCATTCCCATCAGCAATGGATGAGTGTTCCCCTTACACCACATCCTCTCCAGCAAAGACTATCATTGGTGTTTTCGATTATAGCCATTCTGACAGGTGTAAGATGGTATCTCAAAGTTGTTTTGATTTGCATTTCCCTGATGGCTAAGGATGTTGAACATAACCTTAAGTGTCTTTTGGCCGTTTGGATTTCTTCTGTTGAGAATTCTCTGTTCAGTTCAGTGCCCCATTTTTTAATTAGGTTAATTAGCATTTTAAAGTCTAGTTTCTTGAGTTCTTTATGTATTTTGGAGATCAGACCTTTGTCTGTTGTGGGGTTGGTGAAGATCTTCTCCCAATCAGTAGGTTGCCTTTTTGTCTTAGTGACAGTGTCTTTTGCTTTACAGAAGCTTCTCAGTTTCAGGAAGTCCCATTTATTTAACGTTGCCCTTAATATCTGTGCTGCTGGGGTTATACGTAGGAATTGGTCTCATGTGCCCATATATTGTAGAGTACTTCCCACTTTCTCTTCTATCAGGTTCAGTGTGTTCAGATTAATATTGTGGTCTTTAATCCATTTGGACTTGAGTTTTGTGTATGGTGATAGATATGGATCTATTTTCTTTCTCAGAAAGAGAATTACAGGCCAATCTCACTCATGAACATCAATGCAAAAATTCTCAATAAAATACTGGCAAACTGAATCCAAGAACACATCCAAAAAATTATCAATTACGATCAAGTAAGCTTCATCTCAGAGATCCAGGGCTGGTTCAACATACGAAAATCTATCAGTGTAATCCATCATATAAATAAACTGAAGGAAAAAAACCATATGGTCATCTCATTAGATGCTGAAAAAGCATTTGACAAAATTCAGCACCCTTTTATGATAAAGGTCTTGGAGAGATTAGGGATGCAAGGGTCATACCTAAATATAATAAAGGCTATTTACAGCAAGCCAACAGCTAACATCAAATTAAATGGGAGAAATTCAAAGCAATCCCACTAAATTCAGGAACATGACAAAGCTGTCCACTCTCTCCCTATCTCTTCAATATAGTGCTTGAAGTTCTAGCAATAGCAATAAGACAACATAAGGGGATCAAGCAGATTCGAATTGGAAAGGAAAAAGGCAAACTTTTGTTTATTGCAGATGATATGATAGTGTACATAAGCGACCCCAAAAACTCTACCAAAGAACTCCTACAGCTGATAAACACCTTTAGTAACGTGTCAGGATACAAGATCAACTCCAAAAAATCAGTTGCCCTCCTATACATAAAGGATAAGGAAGCAGAGAGGGAAATCAGAGAAGTATCACCTTTCACAATAGCCACAAATAGCATAAAATATCTTGGTGTAACTCTAACCAAAGAAGGGAAAGATCTATTTGACAAGAACTTTAAGTCTTTGAAGAAAGAAATTGAAGAGGATACAAGAAAATGGAAGGATCTCCCCTGCTCGTGGATTGGGAGGATCAACATAGTAAAAATGGCTATACTACCAAAGGCAATCTATAGATTCAATACAATCCCCATCAAGGTACCATCAAAATTCTTCACAGATCTTGAGAGAATAATAATCAACTTTATATGGAAAGACAAAAAATCCAGGATAGCCAAAACAATCTTATACAATAAGGAACTTCTGGAGGCATTACCATCCCTGACTTCAAACTCTATTACAGAGCTACAGTATTGAAAACAGCTTGGTATTGGTATAAAAACAGAGAAGTCGACCAATGGAATCGAATAGAAGACCCGGATTTTAACCCACAAACCTATGAACACTTGATTTTCAATAAAGGAGGTAAAAGTATACGATGGAAGAAAGAAAGCATCTTCAACAAATGGTGCTGGCATAACCGGATGTCAACCTGTAGAAGAGACATTGTATTTCTAAGTTCATTTAGCAGAATGGTAGTATTTGGTTTTCCCCTTCATCTCTGGTCCATCTACTCTCAGGTCCATGGTCAACAAAGGGGTGTCAGAGATATTCTATCTCATGGAGTAGTCATTAAATGAAAACAAATCTTGGTTTGTTACTGCCACAAACTTGGTCCCATTACTGCACCAACACATATTGCAGGCAGGTCACTGTTATAGATTGAAAGGGTTGTCACTAGATTGATGTTTGCCTTTCTCCTTTGGTAGCATGAAGAATAACTTCCATGAACATGAACTGTTCATAGGGATGAAATTTTAGATAGGCACCACCTGGACTTTGACTTTTCCATGTTCAGTGATTTGTGTAGGTGTTTTCTTCAGTAATAGGGACTTACAGGCAGCTTTTATGGAGCAACAAAGAGCCCTGGCAATAGCCTTCTTTATCTGGGGACTTCCATGGGACCCAAGAATGTTCACATATGTTTGGGCCAGGGAGACATTGACAACATGTGTCTCCACAGAAACGTTCATTGGATACTAGCTCTTGTCTCCAATAAGGTTCCTGTATACCTTCCCTACATGAGTTGAGGAAGAAAATATAAAGAACTGTTCAAATGAGTGGTGCTACATTGATAGTGTTGGATTTCCATATTATGTTCTTTTCATTGGAAACTAAGTATTGTTGGCTTTGTGTTGTAAAACTAACCAGTAGAACAATGATTACTTTGTTTTATTCACTCATTTTCTTCACTGTGCACTGGTAAAAAATGAAAAAGACTAAATGCTAAGCAATCTAGTCAGTGAATATAACATTTTCTATTATATTGTGATATTCTGAATTTAAATTATATAATTGTTATTAAAAATCAATGACTAAGTATTTTGCTAAGACCCTCAAGTGATCTCCTGTACTCTGTAAGCTGATGAGAGAAAAAAACCTGAAAGCATTGAAACTGATTCCTGTCTTTTCATTGATGACTGGTATTTTCAGAGATAAAACAAAATAAGAAAAAGATTTTATTTAATGGTTTTGTAAATTTATGTAAAACTATGACTTATTAAAGAGATTTACATGTAATTTAGGGAGGAATTCATTTTTCCTGAAATGAAGCCATCAGAAAAATCCGTATTTTAGAATTGCAAACAAACATATAATCTAGATTTATGAGGTATGACTCCCTACAGATAATATCATAAGGAACAAAATAAAAATATGAATATAAAATGTTTCCTATACGTTAAAGAGACACACTAGTCTCAGCATAAAGGCTTTGTATAGTATCTGACCTATAAAGTATAACCCACTGTGAAAGGGATCACCACAGATTCCTGACATTCTCCCTGCCCCACCCCTGTCCTAGCATCAATTATATACTTGAAATCATATCAACCTGGCATTGATCAAGCCATCTGGATCACATGAGTCTTACTTTAGAGGACAATAATTTGTGCAATCTCACACCTCAATCTCTATATCACACCTCAATATCTCTGTTACATAAGAAAGATTAGCCCAAATTTAAAACCACAAGAGACAGCTTAGGCTGAAGAGGATATCTAGCTCATGCTGGGGATTATGTATAGCAAGGAGAACACTAATCCATTGCTGATGTGAGTGAAAACTTGTACAATCACTTAGAAAATGAATATGGTGGTTTCTTAGAAAATTGGAAATCTTTCTACCTCAAGACCCTTCAATACCACTGTTGGACATATACCCAAAAGATGCTCAGTCAAACAACAAAGAAATTAATTAACTATGTTTATAGCAGCTTTATTTGTAATGTCAATCAACTGGAAACAACCCAGATTCCCCTCAACCGACCAATGGATAAAAAAAAAAAAATCTGGTACATTTACACAATGGAGTTGTACTCAACTGTTAAAAACAATGACATTAAATTTTCATGCAAATGGATGAAAGTAGAAAAAAAATCATCTTGAGTGAGGTAACCCAGCCATGAAAGACAAACATGGTATGCACTCACTCATTCATGGATATCAGCTGCAAAATAAAAGATAACCATGTGGCAATCTATAGACCTAGAGAAGCTAGGTAACCATCAAGACCCATGGTAGGATGTATTGATCTCCCTGGATAGGTGAAATAGGGGAGATCTCCTGGCTAAATTGACAGTTGGTGGGCATGGGAACTTGAGAGATCAGGTTGGGGTGGGCAGATGGGGAGAGTGCTGAGAGAGATGAATGGAAAGTGGAGCTTTATGAATGGGTAGACACCTGATGTGAGAGAAACTCCTGAGTCTACAAGGATGGCCAAGCTAAGACTTCTGGCAGCTGTGAATGAATAGCTTTAACAGACTGTCCCCTGTGATTAGATCATGACTTTCCCTTTGTTGCTAAGGAGTCTTCATCCAGATGGAGGTAACTAGGGGAGGCAGATTCAGAGACATATGACCAAACATTGGGCTGAGATGAGGGAGTTCTCCTGAGTAGAGGGATGAGGGATTGTAGGAGCCAGAGCGATAAGGGACATTGAGGAAAACCAACAGAAATGGCTAATGGGAACTCACAGAGTCTGAACCAACAGCTGACCCAGGCCCTCTCTATTTATGTGGCATTTGTGTAGCTTGGTCTATTTGTAAAACTCCTGGCAATGAGAGCTGGCCTGTCCCTGGTGCTTTGGCTGGCTTTTGGGAACCTATTCCTCAACCTGGATTTCCTGGGACAACCTGAATAAAAGAAGAGGTACTTAATCTTACAGCAGTTTGATATTCCATGCTTTGCTGATGCCTATCAGAAGCCTTCCCCTTTCTGAACAAAAACAGAGAAGGGGTGGATTAATGGTTTGGCAGAGGGGATGTAGGGGAGGGAATGAGAGGAGAGAAGGTAAGGGAAGTTATAGTCAGTATGTAAAATAAATAAATTAAATAAACTAAGAAAAAACATTTATTTGTGTAAAAGAAAATTTAGCCCACGGGGCATTATTGTTGCCAAAACATCAGAATTAGTAAATTCCAAAAATAACTATATAAGTTAGCAGAAATATACCACAAGTCATATTGATTTTCTGTAGAACAGTCTAGATAAATTATGCAATTTTCCACAAATCAAAGCAATGGAAGAAATGATAGTTGGGAATTCATTTTAGACCAACTAATAGAAAATAAGATATACTTACAATCAGAACCAACCACAATTGCTTGATATTAGCAATGACAAAGAGGTGAAAGGAGAATTTTTTTATAGAAAACCATAAAGGAGTGTTCAGATAACTGGAAGAAGTTGTTTTAAGAAAGGTCCATATAGGGGACAGACTAGCAGAGGCTTTCTATATGAGGTAATGGCATTTGGGCCCCACATTGATACCAGGAACAAAAATAGGAAAGTTTAACACTCAAGTCCTGGCCCTTTGTGATGATTATTCTGGAAGTTATTTTTCAGCTGGCATTAATCATTGCTAAAGATACTGGACTGACATTCTACAGTGTGAATGGGGAATAACAGGGATGTTCCCAGAACTGATGCATTTAACAGATTGGTTTTCTAGGATGCTTGCTTCAGATTACGGAATAGCAGACTATTTTAATGTGCATTTTTACTATTGTCCACTTGAAAATCCATTATTTCAACATTTTCATGAAAGTGATAATTTACTTAATCTAGGACCTTAAAGTCAAAACTACTTTATACTTCAATTATTACTGTCTAGTTGGAGATGAAGCAACTGAGTTACTTTTAAAACTCAAAATATTATAGTAAGTTTCACAACTTTTCACTAAAATATTTATAATAATAATATCTCATTAAATTCAGTCATTGAAAATGCTTTATTAGATATTTTCCATATTGGCATAAAATTCATTTGGACCCTCTTCCTAAGTTAAATAGTTATTGCTATTCTCCTGTTGCCCACAGAACATTCTAGCTGGAAAGTTACTTGCCAAAGAGTAGAAAAATGTAAACTTGGTTGAGTTACATAACAACATTAATGCCTTTTATGGCTGTTGTCCAAACTGGTACAAGAGATGTCAAGGGCAGCATAACATTATGAGTTAACTGTATTTGGGTGTTTTGTAATTGCACTTAACATTTCTTCACCAGTTACCAGCCTTTCAGTGTTACTTCTTTTCAGATACCAGTTCACGTGTATTTAATATGATGATCTTCCTAAGATGAACAGAGGATACTGCATAGAAGCTATGATGAATATTTCAATAAATTTTACATATCTAAAAATTAAAATAATATTTTGCTTTAACATCAACAATCAGATTTCATATACTTATAAGATTATATTATGTATTAGTCTACATTTAAAAATAGATGAAAATCATGTTTTGAGATGTTCACTTGTGATTTCAAAGGTAGCTATAATTTCTGTCCTTTATTTAACTTAGAAATAAATGATAGTGTGCATTCATAAAGGAGGACAGTGGCAATTTTCCTAATCAATTTTTAAATTACTTTCTCTGGAGGAAAAGCTGTTCAGATATGAAGGGTTTTGTTTGAGTTTTGTTTTTTTATTGTTTCTTCAGCCAGATGTTATGTGCATCTATCCACTGAAGAATATCATCATCATGCTGAAAAGTGAGGTCACACTTCATTGCTAAGAATCTGTACCTTCCAGTTGTCTGGCAGCTAAAAGAAGGCCATATAGAAACATTTGAAACAGCTTGTTTTACTTTGTATATATGTTTTAAAATAGATCTAAATATTTGCTTTTAGTTTGCTTTTTTTCTAATATCTACATGTGACCTAATTAACTTGGATAGTAAATGTGGTCAACATTTACTCTCTTTTCTGCTATTAATTCATAAACCATTTTTTTTATTTTTAAGAATATCAAAGCTAAAAGAATTTGTTCATTTTCCCTTACATACCTCCAAACTTGATATTTCTCAATTCCAATTTATATGATCACATTGTGATATAATTTTGCTATTTGCTTCATAAAAGATTCATGAGTATTTTCACATTTTATGTAAATTAGAGTGAGATTTATTTATCTTTTTTAACAATCAACTCTTTTTTATTAAAAATTTCCATCTCCTCCCCTCCTCCTCCCCCTTCCCTCCCCTCCCTTCCACCCATACCCCAACTCCCTCCCTCTCCAAGCCAAAGAGTCATCAGGGTTCCCTTCACTATGTTAAGTCCAAGGTCCTACCAACTCCCCCTAAGTCCCGGAAGGTGAGCAACCAAACTGACAAGGCGCACAGTGAGCCCATCCATGCTGTAGAGTTCAAGGTCATCGCTGTTGTCCTTGGTTTCTCAGTCCTCCTCCACCGTCAGCCACATTCGGAGAGTCCAGTTTGGTCCCCTGTTCCATCAGTCCCATTCCAACTGGACTTGGTGGTCTCCTGTTAGATCTGTCCCACCGTCTCAAAGGGTGAATGCACCCCTCATGGTCCTGACTTCCTTGCTCATGATCTCCCTCCTTTTGCTCCTCATCAGGACCTTGGGAGCTCAGTCCGGTGCTCCTATGTGGGGCTCTGTCATTTTCTCCATCCAATGCCAGGTGAAGGTTCTCAGGTGACATGTCCTCATAAGTCATATTCCTTTTTGCTTGATGATCATTTTTTGATAGTTACTTTTTCCTCTTCAGACATCCAAACATCCAGGGTCTCTTGATTTTTTGAAAATTTGTATTTTCCCCTCTCGTTCCTGACTTTCTCCCTCATGTTCTCGCTCCTTCTGCTCCTCATCAGGACCTTGGGAGCTCAGTCCGGTGCTCCAATGTGGGGCTCTGTCATTTTCTTCATCTATCGTCAGGTGGAGGTTCTATGGTGATATGCAAGAAATTCATCAGTATGGCTATAGGAACTGGCCTTTTCAGGCTCCCTCTCCTCAGCTGCCCAAGGAACTAACTGGGGGCATCTCCCTGGAAACCTGGGAACCCCTCAAGGATCAAGTCTCTTGACAACCCTCAGGTAGCTCCTTAAATTAAGATATATACTTCCCTGCTCCCATATCCACCCTTCCTATATCCCAAGCACCCTATTCCTCCGAGCTCCCCCCATTCTCTCCTTCACACTTTTCTCTCCCCATCTTCCCTTGGCCCAGTCTTGCCCAACCCTCAAGTTGCCAATTTGGCCTGGCGATCGTGTCTACTTCCAATATCCAGGAGGATTACTATATCTTTTTTTGGGAGTTCACCTTCTTATTATCTTCTCAAGGATCCCAAATTTATAGGCTCGATGTCCTTTAATTATGGCTAGAAACCGATTATGAGTGAGTACATCCCATGTTCATCTTTTTGGGTCTGGGTTACCTCACTCAGAATAGTGTTTTCTATTTCCATCCATTTGCCTGCAAAATTCAAGATGTCATTGTTTTTTACCGCTGAGTAGTATTCTAGCATGTATATATTCCACAGTTTCTTCATCCATTCTTCCACTGAAGGGCATCTAGGTTGTTTCCAGGATCTGGCTATTACAAATAATGCTGCTATGAACATAGATGAGCATATGCTTTTATTGTATGATTGGGCATCTCTTGGGTAGATTACCAATAGTGGAATTGCTGGGTCCTGGGGTAGGTTGATCCCGAATTTCCTGAGAAACCGCCACACTGCTTTCCAAAGTGGTTGCACAAGTGTGCATTCCCACCAGCAATGGATGAGTGTACCCATTACCCCACAACCTCTCCAGTAAAGGTTATTATTGGTGTTTTGGATTTTAGCCAATCTGACAGGTGTAAGATGATATCTCAAAGTTGTTTTGATTTGCATTTCCCTGATAGCTAGGGAGGTTGAGCATGCCCTTAAGTGTCTTTTGGCCATTCGAACTTCTTCTGTTGAGAATTCTCTGTTCAGTTCAGTGCCCCATTTTTTAATTGGGTTAATTGGCATTTTACCGTCTAGTCTCTTGAGTTCCTTATATATTTTAGAGATCAGACCTTTGTCAGTTGCAGGGTTGGTGAAGATCTTTTCCCAGTCAGTAGGCTGCCTTTGTGTCTTAGTGACAATGTCCTTTGCTTTACAGAAGCTGCTCAACATCAGGAGGTCCCATTTATTCAATGTTGACCTTAAAGTCTGTGCAGCTGGGGTTATGCGTAGGAAACGGTTCCCTGTGCCCATTTGTTGTAGAGTACTTCCCACTTTCTCCTCTATCAAGCTCAATGTGTTCAGATTAATATTGAGATCTTTAATCCACTTGGACTTGAGTTTTGTGCATGGTGATAGACATGGATCTACTTTCATTCTTCTACAGGTTGACATCCAGTTATGCCAGCACCATTTGTTGAAGATGCCCTCTTTCTTCCATTGTGTACTTTTGGCTCCTTTATCAAAAGTCAGGTGTTCATAGGTTTGTGGTTTAAGATCCGGGTCTTCTATACGATTCCATTTGTCAACCTCTCTGTTTTTATGCCAATACCAAGCTGTTTTCAATACTGTAGCTTTGTAATAGAGTTTGAAGTCAGGGATGGTAATGCCTCCAGAAGAACCTTTATTGTATAAGGTTTTTTTGGCTATCCTGGGTTTCTTGTTTTTCCATATAAAGTTGATTATTGTCCTCTCAATCTCTGTGAAGAATTTTAATGGGACCTTGATTGGGATTGCATTGAATCTATAGATTGCTTTTGGTAGAATTGCCATTTTTACTATGTTGATCCTCCCAATCCACGAGCAGGGGAGATCCTTCCATTTTCTGGTATCCTCTTCAATTTCTTTCTTCAAAGACTTAAAGTTCTTGTCAAATAAATCCTTCACTTCCTTGGTTAGAGATACTCCCAGATATCTTATGCTATTTGTGGCTATTGTGAAAGGTGATACTTCTCTGATTTCCCTCTCTGCTTCCTTATCCTTTGTGTATAGGAGGGTGACTGATTTTTTGGAGTTGATCTTGTAACCTGCCACGTTACTGAAGGAGTTTATCAGCTGTAGGAGTTCTTTGGTGGAGTTTTTGGGGTCGCTTATGTATACTATCATATCATCTGCAAATAATGAAAGTTTAACTTCTTCCTTTCCAAATTGAATCCCCTTGATTCCCTTATGTTGTCTTATTGCTATTGCTAGAACTTCAAGCACTATATTGAAGAGATAAGGAGAGAGTGGACAGCCTTGTCGTGTTCCTGAATTTAGTGGGATAGCCTTGAGTTTATCTCTGTTTAATTTGATGTTAGCTGTTGGCTTGCTGTAAATAGCTTTTATTATATTTAGGAATGACCCTTGTATCCCTAATCTCTCCAAGACCTTTATCATAAAAGGGTGCTGAATTTTGTCAAATGCTTTTTCAGCATCTAATGAGATGACCATATGGTTTTTTTCCTTCAGTTTATTTATTTGATGGATTACACTGATAGATTTTCGAATGTTGAACCAGCCCTGCGTCTCTGAGATGAAGCCTACTTGATCATAATGGATAATTTTTCTAATGTGTTCTTGGATTCGGTTTGCCAGTATTTTATTGATAATTTTTGCGTCAATGTTCATGAGTGAGATTGGCCTGTAATTCTCTTTCTTGGTTGAGTCTTTGTGTGGTTTATGTATCAGGGTAACTGTAGCTTCATAGAAGGAATTTGGCAGTGACTCTTGTGTTTCTATATTATGAAATACCTTAAGGAGTATAGGTATTAGGTCTTCTTGGAAGTTCTGGTAGAATTCCGCATTGAAACCATCTGGTCCTGGGCTCTTTTTGGTAGGGAGGTTTCTGATAACAGTTTCTAATTCTTCGTGACTAACAGGACGATTTAGAGCATTTACCTGGTCCTGGTTTAACTTTGGTATATGGTATTTATCTAAAAAACTGTGAGATTTAAAAATGTTCACTTGTTACTTTGAATTTTCCTAAAGCCAGAAGATATGCAGGGTTAATAGTCTGATTTGTTCACAGGCAGAAGCTGACCAGGGATCTTATTATTGTAAAGATCAGTGTTTACCTCTTTGATATAGGGGACTATATTTTAGCATTAAGGTCCAGGTGATACTCAAACATATCCCAATATTTTTTAAACATATCTGACATCTGAATGGTTTATGTACAATGCCAATAGATTTAAATAATTAACAGGGATTTAATGTTAGTATGATGGCCTTTTCTTCCAAGTCAGTGTTTCTGTAACACTGCCATTAAAGTATTCTGAAAATACAGTAGATTTGAAATATAGCGACAGAAGAAGAAAGTAAGAATTTATGCAAATGAACATTTAGATGAGTCCACACCCTGGGAATAATAAAATATCACTGTATCATTGCAATATTGTCAAAGACAAATGGATAAATTTGAGTATTCTCTATTAAATTTTAAGAAATGATGGTCTGTTCGTGATCATAGCATTTCACGAATGAATGTATTCCCAGAGACTGAGAGAATGACGGGACTATCCTCAGTTTGACATGAGCCCAGGAAACAGTTAGTTTTGGTCCAGCCTGTACTACAGGAAGAAATCATACTTCAAAAAGCAAAAACAAGAGCCAAAAAATTTTAATTAGAACATGGTTTGTTTGTACAGGCCTGTGATCCAACTCCTTAAGAGGCACAATGAGGACCCTAAGAGAGACATACATGGATCTAATTCACATGAATAGTAGAAAAAGACAAGATCTCCTGAGTAAATTGTGAGCATGGGGACTATGAGAGAGGGTAGAAGGGAAGAGGACAGGAAGGGAGGGGAGCAGAGAAAAATGTATAGCTCAATAATAACATTATAAATAAATAAATAAATAAATAAATGGCTGAGACAGATGGGCCACATGTTAAAAGACTTCCTGACATATAGAGTGAGCCTAGGGGAGGCCTGGGTAACTGAGATGTTGTCTCTGGAAACAGTCTGATATCCATGAACTGATGAGGAGATAATGAAAGTGTGGAACATTCATACCATGGAATTCAGTTGTTAAGATAAATGAAATTTGCATGAAAATAGAGCGTACTGGGAAACAATCTCAAAAACATCCCGAGTGAGGTAACCCAGACTCAAAAAGACAAATACTGAATTCTTTATGTTAGCATTTCACATTTTGAGATATATGAACAACAATCCATGTAGCCTCAGGAAGGTACCAGGGGAGGGAGAACATGAGCAAAGAAGTCAGGACCACGAGGGGTGCATCTACCCACTGAGACAGTGGGACTGATCTAATGGGAGATCACCAAGTCCAACTGGAATGGGACTGATGGAGCATGTGATCAAACCAGACTCTCTGAATGTGGTTGAAGGTGGAGGCTGACTGAGAAGCCAAGGACAATGGCACTGGGTTTTGATTCTACTGCATGGATGGGTTTTGTGGGAGCCTTGTCCATTTGTATGCTCACCTTTGTTGACCTGTGGGGAGCAAGGAGGACCTTGGACTTCCCATGTGTAGGGAACCCTGACTGCTCTTTGGCCTGGAGATGGAGGGAGAGGGGAGTGAGGGGAGGGGAAGGAAGTGGGAGGAGGAGAGGAGTTGGAAATTTTTAATAAAGATAAAAAAAGAAAGGGAAATAGAATACAGTGTTATAGAGCAATAAAGGGGAAGATAGAACAGGGGAAATAAATGAAGAGGAGGATAGGAGATGAAGGCAAGAAGAGAATATGGGGAGGTACAATGAACACTACAGGATTTGAAAAAAATTATAAAAACCTCCTACTGTGGAAGCTCCCTAAAAATGTACATATATGATAGGAATTTAAATGGAGTCATCATATAAAAGTTGAGACAGTGCCCCGACTAGACCTGGAGTGTAGTTGATATACCAATTGTCATCCCATTGAATAAAACCACGTTTCCCTCTATCATAAGCTATCAATTACAAATAGCTTCCTGGTTAGGAGTGGAATTTCATCCCCACTTCTCTTTGTGAATGCTGGGGTTTTATCTGGGTTGATGATGTGCCGGACTTCTATACAGCACATAGTATTTGTGAGTTCATATTGATTCAGCAATGCTATTTGTGGGAAAGGATGTTGTCCATTAACTCTGCCTCTTGAAGTTTTTAGCTTCCTCTTCATTATAGATCCCTGAGTACTGAGAGGAGAGGTGTGATAAAGACATCCCATTTAGGTTTCAGCTGTCTAAAGTCTCTTACTTTCTGCACATAGTCTAGTTTAGAGTCTCTGTACTAATCACCATGTACTACAAGATGAATCTACTCTGATGAGGGTTGAGTGACACACTGGTCTTTCAGTATAACAG
Source organism: Arvicola amphibius (assembly GCF_903992535.2). Lineage (NCBI taxonomy): Eukaryota > Metazoa > Chordata > Mammalia > Rodentia > Cricetidae > Arvicola > Arvicola amphibius. Next base: position 89,730,499 of record NC_052047.1, read on the forward strand.
TATAAATTTAGGAGTCATTCTACTCTTATGATACTTTAGCAGAATGATACTTTAGCAGAATAAAATTATGTTTCACTTTATGGTCTAGCAAGTCCTTCTGTATATATGTTGCTTTTATTGGTTAATGAATAAAGAAACTGCTTTCGGCCAATGGCTTAACAGAATATAGCCAGGCTGGAATAGATATAAAGAGAGAGTAGGTGAACTTAGGCAGGGAGAAGCCATGTAGCAGCTGCCAGAGAGAGACATGCCACAGCCACGTGGAGATGCACAGATTAATAGAATTGGATTAATTTAAAATATAAGAGCTTTCTAGGAATACACTAGACTCTTTGGCCAAACTATTGAAAATAACAGTTTCTGAGTGATTATTTTGGGCTGGGAATGAACAAGCAGCCTCCCCAACAACATTAGGCCCATAATCTGTCTGGTCCCAGGTTTTTGGCTTCATTAACAGTGTCAAGTATTGGTTTCAATTCAAAGAATGAGTCTTAAATCAAATATTTCAAAGTGACTGGTTACTCTGTAACATCTACATTCCTCTGGGTATGTTGTGTGGGAAGATCATTATTCTAGCTCAGAGGGCTTATAGGTAGGTAAGAATGATGACTGATTTTCACCTCTGGTAGGTAGGGGTATCTAGGAGAACCTTTTGACCAGTAATTGAAAAAAAAAAATAAAACCCATTCCTAGTACTGAGGTTTTATTGGTAAAATAAATTGTCTAATTAAGTGTTGTATCCCTATTACATGGTAACTCCATATGAAGTTTTTTTCATATATTGATATACAGTTAGGAGATTCTACAGTAGTATGTTTTTATATGAATATTCAAACAGCTTTAGTTTTATCCCTTTGTACTTCCTCCTCTCCCATGCCTTCACTTTCTCCCTTATTTAACATTTCTATCATGATTTTCCTTTTATCCCTTTATTATATTTGTCCTTCCTCAAAAGTTCCTGTTGTCAACCTTCAGCCTTTTACTACCTAACCTTTATGAATGTTCTGAATTAAACACATATCTGAGGCTTTAAAGCTAGCATCAACATACATGAGTACACACGTGCTGTTTGTATTTCTGGATTAGGCTTAATTTATTGATGATGTTTCTAGTGCCAATTATTTACATGAAATTTTCATTTTTCTATCAGATGAATAATATTCTATAGTAAATGTACCCCATTTTCATCATCCACTAATCAATTGATGGACATCTAGGCAGTTTCCACTTTCTGGATATTATGATCAGAGCAGCAGTGAAATGGATGAGCAGATATCTCTGTAGTAAGATGTAGATTATTTGGGGTATCTTCCCAGGAGAGGTGGATATAATTTTTGGATATTTTCAAAATCTCCACACTGATTTTCATAGCAGCTATTTGTGTTTGTCCTCCCACCAGCAATAAACATTTACAACTTCTCCACATCGTCCCAAGCATGTACTATCATTTGTTGTATTGATCTTGGCCATTTTCTCTGTAGTAAGATGAAATTTTGAGATAGGTTTGATTTGTACTTCCCTGATGGCTCAATATGCTGAACATTTTTAAGTTTCTCAGTTGTTTCATTTTTGGAGAATTCTCTGTTTAGTTCCTTTCTTAAAATTTATGGGATTATTTGTTTTCTTGTTGCTCATTTTTAAATTTATTTATTGGTGCGTGAGAATTGTCTGTATTCTGTCAATCATGTTTTAAATAAATGCTGATTGGCCAGGCAGGAGGTAAAGGTGGGAAAACCAGACAGAAAGTAAAAATGATGTAATGAGAACAGAAAAATTCTGGGAAGGAGGAAGTTGATTCCTCCCACTCCTGCCCAGACCACTGAAGCAGCAGGATGTGATCTGCCCCACTGAAAAAAGGTACTGAGCCACATGGCTAACATAGATCAGAAAAATGGGTTAATCAAGATGTGAGAGTTAGCCAGTCAGAGGCTAGAGCTAATGGGCCAATCAGCTTTATAACTTTAGAGACCTATGGGTGATTTTCTTTGGGGCTAAACAGTAGTGGGAACCGGGCAGAACAGAAACCAAACAAACAGTCCTGGCCCCCTCATGTTACAATTTATATATTCTAGATTCTGACTTTTTTCTATTCTGTATCTTTGCCATAATGATTTTTGTCATAGGCTCTACTGAAGATTTCAGATTTATGAGGTCCTATATATCAATTGGTGGTCTTGGTGCCTGTGCCCTCTTGGTGTCTTGTTCAGAAAATGTTTATGCACCAATGAGTTCCAGCCTAGTCCAAATTTTTGCTTTTATGACTTTCAGGTCATCTGAACTCATTTTTAGGTCCTCCATCCACTTAGATCTGCATTTTGTACAGTGATATAATGTGAGTGAGTGATGAATATAGGTCTATTTGCATTCTTCAGCATATAGCCATGCAATTTGACTAGTTATTGAAGATATTGCCCTTTCTCTTGTGCACATGTTTTACTTCTTAGTAAAGAACCAGGTATTTGTAAATGTATAGTTATGTCTATGTTTTTGATACAGTTTCACCTATCAACATGTCTGTTTTATACTGATACTCTGCTGCTTTTATTATTTCACTTCTGTAGTACAACTTGAAATCTGTGAGTGGATAACTCCAGCAGTTATGTTATTGTTCAGGATTGTTTAACTATCCTGTTATTGTGTGTGTGTGTGTGTGTGTTTATTCATTAATTTCTTAGTGTGTGATAATGCCACAATGATTGTGTATAAAAGGCAATACTATGAAATAATTTAATCATATCTTATTCTTCCTAGTTAAGCTTTTTGAAATCACATTTCTGGGCTCATACCTTGCTTTGAAGTTCAGGAATAAGAGGTCCATTTTTAATACCGAATTTGGAAAATGTCTGAGTTAATTTGTAGTCAGATATGTAGATCCTTTCATAAGTTGGATAACAATTATCCTTGCAAATGCAGCCTTTATAATTATGTGATCATGATTAGCCTATGCCCCAGTATTATATTTTATTTTACCTTAGGCTCTAGAACTATGAATGTTTCTTAATTTTTAAGATAATTCATCATGTCAGGTGGTCGTGGTGCATACCTTTAATCCCTGCACTGGGAAGGCAGAAACAGGTAGATCTCTGTAAATTTGAGACCAGTTTGATCTACAGAGTGAGTTGCAGAACAGACTGCAAAGTTACACAGAGAAACCCTGTCTCAACACCCCCTCCCAAGCAAAACAAAACAAAACCAACAGCAAAAAGATAATTCATCACATGGACAGGTTAAAGTGTAAGAAATGTACTCTATTATTTAACACTGAAACACATATACTACATCTTTCTGCAGATGTAATTCTAGTAACAAAGAGTTAAATTATTTAACTTATCCCCTATGGATTATTGTACAACATCAAATTGAGACCTAAAATCAAGTTGAGTGTTCAATATATTAGTAATAATTTAACAAAGTTTGTGTCACTCAAACTTTTCTTATAATTTTTTGGAGAAAAATTCTAGGATAAAATTAGAAGGTAAAGAAATAGCCAGTGAAATTCAGTTTTATAATCACTTCAGCCATGAAGATCAGTTGAAATGTCATTTTCTATCTTCTTACTTGCTGAGTTTCCCTCAGCTTCTTTACTCCTAGTTTCCATATCTGTCTGTACTCCACTTATAAAATAGACTGAGCCCTTATTTGCTGGCAATTACATAGAGGATGTTTTACACATAATTTTTAGTTTCATAAAATTGAATTGCTTTTATTAAAAAACTATATTATAAAAAGTTTGTTTTTCGCTTAAGATTTTTTAACCCATTTCTAATAATTACCTTTTTATAGTAATAAAATGGAGTATAGAGATAAAAGTGAAAAGAATGAAAAATAAAATTTTCATAATTATTAAAATATTTTCATGAATATGACACTACACAGTTGATTCTTCTATACTCAAACAAACAGCTTTGAGCTCTCTTAAAACTGGTAAAATGCACTGTTTAAATTCTTAGCCAGTTGTGTAACACATCAGAAAAGGTGTTACTTTTAAATTTTCCTGGGTGGAGATTTAGTCTTTTTTTAAAAATAATGCCTGTGTGTATATTATGGAATAAGAAAAACTTAAAACAAAGAAATTAACAAACAAACAAGCTATACATTTCTTTCCTGCAGTGTTTGTCTCTCTTGTAGATTGCTTTGCAAACACCACAGCCTATAACACACACACACACACACACAACTCTCCTGGATCAGCAGATGCTGCACCAATGTTGTCTCTGCTTACAAACTGACTCCAAGACCAAATGGAGCAAAGCTGCTTTTGGATAATCCCTGTTTCACACTCACACATACAAATATTTAATACCTTTTGCTATTTCTGGAAGTTGCATCAAGTTATTGCTAACCACTCTATACAGAAGTCCACATTTTTCACATACAAGACAATTTTATTGAAGTCCTAATTTGAACTTAAATCAGAACAGAATTTTTCTTATCCAGGCAATGCTTTTGCTTTTAAATTATGCTTTACTAAACAAAATTTATAATTATTCTAGAAAGTTTGAGATTGGAAAATAGTTTTCTTTTTTCCTTCTTCCTTAAAATAACCCATAATCCTACTGCAAGGGCATATTTTATCTAATTCTAAGCTTCTGGGACAATTTATGTAAGGTCATACAGAGTGATCAAAGTACTGCTTGAAACATAGTAATCCATCATTTAAATATAATTTTAGCAAGCTAATATTCTCTTTAAAAGTGTATTCCAAGTATGGGACAGGAGTGATGACTCAGCAGTTAAAAACATGTACTGCTTTTGCAGAGGACCTGAGTTCTACTCCCAGAACCAATACTGAGCAAGCACACAAATGCCTGGAACCTCAGCCTCAGAGGGATGAGATGTGTCTGGCCAATACTGGTATCTGCACTAATGTGCACATATTAACGCACATACACACACACAAGATTTAAAAATAATAAATCTTTTAAATGTGTTGTGGTTTTTAAGTTAAATTTTGAAATCTTTTAACATTCTTTGAAATTCTAACTGATCATGGCTGATTGACAGAAAATATTATGATCCTCCTAAGTGAGTCTTTTATATATTCTCATTATGTAGACACAGCATTCATCTTAGGGGAATAGATTTCATGAAGCTTAAAAGATAAGTCTGCATTGCAGACTTCATGACTTAGGAAATGCATGATATCGCCAAGGAAACAAAGATTACACAAACAGTACAAAATGCCATCCTTTATTAGCTTTTAGACTTGATAAAAATATAACTATATTTTTTCCTGAAGTACCCCTCTAATATTAAAAAGTATCTTCAGAGATTCATTACGTTTTCTTACTTAAGCTGTTCTCCAAATGCCATTGCTGATCCTTCTCATATGGTCTTAATTACATAATAGAATAATTATCTCTGAAATGAATTCCATGGGCATGTTGAATTATTCTTTGAAGTCTCACCTAGAAACAAGGTGCAGAGAGATCAAGAACAGTCAGTGATGACTGAACTCATTTCATTGATCTCTAAGCATCCAATATTTTATTGTTTCACATGCCATAGTAAACCCACTGATAGGAATAAGAAAAAGGAGCAGGGTTCCACAGAGAGATCCTGACTCATGCATCAAAGTTGGCTTTTCTAGAGGAACAACACCTCTGGGCCCCACACTCACATATATAGACATGTGCATTGTACACATGGTCATACATTAAAATATTATAATAATAGTGTTCTCCATTTATTTTCTCTATAGCTTAGCAATGCAGGGCATCAAACCTAGGGCTTGAATCATGGCTAAGCAAATGTTTTATCACTCAACTACATCCCTTTCTTTTCTTTTCTTTTCTTTTCTTTTTTTTTTTTTTTTTTGGTTTTTTGAACAGGGTTTCTCTGTAGCTTTGGAGCCTGTCCTGGAACTAGCTCTTGTAGACCAGGCTGGTCTCGAACTCACAGAGATCCACTTGCCTCTGCCTCCCGAGTGCTGGGATTAAAGGCGTGCGCCACCGCCGCCCGGCCACATCCCTTTCTTGAAACAGATACGTTGTAGGAGAAAATGCCTTGGTCGTGAAAACTCCTCTGTGTAAGTAATTTTTCTACTGCTACTAGGGGATATTTAGTGAAATGAAGGATATTGATGATACAGAAAAAATACATAAATTATACTAAGAAAACTTTATGATCTGGCTGAATGTATAATAATCATATTTTCAGTGCAAACTTGTTCCTAATCTGATGATCCTATCATAGCTGGTGCTGACTGCTACTTATCAAGTTTGTACTGAGGGCCAGGACACAGACATTCCAATGATGATAACCTAGGTCCTTGTTTCAGAAGAAAGAGCACTACTAGATTGAATGTTGTATTTTTAATTGGAGGATCTACAAGATAAATAATTAATTGAGTATATATTTAGAACATCTAGGGTTACAGTTAAAGATCTTGTAAAGACCATAAACATATCACATATCTCATTAATATGCTTTCACATGTTTTGAAACAGGATTTTTGTGAATAATCAAAGAAATTAAAGCAAAGGAAAAATGGACACGTAAGTAATGGAGATAATCAATTATTCAGTGAAAAATAATGTAACTGATATTTCCTGGGGGTATATCCTGTATAAATCATGTTCATCAGTGAAATCTCTACCACCTCTGATGGGTCCTCTTCACAGTCAGGAAAATAGGATTAAGTGTTCTCCTGATGTTCAGAAACTTCCAGAACCACAAGACCTGGACATGGCTTGTAATAAGTGATGAAGAATGAGTAAATGTTATCCTATTTGTTGTGTGTCAGAGCAAATGAATGGAGCCAGAAGAAACCATCCTGAGTGAGGCAGCCAAAGAAAAACATGGTATGTACTCACTCATAAGTAGATATTAGCTATAAAGCAAAAGATAACTGGACTACAAAATACAGGTTCAGCGAAGCTAGGTAACAATAAATACTCTAAGAATGGTGCTTGGATTGCCCTGAGAAGAATTAGATGAGATCTCCTGGGTAAGTGGGAGCTGGGGAAGGTGGAGAGGGGTGCGAAAAAGGAGAGCTGATGGGCGAGTTGCAGAAGGGATGGAGTGGGAGAGTAATGAAAGAGATATTTTGATATTAAGAGACATTATGGGGTTAGGGAGAAATCTGGAGCTACGGAAATTTCCAGGAATCCACATTCCTGGAATAGCATAACCCCAGTTAAGACTCCTAACAATAGTGGACAGGTCCCTGAACTGGCCTTCCTCTGTAATCAAATTGATGAATACCCCAAATGTCATCATAGAGCCCTCATCTAGTAATTGATGGAACCAGATGCAGAGATCCACTACCAAGCACCAGACCGAGCTCTGGGAACCCAGTTGCAGAGGGGGAATAGAGAATATATGAACAAGGGAGGTCAAAATCATGAAGGGGAAATCTACAGAGACAGCTGATCCAAACTCGTGGAAACTCATGACCTCTAGACCGACAGATGTGGAGCCTCCTAGGTACTGGACTAGGCCCTTGCATTTGGGAGAAAATTGTGTAACTTGGATTATCTGAGGGGCCCCTGGAAGTAGGACCAGGATCTATCCCTGGTGCATGAGTTAGCTTGTTGGAGTCCATTCCCTACAGTGGGATAACGTGCTCAGCCTTAAAGCAGGAGAGAGGAACTTAGTCTTCCCTTAACTTAATAGGCCAGACTTTGTGGACTACCCATGGGAGCCCTTACTGTTTGGGAGGAGTGAATGAGGAATGACAGGAGAAGTGAGAGGGAGAACTGAGGTTGGTATGTAAAATGAAATAATTCTTTAAAAATTATTTTAAAAAGAGCCCCATTACATTAAGGATACCAACACAGAGCATGATTCAGAGCAAAACTGTTTAACCTCTCTGTTAATTGGGTTAGAGATCCCCTAAACAAAGGATAAATGTTTTCATAAATGATGGTCAAGCCTAAAAGTAAAAATGAAAGCATAAATCTAACAAGGAACGGTCTAAAACTCAAGTTTCTTACTCATTTTTGGATCAGGGCTCACTTAAGGCAAAAAGTGGGGAGGTTATTTTACAATGACAATGGTCATTAATGATAATGATATTTTATTTCATGACTTCCCCTAGGTCATAGAACAATATAGTAGCATTTCAATTGTATTTTAATAAATAAAAACTGCCTGAAGATTTGAGAGTAAAAGAGTCCCACTGGTCAGCCTTACAGAACAGGTTATAGTAATGTACACTTTTACTCCCAGTAACCACAATGGCATGTAATGCACCTTTAATCCCAGTAGCCACACTAGTTGCCAAAGAAACAAGGTGGTGCCTGACTTTAATCATGGCAGTGCATGCATTTAATCCCAGCCCCAGGGAGGATTATAAAACGGGAGGAAACAGCTCTCAACACACAGTCTCATCCTGAGATTATGGGAGGCAGGCTTGCCACTTCAGACTGAGGTTCAGGTAAATGCCAGTGACTGGCTGTTTTGCTCTTTGTATCTTCAGGTTGAACCCCAATTTTTGACCTGAGTTTTCACTTAATCATGATTCACAACAAAATCAAAATTCCATAGCATTTTGTTCTGCTTCATCTTGAATTAATTTGGAAAATGTGAAATCACTTTGTCTCAAAGATAATTGTCATTGAACTATATCATGATAAAAAAGTTCAGAAAACTGATTAATTTCTCAATAAAATGTCTTATGTAGCTAAAGCCAATATTAAGGTTCATTAAAAACAACTTTATAACTACTGGTACAAGCTAATCAAGAAACTATCACAAGAAAAAGCCAAGTAAGGTGATTTATTTTTAGGAAGAGTGGCCTGATATTTTATTTCTTGGTTAGGTTTTGAAGTTATTTTTCTTCAATAAATGCATTTCAGATAAGATTCTAATGAATTTTAAACATTATTCAATTTATTTCATCAAGTACATTTTAACATTAAGAAGCATTAATTTTCCTAGGTTCTCTCTAGCACCTAGAAACTGTAATAGAACTGATTACCTGAAGAGCATCTTATCTCCTAGTCTTCCATCTTGCTATATCTATGGATCTCTAAAAGGCTTTTCTACTCACAGTTCATGTTTAAGACCTCCTCATGCTACCTCCAGCTCCCTTCACCTGTGCAATCAACTGAATGCTCATCGATTCTTCTCAGAGGACTCATTCTCTGATGCTCATCTTGGCACACACTGTGGTTATATTCATCTTGATTACTCCTTTGGAATCAAGCTTCTATGTACATTCTTTATATTTCCTTATGTATCCTTGCATCTTTCATGGGACCATTTTTCATTTGTGTGTCTTTTCTGTGCCAAAGCTGATAAAACAGATACAAATCTGCATATGCTCTCTCTGCCTGCTCCAGACAGTCTCCTTCCTTATGATACAAGGTTCCCTGTGGTGCACAATGCAGTCTTATCTGGAAATTTTCTTGCCAGTATTATATATAGATACCTAGCTACTGCATACGTTGTCAGCAGCTCCCTACCAACCAGATGTCATTGCCACTTATTTCATACCTGGGATTGTAAGCAATAACCAATAACTGTTACCCCACTGTGTATTGTGAGGGACAAGGTCACTAAGAAGTTGTTATTGTCTGAGATTGTTTCACATCTCAAATTCCAGGTCACAATGCTGTGCTTTCTATTCCCATCTACTGTCCCTTCGTTGAGTTCACATTCTTCTCTCCCCTTTTTATTCTCTTTATTCCTTGATGGTGCTCTTGATTCTCTACTCACCTTTAGTTCTATCATTCTTTGTATAGGTTTAGACCTCTGCACCCAGACTCTTGTGAAACTCTCACAAGCTGTGCCAAGTATTCCAAAATCTTCACCAAATTTTACCTTCCTGCTATCTAATTTACATTTAGGGAAATGTATTTAGCAGGAGGAGCTATAAGGGAAACTTTAATTTTGCTTTTAACTTTCTGAAACAGCTGAGGGTCAGTCAACTCCTTTTCCCATCATACCAGAGAGTAAGTTCTTTTGCCGGTTCAACTAAAGCACTGGCCTCAATAGAACAACCAGTTCCTTCATTTCTTAAATCTAAGTATAGCAAATATCTTCTGTTAATAGAGTTATAGAATGTTTTTCTTCTTTACATATATTCCTCCTCCAAAAAAGAATTGCAGGATTAAAGAAAACCACAGATCATAATATTGGCTATCACCTTTTCTTTCTCTATTCAGGACTGAGAGCTTTGTAACCAAATTTTAACTTGGATTCATCACTCCAATCACTGCTTCTAACTAGATATCATCATCCGTGATACACAGGGTCAGAGTTCCAGTCCTGCCATGAAGTATAATGCCTACTGGGATATGAATATTAAGTATTTCATAATTTAAGAACAAATACTGTACAATGAAAACAGTTTTAGTCTAGAATAAACTTGGTTAATAAATAGACAATGTGTTAACAAAAGTTTATTTGTAAAATTGCTCAGAAATCAGAGTTCATGTGTGAAATTCAAATCTATATTTCCTGGAGATATGACAGCACTCATGATCTCTTACCATTTATACCTTGGACATATCAAAGCCGCAGTGCATACTTTAATGAGTTACAATGCATTTTAAACTTGATACTTATTTGGCTTGCTTATTATTTTGTATATTAAAAATGAGGTCTGACTCTTGTGAACTTAATAAGCATAAAAGTACAGTGATGCTTAAGCTGAATTCACACTGACAATGCGTGTGAATCACTACACTAACGTGCTGGTGTTCATAGTATCTAAATTTCCATAGTGACAATGAGGTAAGTAATGTTATACTAATCAATAGTTTGGATGTATAACCAAAGTAATCATGTATATAACTGTATTGATTTCTCCAATGCTCAAAATTTAGATGTTTGTATCTGGTGAGGGCATAATGAAGGGCAATAAATTGTCTTCACCTTAAGCAACTGCTGTCCCAAAAGGGAATTGCAACTCCGCAGTTACCAGTAAAAGTTCGGCTACGTGGGCTGCAGCAAGGCTGAAACTCAGTTTCCTCAGGCACCAGCTCTATCATAGCTGATAAAAGAAACCTTATCTAAATCTCTATTCTTCTATGGGACTCAAGATTCAAAAGTTGAAATGAAATAGATCAAGAGCCATACCAACACAAAGTATTCATATATATATATATATATATATATATATATATATATATATATATCATATCTTCCTTATTTTTTATAGACATTGACTGTAACCATTAATGACTTACAATCAATCCCCTGTAAATGAAAACAAACATTTATAAACATTATTTGGAAATTTGGGTGTAGTTTTTTAGACTACTTCCTGCTGATTGGGGGCGTCTTTCAAGGAGTATCCTGTGTGGTTAGTTCATCTCAGTCATCTGTCCTGAAGCTGTTGTGGATGTTGGACCACCCAGGCCACTACTTCAGAGGGTCTTGTTTGATTAAGCCATAGTAGCCTGGAAGGAATCCACAGGTTCTTATCTTCTGTGGAAACAAAGGTAGAACTTCTTATCCAAAGCAATATATCCTTAGACTCAAATTTTGAAGCCAAGATACCTTTAAAATGTATATGTTGGTTTAGCCTTAATAATCAAATCAAATTAATTATCAAATGTCTCTCTGCAATCAAAAAATCAAAGAAAACACAATAGTATATAAAATCCAGACTCTCTGTGTATTTTCCAACTTTATGTGGCTTTTATTTATTACTTTTACTCCTTTAATTTTTCTGTACCCTTTTATACTACTTTTACTGTGTCTTTATAAACTTTGTTTTTTGGTTTTTTAAAGCTGTCCATACTCTTTTTCTTATCTCTCCCAAGCCTTTTTTTAAACAACATTTGTCCAACACTGAGACCCATTCAGAGGTCTTTTTTATCTAAATCTGTCTTTATTGCTTATCTGTAATCCTTTTCTGACAAGGAATATTTTAAAATGGTAAGCAGGGTGGTTGCAGCAGCCCTGGATGCCGGCTCTGCATGTCTCAGCCTTTCAATATGGTGGAGGTATCTTTACCACCTGCTCTGGGACCACCCCATAGGAGCTATGCTCACCACCTCAACTCAAGGAAGGAACTTGAAGCACATAAACTTTTTTTTTTTATCAAAGTAAAAGCTAAATCAACCATGCATCACACTGCATAGCCTGGAAATATCTCTGTGTATGGTTTTGGGGATTTGCCATGTTCTTCAGCCTGTGCATGCCTAGCAGACCCAATCTGGCTGGCTGTATAGGCTGAGAGTGCTGAGCTGCTGGCGTGCTCTCAGCTACTTTCCTCCTTGCCCTGGGTGGGTGTACAAGAACTTGGACCTGAAGTGAGTGGCAAACCATGCATGTCAGTCCCAGTCATTTGGGTGCCATTTGTTGGCAGAGGCTGCTCTTTGTTTCCCAGCTAATCAGACCAAAATAATCACAGAGAAACTGTATAAATTAAAACTGTTTGGCCTATTAGCTCAGGCTTCTTATTAACTAACTTTTACATCTTAAATAACCCATTTCTATTAATCTGTGTATCACCATGAGGCTTTGGACTACTGGTAAAGGTTCTGGGGCACCTGACTCCTCAGCAGCTACATGGCATCTCCCTGACTCTCTCTCTACTATCACTCTATATCTCTGTTCTGATTTCCCACCTGGCTTTATTCTGCCCTGCCATAGGATGAAGCAGCTTCATTCATCAACCAATAAAGCAACACATATACAAAAACACATCCACATCACATAGACGTGTTTTGTTATGTCCCATTTTCATTTCTGATTTTGTTCATTTGGATGTTTTCTCTCTGCCTTTTGATTAGTTTGGATAAGGGTATATCTATCTTGTTTATTTTTCTCAAGGAATGACTATTTGTTTTGTTGATTCTTTGTTTTGTTCTCTTTGTTTATGTTTTATTGATTTCAACCTTCAATTTGATTATTTCCTGCCATCTATCCCTGTTGGGTGGATTTGCTTCTTTATGCTTTAGCGTTTTTATGTGTATTATTAAGTAGATAATAGGGGATTTCTCCAAATTTTTTTAACACAATTAGATTTAGATGAGAGTTTTTCAATTTCTATGAGTTTGTGGGCTTTCTATTGTTTCTGTTGTTGTTAAAATCCAAATTAATCCATGATGATATGATAAAATACAAGGAGTTATTTCCATAGTTTTTGTATCTATTGAGACATGCTTTTTGACTGAATATATAGTAAATTTTAGAGGTTACCTGAGGTGCTAAAAAGAAGGTATATTGTAGAAGGAAGTGGCGGCGGGGCTGTGTCCCACCACCCGCCACCCGGCCTCCCGCTAGCTTTACACCCAAAATAATTACACGGAAACTGTATTCTTTTAAAACACTGCCTGGCCCATAGTTTCAGCCTCTTATTGGCTAATTCTCACATCTTCCTTTAACCCATATTTAGTAATCTGTGTAGCACCACGAGGTGTGGCTTACCAGGAGAGATCTTAACCTGCGTCCTTCTCGGAGAGGAGAAGCATGGAGACTGCTATGGCGACTGCCTGAAGCGTCTCCCCAACTCTACTTCCTTGTTCCCACAATTCTGTTCTGTCTACTCCACCTACCTAATTTTCTGTCTCTTAAAGGGCCAAGGCAGTTTTCTTTATTAATTAACCAATGAAAGAAACATAGACAGATAACTCTCCTCCATCAGTATATACTTTTGAGGGGGATGAAATATTCTGTGGGTATCTGGTAGGTACCTTTAAGTCATAATCTCTTCTAGTTCCATTATTTTTCTGCTTAGTTTTTGTCTAGATTACCTGCCTATTAGTAAGAGTGGATTGTCAATGTCTCCTACTATTATTGTATGGGGCTCAATGTGAGATTTAAGCTTTAGTATTTTATTTCATTTACAAATGTGTGTGCCCTTATATTTGGGACATTAGCATTCAGAATTGAGAAATTATCTTGGTGGATTTTTCCTTTGATAAGTATTAAATGCCATTCTCAATCTCTTTTGACTAATTTTGTTTAGAAATCTATGTTGTTTGATATCAAAAGAGCTATACCAGCTTGCTTCTTATATCAGTTTGATTTCCCAGCCTTTTACTCTGAGGTAATATCTATCTATCTATCTATCTATCTATCTATCTATCTATCTATCTATCTCTATCTTTGATGTTGAGGTATGTTTCTTAAATGCAGCAGAAGGATGGATCCTGTTTTCATGTTATTTTGCTAGCCTGTGTCTTTTTATTGACAAATTGAGCTCATTGACTTAAAGGAATATTAGTGACCAATGATTGTTAATTCCAATTATTTTGTTGTTGGTGGTGTTCATGGTGATAATGTGTGTACATTTTGTGTGTGTCTGTTTCTGTGTGTGTTTGTTTATGTATGTGTATGCACATGTGTGTGTGTGTATGTGTATGTTTGTTTTTCTCTTTTTTGGCTTTTGCTGGTGTGAGATTATCTATTGCTTGCATTTTTGTAAGTGTGTTTTACTTTCAGGAATTGAATTTTTCTTGTAATACCTTCTGTAGGACTTAATTTATAAATAGATATTGTTTAAATTTCACTGTCATGAAATACCTTGTTTTTTCCATCTACAGTTATTGACAGTTTTGCTGGGTATCTGTGGTCTCTTAGAACGTGTTAAGCAACAGTTAGGTCCCTGTGGATTTTAAGTTGTTTGTTGAGAAGTCAGGTGTTTTCATAACAGAACTGCCTTTATATGTTACTATGACTTTTCCCCTTGCCACTCTTAATTTTTTTTTTGTTTGTTTTCTTGTATGTTTGACTTTTTTGACTATTATGTGACAAGGGGATTTTCCTTTCTCATACGATCTATTTGGTGCTGTGAGAGTCAAAGTTACACTTGGTTTCAATTGCTCTGCCTAAGAGATCTATGAAACAAAAATACCTCTGATCTGAACCCTTTCCCAAGGACAGATGGTTCCTAACATTCTGGAGGCTGTTGTTTATAGGAGATAACAAGTCACATGTTTTCACTCCCCTAAACAAGTTTGTTTGGTTCATCTGCACTGGATGTAGTTGATCCCATGTAGATGGGGTATTTGATAAAAGAAAATATATATGAGTTTATTCTTGCCTTTAATTGGACCTGATGAGAAATACATAAGCTGCTGAAAACCATGTTTGGGGGACATTTTCTGGAAACTCAGAGATGGACCTGGTCAAAGCTCATCTAGCTGGCCAGTGTTTAATTAAAACTTGCTTCAAATTTGATTTTAAATTGTGGTAGTAGTATTATTCTCCAACAGTGGGATTAACAGTGTTCTGTAAGCTTCTTGTATTTTTATAGGTATGTTCTTCTTTAAGTTGGGAAATTTTTCTTCTATGATTTTGTGAAATAATCTTTGGATTTTGAGCTTAGATTATTCTCCTTCTTCTATTCCTATTATTCTTAGGTTTGGTCTTTTCATAGTATTCCTGATTTTCTGGATGTTTTGGTTAAAAATATTTTCAGATTTTATATTTCCTTTGACAGATGAAAAATTTCCCCTTTTGTGTCTTCAAAGCCTGAGATTCTCTCTTTCATCTTTTATATTCTGTTGGTGATGCTTGCAATCATAATTACTGTTCACTCACCCAGATTTTCTATTTCGAGGATTCCCTCCACTTGTGTTTCTCTGTTGTTTCTATTTCCATTCTCAGGTCTTAAGCTGTTCACTCATTATTGTTTTTCTTGGCTTTCTTGGCATTTATTTAATGATTTATTGATTTCATCAATTTTTTTGTTTATATTTCTCTCAATTTCTTTAGGAATTTTTCTTTAGTTCCTCTTTAAAGACATTTTCACCTCCAGAAAATTATTTTTAATGTTATTGTTGTGTGTGTGTGCTTTAGCTGCGTTGGCTTATTCAGGTCTACTTCTCATTAGATAGCTTGGTTCTGGTGGTGACACATTGTCTTTTCTATTATTGTTTGTGTTCTTACGCTGGCATTTGGGTACCTGGATTCAGGATGATTATTGGTTTAGGTGTTGATTGCTATGTTTTCCTTTGTTGCATAGATGTTTTGTTTCTTGGTTTCTTTTCTCTCTCTGGTTTTCTTACCTAAGGAGCTAAGTGGTCTGGTAACTAGTGTATCTTCAGGTCCAGTAGGGTGGCTCCACCTGGGATTTTGGAGGCACGGGACTCTAGATCCAGCCTGACCTCTCATAAAGCAGAACATTCTTTTGAAGTTGTAGACTAGGGTATGGATCCCAGGAGAAGATGTGAACTCTGAGGACTTTGATCAGGCTTAAAGGGGTTTAGTGGGCACTGAACGGCATTTTACCTGAAGTTCCTAGATTAGCCTGGCTTCCAGTATACTAGAGCTCCTGGAGTTGTGGGCCTTAGTGTGGACCCAGGGGAGAGGATGCAGTCTGGAGTTTTGGCAGGTTTTAAGGAGTATTATGAGGTGTGGGCGGTGCCTTACCTGGGGTTCCTAGGACCAGCCAGACTGCCACAAAATCTGCTGGGGCTATCGTCCCTAGATCCAACCTATGCTCAGGTAAAGCCAAAATCTACTTCTGAAGTTGTAGGCTAGGATATGGATACCAGAGGAGAGTGTGCAGTCTTGGGTTGTTAGGCAAGGTTAAAGGGGTTTATTGGTTGGGGGGTGGTATCTTACTTGGGGTTCCCAGCAACCTGGTCTTCAACAAAACTTCTGGAGGTATTGGCAATTAGCTTTCTTTTACTTTTGGAGCTTGAGCTAAAGTCTTGTTATAAATAACTAAAACTAAAAATGTATTATTGATGTAAAGGAAAATGTATTTTTTCCTTATCAACTGACATTATGGAAATAATCAAGTTTCAAGTTCCTTTGTGAAATGTGAAGCCAAGCACTCAGTTCTGACCCTATATTTGAAAAATATCTTTAGAAAAGTTATGAAAGTTGACAAAAATATTTTACATGTTAATTATGGTTCAATTACCAGAATAAGATACTATTTATACCCAGTAAATGTGTATGGTTTTCATTTTCAAATTTGTTACATTTTGCTTGTAATTATTTTTCTTCAAACTATTTTTCAATTTACCTAAAATAGCAATGTTTCTTGTTGTATAATTTTTTACTTTGAATAAAACCAAACCTACAAGCATAAGTTAGTAATAGAACACATTTAATATGCAGTTAGTAAGAAATATTTAGTCAAAAACAAGGTCACAACCTCTTTAATGATAGATATTAGAAAAATAACATGAAAAGGAACACTGAAATTTATACTTCAGACTGAGTCACAATATTTAACTCAATTTGAAATGCTTCTGCATAAGCTTATCATCTGCTAAATGTGTTTGCATTTTTCTTCAAAGGTAGTGGTAAGGTTTTGAAATATTACTGGGTTTGATTAAAATATTTTTTTCAATTTTATTTTTATGAGTTTCATTGAATTTAAGCTGTAAAGAAATTTAATGCTTTTGAGATCTTATAGATGAATATTAAATAGTCAGGGTGTTTAGATCATGGTATTTGTTATATAATTATACCATTTGTTAAATGAGCTGAGACTTATCATTTATAACATGAACATAAATTAATACAATGTATTATATAAAAACCCTGTAGAGTTTATAGAGGAGTATAAGAATTACATTTTAGTATAGTTCTCTTTCAGAAAGTTGAAGTCTCAAT
The DNA here is from genome assembly GCF_903992535.2 of Arvicola amphibius. Taxonomy (NCBI): domain Eukaryota; kingdom Metazoa; phylum Chordata; class Mammalia; order Rodentia; family Cricetidae; genus Arvicola; species Arvicola amphibius. The sequence continues at coordinate 89,747,977 of NC_052047.1, forward strand.
CCACTTTTTATTTTTTAAAAATCAATTTAATATGTTATTGAAGTTCCAGGAAAAAAATGGTCACTGCAGATATTTTTAACTCAGAATTTTTAGCAGGTGGAGGCCAGTGAAGCTTCATATAATCATTATGTTTCTTCACACTGGGCTGGTAGGAGGACTTTCTGATGATAGTAGACAGACTTTAATTTTGTTTAATCAAACCAATCCTTATTCCTGGTTATACTAATAAAAAACCTACAAAGCAGATACAAACAAGAACATTCTGCCTTAGTTTAATCAAGGAAAAGAGCAGACAACTATCTATTTGGTGATGTCTGACTGGTCTAGGTATAGAACTGATCCAGAAATTTATTTATTCATTCATTTATTTATTTATTTATTTATTTATTTGTTGTTTTATAAATATTACCATTCAAAATTTCCACTTCCTCTCCTCCTCTCATTTCCCTCCTGCTCCTCCACTCCCCCTCTTCCCTCCCTCTCCAGTACTAAGACAGGGCAGGGTCCCCTGCCCTGTGGGAAGTCCAAGGCCCTCTTCCCTCCATCCAGGCCTAGGAAGGTGTGCATCCAAACAGAATAGGATCCCCAAAAGCCAGTACATGCAGTAGAGACAAATCCCAGTGCCATTATCATTGGCTTTTCAGTCTGCCCCAATTGTCAGCCACATTCAGAGGGTCCAGTTTGATCACATGCTCATTCAGTTCCAGTCCAGCTGGCTTTGGTGAGCTTCCATTAGATCAGGCACACAGTCTCAGTGGGTGGACCAACCCCTTGTGATCCTGAATCCTTTGTTCATCTTCTCCCTCCTTCTGCTCTTCAGCTGTACTTTGGGAGCTCAGTCCAGTGCTCTGACGTGGGTTTCTGTCTATCTCCATCTGTCTCTGGACGACGGTTTTATGGTGATATTCAAAATAGTCACCAGTCTGACTGACTATAGAACAAGGCCAGTTCAGGTACCCTCTCCTCCACTGCCCAGGATCCTAACTGGGGACATCCCCATGGATACCTGGGAACCCCTCTAGAGTCAAGCCTAGTCATGCCCCAAAATGGTTCCCTTTATTAAAATATCTCCTTCCCTGCTCCCACATTTGTCCTTCCTCCATCTTCACCATCCTACTCCCCCAAGCTCTCCCCAACCCTAGACATATTTTTAAATGACCCTATGACAACAGAAGTAACTTAATGCGACACAAGAGAACATTGACATACCTTACAATGTTCTGTTGAAAGCTAAAAAAAAATAAATAAATTAACTGATAGTACATGATACCATAAAACAAAAAAATTGAATATGATACAAAGAAAAGAAATATGAATATTTAGTTTAAAAATAGTGTATACTTTCTGTATAATATTTTATATATCAGGAAATAGTAATAATAAAATATAAATGACACCTAATAATACTCAAAAACTTTGATACAGTAAAGAGAACTGTCAGTTGTGTGAAGAACCATCCCAAAGAATGGGAAAAATATTTTACATATGTGAAAGAATACACAGGAAAAAAACTGAACAAGAATAGCCCAAGCAATAAATGGCATAATGAATGAAACAGAATTGTCAAAAATACATTTTCTTACATTTCTGACATTTTCTTACGTGTTGCACATCATTAGGCATTATGGAAATTCTTCCTCATTCCACCCCTAATGTCCACCACCTAGAAAATCAATGACAACAGTGCTGCTGAAGATGGAGGGAAGAGGAACCTGGGTTTGCTGTCAATGGGAGTATAACCTTGTATAGTCACTATGGAAACCCAGTCAAGCGAAGAACAACCATATGACCCAGATACGCTATTTTGGGGTATATACCGAAAGGACTTTACATTCTATACAGAGATGCAAATATGATTTTTGCTTTTATTGAATATGCACAATTATTTTTTACCTCTAATAAAAATGAAATTGTGAAATTGTAAATAAGATACTGTAGGCTATCTAGACATCATGTGTATATATATCTGTATGTATATATGCACACACATGTGAGGCAAACAAAGCTCATTAAGACAAATATTGTGTTATCTCTCAAATGTGAATTATAATTTTACATGTGCTATGGAGGTAGACTGGTTAATGTAACACATGTGAAATGAGTACAGAATAAAAGTAGTGGATACAGGACAGGTGCAAATGGAGATGATGGGCAGAAAGATTGAAGGAAATGAGTATGGAAATAAAGTAGTCAAAACTGACTACAAGAAAATGCCGCAGAGAAAACTACTATTTTTTCAGTTAATTAAAACTTGAAATAACTGGAATTGGGAAGATGGTTTGCTCAATAAAGTGCCCCACAAACTGCTAAAGTATATTAAGAAAGAATTAAACACAAATGATTGATTATAAACAAAATTGGTTTTTTTTGTAGAAAAGTGTGTTATTGTAATCACACTTGATAAATTAATACATTGGGACTGGATCCCAACTAAAGACAATGATTTGTAGAAGCCACCAAATATAACCTAAATTTACCAACCACACATCCCAACCCATTAATGAAACAATCTTTTATTTTTCAAGGATAAATGGAACTTCTAGGATACTCAGAGAAAAGATGTCTGTATCAAAGCACACCTATTTCCATGACTGATGAACTACCTGTCATCTCTGCAGGATCTAGTCCCATTGCACCTTGGAGTTTTTATTTCAATCTGTAGACTTCTCTGTACCAGAAGTTAATGAACGTATTAATTTCCCCATAGATATTAAGGACTTTCCTTTTAGAAAGATGACCTTCTTGTAGTCATTTATAGGAGGCAGGTAGCATTAGCTGGAAGCATTTCTTCCCAAATATAACAACACCAATATATCATTGTGCCATATTGTTAAATTCTTGTTATATGAATATTTTAATGTTTTAATACTAAACTGTAGCTATAAATATCAGCCATAGGTTTTAATGTCATAATTACCATTCCTATTTTAGCAGTACATAGCAAAATTTTGTTATTTTTCGTTCTTCAACTTCTTTAAATTTTTATCTATATTCAATTTTTTTCTGTTTTAATAATTCTGAATTCATTTATGTGCATCTTGTGCAAAGTGTATATGTAAGATGCAAAGGCCTCTGGTGAATAATTAGTTCTTGTGAGAATAGTCATTAGATTTACAGTGTAGAAATGCCTTTGATTATACCTGTATGCAAATGGTCACATCTATCAGTAATGGCTAATCATCAGACAACTGTTGTGGAATATCACTCTTACTTTGTAAAGATGTGTTACATTTACTTATGCTCTGCAATATTACTTTAACTGTATTAATGTTTGTTATATTTGTTTCTGATGTCTTAACTAACAATGGAAAAATATGTCACATTTGTTTCACCTTGCCTGCCTAAGCCACCCCATTGATCTAATATAGGATGAACAGTAAATGGCTAAGCAGGATAGGGATAGGAGGGGCTGGTGGGCAAAGAACATAAACAGAAGAATAACTAGGAAGAGAAGTAAAAAGAAGGAGGAGAAAATGACGAAAAGAGAGGAGCATTTCTGGGGCCAGAAGTCAGCCAGTAAGACACGGGAAACAGTGAAAGTAAGATACACAGAAGGAAAGAAAGATAAAAAGCTCCCAAGGCAAAAGGAAGGCAAAGAGAAACAAGTTAAATTATAAGAACTAATGGTACAAGCATAATCAGAGGACCCACATAACTAATAAGAAGTCTCAGTGCTGGTTGGTAGCCCCAAAGAAAAGTCTGGTACATTAAACTGAATAACAATTTAAAAGTAGAAATGTAATTCCAATTTCAATAAAGTCTACAGTTGAGTGTTCTGGGTTACACAAATTTGTCAGAGTCTCAAGCATTTTCCAAACCACCATTCTCCTGTCACTAATGTGTGTACCTGAACACAGCATAAAGATATTTAGGCCCAGGAAACAGGAGAGAGAAAAAGAGGAAAGACTAAGCTCAACATTGGACATAGATGGTTCAGCAGATGCACAGACAGCAACCCTGTAATTTGGAGTCACATCTTATCCATATTTATTCTCCTTCCTTTCTTCCCTGTCTTTCTTCCTCTCTGTATTTCTAGAACAGTGATTACCAATGTCAAAACTCTCTTCTTATCTTTACTTGAAACAATGAACTGAAAATTAATCTGTTGTTTTACCTTTTAGATGTGAATGAGAATACTGACTCTTGTGTTCCTGTCTTGGTTAGGGCCTCTATTGCTGAGAAGAGACACCATGGCCATGGCAACTCTTATAAAGGAAAGGTTTTAACTGGGACTGGCTTACAGTTTAGAGGTTTAGTCTATTGTTATCATGGCTGAGAATGTGCTGACCAAGGCAATCTTGGTGCTGGATATGTAGCTGAGAAATTTATATCCAGATCATCAGGCAGCAGGAAGGGAGAACACCGCACTGAGCCTGATTTGAGCATCTGAGCTCTCATATCCTGCCTTCAGCAATATATTTCATCCAAGTCCACATCTCCTAATGACACCATTCCTTATTGTCCTATGGGGCATTTTATTCAAACCACCACAGTTCATTGACTCTTCTGACTTGGAGAGTTGTCTGCCATTGTGTTTGATATGCAGAAGGGCATCTACATCCCCTACCTTTTAGAATCATGTTTATTGTGAGCCGTCAGTATCATTATTTCTGAGCATAAAGAATCATGACAGGCATTTCTTTGAGGAGAAATTTCTAACTTTACAGAATGATTTATTATTCAAAAGAGACACAGACATAATTTTTACAGGTTCTTTTATTTGCACTTGCTGTATCCATGAGACAACATGTTTTCTTATTTAGAATTGGTCTTGAACTGTCACTCTGTGGTCCCCGTCAGGAATGTATACCCCAATTGCCTGGAAAATTCTTCAATCACAAGTGCAACCCATAGGTAGATGGTCATTTTCCAATGGATTATAGAAATTGAGTACCTCCCTAATGATATTTGTGTGAAATAATATTGTATACAAATGCCTTATACAAATTATATGATATTAATTTATTCTTGCTTGTCTGTAATTTCTTACACAGGGCCTCTGAACTTTTCAGATTCTTATTTTGAGAACTATAATAGCCACAGATAACATGGTCAGGGCCGGTGAGATGACACAATGAAAGCATGTACTATTTGTTTTTGCAAAGGACCAGCTTGGCTTTTAGTGCCCAAATTGGGATGCTCACAACTACTCTTAACTCCAACTCCAGGGACATGACACCTTCTTCTCAACTCCTTTGCAATCATATGCATGACCTCACACAGATACCCATAACTAAATATTTAGAAAGTATTTTTAAATTAGCTGCTATATCAAAAGCTATGAATATAATGAAGAGATATTTTATCCATTATTTGTCTCTAACATTTAGCATATTACATTTTGCAAAGTAGATACTTAAAGATGAGGTATATGCAAAAATATCATCAAAGGGGAAAGTTTTATCTACAAATATTAGTTAAGACAGAATGAATTTCTTGGAACAGCAATCCAACTGGGAGTTTGCATAAGTGTTCAAATGCATTTGTCACTATATGAAATTATACTGTTCATTAATTTATTCATTCCTTGTGTCTTCTTTGGCCCTATGGGGGCCTAATTAGATTTCTACAAAGACTCCTAGCATTTCTGACTGAATGCTACAACTATATACAAATCACTTCCTGGTCTCAGGTGGTCAAATCCTCAGACCTTGTTTTGATGATTTTTAAATGAACTCATTCAAATAGCTCTTTTATGGAACAGGATAAAGCAGGACTCTAAAACAATAAAGTAATTTTTTACTTTCCCCTTAAAATACTTATGGATCCTTTTCTTTTTATAATGTAAATGGATATAGAAATAAAATGTGATGTTGTACAAATTATAATTGGTTTTAATAATAAAACTCAGAGTCAGATATTGGGTTAAATGCTGAATGATCAGAGAAGTAGAGGAGTCAATTAATAGAGAGATTTTTTTCCTCTACTGAATTCTCAGACTAAAGTAGGCAAGATCCTGTCTCCATAAATCTTCAGACTAAATGCCATGAGCTCTTGTCTCCTCCCATCTTGTATGTCTCTCTCTGCACAGCCACATCCCTTCCGGTCTCCACTTACCTAGTGCTAGGATTAAAGGCATTTGACTCCCAGGTACTGGGATTAAAGGTATAAACCACCACTTCCTGCCTTTGTTTCTCTTTTAGACTGACACAATCTCCTATAGACCCAGGTGGCTTTACATTCTCAGAAATCCATCTGCTTTTGACTCCCAAATGCTGGGATTAAAGGTGTGTCCACCATTGCATATGGTTAACTAGTGGCTACCTCTGCACTCTGATGTTTAGGCAAGTTTTATTTGTTATATCATAAACAAAATGTCATCACAATATGTGTGATGTTAATTACTTGAACACCAAGTGAATTAAACAAGAAAAACACATCCCTTTTTAGGACCATGAGGTATTCTAGATTTTGTGTATAAGTGTGTGTGTTTATTATGGTGGTTTTTTTTTTCTCTGTGTGTGTGTGTGACTTTTTTTTTTTTTTTTAGTTTTTCGAGACAGTTTTTCTCTGTAGCTTTGGAGCCCATCCTGGAACTAGCTCTTACAGACTAGGCTGGCCTCAAACTCACCGAGGTCTACCTGCCTCTGCCTCCCAAGTGCTGGTATTAAAGAATGTGTCACCAGTGTATGTTATGTTTTATCCAGGGTCTCTGGGTTAGAGTGTCTGTCTTCATGCCTGATCATAACAGTTCTATTCCTGGTGAGCCATATAGTATAAGTAGAGATCATATTCCTGTAGTTGACTTCTGATGGCCACTCACAGTCTGTGTCACTTTTGCCTCTAACACCAAATAAACGTAAATAGGAAAACCATACACATAGATAAAACACAATGCAATGCAAGTTTGACATCGCTGTGTCAGTTTATAAGCTTTTACTGCTGAGTGTGATTGAGAGAAACACGCTTACATTAATAAACATTTGGGTTAGTTGCATTCCCTTACTACAGACACTCAACATTGTTTTCCATATATTTGCTCCTATTTTTCACAGACATTTCCAGAACATAAACCCTAAAGAAAATGGCAGTTTTGAAATTATACATTCATTTCAAATTATGATAGAAATGTATAAATAAACTTAAGGTCTTATTACTTATATTCTTTTCTTTTGAGGAAATTTATCCTCTTCACATCTAGCAGTACTGTCTGTCTTATACTGATTTTCTCAGACCCACTGGAATAGTAAAAAACTTCTCCTTACCATAGTATGCATTACAATGATTAAGTATGACTGCAGCTTATGATTGAGATTTTTATGCTTATAAATCATTTTCCTTCTTATTGTATTTCTCATATTAATTGTACTTTTTGTTTTTAATTATTGTTTCTGTGGCTAATGTAGAATTACTACAAATACTACAAAAAGTACAGACCTTAGGAAATTCACTGAAATTGGGTCTGGGAGGACTTCAGATGGTGGAGTGCTCCAAAACAGAGACTGAGGAACTGCAGAGGCTCTTTGATCTTTCCCTGACCATAACACAAATAGTTTCATTCCAACGCATGCTCCTGCCATGACTCAGAGCCTCCCCATAGGCCCATAGGACAAACCATTCATGAAGTGCAACCTCCAAAATGGAGGCAAATAAATCATTTCCCTTGATAAGCTAATTATCTGATACTGTTTAAACATGGAAAAGCTAATTACACATTTTTCCCTTCTCCTCTTACTTCCTTTCCCACCATCTTTGTTTTCCCATGATTGCCTCTCTCCCTTCCCCTAAATTTATATAGGGAAATATTAATGCTCTCAAGTCTGTATTTTCCTGTTATTATTGTTCATTCTAAAATTTGATTTTTGTTGACTTTTTAATTTGAGTTAAGAAGCACATTGTATTCATGCGTGAAATGAGATAAACTATTGAGACCACTATTCATACACACACAATTTTGATGTATCCCATCACTTGCTTGTTTCAATTACTTTAGTATATATATTTTTATTTCTCACTGGTTATTTCATTCTTTATTGAATGTCTTACTTTTATACTGTTTCTTGGTTATATGTGTGCTTCATACATGTCCAATCTCTCTGAATATGAATAATGATTTATGTCTTCATTCATATGTTAAGAAAGGATCTTAGAAAGGGGCAATTTCCATTTAATATTTTAGGAATCACAAGAAGTTGTACAATATATGATTACCTGGGCTACAACAAATGCTGCTTCTCTGGACTTTTCATTTAACTCTTGAAGGTTGTTATTATTTTATGTCAGAATCTCCAATTCAAGAGGTTTAATTTACTTGCTTTGAAAAGTGACTGAAAATTTATTTTAGCCATGCCTGTGATGTGCATTTGTCCATAAAACATTGAAAAATTTAACAAACATCCTATAGATCCAAGGCTAGATAAAATTAATTCCAAATGGCATCTGAGGACTGTAGAAGGAAGCAGCGGGGCTGTGTCCCGCCACCCCGCTAACTTTACCCCAAATAATTACACAGAAACTGTATTCTTTTAAAACACTGCCTGGCCCATTATCTGTAGCCTCTTATTGGTTAATTCTCACATCTTCCTTTAACCCATATTTAGTAATCCGTGTAGCACCACGAGGTGTGGCTTACAAGGAGAGATCTTAACCTGTGTCCATCTCAGAGAGGAGAATCATGGTGACTCACTATGGCGACTGCCTGAATTGTCTGCCCACTCCTGCTACCCAGCATTCTGTTCTGTCTACTCCGCCTACCTAATTTTCTGTCTCTTAAAGGGCCAAGGCAGTTTTCTTTATTAATTAACCAATGAAAGTAATATAGACAGATAACTCTCCTCCATCAGAGGACCTTTCTACTTTAATGTTTTAGAAGGCTTACCTTCCAAACATGCAATGTTTTCTTGCTCCTTTGATTTCTTTTATTTTTTTTTCTTTTTTAACAGAGACAGCAAATATTTTTTGGTATTATAATTTTACCCTTCACTCTGGATTCTAAACAAACTGTGCAGCTAGAAAACTAAAAACAAGAGTCAGTGTTACTAGATGGCAGATTAATTATTAGTTTCTGTGCATATCAGAGTTTAAAACAAATTGGTGTGCAAAGTATTTTAACAATAATGTATTTAAAACACTGTGCATCTAATGACAAACTAGCCAAAAGGGTTTCATTTGTTAGATCATATATTTGCACCCTTAACACTTTGTCACACACTGTTTTCTGTATAAAACCTGATTACACACTCGCCTACACCTCAAGATGACCTGATTAAATGAAGGGTAGACAATACAGTCTATTCAAGTCTAATACCATGCTAGTTTCTTAATTTGGTCCCTAAAGAACGAAATGCAGTGCTCCTATAGTTAGGAAAAGATTAACTCCTTTTCTCTTCTAGTAAATCTGAACATAAAAGCATGCTCATTGGGGGAATGAGTGTTTCCTAAAGAGCTTTGAGAAAAGGCTGCTGAGCTCCACAGAAAAAAGGAGAAACTGGGGCAATAAAAGGCATGAAGAAATGGAGTCTTGGCCTTAAAATGTGTGAAGCAAATCAAACCTAACATTTAACTTTGACCTAATGAGGTAAACCGATAAGGCATTTCGGTCCATGACATACTATTGGGTTCTCTCTCTTTAATGTAGAGACTGAGTTATATAAAACATATTTCAGAAATGCAGTGAACAAAGTTCTTGATATCTTGTCTAAGTAAGGGAGATTTATTTAACTGTCATCCCATAGCAATTGTAATATACTTTGATACAAAGTGATAGTTACTCACCTTGAGAGAAAATCTGTTTCCCAAATCCCTTGGTTGATAGACAACTACTAATAAAGTAACTTTGTGATTGCTTATATTTGATGCTACATTTACTGATGGGACAGTAATTCGTTAATTTTTTATTCTGAATGTTTTAAGTGCATTTCTTTGTATTTGGGCCATAGTTATCCTGGAACTTGAAGTATTTCAATAAATTCTAAATTATTTTAAGGAAAAAAACTTTGCGCAAACCAAAATGAGCAAAGCAGTAAAAAAAATTGAAAGTATTTTCATCATGAAAATTGATAAAATAAAAACACAAAATCAACTGGTCCCCAAAAGCGGTTGCATTTAATCCATGAATTCTGTTGATATATCAGGAACAAATTAAAATGTTTATTGATCAATTGACTCTTGATTATAAGCCATTATTGTCCATTGAAATTTCAACTGTGCTTGAATTTTCTGAGTCTGCTAGGAAACTGCTTTCTTACATTTTAGAATTAGAACTAAAAATTCACGTACTATTTTGACTGTTGATACCTGTAATCAGAATTATAATTGTATGAATAACACAAATTTTAAAGTTTCTACAAATAAACCAAAATTAAAGTCTTCAAATCGCTAATCTTCTTGATGGATGGTGGGCATCAACTATTAGCTAGTTCTCACAATTAGCTATAACTGTCGTCACAATTGCAATAGACTCCTGCTGCCTATGCAGTTTTAGGCTTTGCTGTTACTGGGCCATTGCACTTCTTTGTTTCTTTGTTGTTTGAAATATCACATGGTGCGTAAATGAGCATATAGTTATGCACTTGTTCCTAGAACTCTTTCACAGTTGAATGTGAATAGGATGAAGTAAGCAATTTGTCCATGCAATTTCTATAAAAGGTATGAGACTTACTTGGGAGCAAATATAAGTAGGCAATGCTAGTAGTTAGAGAAGCCTATTCTGTAAAAAGCTCTCCTCTCTTCGAAATTAAACATAAAAAAATTAGGCATACAATTGCTACTTCAAGGTCTGCTGCTTCATCAAAGGCAGTAATTGGACGCACTTGATTCATTCGTATTCGCACTGGGACTGGGAAGGAAGTTTCCTCTGATCTGATATTCCTTGCCTACTGCCCTACTTTTCTCCAATTTCTTCCACAGCTCTTACATATCACCTGAATTAGGACCCCCTAACTGACAATCTACTGCACAACACTCAATATTTTCCTCATAATAAATGGCATATTTTAAAGAGGTACACTCATTTCATAAAGTGCTTTGAGTAAGAGCGATTCCCCATTTTTACAAAGGGGTTATATTTACTTTGATCATATTTACAAAGGGGTCATATTTACCTTGACTCCACAAAAGATCTATCTCCATCTCTAATGTATCATCTATTTTTATTTCTATCACGTATTTAGTAATTCTTTCTGTAATATATATATATATATATATATATTATGTAATATAATATATATATATATATGGTGATATTTTGTTTGTGCTTTAAGAAATAAAATTAGGCCAAAGGGGCAAAAAAGAGAGAGAGGGGAATATATTGTGGGAAGAGACAGGAGCTCAGGATTCAATCTGAGGTATTGTAGAGAGGGCATTCAGCCTGAGGATTCTTAGGGACAGAATAGTCCCTTTAGTTATGAGGATTCAGTAGAGGAAAGAACTAGTGGCTGGCTATTCTGCTTCTCTGAACTTTCACCATTAACCCCTATATCTGATGCTGGGTTTTTACTATTACAATCAATTAGTATTCATGCTACATATATCATTATTTATAATCTATCTAGTATCTATCAACAATTTATCAGTTGATCTAGATCTACCTATGATATCCTCACCTATCATCTCTCTCTGAAACACAAGTGAACTTACGATATATAGAGATATTTGAAAGAGAAGCTGAGTATATCTACAGCCTACATGAATGTAGAAGTTAATTCTTACTTTTTAATCAAACATTATAAAATAACACCAGGCAAAATTACTCACACCAGGAGGAATCTTTTTTTATTCACAGAATCTTTATCTTCTAACACCTAGTCGTTTTGGCTCTGCAGCTGCATTTTAAAGAGCAGTAAGTAGATTAAAATGAACTGCACAGATGCCTTTCCTGTACCTTCCTTCATTATGATTAAGAAGCATCTTTGGATGTGATGTGTGGGGGATAACACCATACATGCAGATGCCTAGCCCCCTAATGACTGAAGTGCAGTGCTTCCCATGAGCTTCTTGGCAATCAACCCTGACTCCGCCACATGCTCATTTGTCTTCTGTTGTATTAAATGTGAATGGTTTGGAGGATTTTTGATTGATTACTGTATATCATTACTGCTATCGAAATTTTAAAAATGAGTATGAAATGAAGGGAAGAGAAACACTAGGCTTGCAAGATTCCAAAGCAAGTTTGCATTTTTCCTGTCGTGAAGTGGCTTAGAAGGCAGTCTTTATTATCTTCATTTGTAGTCCCTCATATGACCCAGCACAATTCAAGGCATTATGGGAATATTTAGAGAACACTTACTTATTTAGAATATTTCTAAAAAAATAAATGAATTCTTTTTCTTTCACCCCAGCCACATTTCAATCTAATGGAAACGCATGGTTGTGTAGAGAAAACAGCATGGATGTTGGAAGCAAATCTTTCTGATCAAGAGCCATAAATGTAATAAAACTATAATGATTGTATATTAAAAGAAGTATATTGACTTTTTATGTAGAATCACCCTGTCTTTAAAGAAAATTTATTCCAATTCACTTAGCACGAGATTCACTGGGAGCAACTGCATGTAGTTGAAAGCACTGAAACACACAAGCATATGTTAGAACATGTGAAACTGACACATCAGCAGAAGCACATGTTAAAGTGTGTGAAAATGATATGTTAGCAGGAGATGTTGGAGCATGTAGAACTGACATGTCAGCAGAAGGAGATGTTGGAGCATGTAAAACTGACATGACAGTAGAAGAAGATGTTGGAGTGTGTAGAACTGACATGACATCAGAAGCACATGTTGGAGTGTGTAAAGCTGACATGGCATCAGAAGCACATGTTGGAGTGTGTAAAGCTGACATGGCAGCTGAAGCAAATGTTAGTGCATCATTGCTCTGTGCAGTTGGGAGGGCTTGTGTAAATGCTAATTGTGAGTGATAGAGGAAGAGAGTAGCTATTGACACCCACTCTTCACAAACATGTGCACATCCAGGCACACCCCGATATATACACATTCCTATCACACAGATATTCACACACAAATGCAAAGCATATATCAATTACCTCATTTAATGTTAGTATTCATTTTCTAACATTGATGAGATGCAAGTAAATATAATACAAAATATTTATGGACCACTCAGAGCATTTGACAGAAGAATTAATAATACATATTTTGGAAATTTCATAACATACCAACAGTTTTAAAATATTTGCTTAAAATATTATCCCTTAAGATTGAGTGTTCACTATTTTTCTGTGTAAAATTTGAGAGGACAAAATTTGACTTTTAAAACTTGGATAATTTATCATAAAGGCATACAGAAAATCCTCTAATTTTTTTTCCATTTACATGACATAATCTCAATGTAGTGAATAAGTGGAAACTAAAACAAAAAACCGCCCAGAGACAAAATCCAAGAAACTGTATTTATTTTAATGTTTTAGCAATGAATTTGCAAAATTTGTGCATGCTGTGGGCTTTGGAGCTTCAGTGGCAAGCATTACCAAATAGCTCACATTTTCATTAGGTTTGACATTCCTCAGTCAGAACTTCATTATAGAGAATCACTCTGCAGCTACAGGTAGGGATATGAAACTCTACAGTGAATGTGGACAAAGAGCAAGAAGTGAACAAAATGCACGTGGAATTACCAGGACTTTTTAGGTCCATCATTGCCCTGTGACATGTCCACGTATGAGACACTGACAATTAAGGCTCTTTAGGTCCCTGAGCTATTTTATTATTTTGATTTGCTCCCCAACATCAGAAATCTGATCCTGTGACTAGTAGAAAATATATGTACAAAACTATAACATTACAATTCTTACTGCATAGTCTCCCATTGTTAGCATATGGTAACACAGAACAAATGTAGGGTTAAGGAAGAGCTAGGCAGAATAATAAAGGTGTTTTCATTTATCAATAGCTTTTATAATTATTTCTAGTTTTGCATTCTTATTTTTAAATAGCAGAATGTTCTTTTCTTGGAACTCGCTCCATCCATGGTAGAACAAATGAAGAAATGAAGCCATAGAATAAATTCATGTATGAAAAGTTATAGAAAGTGCTCAGATATTGAGTTCATTGTATCTATGATATTATTATTTATGAAAATACGAAATTTGTTATGAAATTGAGAATGGTCGCTTCTGAAAACATGAATAACAGGTAACATTGTACATTCTGAGCATGTTATATTTAGGAATATATGTGTAAATACATACATATGTGTAGGTATCAACAAGTAATGTAAAAAGAGGCAATGAATTTGAGAGCAGGGAGGGTTACATGGAGGGATTGAAGGGGGAAAGGAAAGAGAGATTTTGCAATAATTTTATAATCTCAAAAATTAAAAATTCACAAAACATAACAAATATTTCACATCTTATAAATAAAATTCACTGTTTTGCTTTTCACTATGAACAATTATGAACATTCAAATTTTATATTACATAAAATTTTCTAATAAATCATAAAAAAGTGATCTTTGCTTAATTTTTAAATTCCCTCTAGGTAACATATCTAAAATGTTAATATATTTAAAATAATTCTGGATGAGTCTACATAAGTTAATTAGTGGGGCAATAATAAGATAACACACCATTATTTATAATAAATTGTTTGAAAAATAAAGATTGTTATAAATATTTTTTGGTCAGTAATGTTAATTTCTATTTTAATTTAGTGTCTCCTTCTTGTCTATAAATGAGTTTATAGGCCCTTTGATCAGATAATTATACCCAGATGTATAATTAGTATAAATATGTTTTCTATATCTAGGTATAGCAATGCAAAGTAGTTATACTTTTCTCCCATGAAAGTGATTCTATTTTTTTATAGTTTTTATAGTTCTCAGCTACATTAGTTTCTTAGAAAATAGAAACTTTATCTATCCCTTGACTCCACACATGCACATACTTCTCCCCTGACAATGTTTTATGGCAAAGTAATAAATTTACTACACTCAAAGGACCTAGATTGGAACATGATTGTCAAGCAAAGTCTCTAGTTAGCAATGGGGTTCATTCTTAGTGTACAAAGGTGTAATGTCACATGTCCACCATTCCAGCACCCTATGTAACAGCTTCATTGTGTGAAGAATCCTGGGTGTTCTGCCTCCTCATGCCATTCCATCTAATCTCTGGCAAACACGGATGTCTTACTGTCTCCATTGTTTCTCTCTTTTCCAGATTATCATATGAATAGAATAACATAGCATTTATCTCTTTCTGACAGACTTTTCTGCTTAGTGATACATATTTCAGCTTCATGTAGCTTTTCTTCTCTTCAGTTATTTGGAAGCTTTCCCTTTCATCTATTTCCATTGTGACTGAAAGACACTGTGGTTGTAAGGTTGATTACATTTTAAAACTTACAAAAATCTTAATATGCAAGGAGAACAGAAGTACACGAATAAAATCAGGTTACCCAAAGTCATCATATTTTATTTTACTTCTTCTATAACCACCTTATATTCTCTGTTAATCGAGGGGAATTATGGAGTTGGCCTGATTTAGCTGCTCTGAGATGCATGTGTCATATGTCTTTCAGGTTAGAGTCCCAGCACCTGGGGCACTATATTCTTTTCAGTTCTTGGGAAACTGAGGCCACCCTCAGACAGTGAGGCATTCAGGCTGCTTTGTCTTCCTCTGTGATCACTAGAAGCCAGAGAAGCATATAGAGGCTTGATAGGACAATTAGTCTTATACATTAATCTTGTATACCCTGTATAGTTTACAAACATCATTGTGTACCTGACAATTACCATCATAGTGATCCTGACGATTGCCATTGTGTTCTGTTTCTGATAAAACAATAAAATGTCTGATTGCTTAGAATAAACTGTCACATCCTCAGTCTTGCTGTGGCCCCTCCATCCCAGCATGGCTTTCATTTCCATGGCCCATCAGGTTACCTGGACTCAGTGTGCAAATCCTGCTTCTTTCAGTTAATAAGTTGATAATTAGTGTGGCCCGACTTCTTGTTAATATATGTGAAAAGAGCTTCACGTGCAACCTTGGATAACATATTATTCAGTTCACTCAGTGACAAATTCTAATCTCCCAAATCTATCATTACCAACAGAGGTTTTTCTCCATAATCTTGTCTTCTTTTGTTCCTCAGAATGATGTAACCCTTGCGAGAAAACAGAGAGGCCTCACTGCATTCTTAAGAATTTCATTGGGTGATGCAGCATGTATTTGATAATTTCAATTTTCTGAAAATGATCAAAGTCAATAGTCTTTCCTGAGAGATGATAAATAAAATATTAGGGTAAATCATAAAAGACTTGAAAATCTGTAACCTATAACCTAAACCTTATAGTCATGTGAATTTAATTATCATGAATAGTTTATGATAAATATCTACAGAATTAAATAGTGTGTCTATTTATACAAATAATAGTCATTGTATTTGGCACTGATGTGTCTTACAACCAACGTTTCTTTCAGGGAACATTTTATATAAGAAATATATATTTTCATCAGTTTGATTCTGAGCATAATGTTAAGAAATATATATCAATAAGCACATAAATTGTTCTCACTAATGTTGAATCACCAGCAGAGATTGCAAAAATAAGTGCTCCTGACAGATCATAAAAAGAACCTTTTTATTTGACCTTGTATTACAAACAGATATGTCATACTATTGAGATCACTTCTTCAGTTCTGAGAAACAGCTGAAGGATTTAGAGGCAGCTTGTCTTTGATTTCCTTTTTCTCTGTATCTGTGAAAATAAGGAACACTGAAAGCAATGTTTTTGTATGTTGGATGTTTTAGGGCCGCCCACTTGCACAGTGAGATTTGGACAGGAAGCTAGTTCTATTCATTTGAGGGAAACTGTGAAAATAATTGTAGTGTGATTCATGAGAGGAAATTGAAATCTTTTTATAGTCTCCCCTTTTGACTCACTCTCCTCACCAATACTTCCAGCCAGATGTAGAGGGATAGAACTACTTCAGGATAGTTTAAATGTATAATGTGAAATCATTTCAGGTGAGTGATTAACTATGTACAACTCCTGGTAAATAAGTGGAAGATGACAAGGAATGTTAGAAACAGCCATTAGAATTCCCCACTTAGTCTGAGGTTGAGGTCTCTACCACTGGGTTAACGCCAATGTTTCCTCTAATATTACACTCCTCCTAAATTCAAGAAATGTAACTCATTTATTGTTTCAGTAGTTTTATTTACATTGTGAACTGATGCTGTTGGTTACTTTAACTATAAAACACATTGTAGAAAACAATTCTGGAAATTACAAGGTCTTTTATTATAACCCCTGGTAAAGGGAAGAAAGGAGCACCATAGGCATTGCCATGTCTATGATGACCATTGCAGCTGTAGCTGGAAGTAAAATGTGATGTGTCTACAGCATCTAAAGTCAGTGTTAGCCCAGAAGAAGGAACAACACAGGCAGCCAAACCTGTGTCATCAATCTGAGATAGCAAAGGATGACAGAGAGTGTTCAACAAATGTGCCAATGCCAGTCAATTGTTAGAAGATGCTTGGACTATGCTAAATAATTTGAAGATACATCTAAGTTCAGGCTAATATAAATCAATGATTTATTAGCTGATATTCAAATACACAAAAATGATATTAGAAAAAAGGTGCTAAGCATTAAAACTGCCCTGTTTTTTTTTTTAAAGAGGAACAACAATCCCTCAGGTTTCTTTGGGGTTGGGCATATTTGTGTGTAAATTAAAAGCAGAGGGGACATGCATTTATTTCAAAATATTCCTTCTATCCAAGAATTCATGCATGTAGGTCATTGTTCTCAGAAAGTCACTCTATTATTTGCCTCTCACGGACAACATATGGACATGCTGAGTTTTTCATGTATTAGCTATGTGGTGAAATAGCAACTTAGCAACACAAACAATATTTCTAGCTTTAGTAAAATTAACAAGTACAGTTTACCATAGGACCCTCACATTGCTATACATGTAAATTGGAGAAAGAAAACAGAAAATCTGCAATGAGGCCATGTTTTCATTCATTGACCACTTACAGTATTCATATACTACCAAAACAGAGTAATAACTCCAGAGTTTTGGGGCAGAACTCAAATATTTAGATTCTTGAAGTTTGGGAGTTACTAGAAGATTCCTCCCATGATAACAAGAAAGATCTCAGAGAATGAACATAGAATAAAAAATGTGTCAGTTCATCGGGTGCTAATCATCTGTTCAATAGTCTTGTCATTATTTTTTAAGGGTGACTTAGAAGTTAACTACTGATGGATGATACTCCAAGAAGAAACAAGGAAGCAAGAAAATACAGAAGTTTCTTGAGTTTCCCAACATTATGGCTAGGGACTGTGTATCATAGCAGTGGTGTCTGTGGAAGTTTCCAGTCACTGGGAATCAGTACAGGTGGTTTTGAAGCTCATTTATGGCCATTTCCTTCATTCTTCATTCTAGATCAAAGCACATGTTCCTAAGGTATCTGAATCCTTTGCAAGTAACATGTCTGATATTTAAAGTGGGTATATTAATAGGAGTTATATTTCCTATTATGGTTTCAGACACAGCTTTCAAGAAGTAGAAATTAGTTCAGGAATGATTTGAATCTGTGTCTGAAACATTTCCTGGGAAAATGTGACACAAACATCTATTTACTCCAAATAGGAAATGAACAACAAAGTAATAGTACCATCCAAGTCTAACTTGGTGAACCATAACTTCACTGAGGTTACTTATAGGAGTAAAGGTGAGGAGTTATTACCAGAGCAGAAATGACTTAAAGGACACACAGCCCATCTCCTAGCATGGGTGACAACTCACAAAAATGAGACCCTGGGTTTTACTGGGTTACTTGTAGGCATCTGGACAGTTCAAGTCTTTTCTAGGCAGCTTTGCTACTGTGAATCTGTTCAGTACTTACGGTTCATGTAATCCTGGGCGAGAAAGAGCCTTGTGAATAAGTAATAAGACACCTCCATTAAAAATTAAGTGAATCTAAATAACCCACCAGGCCCCCAGCAAAAAAAAAAAATAGGTACACAATAGGTTTTTACTTGAAAGGAAATTGTAAGTTCCGACAATAAATCAGGGATTGATATTGGATGAATAAGACAGGGTAATTACACAGGATGCTTACCAGGTTAAAAAAAAATGACAGCAAAATCCAAGTGCTACTATTAACAAAAATTAGAAACATTTCTCACCTTTAAATATTTTTCATGCTTGCCAATTTAGAAAAATTTGTAGTTATTATTTCTTAAACCATTGTGAGATTTTATATACACAGAATTCATGCTTCTTTGTTTAATATGTATGTTTATCATTATTGCCAGGAAGCCTAAATAGGCTCTGAAAAAAAGTGGTTCATCTCAATGTATTTTATTGCAGTTAGGCAGAGAATGCAACCTAAATCTCCCAGGCAAGCACTATTTAACTGCTGACACATTCCAGGTGAAGTCCAACTGCTTCATTTTGTGACCTTTAAAAATTAAGTTTAGACATACAAAGAAGTCAACTTGATAGGGTTCCTACAAGACAAACAGAAAGCTGCCTTGGTGTTTCTCTGAAACACCAAGGTATAGTAAAACTGGCAAAAAAATAAAAAATAAATAAAATAAAAGCCCGGATCCACTTTCCAAATTATCAATAGCCAAAAACCAGTGGATGGAAAACAGAAAACAGAGATAAGAAATCAAGGGATAGAGCAGTACAATTATGGAAAAGCATCTAGGAACATGAACACTTCTCACCAAGCATGAAATGCTACCGTTACCCTCTGTGTAGCACATGATAGTCAGGATATCCTGGCTTATGTAGCACAGGATAGCCAGAAAATAAGCCTTAACTTGCAAGGAATTTAGGAATAAAGTATGACCTCATACAGTTTATGAAAAAGTTTTCTATTGGAGAAATTTAATCTGTATCCACATTTATGACTAAATGTCATTCAATATAATGTTCAGTCTGAGAGTCAAAGGAAATTTCCCATTCTAACAAATATTTTTCTTTTCTAAAGTGTCTTTTAATCAAATATGGTAAACTTGAATTGCATAAAACAGATTCCATTAACCAGCACTATGCCAATTTAAAAAGCATCTAGCCATGAACTAACTTATAAAACGCCATAAGATGTGTGACAATTCCAAAAGGTTGGGAATCTACAATGCATCCGTTTTTCTTGGTGATGCACTGTGTTTGTCACTGCAGTTATCAGGCTAGTGTGCTCCATGTGTTCCTTTCAATTTACACTATAGGACAAGGTCTTAGTACTATGCCAGGGGAAATGAGTGGAGTTTATAAAATATCAGCATAGATAGGTACTGCAATTAGTGACAGTGCTGATTCGGTACAACACAGATGACTTCAAAATCATTACAGACTGAATTGTTTAAAAAATATTACTAATCCAAGTTCCTATAATCAGTGGTTAGATTCTAGGGACCGTGTTATCTGTCTAAGTGCTGGCCACTGATCTTAACAAGCACAGGATCTTGCTCATTAGCTATGAGGCTGTGTTCTGACCTCTGACTGAACGCTGGAATATTCCCAGAGCAACAGTCACTGATGCTGAGGTCTGTATTAAGCCAAGAGAGATGCACTCTACTACTGAGTTAATGTAACAAATTATCCATTCAGGTGCAAATGTTTTATTGCTAAAAAAAGTATAACTGAATATGTCAAAGTTTTCTTCACAGGTAACCATGACCCATCTGAGATCATCTCTGTTAAAGATTCATAACAAAAGCTCAAAAGCACTCAAATGGATTTTCAACTTTGGGAAATCAGATTTCAGAATGGAAAATCACAGAAGCCCTTGCATACCCTTCATTATGAAAATGCATCAGAATTTGAAACACAAAATGCTTTAATAAAAGTTGAACTCTTACCACCATAGGATCTATGCAGAACTGAACCAGGAGGTTGATCTTTATTTAGAGACATGGAATGAGGTGCTGCACAAATCTGCACCAGGTCCTCTGCACTTGTATTATGACTTCCAGTTCAATGTTTTTGTAGGAATTTTGCACTTGTTTTTGTGCCTTCTCTTGAGCTTTTTTCCTTCTGTTAGTTTGTCTAGTTCTACTTCGATGTGATAGCTTTTGTTTTATCTTATTATATTTTACTTTGCTTTTTAAATTAAATGAAGTAATGAAGTAATGAAGTAATGAATGAATGAATGAATGAATGAATGAAAACCTAGCCCCTAGGATAAATGTTAACTGATAAACCATCACTTCCCCCTGTTGGGATAGAGAAAATCAGTTTCCTTCGACAGAATGACACTGGGTATATCAACAAGCCCAGGACAAGCAGCATGTTCAGGAGTAGTTGACTAAGAAATAATGGACTCCACAAAAAAAATGAAATTTTAGTGGAAGTGTTTTTATAAATATAATACTTTCCATACTTAACTCAGAATGTAGAATGACAATTTCTGTCTCAAGAGCTTTCAATTTAGGAGATTCAAAGGAAATTATCAGTTACTTTAAGTAGAAAAACAGCATTAGCCATCCATTTCAGTGATATGTAATGTCCACTTACCAGCAAAAACAAGCAGCCTTTCAAGGGGTTTGGAGTTGCAAACCAAAAATTAAGTAGCAAAGGAACAGAGAAGTTAATGTGCTATGGTCAGATTCATTCTTGCATTTGAAGGACTTGTAGGATATGGTAAAGCACTGCCTAATTTTCTAGATGTAGCTGGGGCTGCATTTCCAACATGCTTCCAGGTGGAGTGGAAGCATGCTAGTGAGGAACACTTCCGGATTAGCAATTGTAGTTATTTTGTCGGTTAGTTGGTTGACTGGCTATTGGTTATTTTGTTGACTTTAGACATCTAAATTTCAACATACCTTGTAGTATTTATAATTTGTTTACATTAATATTGATTTTGCAGCCGGGCGGTGGTGGCACACGCCTTTAATCCCAGCACTCGGGAGGCAGAGGCAGGCGGATCTCTGTGAGTTCGAGGCCAGCCTGGTCTACAAGAGCTAGTTCCAGGACAGGCTCTAAAAAAGCTGCAGAGAAACCCTGTCTCGAAAAACCAATATATATATATATATATTGATTTTGTTTTGTTTTCTATGCTGGGGCTATAACCCAGGGCCTTGCTCATGCTAGGCAAGTGCCCTTCCTCAATATCTTCTCTGCCCATTGAAATCAATTGGGAATAAATTTCAAGACACCTCACACCTCAAGGGTAATTTCCTATATTAATTAAATCATAAATTCAGGAGTATACCTTATCGTCAGTAGATACAAAGTCAAGATGAATATTAACTGTTAGCACCTAATGTGCAAAATTTCTGCAGAGCTCTTGTTAGAACCAGAGGCTACTTATTTGAATTTGTGCCTTTGTCACAAAAGCTTGGGCCAGGATAAAGGTAAATGCTCAGATTTGATTTGCTCATTTCCTCCTACACAGGTCTACAGAGGTCAACTTGCTTTTTATCAAAATAGTTGCACTTTGTGTTGATCCTATTTCACTGCTTTTGGGTAGGAATATATAGAGTCTAGAGTTTAAATTGGCTTTAATTGACACAGTATGTAGTGATAGATAATAAATAGTAAATCCTGTCTTACTGAGCCATCCTGAATAAAGAAATATCTCCAATAACCCATAATTATTAAAGAGAAACTCTTACGTAACATTTGTATTGGCATAGGAAGAAACATTCATAGCAGCCATCCAAAAGAAAATCAAGATAATTATGGTGCTGGCTGCCACTATGGTAATGTGCTTACAATGCAGGGCTACAGAAATCAACTTTAATTTCTTTACACCCCGGTGAACCTGATAGAAAGCCACTCCAGCACTTCAACACTTCATTCACCAATGCCTGTTCCTCTATTAATGAACATGATGATTTAAAAGCAACTCTTTTTTTCCAGTGAT
The DNA here is from genome assembly GCF_903992535.2 of Arvicola amphibius. Classification (NCBI taxonomy): domain Eukaryota; kingdom Metazoa; phylum Chordata; class Mammalia; order Rodentia; family Cricetidae; genus Arvicola; species Arvicola amphibius. The sequence continues at coordinate 89,770,761 of NC_052047.1, forward strand.
ATCTACAATTTTAAGTTTTTTTAGCAATAGTAAGTTACCATTTCTCCCTCACAATTTTTGCTACTACTGATAACCTGAAAGGAAATCTTACTATTTTCTAAATATTTGGCTTTCTATTCTCAGCACATTAATATTCACCCATTTGTTCATTCTGTCTCTCTGTTCAGTTTATTGAGTTAACACTTACGGTGTGTGGTACTACATTATATTCAAAAGATAAAGCAGTAGTAAAACTAGCACATTCCCTCTTAGATTTGACACTATAGAGCAACAGGCACACACTCCTAATTATAGCATCAAACATAAAATTCTAGGGCGTTGCTTTGAAAAATAAAGAGGAAAAATATGGGACATCTATAACACCAGACTTTGTAATTATGAGTTTCATCTCTTCAGGGAGGACAGGGGAGATAATCTTGAAGAAACCATATTCAAGGGGTGGAAGAGGAAGCATCTAAGACTGAACAGAAGTGGAAGAGAAACGTTTGGAGGGCAAGACAATGAAGAAAATGTAGGGTGAAAAAGGGAGCATGACAAGTAGGCAGAGGACTAGAAATGGGCTGCGGTGCCTAGGACTCAAGAGGAGGCAGTGCTATGCAACTGTGCTGTGACACTGAGGTACTGAATGCCACTCTTGTGCACATCTGGGATATGAGATTATTGTGGATATTTTGATTGCTTTAGGATTCTCTAAGGGAACAGACCTGATATGATGTGTTTGTTTACATATATATGTGTAAATGTACATTGCACCTGCTTACAGCCTGTTGTCCTGGTGTCGAACAATGACTATATCCTGCTGGAAAGGCACAGAATCCCATAGTTGTCCAGTCCATAAGGGTAGGTGTCTCATCAGTCCCACTCTGATGTCGGTGTCCTGGAGGATGGCATGGAGAGCTACTGCTATTCACTCCACTATGTTGGGAGCCCAAAAAATTTGGTTCGAACACTAGTGAAAGAATATCTTGGCAACAGGACAGATGAACTTCTCCCTGAGACTGAGGGCTAGCAGGTAAGTGTGATCCAGGTTTACCATGGGTCTTCTATCTTCAAATAGTCTGATGCAGAAAATCCCTCACAGGTGTGCCCAGAAGTTTAGGTTTTGGTTTATTCTAAAGGCAGTCATTAACAACCAAGATTAGTCATCATATTGATGAGAGGGGTTAAATTTATAGAATACACTTGAGGCTGTCAGATGTCATTGGCTATAACTGTAGAAAAATAGAGTGAATGCAGGTTTCTCTATTTACATTTTTATCAATAAAGTAGATTACAAATAAAATCTAAAATCATGGTAGGCAATAAATGAGCACAATATTTACATTATAGTAATCATATACGCTCTTAATTTTCTCTGTAATATTTTAAGCCCATGCCACTGCTTCTATTCAAAGAAGTCATGAAAATAACATCAATAAATCCCTTAGTATAAATGATAATACATTTTTGTGTATGCCTACCCCCATGTGAGCATAATTAAAGAATGCTGAAGACAATTTTAGAATAAGAAGTTTTAATCTAGGACTGGATAATTATATTCTCATAAGTCAACCACAATAAGATCATGACCTCAAATTATAAACATATTTGAACACAATCATACCCATTTATTATATGTGGTTGCTTTCAGGATATAATGGCAGAATTGAGTAGTAGCTGTGGACAAGTTCTAAAATGTCAATTAGGTGGACATTTATTATTTTAAGTAAGAAATTTACATCCAAACACAGCAATGCTTGCCAAAGACTGCTTAGGGTATTGTACTCTAATACAGGTACCTACCTACATTCTTACTTATGAAGATACTCAGGTTCAGACTGTCAAGTAAAGTAAGGAATAAGAGAGTATAACAGACAATGTTGATTTCAAAACCGCTGTTAGCACTCTTCTCACAATGTTCCATCAGTCTCTGAGCTTTGTGTGATGAACAGATCATGAAATGAGGTTTCTGAAATGCATAACTATTGGCCTCTCAAGTCTTGGAGGAGACATTATTTTAAAGATTAAAGGTAAAATTATGTTTTTTTGACTTTGTAGGAGGAAATGTAATTTATTTAGATTATATTATGCTGAACAAAAGAATTATAATCAAAATGGGTGCTCAACACAAACAAAATCTAAATTATTATATACACTGTTGGAAGAATCATTTTTGAACGTCATGATGGACCATGATCCACCAATACCAATTTCTCAGAACAAAGGAGATTTATTTGTTCCAAAAGAACAATGAACAGGTGTTTTAAGAGGTTGCTTGTTTGTTTCTGGCTACTCAGCCCTGAAATAATCACACAGATACCATATTATTTGCAATACTGTTTGGCCAATAGCTTAAGCATATTTCTGGCTAACTCATATCTTAAATTAACCCATCTCCATTAATCTGTGTATCACCACAAGGTAGTGGCTTTCCAGGTAAAATTCTGGCATCTGTCTCTGCTGGGGCTACATGTCTTCTCTCTGACTCGGCCTTCTTTCTCCCAGCATTCAGTTTAGTTTTCTCCACCTTGCTCTGTTCTGTGCTCCTATCATCCCATGCAGATTCTTTATTCATTAACCAATAAAAGTAACACATAGACAGAAAGACTTCCCACACCAGACAGAGAATAAGAGACAAAGACAGGAGATAGAAAAACAGACAGAAGAGAAAAGGGGCAAGGAAAGGGGAAGGAGAAGGGGAAGGGATATTTGTCCCTGAGGGACGAAAGACTGCCTCTGGATAGAAAGGAGAAGGAGACAATTGTTTATAAAACTCATGTTAGGGCAAGTTAGTTAATATTGATAAAACATGTTAATTAGGGTGGCCAAAAAGGGACTTTTGATTGCTGGACTTTAATACTTTGATAGCTAAACCTAGTTAGTCAGCCTCAGGAGGGGAAATTAGTCAAATAAGGGTATAGACCTTGGTGGCTAGCTTTCAAAATCAATCCATCAGTTCTTCAAGGAAGATGGAATAGGGGAGAAAAATAAAAGGCAAAGCCTGTTGGAGACATGTTTTACAAGCTCGTGCCTGTGTTTGCCATATTCGGGCCTGATATAACCATTCAATTATGACCGCCATTATGTTGCAGTGATTTTTCTCCTTTTATTTATTCTGTGCAGATTAATGATCCCATTAATTTCCCCATCCCTTTGCATCTGTCCTCCACCCCTGCATACCCCAAATAAAACAAAATTTAAGAGAAAAAAGTAAAAAGGAAAAGAATAAAAAATCTTGTCATGGATCAGCTGTTAAAAGCTAGGCTCACAATCACTGAGTTTTTAAGCTCAGCATTTTTGGGAATCAAGAGGATAGAGGAAAGCTTTGCTTTCATGCTTTAGGAAAAACAGATCTTGGCTTCACATAATGGAAACAGAGTCACCTTGACTACTGAATGGCTCTCCCGTGTTTGAGCAGAGAAGAAGTAAGGACATTTCAGTTGGGACTATGGTTCATTATTTTTCCAATGTTGACAAAGCTATGCTTCAGGTAATAATTTTTCAGATTATATCAGATTTTAAAAGTTGCCTTTAAGTGATTGAGAGACATGGGCATCATACACATGGAAAATTGCTTAAGCTAAAGCCGAGTCCTGTTTGAAATTTTACTGATAATTCATTTAAGTTACAAGGTCTCAGTACCTTGCTTTTACTAAGTGTTAAATTTATATAACTGTTCATCTCATAACTGTGCAAAATTTTCAAATCCTTAGAAATAGAATGAACTCATCCAGCTGACAGGCAGATCATACAGAAATTTTATATTTAAGTCACCATCCTGTGGAGAAGTCTATTCTTCTTTGATCATATCTTGAATTAACTAAAACCCAAGCATCTGGGTACCCCTGTGAGGGCTATTTTTCTTAATTACACAGTCCAGATCTTTTGCAGTGAGAAGGTCCACCTTTATTCTGAGCCATACCTTCTAGTGACAGTCTATGTGTAGAACATGGAAACAAGAAGCGCTCTGTTTGCCTGCTTATCCTCACTCTCGTTGGCAAGGCTGTTCATTAACTGGTATTAGAGTCTACTTCTTAGGAACCCTGGCATATATTGAACACCAGCAGAGACACCAGGCTTGTGGATGGAAAGACTACTGGATTTTAGACTTTCTATTGACACACAGCCCTAGTTGCACTAGTTTGACCACAGTCTGTAAACCACTCTATTAGATCCCCATCCTCTACCTCTGTATAGACTCATGCTATCAGCACTGTTCCTGTAGAGAACTGTGACGTGTACAGATTTTATAACCAGATGTGGTTCTAGAGCAACAGAAATATAAGGATGCATTTTTTAAGTATCTGAAATTAGCTTTCCAATTTTCTAACAACTACAGTAACTGAAGCCTCTTCATTTATTGAAGCATTTCCTGGGAGCTTGGAGAGTAGTAAAAGCCCACGGTGTGGGCTATTTTACAAACTCTTGGAGCCTAATGGATTTAATTAATCTGATTCAGCAATGTAAGGGGCAAAAGATTTTGTGACTGTCTATATAAAACCTTTGATAATCTGTGGAAATAAGCAAAACGATGCTGCTGGCTAATAAATTATGAAGAAAAAGAATGAGATCAGTGAGAAAATTAATCAACCTTGAGTGTCTCAAACTATGGTGAAGGATAATGAACTTAGTGATAAAACTGACCAGTTCCAGATTGCAGAAGCAATCTAAAGATTTCTAAGTGAGCCCTGGAAGAGAATCTTCTCTCCCACAGCAACAGAGCTCAAGTGTTTTTTAAATTAGATTGAAGTCTTCATAATAACTTTGCATGAATTGCAAAAGCAGTTCAAACCCTAGCCTCAGAAGGTGGCAGCAGTTAAAGTAGGAGTACCAACTGGTAGAGAGTGGGGTCTGTAACTTGGGGTGAGACGTGTGGGAGGATCCTGCTGAAACAGAACTTTAAACCCTCAGGATTTCAAAGGATTATCTTACCTGAGGAAGTAGTCTCTCTACCCTCAGTAGAAGATACCCACACCCTGATACCCTGGTCTTTTCCATCTTTGACCATGGAAATTGTTAATTGTCTGCTAAACCAGCAGTGACTTTCTCTGAAGGATGTGTCAAATAAAACAATGCTGATGTTCTTCTAGGCCCACTAATACTGCCTTGAGACCTATAACCAGACTCAAAGCTAAGCAGTCTTCTAGAGAGTAGTTAGTATTGTACATGAGGAGGTGTGCTACAACATGAAAGAATTTAATTAATTTCTTAATTCCTTCAGAAGATGACTAGGAATGAATTTAAAGGGTATGGGATAATGGTTGAAGGAAAAAAAAACTGGATCAGGCTGAGTTTATTGATATGAGCCCTCTGAATGGAGTTTCTAGTTTTAATATGGAAGTGTTCTCAGTCAAGAAAAAACGTGTTGTGGTGGCTATTCTTGGTAGTCAACATGACTATGTCAGGAATTAACTAAAATACAAACTACTGAGTACACCTGAAGAAATTTTATTAACTAAATTATTTGAAGTAGGAAGATCCATCTTTAATCTGAATCTTTTGAGGTGGGAGGATGCACCTCTGTTCTGAGCCACACCTTGGTAACAGCCTATATAAAGAACATGGAAAGGGGAAGCCTTCTCTTTGCTTTCTTTTTCTTGCTCTCACTGGCAAGTTCATTTCTTCATGGACATTAGATCCTAATTTTTAGATTCCAGAACATACTGAAGACCAGCTGAGATACCCAAACTCATGGACTAAACAATTACTGGGCTCTCGAACTTTCTGTGGGTAGAGAACCATTTCTGAACTAGCTGAATCTCAGTCTGTAAGTTAATTCCATATAGATAATATATATAGGTAAGTGGGTAGGGAGGGAAGTAGATGGTATATTCTATCAGTTTGTTCCTCTAGAGAACCCTGACAAATATAACCGGTTGCTTACATTATAAATTATATATTTAGTTTTTGTTTATGCTTTTATTTGTTGTTTTGGAGACAGGGTTTTTCTGTGTATTCCTGGCTGCCCTGTACCTTTCTTTGTAGATGAGGCTGGCCTAGATCTCAGAGACCAGACTGCCTCTGCTACCTGAGTGCTAGGATTAATGGCATGCACCACCACCACTAGGTTCATTTTAAATTATTCTTTAATTTTAATTAAAATATACTTACAACTTTCCCCTCCATTTCCTGCCTCCAGTTCTTCCCATATCTCAACTTCACTTGCTCTCAAATTGATGGTCTCTTTCATTTTGAATATATACACACATATGTACATAAACACATATTATATACTATATACATATACATGTGTAGATTCATTTGTACATATGAATATGTAATAAAATTAACTAATCCCATTTAGTGTTTCTCATATGTATAGTGTATATGATTTAATGGCTGATCACTTGATATTGGATAACCTTTTATTTAATATCATTATTTGTTCTTAATTATATTTAGAGGCTTTAATCATAAATATTTATGGCTTTTACTAGAGTAAAGGCTTAGACAATTATTCAGCCTTAGAATTGTACCAAAATAACACCATAAAAAATGGGGTGCCTGGATCAGTCATAGTACAGAACACAGATCAGAAAACTTATCTACAAAGTCCTAGATAGTTATCACTTCAATCTGTGACCCCTCTAAGCAGGTGCCATTACAGTAGGTGAGGGACCGGCACTGTGATGTGATTTTCAACATCCAATCAATCTTTGAAATGTAGAGTCTTACCAGAACTAGCTCAACAATACTTCAGAAAGACAACCATGTGGAATCCTGCCTCCCATGTAACCGAGATAGAACAGCTTGAGTGTTAGAGTGTGGAATTGCTTATTTCTTTCCTTGCTCTAATTTTTAAGCTTCAAAATCATGCAGCAGTCAGCAAAAGTTCTGGAAATGTCCAGAAGCAGAAAGGCTACTTTTTCTTTTTTTAGTAACATTGCTTACAGAAACTGTCCTGGATGTCACATAACTTTCTCAGTCTTCAGTTTGTTAAAAGCAATCATCTGCCCCATTAAAATCTACTATGAGCAATGGAGCATGTGAGCCTCCTGAGGATTTCTATACTGACAATTTTAATGCTTAAATTTCATTATATTATTAATTGAAAGGGAAGCCCTATTCTATGTAGTAGGACATGTTCCCTACTTATTAAATCACTGTCATTTTACTCTGTTTAATTCGTTTCTATTGCCAGAACACTAGTCGTGTTCGAAAACATGATCAAATGTCTGCATCATCTAAGCACAATGTAGAAGACTCTCTGTGGCCTTGGCGGAAAGTGTTCCTAGCTCTCCAGCTAATGCATCAATCATGGAGAGCAAATGAGATTTCCATAAAGTTCCTACTTAGCTAAAGAAGACAAAAACTTTTGCTGTTTTCCTGAGAAAATAATGAAACCTAAAGAAAAATCAAAATGATTATAGTTTGAACAAAATAAAACAGCTATTTATATTATCTCCAGCATCATATTTCCTGAATTAGTCCTATCTTAGTATTTATGATGATCTTATATATGGAAAAGTATTCTTATTCCACTCAGAATAGATTAAGCAGGGGGATCTTTTCTTAATTTCTTCACAGCATTAAAAATAATCATACGATCACCCCCACCACTTCTAGGTCATTTTGAAATGCTCATTTCCTCTTCTTCTATCCTGGACATTCCTGTCAAAGGTTTGTTTCCTATACTCTAATAAGAAATGTTACTATTTTCAAATGGGTTTTTAACAGTTACCTTTACTGCGGTCTATACATTTTGTCACCAATCAGTTTAAAAACACCCCAAGGCATTTCCTCCCCCTACTTCCATAACTTCTCTGAGTTGCACTGTTCATCTTGTTGTTCCTTATGTTTTTCAATCTTACTCCTGCCTTAATTTTTCTGACCAAAGCTTTCTGTCTCTATTTACCAGGATTCTGTTGAGGTGTATGTTTTTCCTCCACCAATTTGGTAACTGTATGTTCATGGAAAGCGTGTTAACATTTATTTATTATATGTTTCAGTTTTCTTTATCATCATGCAGAATAAGCTCAATAAAAGTAAGGGTGCCTGGGATAGAATTGAGAAATGAGAAAAACAGATAAAAATATTGCATTTACTGCTTCTATACATAAAATCACAGAGCAGAATGTCACAGCTACTTGTAATAGTAAACTTATGGAATTTCTTCTGTTACTCAAGCACAGCCTAAAATTATTAGGACAATAATATGTTTGTAGATTAACAATATGTGATGTTGACCTGTGGTTATTTTTGGTGCTTATTATTATCATACAATATTATATTTTGCTGAAAACCATATTTTTTCTGGCTACTAATAGAATTTTGCTGCTCAGTAAATTATTTCTTTAGGGACTTTTTATGCTCCCAGATAAAGGGAGAAAAGGAGAGTATTGATGCCTGTGTACATTTCCTAAAATATTTCAACTTAAAACATTTTCCTATTATAGAATATCATAGTTGAATTTTATGTTGGCTAATGAACTAAAATTCATGAGCACCTTTTAGTGTATATGAATTATAAAAAAAAAAACTTGCCAGTTTACTTTCCTTTAGAAACTGTTATTTTTATTATCAACCAATCTTCATTAGATTAAAATTCCTTTTATATTACCCTAAAAGACTAATCCTTATTATAGTCTGCCTATAATGTATTAAAGTCTTTCTTCTGTGAGTATGGTACAGTTTCTGACTTTGGAGAAAGGTGGTCTTTTCAGGTATAACATATTTGAGTAGAAAATGAGTTTGACATTTTCTATCAAAAGAAACTACTAGGAATGAAGTATGAAAAGTCATAAAACATTCTCTATTCTGGACCTGACTTTTCTTGTCTCTGAAGGCTCATTTGTTACAAATGCATTCCCCTAAAGCTGGGGCTTCTGAGGGTACAGAAGGACACCTTTAAAAGGTGGATCATAGTAGGGAATTTGAGATTGTTGTGGCCATTGCTTTGAAGGAGGCTGGAGGTCTCTGTTCTCCTCACTCTCTCTTTCCTTCTCACCAAAAAAGAGAGGGTCTGCTCCACCACATGCTCCCTGTCCTGACACACCCTGATATGCCCCAAAGCACCAGGGTCAAGTTTATGTCCCAAAACTTCCCAAACTGTATGTAAAAATAAAATGTACTATTTATAAATTGATTTGTCTCTGGTATTTGACAAAATGATAGAAAACTGTTTAATACAGATTTTCCCTTAAAAATATATAATGATATAGGTTAAAAACCCAAGCAATATACAATGCATCATAAAATATAATGTATAATATATATAGATTCAAATTTTTGATTCATACTTTTCATCACTGCTTAGACACTTGTTCCATATGTCATAGACTTTCTTGTATGTACCTGTATTATACCCTGTTTTTTGGTTTATGCTAAAGTCTCAGTACTATATTTCACATTGCTATATTTAGGGGGAAAAGGTATGATTACAACGTCAGTTGGTAAATTACTCTGTTTGATTTTACGTTTTTGTCAATTACTAGGAATTTATTTGGAACGCACAGTTGTCACAGTGAGTCCCAGCTCCATCATTCAGAGCTCCTACCATGTATCAACAGATTCACTTTATCAGTTTACAGCCAGCAGAGTAGACACAAATGCTATCAATTCTCTAGGCATGCAAATAGCAAAAATCCCCTTTAGTTACTTTGGTTTTCAACTTGGCAGCTTGAAGTCATGGTGGTCATGCATGACTTTGAAGGGGCATAGTTACTTAAATATCACAGTTTGAAATAAAATTAGAACCTTTGTTACCATGATCATAGAGTATTCACAAACATAGTATGTCCTGTAAATTGCTGGTTTCTGTTGCAGGAGGGCCACTTGTTTGTTCCTGGCTGCCCAGATCACAAAAATAATCACACAGAAACTATGTTATTTAAATCATTGCTTGATCAATCACTTAAGCATATTTTTAGCTAGCTCTTATATCTTTGGTTAACCCATTTCTATTATTTTATATTTTACCATGAGGCTTGTGGCCTACTGGCAAGATTCCAACTGACAGCTCATGTCTTTCCCCTCTGGCAGCTTCATGGCCTCTCCCTAATTCTGCCTACTCTCTGTATATATCTTTTCCAGCCTTGCTATATTCTGTTAAGCCATTGGCCAAAAGTTGCTTCTTTATTCATTAACCAATACAGCAACACATATACAGAAGGACTTCCAACATCAGGGTTCCTGAGGGGAAAAGTCCAAATCAGACATAACAATTGTGGGGCGATCCACCTTAGATAGCTCCATGTCATAAATCTGGTCTATGGTACACTTAAACAATATTTAATGAGAGGGGAAAGTGACCCCTTTCATCCATGCCATCATGAGCTCATTTTCATGTTATTAATGTAAATGAGGATTTTTAAAATCAAGTTATGTTTGTTTCAAAATGCACTGATTCAATGATTTACATTAACAATATCTCACATTCTGATTAGACTAACAATAGACCATATGATTAAAATAGTTTATAGTCTACCAATAGTCTACCTTTTCTAACTTCTTTTCCAATTTATATTATTTCTTAATGTATTTTATTTACATTAGTAGTTCAAAGTACCCTAGCATGTCTTTATTATTTACATGAAAAATAAGGGGATATGTGACAATCGGCCCAAACTGAGAGTAGAATAAAAGTCAAACAGCTTATGACATGGTATGTGTATGTGTATAAGAGAAAGAGTATGCTTATGTGCGAGAGAGCTATGGGGAAGAGATAGACAGACAGACAGACACAGAGATAGGGAGACAGAAACAGAAAAGCAAACAGAGTAAAAGCTCACAGAACAGCATAAATGCTTTTGGTTTTATAAACAGGAAAATCTAAAACTGTCGAAATAATAAAGCTGGAGAAGTATTTGGAAGACTGCCTGCCTATCTTCACAGTCCTCCTAAGGCAAAGAAACCTCTCTCTAATTAGCTTTCTAAAATAGTAAGGTCTCTCATGAGGCAGTTTTGTGGTTCTCTGAGGAACTTAGAATATTGGTTTCTGAAGTGAGATTTACTGACTTACAATGGAACATTGTGTCAAATCATACACTTCCAGAAGTGAACAATTTCACTTTATTTAGTCATAAATTAATATTTGCAAATACTTATGATGCTCAGAATAAATGACCAACAATAATCAGTATCTCAGAGCTTAGACAAATCTGAACTTGTATTACCTTTCCACGTTGATTAAGCATAGCCTAATCAAAACAAACCCTGAACTACAGTAAATATTTACTGAATCATTAGGCTTTCATTCTTTTTGCACTTCTGCAATTCACTGATGGCCTGTGATTTCTAAAGGGTGCAGACTCAGGTTACATTTTGAGAGATGGAACATTAAATTGAGTCATTGATGTTGACTGAATTTTTCATTTACACTTCAAAGACCATGAGAGTTAGAAGAAACTATAAAAGGTCTCTATAAGATATTTTAGGACCATAAACTAAATTACAGACTCTCATAGTTTATTAACATGGTTTCCTTAAAAATCTAAGACAGAGCCATTTGACAGTCTTCAAGATAGTTGTCATAGGAATTGTGGATACAAGGTAACTGTGACTTCTCAAAACATGTACCTGTCACTCATGGACTATTGACTTGACCAGATTCTAGACTCGTTTAGACATTTGTATCATTATACAAAGCTACATTAATAATATCCATTCTATCAGTAATTTTTAGTAACTAGTAACAAGGTAATTATAAATGTTATATAATATAAATGTAAAAACACAATTTATATGTTCAGTTTAGTTGTTCACAATCTTCATTAAAATCAATATACAAATGTAGTCTAAGGTTGAAAAGTTTAAAATTTAGTTCTGACTACTATTTAATTTATTTTTTCTATGTGTTTATGTGTGAATGTCTGTTTTTATGTTTGTGGACATATGTTCTCTGTTTCTAAAATTCATAGTAATATCCTACCCAAAGTTCAGTTGCTCCTGTACACTGTACTACTTACTCCTTACTTGGATTTTCTTTTAAAATATATTTCATTTCTCACTTTCAGAATAATTTTAGGCATTTCTATGGAAATAATGAAAGTTTTACAAAACTTTATTAGACTTCTACAAGTGTAGTTGTAGTGGGATTTCAATTGTATTTTAATAAATAAAACCTGCCTGAAGATCTGAGAGTAAAACAGCCACACTGGTCAGTTTTACAGACCAGGTAATTATAATACACACCTTTAATCCCAGAAGCCACAATGACACTCATCTTTAATCCCAATAGCCATGCTAGTTGCCATAGAAACTGGGCAGTGCATGCCTTTAACCAAAGTCCTAGAGAGGTTTCTAAAACAGGAGGAATCAGCTCTCAACACATGGTCTTATTCTGAGATTCCTGGAGGCAGGATTGGCATTTCAGACTGAGGTGAAAAAAGATGTAACGACTGGCTGCTTTGCTTTGGGGGCCTTCAGGTTGAACCCCAATTTTCCTTTCAGAGATTTTATTAATTGTGCATCATTTGGCACCCAATTACCCAATTTTGGGGGCACAAAATTACGAAAAAGCCACTGCCTGAGGTTTTTTTAGCAAACAGTCCAGGTCAGGGCTGGGATTGGCATTCCAGCTCTGGGAATCAGAACTCAAACTTAGCTGCCTGGGTTCGAGAGACAAGCTCTAGCACTCCTCCCAGCTTAGCTTCCTCTCCTGCTGTGCCCATCCTTGCAGCCACACCATGGGGGCACCCACATGGCTTCGCAGGACACCCACATGTCTTCCAGTGGCCCTGTGGAATTTTCTGTGGCTCCTGCAGTCCCACAGCTTGTCCGCAGCCCCACAAGCATTTGGCTCCTACGTGGCTACTGCAGCTTCCCCTGACTCCTGCTGTTTGTATACAAGTGCTCCAAGGCTGCCCTGATGGGCATCTCTTTAATTTAAATAAAAAAAATCTGCTCAGTTTGGTTTTGAGGTCTGTGAAAATCCACAGGTTTTTCTAATCCACATTGTTATTATACCTTAAATGTTTCAACTAAACCAGGATTTTAACAGAGGTAAGTCATCTGCTAACTATAAGTTTTTTTTTCAATTTGTAAACAACTCCTAGGATAATTGCAGATAATATCACCATCCAAGAATGTAATAACCTTTTAGTTTCTATTATAGATGGAATTCTAGGGAGATATTACCCACCTGAGACTTATATCTTCTTAGCTATAGCTGTCATCAGTTTAATAATTCCTATTATATGCTTAAAGACATGGTATATAACAGAGTCAAGAATGAGAACATTTTAAAAATGATACAGACTCTACAGACTGATAATGAGAGGTTGACTGAAAGGATTCACATCATTTAAAATGATAACCATAATTTGACAGGCAAAATTCAATGCATGTCTATTGGTTATAAAATCTTATGAAATGGTACTGACAGATTATCTGAAAGGATTCATACTGTTGAAATTGATAAGCAAAATCTGTTAAAAAGTTATGACAAGATGGCAGATAGAACATCCCTCCTGGAAGGCAATCTACATGCCATCCAAATAATCTCTAAGTATAAGAAAATATCATTAATGAAAAATTTAAAAACTTGGAATCACATGTGCAGAATGAGAACCAGAAATTAATTGATTTGATGAAATCATTTGAAATAGTCACAGGTCAAGAGATTCAGTCTTTACAAAAGACATTGATAAAATGGTTTGAATCAATTGAGCAACTTGACATAACTGATAAACAAGGGGAAGAGGTACAGGCAAAAGACAATAGTAAAGATTTAGCATTGCCAGTACCTCTCAGAATCAGGGCTAACTTACCAAGAATGTTAGCTAATTATCCTGTTATTACCTCTGAAAAGCCAGCAAATACTCAATACCCAAAAAGATATACAGAATGTAAATGGAAACCTATATTATGAAAGCTATAAAAAATTTTAAGCAAGCAGTAGTATCTCATTGCATGCATACACCATATGTGAGGGAAACATGGGCTTCAAGAAATAAGGTTACTTAACATAATTGACTTCCAAGTAGTCTCAGCTGTCCTAGACCATAGTCTACAGTTTTAGTGGAAAAGATTTGGAGAGAAGAAGCTAAGTCCCTTGAACATCAAGGAAGAGTAAGAAGCTTTGAGACCACCCAAGACCAGATTCTTGGTGAGGGCCCTTATGCTGCTCTGGATAGTCAAGCTACAGATAATGAACACATATTGTCCCTATGCTGTACAGCAGCCTTGAATTCTTAGGACAAGATTCAAGAACTAGGAAAAAGAATTCAATTATATACTAAGCTTACACAAGGCTGAAAAGAACCATTTGGTGATTTTTTTTTTTTGCAAAGCCTAATTAAAGCTAATTAATTTTATAATTTTCTTGGGGAGGAGTGTCCTCCATAGTGACTGAATTCAAGGCTGCTGTAGAGCATAGGGAAGTATCTTGCTTGTACTTCCTGTTTACTCAATTAATATTATTTCCTTCTCAGGTCTCTGAGGTAGTTGAAGACTAGATAGTCATAGTTCTCCTTGTTTACCAGATGCAGAAAGCAAGTTATGATAGAAAATAAATTAGGTATAAGACTTTGGATTCACCAAGATATGATAGATATGAAGTGTTTTCTCTGAATTTGTCAAATGCAAATGGACTAGACATTGTTGATATATTTATTGCCTATATATTGTATATAGTTATTGTATTTATTATAGTTTTCTTATATTAGGTAAAGCCTTCTTTTTTATTTCAGACAAAAGGGGGGAATGTAGTGGCATTTCCACTGTACTTTAATACATAAAGCCTGCCTGAAGATCTGAGAGTAAAAGAGCCCAGTGGGTCAGCCTTATAGAGCAGGTGATGGTAACACACACTTTTAATCCTAGTAAATAAACTGGGACATACACCTTTAATCCCAGTAGCCATACTAGTTGTCATAGAAACTGGGTGGTGTATGCCTTTACTCATGGTGGTACATTTCTTTAATCCCAGCCCTCAAGATGATTCTATGATGGAAGGAAACAGCTCTCAATAAACAGTCTCATTCTGTTTTATTTTTCTGATGGAAAGTTGATTTTTTATTAAAAATTTCCATCTCCTCCCCTCCTCCAACTTCTCTCCCCTCCCCTCCACCCACACCCCCACACCCTCCCTCTCCAGGCCAAAGAGCAGTCAGCGTTCCCTACACTATGGAAGTCCAAGGTCCTCCCAATTCCCCCCAGGTCCAGGAAGGTGAGCATCCAAACTGACAAGGCTCCCACAGAGCCCGTCCATGCAGTAGAATCAAAGCCCAGCACCATTGTCCTTGGCTTCTCAGGAAGCCTCCACTGTCAGCCACATTCAAAGAGTCCGGTTTGATCACATGCTCCATCAGTCCCAGTCCAACTGGCCTTGGTGATCTCCCATTAGATCTGTTCCACCGTCTCAATGGGTGAACGCACCCTTCACGGTCCTGACTTCCTTGCTCATGTTCTCCCTCCTTCAGCTCCTCATTAGGACCTTGGGAGCTCAGTCCAGTGCTCCAATGTGGGGCTCTGTCACTATCTCTATGTATCTCCAGATGGAGGAGGGGGGATATGGGAGCAGGGAAGTAAATGTCTTAATTACGGGAGCCATTTTAGGATTGGCATGAGACTTCACTCTAAAGGGGTTCCCAGATGTCCAAGGAGATGTCCCCAGCTTGTTCCTTGGGCAGTAGAGGAAAGAGTGCCTGAACTGGACTTGTCCTATAGCCACACTGATGATTATCTTGCATATCATCATTCTGTTTTCAGACTGAAAAAAAAAAAAAAAAAAAAAAACAAACAGACTGAGGTTAAAGTAAGAGCCAGTGACTGGCTGCTTTGCATTTTGGGACTTCAGGTTGAACTCCGATTTCTCTCTCAGAGCTTTAATAGTCTTCTTAACCTGACAGGTAAGAGCAGTGTAAAAAATAGCTATAATTGCATTGACCTGTTCACCTAACAGAGCATCTAAATTTGGTTGCCATGGAAAACCACACTGAGAAGCAATTGCAGGAAAAATCTAATTTAATGCCAGTGTTGGTCAGTGGTTCCCTCTGGAGATTCTAGCTTTCTTTCCTTGAAATTGTTTCACAGGTGTATCATCACACCTACCCTAAAAAGTCAGTAACCTTTATGTCACCTGGTGCAGAAGCATGCATGTCCTCTTGCTATTCTTGCAAGTGTACAATGAGTACTCACATGGGCAGCAGCCACACTCTGGGCTCACCATACAAGATCAGGAAGCTGCATTTCACACTCATGATGTCTATGAACTTTTCAGTGGCTTTCAATACCATTAAACACTCACACGGCACAGTCTATGTTCTTGACTTAGGGAATGTTCAATACATCATTGTTATTTTTATCAACTTGGTCCTGCCTTTTCACAGTCACTGAAATTTGTACTTGATGTTCTTCTTTGAAAACCCCATCCCCTTAACTGGGGGAAGAGAAAATACGCTCAAATGTCCTGAGAATAAAGTAAAGATCAGACACATAGACATGTACATAAGTGGTGTAGGAGGTCCTTCCGTATTTGTATTCCTTCTATTGGTTATTAAAGAATCTGCCTTGGCTTAGTTGATAGGGCAGATCTCAGGTAGGCGAGGAAGACAGAACAGAATTCTGGGAAGAAGGGCAGAGTGGCAGACATCATGATTCTCCTGCCCAAGACTGACACTGGTTAGAGTCATGCCTGTAAGCCACAATCAAGTGGCAATACACATTAATGGATATGGGTTAAATCAAGATGTGAGAGTTAGTCAACAAGAGGCTACAGATAAGGGGCCAGACAGTAATTTAATTAATACAATTTTCGTGTGATTATTTCGGGTGTAAGCTAGCCAGGTCCATGCTCATACTAGAACACATTAGTCTGGGTGCAAGTGACCTGTGCACTCTCTGATGGAATCTCATCAACTTCCTCAACAAACCAGAATTCAGTGAGATTATTATACAACTTTGCAGAAAGATTTATCTAGTTTTAGTAGGAGGTCTCTGGCAAGCAGTCTCAGATTTGGAAACACAGAATTGGAAGCTACAGTTGCTAGTTTTGCACATAATGATCAATCATTTCTAAATAATCTGACTTTCACAAACTCTCAGCATTCTCACTGAGACCTAAGTAAGCCTTTTCTATCACTCTTTGCCATTTCCGTTGGTCTGAAGCATTGGGTCCTTGAACTGACTATGCCCGGGTCAATAATACTTATTCCCTTAGGGCTTCTCTGTCTTTACACATTCACTCATGGCTTCCAGCTTCCTTGGCGCGCGCGCACGCACACACACATACACACACACACACACACACACACACACACACACACACAAATCTGTCTAAAAAATGAGGAGAACTACTCTTCTCTGAGTTGGAGGTTCTATTGCTATGATAAAATGTCATGACCAAAAGCAGATTAGGAGGAAAGAATTTCCTTCCATTTCACCTCTACATCACAGTCCATCATCAAAGAAAATTAGAGTAGGACCTCAAGGCTAGAACCTGATGGTAGGAACTGATGCCGAGGGCGTGGAGGAGTGATGCTTACTGGCTTAAACCTCATGGATTAATCAGTTTGCTTCCCTATACAACCCAAAACTACCTGCAATGGATAATATCACCCACAATTGTCTGGCCCATTTCACATCAACCATTAGAAAACATCCTACAGGCTTGCTTACAAACCATTCTTATAAAGATATTTTTTTTTCATTTGAGGTTCCCTCATTCCAAATGACTCTAGCTTATGTTGACAAAGCATTGAACTAGTAAATCTCTTAAGGAGTCACACACAAGACTGGCTTGTGACATCTACATGCACGTGTATACATATGCACATGCATCTATATGTATTCACCCACACAAACATGAATCCATATTCATATACACAACAATCACACACACACTACATTGTCTTCTTATTGTAACTAGAATGAAGATTAAAGTTCTTGGCACAACGTTCAAGTTTTTCTACATGATCTAACTCCTACCCTATGTCATCATTATGTCGTGGTCTATTCAGTTCTAGCTACAGTAGTTATATTGGCTTAAGATCTTTAAGAACTGAATTTACCTACCCACCTTGCTTCTTCCTTCCATGTGTCATTGTATTGATTCTCCTCTCAGAAGTGATATTCTGGTCATAATGGAGAAAAACCATAAAATTATAAGATAACATAAAGGTGAAAAGTCAAGGAAGTGATTCCTACATTCAATATATTTCCATTTTGAATTTATTTTTACAGTCTTTGATAATAAGTTACAGAAATATTTTTCTTACAAGAAAACTCACTTCTGTGGATCTTATTAGATAAAAAGATGTGCTTTGACTCTTGCAATCTGTTAATAAGTATTTAATATAGATGGGAAGATTTCTTTTGTAATAAGTACAGACACATACTGAGTAGAGATAATTTTTCTTCTCAGCATGGTTATCAGAATAAAGTAAAATACTAAAAATAAAGCAGAATTCAAATGGTTCATGATATTATTTTAAAAAGGAATTAAACATATGTAGATATGTCTCAAGAAGAACTGAGTGACTTTTAGGGAAGTAATGGCCACGAGAACACTTGACCACAGTATTAGACTCTTAGCCCTGAGTACTAACATGGATGCAAAGCTGTTACAACCTCTAATTTTTTTCCTGTTGTTTTTTTTTGTTAGAATAAAGATCACATAAAGTTATTATAATATAAACAGTTTGCATTATTAAACAGACTTTTAATCATATTTCCCCCTTCTTATCCAGATAGATAGATGTTAAGCCCAATTCAGATATAAATGGCTCCACAACAAAAATCATTAAGAAGCAGTATATACACACAGAGTTAGGGCTAGACACAGCATCCTCTACCACATGCTATATAAGTACAGTTCTTTGTATTCTTCCAGACTCTCCTCCATACATTGTAACACCACCCACATATTTATATATTTTTGCTTATATTTTCAAATGGAAACTTCATTCATGAATGTCTTGAATTTACAGATATCTGGCCTTTGTGCAACAACTTAATCCTATTTCAACATAGGTGCCACTCATTGATATGAACCCAATTGTATATTGCATTGTTATGCAGGGCCTACCTACAGAGAGAAACAGCATAATTGCATTATCGTGGTAAAAAGAATAAAACAAATTATACTAATATTTCTTTAAGGCAGTCTGCAATATTTCTAGCAGGATAGGAACAAAGTCCATAATGTAATTACTATTAAAACTCATAAATAAAGGCTAATTGCTTTTTTTCTTTATTTACTTTGTGAATTTTGTGTGTGTGTTGGTGCTATGGTGCCATTGTCACAGGACAATCTGTAAGAGTCAGTGCTCTC
The DNA here is from genome assembly GCF_903992535.2 of Arvicola amphibius. Taxonomy (NCBI): domain Eukaryota; kingdom Metazoa; phylum Chordata; class Mammalia; order Rodentia; family Cricetidae; genus Arvicola; species Arvicola amphibius. The sequence continues at coordinate 89,789,953 of NC_052047.1, forward strand.
CTTCTACCATGTGAGTCTTGGGTGTGGAACTCAGGTCATTAGGCTTAGACGCAGGTATCTTTTCTCATTGAGCCATCCCCTGGTCCCTATTTACTTTTTAAAATAGAAACCTTAATCTATTAGTATATTTTCATATAATATAAATAAATTCTACTGTGGTGCATTTAAGCAGTTTATAATATATGGCATTTTACTCTCAGAATGGAATTTTGCTTAAAGTATTATAACGTAAAGGTAATAAAAACACACTAAAACTCTATTTATTCATTGTGGCACAGATGGTAGGAAATCCTGCAAGTACAGTTTTCTGTGTATTATAATAGATGTGTGACTTTGACCATTAAGTTAGTAACCAAAAAAAAAGTACAGATTTCTTACATTTCCTCTCAGGTTTTACATTCCTGTAGTTTATAAGCAACATAAAATATTCTGTGTAAAAGTCACATTGTATAGCATTGCAATATACAAACATTAAGCACATGTGTATAAGATACCACAGGATGCATTTTAGTCAATTCAACTTCATGAATAAAGTATGGGATTGCTATGGAAATCCACATGTGTCCCCAGTTGCTATGTACTAATGCACTTGTCACATGATAAAGCCCCATCCTCACCAGAGTTAAACTGTATTGTTTTAAAAGATTTTGTACTTAAAGTACTCATCTATAAATGCTACATTATAAATTAAGCTATAATTCATCTTACTTTTTGTACACAGTAATGCTGTGGGCAGAAGTCACAAATTATGCACTTAATATAACAGATCCTTAAGTTTCTTTCAGGATTCATATGTAAGAATAGTCTGTTCATTTTTTAAATTTTATATATGAATATTATATTTTTATCAGTTCTCTCCCTTTCCTCCCTAAACTTTCCTGCATCCTTCCACTCTATCTTAAATTCATGACCTCTCTCTTGGTGTGGGAAGGTATTTGTATTACATTTATTGATTAATGAATAAAGAAACTGCCTTGGCCTGTTGATAGGGCAGAGTAGAACTAGGTAGGGAAAATTAAACTGAATGATGGGAGAAAGAAGGCAGAGTCAGGAGAAGCCATGCATGTAGCCTCATGAGACAGACTCCAATACTTTACCCAGTAAGCCACAGCTTCATGGAGATACACAGATAAATGGAGATGGGTTAATTTAAGAAGTGAGTTAGCCAGAAATAAGCTTAAGCTATTGGCCATACGGTATTGCAAATAAAATGATTTCTGTGTTTATTTCAGGGTTGAGTAGCTGGTAACAAATAAGTGACTCCTACTAAAAATTGGTGCCAATGTGGGGCTCGAACCCATGACCCTGAGACAACAGACTGGTACTCCAAGGTGTGTTAGCTAAATTCACATAAAACCTGAGAGGGTTTGGAAAGGAATTCTAGACACCTGGAATTCTTTATTTTTTTATTGTAATGGTTTGTTAGCATATTATTTCTGTAGAAAGCAGTGCACTATGTGAAAAACACTAATTCCATTCCTACTGTGGCTATTCTTTGACTGAAATCAGTTGCTATTTACTCATATTTGGCACTGGTGAGATAGCTTAGAGGCTAAGAGGACTTGTTGCCCTTTCAGAGAAACTAAGGAAGTTTTGCTCTCAGCATGCAAATTAGGAAGCTCACAACTTTGTCTGTAACTCTAACTCCAAGGGATCCAACACCCTTAGTTATACCTGTATAATTGAGAATACCTGTGCATATATGGCACACACATACACACACACACAAACACAGAGAGAGAGATAGGCAGACAAGTACATGTGTACATATGTGCTAGACACACACAGACACAGAAAGAGAAAGAAAGAAATAAGAATAAATTTTATTGCTTTACTTATCTTATATATTCCATGCCACAGTGAGTAGAATAGAATAATACCTTAATGGAAATGATAGAGTAATCTTGATCTACACCGAGAGGATAACATTTTGGGAATTTAATACTTTGAAAGTGCTTATCATTTATTTTGTGTATTCACTCTTTGTTATATAAAGGAAAATTTATTTTAAACATAATTTAAAAATATTGTATTTTTCAAATCCAAGAAATGTCAGGAAATAACCTCTCTATTAAGATATTTACCTACTTTGTTTTTCTATGCATAAACCCATTAAACTCTCACTTACAGACTTTCTAAAGTTACACTGATCTTCCATGGTGATACTTTATAATACTTTGTGGTACCAGATAACACTGGATCTTGCCATGTTTTAATTATTTTATTTTCAGGTGTAGGATTGTAGTTGACTATTTGCGTTAGTATTTTCTTTTTCCTTTTTTTTTTATTACTTAAAAAGCACCAATCCAAATTCCTAATCTCTCCCCTCCTCCCAGTCCCCTCCCTCTCCCTCCACAGACCCTTCCCCCCACTCCTCTTACCCTAAGGAAGTGCCACGCACCCTGCCCTGTGGAAAGTCCAAGACCCTCCCTACTATGTCTAGGTTGAATAAGGTTTACATCTAAAGAGAATAGGATCCCATGAAGCCAGTATATGCAAGTAGAGATACATTCCAGTGTCACTATCAGTAGCCCCTCAGTCTGCCCCAGCTGTCAACCCCCTTCAGAGGGGCTTGGTTGTTCACATGCTCATTTACTCCCAGTCCAGTTGGAGTTGGTGAGCTACCATTAGCTCAAGCAGACTGTCTCAGTGGATGACCTTCTCTTGGTCTTGAATTCCTTGACATACTCTCTCTTTTTTTTTTTTTTTTTTTTTTTTTTTTTTGTTTTGCGAGACAGGGTTTCTCTGCAGCTTTTTTAGAGCCTGTCCTGGAACTAGCTCTTGTAGACCAGGCTGGCCTCGAACTCACAGAGATCCGCCTGCCTCTGCCTCCCGAGTGCTGGGATTAAAGGCGTGCGCCACCACCGCCCGGCCCTTGCCATACTCTTATTCCCTCCACTCTTCAACTGGAACTTGAGAGCTCAGTCCAGTGCTCCAGTGTGGGTCATTGCCTCTGTTCCCATCTGTTGTTGGATGAAGGATCTATGGTGATATTTAAGATAATCATCAGTCTGACTACAGGGCAAGGTCAGAGCAGACACCCTCTCCTCTATTGCTTAGGGTCTCAGCTGGGTTCATCCCTGTGGTTCTTGGGCATTTTTCTAGAGCCAGGTTTCTTGCTAACTCCATAATGACTCCCTCAATCAAGATATTTCTTTCATAGCTCTCATGTCTGTCCTTCCTTCATCTCGACCATCCCATTCCCTCAAGTTCTCCTCAACCCCCTCTCTCCCCTCTCTATCCTATCCACCCCCCTGCTCTCAAATTTCCAAGTGGGTCTATATATGTTTTTCTTTGGGTTCACCTTATTATTTAGTTTCTCTAAGATCTTGAACTATAGGCTCATTGCTCTTTGTTTATGACTAGTATCCACTTATAAGTGAGTACATACAATATTCATTTTGGGGGGTCTGGGTTACCTCACTCAGGATGATTTTTTTAAAAAAATTTCTGCCTCCTCCCCACCTCCCATTTACCCCCCTCCCCCTCCAACCCCCTCCCTCTCATGTCTAGAGAGCAGTAAGGGTTCCCTGCCCTGTAGGAAGTCCAAGTTCCTCCCCCCTCCATCCAGGTCCAGGAAGGTGAGCATCCATACAGGCCAGCCCCCCCACAAAGCCAGTATGTGTAGTAGGATCCAAATCCAGTGTCATTGTCCTTGGCTTCTCAGCTGCCCTCATTGTCCATGATGTTCAGGGAGTCCGGTTTTATCCCATGCTTTTTCAGTCCCAGTCCAGCTGGGCTTGGTAAGCTCTGAATAGATCAGCCCCACCATCTCAGTGGATGGGAGCACCCCTCGCAGTCCAGACTTCCTTGCTCATGTTTTCCTTACTTCTGCTCCTCATTTGGACCTTGGGAGCTCAGTCCGGTGCACCAATGTGTGGCTCTGTCTCTATCTCCATCCATCGCCAGATGAAGGTTCCCTCACGGTCCTGACTTTCTTTCTCATGTTCTCCCTCCTTCTGCTCCTCATCAGGACCTTGGGAGCTCAGTCTGGTGCTCCAGTGTGGGGTTCTGTCTCTATCTTCATCCAGATATGGTGATATGCATATATGGTGATATGCAAGATAATTGTCAGTATGGCTATAGGATCTGGCCTTTTCCGACTCCCTCTCCTCAGCTGCCCATGGAACTAGCTGGGGGCATCTCTCTGGATACCTGGGAACCCCTCTAGAGTCAAGTCTCTTAATAAACCTAAAATGGCTCCCTTAATTAGGATATATGCTTCCCTGCTCCCATATCCACCCTTCCTATATCTCAAGCATCCCATTCCCCCCAATCTCTCCCTATCCTCCCCTTCACGCTTTTCTCTCCCCATCTCCCCTTGCCCCCAACCCACCCCACCCCCGAGTTCCCAATTTTTGCCCGGCAAACTTGTCTACTTCCAATATCCAGGAGGATACCTATATGTTTTTCTTTGGTTTCACCTTCTTATTGTCTTCTCAAGGATCATGAATTTTAGGCTCGATGTCCTTTATTCATGGCTAAAAACCAATTATGAGTGAGTACATCCCATGTTCATCTTTTTGGGTCTGGGTTACCTCACTCAGAATAATGTTTTCTATTTCCATCCATTTGCATGCAAAATTCAAGATGTCATTGGTTTTTTACCGCTGAGTAGTACTCTAATATGTATATGTTCCACAGTTTCTTCATTCATTCTTCCACTGAAGAGCATCTAGGTTGTTTCCAGGATGTTTTTTAATTCCATCCATATGCATGCACAACTCAAGATATCATTGTTTTTTACTGATGAGTAGTACTCTAATGTGTAGATGTGCCACACTTTCTTTATCCATTCTTCAGTTGAGGGGCATCTAGGTTGTTTCCAGTTTCTGGCTATTACAAATATTGCTGCAAAGAACATAGTTGAACAAATGCTCTTGTAGTATGATTTAGCATCTTTTGGATAGTTTCCCAAAAGTGGTATTGCTGGATTCTGAGGTAGATTGATTCCCAGTTTTTTGAGAAACTTCCACACTGATTTCCAAAGTGGTTGCACAAGTTTGCATTCCCACCAGCAATGGATGAGTGTTCTTCTTGCTCCACAACCTCTCCAGCATAAGCTATCATTAATATTTTTGATTTTAGCCATTCTGACAGGTGTAAAATGGTACCTCAAAGTTATTTTGATTTACATTTCCCTGATAGCTAAGGATGAAGAACAATCAATGATTCTGAGTAATATTGGTCCATCAATTTTTTTGTTGTTATTCTTCATCTTTATTAGGCTTGAAAGTTTGGCTCTTCTTGATTTAAGTAACAATTCTTATAACATTTGTAAATCTCAGTTCTCTGGAAATAATTTCATGAAATTAAATTTTCTTTATTAATTTGTGTATGCATGTAAATGGCTATGTGTGTGTTCGTGTGTGTGTATTTAAGTGCAAGATCTGTGTTTGTATGTGAAAGAGAAGGCACACACATGTCATATAGCTTGAGTAAATACCAGAAGACTGATTCTAGTGTCAGTCTTTGCTTTCCACCTTGTTTAAAACAGTATCTTCTTGTTCATTCCTGCTTAATGAAGGGTTCATTGCTGACCCTTGGCTTCTGAAAATTCTCCTGCCCCTGCCTTCTGTCTCCCTGACAAGGCAGGGTCATGCTGAAACTGGAGAAATTACACTATAATGTCTGACTATTAAATGAGTTCTGGGAATCTGTAGCAATCACTTTATAAACTGAGCCATCTCCCAAGCCATAAATTGTTTTCCAAATAATAAACATAAAATATATTTAAAAATATATGGGCTAAAATTTTTATACTAATGTTTTCCATTTGTTGATTTTAATTTGCAAAAGACTGTACAGGATTTCTTTTTATTTCTGCATAAAAGTATCTACTAAGGTTAAGATTTTATATTTTATTTTCACTTAGAGGTAAAAGGCAAACAAATCAACATAAAATGCATTAAAACTAGTACTTTAGGGAGAGACAGATGACCAAGGTTCACACTGTATCTCTATTATTCATTGTTCTTGTGGTCTTGGCTGGTTTTTCTCCACAGCTCATTTTCAAGGGACTTTGATCTGTCTTTAACCTTCACTATGTTCAATTTGTATCCTAGCTGGTTTGCATGAAATAAATTGAATTAGTGTGAGTGAGGCCCTCAGCCTAGCCAGACTAGACAGTATACAACTGTTTTATCTTGTAATTTTCTGTTTAATTTTAGCTTTTGTTTTGATTAATTAGCTCACTTGACTTATTTATTTCCATCAGAAAGTGTAAATTGTATATTTATCACTTGGCATCCCCTGGATTTTCTTCTATTTCATCCCTCTAGGCTCTCTCAGGTTTCCTATTTTTGCCATTATTTAAGTTAAAGCTTTGTCTGGTTTGCTTATAAGGAGAAACGGGGTGCCTTGGTTATACTAGTGTGTTTTGACAAATGAATAAGAAACCACAAAATAGCCCATCAGTATAGAACATTCTCATATGACTTTTATTACTCAATAATTCCATTTGGAATAACTAGCTGTTTCTAAAAATATAGACTTATTTGCTTGTTGTAGAATTTAATACCAACAGTTTCACTTTTGATTCTGGGTTTCCTTATGAAGCATAGCATTCTTAGATATAAGCATGTACCAATCAATTATTTCTTTCTGTATCTAAGCAATCCTCTATGCATGAATGCATGACTACCTATTGATAGAACCATGTGAGCTCTTAGCTTTTGACTAATATGAGAAAAGCTGTTTGAAGCATTCTTTGTACAGTACCTTTAAACGACCCACTTACATTTATTTTGAATTGCTGTGTAGAAGCTGAATTCCTAGGTCGTATGGCAAGTATGTGTTTTCACTCTCAAAAACAGACAAAATGTTTCCAAAGTGGCTGCATTATTCTGCATTCAAACAGCAGCACCTGAGGCTTCCAGCTGCTGTGGAGGATCCCCAAATTTTTGTTTTGATAATTTTTACAATCATAACCTTAATTTTGGATCTGCACTGACATCATTTTGTTTTTATCTTGTAATTCTATGAAAACAGATGAGGAGTTTTTCCCACTGACCTTTCACATAATTATATAATTTATCTGGTGAAGTTTTTTTCTCTGCTTTTGTGGGTTATGATTCTTCTTAGCAATTTGGGTTTGGAAGTATCCCAAAGAGAAAGCTTTGTCAAAAAAAAAAAAAGACATAATTAGGTTTTCTTTTTTCTTTTTTTCTTTTGGTCTGTCCAAATAGAATTTGGAAGTGTATTTCTTTATTTTGTCTCAAGTGCCTCTTGAAATTATGCAAATTGATGAAGTATTATGTGCATTCCTATACCTGTAAGCATGAGATGATGTTCAGGTAAGTGTGAGTATATCCATTGCCACACACATTGGTCATTAATTTGCAGGTGAAGATTTTATATACAAGATTCTTGAAATTCATAGTTTATATTGAAGTCATGAAACTCGGTAGGACAGCAGAACTTTTCCCTTACAATTCAATACTCATTGACACCTCTAAATATCGCTTCATGTCCCCCACTTTCCCAGCCTCTTAAAACATTAATTTACTGTCAGAAATTGTGCCTTTGTTTCATGGCTTAGTGGAATTTGTTTCTATATACTATAGTTGATTGAAAATTAGAAGATAATTTAATATATTTCATTTTATGAATGGGTTTAAATAAATGTGGACTTATTTAATAATTTACACATGCATGTATATAGACTCACCATAGTACTAATGAGGTGGCCGGTAAAATTCACTGTCTCACAAAAATTTCAATTCAATAAAGACACCTAACAATAATGATCACTAGCTTTCTTCTTTATTGTGAACTACAAGATATTTTTTCATATAAAATCAGGAAAACTGTTGGGACCATGTGCTTAACAGTGTTTTTTATTATTATTTTAAACAATTTTTAAGTTTAAATATATTTTAATCTTATTCTTCCCCTACCACTAAGTCCTTCCAGATCCTTTTCCCTTTCTTACCTACTCAACTTCAAATTATTTTTTAAAAAAATCAATATAACATTGACCCCCTAAAACTAAGAAAACAAAATAAAACATGTCCCCCCACAAAAATTAGAAACTCCAAGCTATAGCCAAATAAAAGCACACCCAAAAAAGCTGTTTAGTCCTTTACAAGTTGGTCAACTACTCCTGAATATGAGGTCTGCCCAGGAGGGGTTGATATACCCAGTCCCACATATTGAAGAGAACTGATTTATTTCCTCTCCCAACAGGTATGGTAATTCAATTGTTAGTCTTTGCCATAGTGGTTAGGTTTTCATTCACTCACTTCTTCATCCATCTATCCATCCATACATCTATTCATTCATTTTTAAAAATTATAGAAAAATAGAATACAATAAGATAAAGCAAAAACTATCACATCAAGTTTTGATAAACCAACAGAGGGAAAAGAGCCTAAATGAAGACACAAGTATCAGAGATTTGTTTGTACACTCAGGAGTCCTATAAAAACACTGAATTGGATATTTATAATGTAATGTATATAGATATAGAGATATATGCATAATATATCCAGAGGACTTGTTGCAGATCAGTGCCAGACTTATATGCAGCGGGCCATATTCAGTGTTCAATCTCTGTCAGTTCATATGTGCTTTACTCATTTTGATATCGAGGGTATTGGTGTCCTTCATCCTTCTGGCTCACACACTTTCTGCCTCCTCTTTGTGGAGTTTCATGAGTTCTGAAAGGAGGGAATTTAATGGACACAACCTATTTAGTGTGTCGGGGCCATGGAAACATACAACATATGGCATTGATATTTCAGATGGCAATCCACCAGAGGAGTTATTATTTGATGGAGGTTAATCCTGTCCACAGAAGGCCTGGAAGACCATCGACTTTGGAAACTGTTGCTTGCTTTTCCTAAAGAAACTTGGTGTCTCGCCAATACCTACATTATAGTGTGTATTCTCATATAATGTGTATATGTAATCTCATAAGTACATCTCAGTCTTATGGGAACATATATTTGTGTATTGTCTCAAAGATGACTTTTCATTTGGTTGTATGAAGTTGATCTATAGAATATGTATTAGGACATGCCTCATAACAAGATCTATTTGTCTCACGAGGACTCTAGACACGTAAAAACCTGCTTTCTTCCTTTTCTCTCAGACTAACTGCACACAATTAGTTTACTTTCACCTCAAAGCAAGTTCAAACTAGACTAAAGGCTTTTTGTAAATGGATCATAAATTTAAAACTTTACAGTTATGCACAGGGTCAGAGCCATAAATATCTGACCAAAGTTGCTGTACAAAACATCCTAAGAAAAACATGCCAATTCTTTGCTTGCCAAGTCTGCTAACAATAGACCTATGTCTCAAAGTTTGTAACTGGGCACTGTGCCTCACCCCTGGTCTGGTCATAGTCTTCTAAAACCTTGAAACCCTTGTTTTGCCATGGTAAATGGCTCAATTCCTTATTCTCTTATGATAGGAATGTACTTTTGACCAATGAGTGGTAACTCTGATAATTTTTTTTTATCACTCCAAACCTATAAGGGAAAATTTGGAGACTCAAAAAAGAAGAAAATAGGAGGAATTAGAAGTAGGGAAGGAGAATTAGATTAGAAGCAGAAGAATGAAGAGACTTGTTCAGAACAGCACGTGTGCAAGTTTACTCGTCTTCAGATATCCTAAGAAAAAGTTCCTTTTGCTTGCTGTCATGTCCAGTCTAAACCCTGAAGAGGTTCTTGGGGGCAGGACCTCAAAGGACTACAATATGATTAAGTTTTCCAAGAACTTTTACTCTCTACATAATATCTTGCTATTGGACTCTATGTTTAATACCACGTGCTGCAGGAGGAAGCTTCTCTAATGATGGCTGAACAAGGCACTGATCTAAGTGTATAGCTGAATATCATTAGTCATTTTATCATTGCATTGTTTTTTTTTCTTTTATTAGACCACTATTACTTGGTTTTTTACCCAAGATTCCTGAGCTATGTAATCCGAGGACCTTGATCACCCAACCAGTGTTAGGTATGGGTTCCATCTCATGGAGTAGGCCATAAATCAAATCAGTTATTTTTTGCTTAATCCCATAAGCTATGTGCCACCATTGGCCTAGCATATTCTGCAGGTTGCACATCACCTTTCATAATAGCCTCAAATAATATAGAATTTATCCATACCATCTTGTAGCATAAGACATGTATGATAAAAAATAAGTCACTGAATAAAGAAATTGATGAATGTATGAGAAGATAAAATGATCTTCCATGCTATTGGATCAGGAGAATTAATTAATATAGTAAAACTGACCATCCTTTTGAAAGTAATCTATAGATTCAATCTAATTCTCCATGAAAATTACAAAACCATTTTCACAGAAATAAAAGGAATAATTTCAACTTCATAAAGAAACACACAAAAAGCAGCCAGGATAGCTAAAACAATACAAGTAATAAACAAGTAGTAAAAGACCTGCTCCATGTATCACCATCCCTGATTTTAAGATGTACTGCAAACTATAGTAGTAATAAAAATAGCATGGAATTGTCTTTCAATGACAAAAATATCCTACTTTTTTTGAAATACTATTTTTCTGAATTTTTATGATTTTTTTCCTCCAAGAAAATTTTATTTTCACAATGTTTCACAGGTACACAATAATTTTCCAAGTAACATTTCCGTTTTACATTGATTTGTCTTGAATTCACTCTTCATAGAATATGAAACAGTGTTCAATCATTCTTTTTTTTTTTTTTTTTTTTTTTTGGTTTTGGAGCCTGTCCTGGAACTAGCTCTTGTAGACCAGGCTGGTCTCGAACTCACAGAGATCTGCCTGCCCCTGCCTCCCGAGTGCTGGGATTAAAGGCGTGAGCCACCACCGCCCGGCGTGTTCAATCATTCTTAATGTAGCTATTTAGAAAATAGCTTGAATTTGTATTATGTTTTCTATATAAGGCTTTTGGCTATTTGTTGATCATTTTTATTATGAAATTAGTATTTATGCTGCCAAATAACTTAAGTGTGTTATAATAGGATACTAATTTAACAGTAGAATATTAATGATATTAATTTTCATATGATAAAACATCCTGAAATTCTGTTGCTGAATCACATAATTTAATAGCCTTATATATTATTAGACCAAATACACTAATTTTCTCTTATGATTTAAGTTATTATATTAATTTTACATAATACATAAAGGTAGTAAAAATATACTCCATACTAAAGGGGATCATGTGACATTTTGATACATTGTGAAATATTTAAATCATGTGAAGTGTATCTCTTTTTTTTTTTTTTTTTTTTTTTTTTTTTTTTTTGGTATCTCTTTTAATTTTTCTAATTACTTTCCTGTGAAAATAATCATAATATTTTCTGTAAGTTTTTAAAATGAATAAAAGTTTTATTAAATTCTTTTAAACAATAATTCTCAGAAATATTGGTTTGTAATTTTATTTAATCCTTAAAGAACCTTGTGTTTTGTTCCTAGATTAACTGATTTCCCAAAATGAGCTAAATATTTACCTGCATTCTATTTCATACTTTTAAAAATATTTTTATTATTTTAAATAATTTTTAAGTCTAAATATATTTTTGTCATATTCTTTCTTTTCTGCAAGTTCTTCAACATCTTTCCTCACCGTGCATCCAACTTTAAGTTCTTTCTCAGAAAACAAACAAAAGCCCAATACAGCACTATCCCCACCTTCAAACACAAGAAAACAAAATACCCTTCCTCCCCAAACCCACTAAACTATAAACAAATAAAAGTACACAAAAAATTGTGGACTCCATTATATACTGGTAAGCTACTCCTGAACATGAGGCCTACTCTGTTGTAGTTGATATAGATGCATTGAAATATTCTAATTTTCTTGTTTCTTGTTTTGACTGTACTTCTTTGTCCTCATTGTATTATTTAACACAAAGTTTGAATACCCCTAATTTCTTAAAGCTCCTTTGCCCAAATAGATTAATGTTATCCATTAAAATATACTTATGTAAACTTCATGATTTAAATAGTTTTAATTTATTACATTGGGTGGCTTAAGAAATTTGTCCACTTCATTGACTTGATTGGTGTAGGGTTGTTCATAATTTCTTTTTCTAGGTTACCAAACACTGAGGTATTTGTAATTTAATTTTGTTAGAGTGTTATCAGTTTTAGTGTGTGTGTGTGTGTGTGTGTGTGTGTGTGTGTGTGTGTGTGTGATATGTATCAGTTTGTGTGACAAAACATGCATGCCTTATAAGAGCACGGAGAATAGAAGGTGGATTGTCTATCCTGCTCTATCACCCTCTTCCTTATTCCTATAGAAACAGAGTCTCAGGCTGAATGTGGATCCACAGGCAGGACAGAAGAAGCCCTGGAAGTCCTCCTGTTTCCACCTACCACAATTCTGGGGTCACAGGTTGACATGGACATGAACTGGCATCTTTCCATGGGTGCTTGAATCCAAATTCAGATCCTCATTCTTGTTTATCAGTATCTCTTAACCACTGAGTGTTCTCTTTAGCCACTTACTGGCATAAAAATGGATAAAATTTTATATTTGTTTGCCAATTTTATGCCTTTATTACATTCTTCTGTGCAACTTACCTTCAGTTTAATTTGTTCTTCATTTCTTTGGCTTATAAATGGAAAAAGAATTTATTGTTCCTCTTTTTTCTAATAAAGCATTTAAAACCAAAAATTTCTAAGAACATTTTCTTTGGGATTTGTTTTCTTTTTAGTGTTCAACAGCCTACTTTCAATCTCATTGTGCTCCATTGTCTTTTTCCCTAGATACTTTTGGTATTACCCTATACTTCCAACTTGTTCACTTTCATTTTCTTGAGCTGTATATTGCATTTCCTCTGTGTATCTCTTGTCAGTCAAAGACTCATATATTTTCTCTCTCTATTACTATTTCTTTCTATTCCATCTATTTTTTAACTTGTGAAATGAGAAGACATGTACTAGGTATTCTCCTGTTATTCTTTGACTTTCCACATCTGTAACAGTTTCTCATTTCTGGTTTTATTCTTCTATCTTAGGATCTTAGGTGATAGGATTTAAGTAAGTCTCCTGACTCCTTCTCTCTCTCCTCTCTCTCTCTCTCTCTCTCTCTCTCTCTCTCTCTCTCTCTCTCTCTCTCTCTCTCTCTCCTCTCTCTCTCTGATTACTGTGACTGCTATCTCTGCTCTAGATAATACATTAAGCTTGGGGTAAATATCCTTCAAGGAGAAACTTCCAGGTATCCAATGCTTCTTTACTGAAGGAAGATTTTTAGCTTTGAGCATTAATTTGACCTCTGTAACTTAAATTTTGTCAGAAATAAAGCTTGCATTTTGCTCATATATTTCTGCCCATCCAAACACTTCTTAAGTTTTTGTTTGTTTTGTTTTCCATTTTCGATTTTTTTCTTTTTATTTCTTAGGTGAAAAAGAGAAATGGAGTACAATTGTGCCTGAGTTTCCCCCATCATATTCTATAGATGTTTGTTAATAGGGCTTCTAAAATGCTTTTTTTCTGACCTTTTTTAATTTATTTTATTCATTCTCATTGTATTATTTAACACAAAGAATTACTTTCCCTCATTTGTTTAATGTTCTTTTACCCAATAAATTTAAATTTTTTGGATTAAAATTTTCTTATGTAAATGTTACCACTCTAGATGTGGTAAGACCTGGGAGAATGGAGGTGATAAATGAGTCATGCAATAGTCAACTTTATTCAGAGCATCAGACAATTTATACTCTTAGGGTTAAGGAAAGTCACCCAAGTAAAGCATGCAATCAAAAGGACAAGCTATCCATGGCAAAAACATCTTTTTCCATAGAAGTACATAAACAAATAACAATATCTATCTGTAGTGAATAATCTGAAGTAAACTTACTCTTATCTACTACAGCTGGAAAAGCATGAAAACACATTCCAAGAACAATTCTATGTTCTGAAGAAAATGAGGTCACAGACCCTTGTCTTGTTTTCTTGGAGTGTTCTCACAAGCCCTCAGAATTCCTCTCACATGCCTTCTCCATTTTTGGAGCATGTTTCAATACATGAGTTCATCACTAAAATATACAACTCAGTACTTTTAGTTATATCTACATTGTGAAGCCATTGCTACTAGTACTTGAGTATTTTTATTATACCCCCTCAAATTCTAGACTCACTAATAAATTCTGCCCCACCCCCACTTTCCCAAGGACCCAGGATTTTAAAGTTTTATGGATTATTACTTATTACTTACAGAATGTTTAATGTGAGCTCAAGACCACAAAAGTTATACTGTATATTGTAACTGTGAAGTAATATCACTCACACATACGCATACACACACAGCTATTTGCAGAGTAAATCATCAATTTTTTAATTTAATTTTTTAATTGATGAAAAATCATCAATTGTTTAAATTATTTGATAAAACTATGTGCCTCAAACATAAAGAATGTTTGTCATAAAAATTGTCTATGAAATATTGTTAATTCACTTTATTTACATTATTATATTATGTGTAATAGTGTCTATGTCTACATCAAAGAGTTAAAATTCAAGTAAAACTGTGTGTGTATGTGGTTGTGTGAGTGATACTACTTCACAGTTACAACATACAGCATAACTTTTGTGGTAATGTGCTCACATTAACCATCCTGTAAAGATTAATTGATGTCACTTAACACCACTTTTTGTGCCTTTGGCCTCTGTTCACCTGTGCTTTCACTTAAGCAGTTGTTTGTTGCTCTACAACAAGGACACTGGACTCAAACATACTGTATATCTATGTTCTTTTCTGATTCCTTTTCCCATGTCTCATATTAGTTTGTAGGTGGTTAAATTCTTGCATTTAATCCTACCTTCTGTATTGTTTTTTTTTCTTAAAGACACCTTCCATGATTTTTTATAATACTTCTCAAAATGATTAGCTTTGTGTGATGATTTAATTAGTGTCTGTCTCACTTGTACAACTGAGAGCTCTTGGCTTGACACTGTAGTAAGTGAGCGCATTGTTGAATAGAAAGCATTATTTCTATTGGTATGTGCATGTGTAGTGTGTATGTGTATGTGCACTATATTCATGTGAGTGTGTACATGTGTATGAATGCTAATATAGATATACGTGAGTCACAATACACATGTTGTGGTTAGAGGTCAAACTCAGGTGTGGGTCCTCACCTTCTACCTTACTAGAGCCCCAGTTTCTTGCTCTTCACCACTATGTGTACCAAGCTAGTTGACCCCATGAACTTCCCCGAATTTTCCTCTTTCTACCCTCATCTCACCGTAGACCCCATGAGATTACAGACCCACATTACTACATCTGGCCTAACCTGGATCTGGGCCCCTGGACTCTTTCGTCATCATACCTGTGCAATAAGAGCTTTATGCCCCAAACCATCTGCTTTTTCCCAATATGGGTACTGTTAATGACTAAAGTAAATAACATGAATTCCAAGTATGCATGTGTGAGCTTGCATACATACATAAACATATACACATGCACAAACACATGCACAAACCATTTTTAATGAGCAAAGTAAATAACAATAGACCCTCCCAAACACACATGTGGAAAATCACACACATGTTTCTGTACTGATGCACACACATGTGCATTCATGAATACACTTACTTGTGTACTAATGCACACACAGTGACTTTTCATAAGCAAATGTAGATGCTTTAATAGATTGTGTAAGTTTTAAAATTGGTAGGCTTTGTCTATGACACCATCTCACTGATCCCAGATGTTCTTTTCTCCAGGATTATCCTTATATTACTGTCTAAGGCTCTTCTACCTCCTCAGTGTTAAATTTCTCTGACCCAGTTCTCTTTATCTCTTATTCTATTATCTAAATCCCTTGGAACACACTTTGCATTCCATATCTTAGGTTCTTTCTTATCTGGAACATATCTCTGTTCTAATACAATGTGGCTGTTTATACCCTTGGTGCATATTGTACACTATAGCTTGTACTTTGCACGTAAGCATTTAAACTCCATTCCTGGGGAAATAACTTCTGATCATACAAAGACATATTCTGACAAAGAGAGGATGTGCACATAATGTCAAAGAGAGCAACCATAGCCTAGCTATAAGATCAAAGGCAGAGAAGTTAATCTTAAGTTCTTTGATTAGCACTGCTTGGGAAATTTAATATGAATATGGGTTTCTGATATAATACGGGAGACAGATGAATTTTATTTTATTTTTTTATTTTTTTTGGTTTTTCGAGACAGGGTTTCCCTGTAGTTTCGAGAGCCTGTCCTGGAACTAGCTCTTGTAGACCAGGCTGGCCTCGAACTCAGAGATCCGCCTGCCTCTGCCTCCCAAGTGCTGGGATTAAAGGCGTGCGCCACCGCCGCCCGGCTTGACAGATGAATTTTATAAAGTCTTATATTAGCAAATGACACAAGTGAACAAATAATTATTTATTCACTTCCAGTGTACTACAGCTGGCCTTAAGTAACATCACTTCCTCTGGAGAAAAGCAAATAATTGTCTAGCTGTTCCAGATAAACATGGCAACAATAGACGTTAGAAATAATTCTTTTCAAGTTTTGCTTAGTGAAGCAATGAGTTTTTTAAGGACACTTACAGATGAGTGGGTCACTCAGGCAGCTTAAGACTGAGAACCCACTTCTGCATGGATGGCATCTCATGCAAGTTACATGATTGGATGACATCTCGTGCAAGTTACATGATTGGAGTTTCCTCCTAAACTTCATGTAATCATTTCACTGATGAGTCTCTCATTTCAGTCCTTATACATTATCAAGGTGTGGTGACAGGGGTCTTACAGTTTCCTAGCTTATGCAGTCCATGCAATTTTATGAGCCTCAGGACAACCAGTCTTCTAGGAGGAAAATGTACAGTTCAGGGGATTAGTTGCCTGACACTCCACTCTTTCATCTGATGTTTTATTTTTCTTCATACTCTTCCATATGCTGCCTCTCCTTTAGAGGAGGATATTAATTACTACCTGCATAGAGAGCTGCCTTATTACCATCAGTTTAACCAGTCTTTACAGTAATCACTGCTCTCTTGAAAAGTTCTTGTAAGTAATACTGTCATATTACAATGCCCCCCCCCCCAGCCACATGTGTTAGAATTCTTGGTCAACAATTGATACTGCCCTTTTGGAAACTTGTAGAACCATTAGAATGCAAAGCCTTCTTTGAAGAAGCAACTAAAATGGGCCATGAGACTTGATAACCTGGCCCCACTCATCCTTTGTATTTTTTGCTAGATTCCTTGTGACTAGCTGCATTATGCTCCTGATCATCTCTGTTTTATTGGGATAAGTGTATTAAGTATGAAAAAATCTGTTTGAAATTCTCTTCCAGGCACTGTGACTCTTTGTAAGTCCCTCTTTCCTCAACCTTGGCTTTTAATCCCCTTTTTAATTCATAATTTTAAAAAGTTATTTGAATGTTTAGTATCATGAGAATTATTGAATTAAAATAAGGCATTTGAGTTACTAGCTCCTGAATAAGCTTCTCCAAAAGGCATATTTTTTAAAGGCATAGTCTCTACTATGGCCCATTTGGGAATCTATAGATCATTTAAGATGTAAGGCTACTAAATACATATAACAATTAATAAATAAAGAGGCAATTGCTTTGAAAGAGATCAAGGATGGTTTAAATGGAAGAAAAGGAAAGGAGAAATGTTGTAAATATATTACAGTGTCAAAAAGATAAAAAGGAAGAAATGAAAGTACACTGTGTAGAGGGCAAATTGGGGTTGGATCTACCAGCAGTTAAGAGGGAAGTAGAGGTGAATATGGCCAAAATATAAGACATACATGAAATTCTCAAGTAATAAAACCAATCTAAAATAATAACCAAATAAGTGAAGGAAATAGGTAAGGCCATCTAGAAGGAACAGTCATGTAGGAGTGTGTCTTTGAAGGGAGTAGCGAGTCTCAACCACTTCTTTTTCTTTTGTATCCTGGCTATGAGTAGGCTCATTTGTTCTACCACATGATCTTAAGTATGATTCCTACCTCACCACAGGCTCAAAGCAATAGAGCTCTGCTGCCTAGTGTCTTATGTCATCTTGACATAAGCTATAGTCATTTGAGAATATGCTCCTGCCATATAAGCCTATAGTGTACTTTCTTGATTGATTATTGACTTGGGAGGACTGAGATCGCTATGGGTAGTGTCATCCCTGGGCAGGTGGTACTGGGTGCTGTAAGAGCACAAACTGAGAAAGCCATGAGGGCAAACTCAGTGAGCAGTACCCATTTAACTTCTGATTCAACTCCTGTTTCCAGTTTTGTTTCTTTAAACTAACAGCACTTACTTTAGATGGAACAAATAAGAAAGCCCAGAAAGAAAGGAGTTTTAATTTCATGAAATAGTAGACTGGATTTTAAAGGATGTATTAAATGTATATTGGTTTGTGAAGAGTAGATACAGTAAATCTGAGAACTGGAAATAAAGCTATATTGACTCACATCCCAACCTTAATGGAATAGTGTTATTAATCCACCAAGTTTTTTCATATCTAATATAACACATTACTTAAATATGAATGCTTAATAAATGATTTTTGAAGCATTGTCACTGTAATTTCTTTGTCAATTCTGGTTTTTTCTTTTTAGTCCAGTCTAAAACTGATCTCTTTTTTTTCACATCCCAGAAATTTTCTAAAGAAAGGGAGAAGAAAGGTGATTTTCCAACTAAGAACAAATAGGTTATAAATAAAGATTAAGAAAGTTGTGATTGAGTTTTACAATCAAGTATTCTTCCATTTTCTATAATTGCACTATCTCTTGATATATCTCAGCCACCAATTTCTTTTGTTGTTAGCAAATATGCAAAGCAATGAGAAGTAGTTAATGACATAAGATTACTGTATGACATGCATGTATACTGTTACTCTATTTTAAGTCCTATCTAATTCTCATAGTTAGGAGGTGAAAGCAATGATCCCTAGTAGATTGAGAAAGTAGTCATGTTAGTTTTTCACTGGTGAAAATGAGTGATTTCTCTCTATGATATTAATACAGACAAAACTGAATCTCTAAAAATTTCAAAAGAGACCTTGCAGGAAAGGACTATCAAATTTTGTCCATATATGAAAAAGAAAATAAAGAACAGTTTAAACTAAACAACAAAACTTACATTATTTGATGATTTTGAATTTTGTGTTTATTGCATTCATGAATCTGTTCTAGTAAGGAGTTAACTCTAAGCTATGGACATCACTTATCACTAAAATACACATAAAAACCTAATTCCAAGGAAATTCCTTGTTCTCTAAGAGTGATGTCCATCTGAACTACACAGTGAAGAAGAAATAATGTATTTACAAAGAACTAGCTACCTGATGTTGCATCTTAACCATTTATAATGCCAGGAATTGATACCAATGACTTTGAGGCTCTACTGCCTCTGATGCTCTATCCTAGTGTGACTGAAAAGGTGTGAATTTATTGTCATTAAGTATCCCTGTGTTCTCACTTTCACAAAATGTGACAGTCTGTATTATAATTAACATTTAACAATGGAATCTTCCCAATTGAATTTTAATATATTTTAATAGCTTCTTCAAAACAATGATGAGCAGAAACCAGTTGAATGGAGAGTAAATGTTGAAGAAAATGAGTTTGCTATGAAACTAGAGCTACAGCTCTCAGCTCTTGAATAGAAATAAATTCAAACAATATAGATTATATTTTTAGTTTGAGATTAAGTTCTTTCTTTACAATTGTCTGATTTTTTGTTCGTTTAAAGTTGGGTGGGAAAGTTTAAGTCACTTTTGCCCTTATTACACTTAGTGAAAAAGAATAAATATGAAAGGAAATGACCACATCTAGAAAGACAATACAATGCATTTCCAGAAAAAAAGTTTCCTTTCTAATATATACAGTTTAGAACATATATATATTCTAGTATACATGCCATATATAATATATATTATAATACACAGACATATGCACACAATTTGGAATAAACAAAATATTTATTTTCTCGAAATTTCAGAGAAAACAAAGCCTGTATTCTTGTAATCTTACTGACATTAAGTAAATATATCTAGTGTATTTTGCAAGTGCTGTTAACATTTCCATTTATTTTATTAGGGGAATAAAATTCTATGAGCTAATATATTTTGAGAGTTTCATTTAATTCCTACTAATATTAATCAAACTGTGTAAAATTACTAAATTAGGCAATGATCCCAGGAAAATAAACATGACCACATATTATCTTATATTTCTCTGTTTCTGGCCACTGTGAAGCCCCATCCTTTCCCACTAATATCACCATTTTGTCTAGTTGCTGGCATGGTTTTGTAGTGCTATTTCTATTTCTTTTGTACTACATCACAGGGAAATGATGTTAAACTGTGTGAATTATGTATGAAATATGTAAAATATAAAGAAAAATATGGAGTCCATAGCATTTGACAAAAGAAAAAATCAGACATGTTATGAAATGTCAAATTGCCAAAAAGTACCTATGTATAAATTAATATACCTATGTGCTTCTTTAATTAGACACAGTAATTTTATGGAATCAAATGGCATATTATATTGCAGTGCCTTTAGAGATGATGTAAAATATGAAATGTAAATCCTTGGTAGAGATTTGCAATGATATTGTTTATGGTATATCTTTAGATCTCTAATCACTTTCAATAAATTCAGCTGTGTAGTAGTATCATGAAAAAAACCCTGATCATACTCAGGTGACTTTGAACCTAGTACTGGGTGACTCAATGTTTGTATCTGCAAAATAAAGATAAAAGAAAAACAAAAGTTTGTTGGGTATATGCCTAGCCTTCTTTTCCCTTGGCACTTATGAGGATTTAAATGAGAATGGCTCCTATAGGTTCTTGTGTTTGAATAGCTGCTCCACAAATGGTGAAACTGTTTGGGAAAAATTAGAACATTTAGCTTGATAAAGGAGATGTGTCAATAGGGTTAAGTTTTGAGACTTCAACTTTCTCACAACATTCTCAGTGCCATCTCTCCGTCTGCCTCAGGGTTGTGTCTCAAGGCTTGAACTCTTAGCTGCTGCTCTAGCATCCTACTTGTCAGCTGGTTTCCTTGCTCCCTCCATGATGGTAATGGATACTAACACTATGAAATGGTAAGCCCGAATAAAGCGCCTTCTTTTGTAGAATGCTTTTGTCATAGTGTTTCATCACATCAACAGAAAAATAACTAAGACAGAGCTCAAAACATCTGACCAGCATGCATTATCCTTACTGTTCAAGTAAAGACACTAAGATACTAGGCACAGATATACTGTCAATCTCCCTCATAAAAAGCAGAGCCAGACTCAGAACCAGCTTCATCTGAAGCTATAACCTGTGCTCCTTCCCTACATCATTCAGTTTCCAGAATATATTAAAAGTCGTTTTAAAGGTCTCTATATAAGAACATCTCCATTTCAAAGTGTGAATAAATATAGCATCTAATACTGTTCCTTCTGATGTATAGAAGGGAAAATTCAGACTTAGGTGGTCATTCTAATAAATTCTGCCTCCCTGGAGATTTAGTTTTAAAGGATATATGTATCTTTCTATTTCTTTTGTACAATGAACCAGATAGAGAGACAGCTCAATTAATGCTAATAAGTAATATACTATCTTTACTTCCATAGTTTCACATTTAACCCAGGGTCCATTCTATATAATTTAAAGCACTAAGCACAATTCTGCATGAAGTGCAATACTTTCTAAGTGAAGATTTGGAAGGGCATGTGGAGCATCTTAACACTTATCTATACCTCATTATTTTTTACTTCTCTTCCATATTATAAGATTCATTTTTTTCCTTTTGAATGTTTAATGGCTTATGAAGCCAAGAAACTATTTAGAAAGAAAAAAAATTGGCATTAAACTGCTTTTTTATCATTCACAAAGCAGCCCTTCTATATCTCAATTATTATTAATTTGTTATCCATATTCAACTTACTGTTGAGACAAAATGGATTCTTTCTTCCAAAATGCAGGTTTTACATTAAAATAAAAGAGCATAATGCTAAACTTTAAAAATATCTTCGGCATAATTTGTTCAAATGTAATCATTAAATCCATTACTGAATAGAGTAGAAGTGATAAAAATTAGTTTGGGGTCAAAGGGATACATTTTATCTCATCTTGAGGGAAGTGGGGCTAAGGAAAGTCAGTCTAAAATGCAAGCCACACTACACGGAGGATGAATGAGAACCTTTCAGTAAGTATCAGCCCTAAGAGAGGGAATGAGATACCAGGAGTTAGACAGATTACCTGATAGCCAGATAGATAGACAGAAGGGTCAAACTATAAAATAATGAGTGTAAGCTTCCAAGATGGCAAACTCTTTCTCACTCTTCTGCTCTGAAACAAAAGTTTAGCAGATTAAATCAAAAGTCTGTCTAGTGTTTTCTCTGACAAGTAATCCAACTGCCTGTGGATTGATCTGACAAACTCACAGGCAACTAAGACATGTTCACTCCCAAAATGATAGATAGCTCTATCAGGGTCACTGTTTTGGTTCAATCTGAATAGCCCTAAGTTTTTGGAAGGAAAATCTTCTCAAAGACATTTACAAGCCCTATGCTCCCCAAAGAAACAAGGCTTCAGTTTCCTGAGTATTTCCTGTAGTAGGCAAAAGTACATTTCCTTACTCATAATAAAAAGAGCTTTCTTAGCCAGAACAAAAAAGAATGAAGATTGAATAAAATCTTTGATACTGGGGATCTCAGATTTCACTTTTACAGAGTCTCATTTAAGGCTTTAGTAAAAATCTGTATAATTTTTTTTGTTTGTAACCTTAATTAGCATCAGTAGATGTCATCTCACAATACATATTTGAATGAATCAAGTAAATATCACACCTTGATATTTCAATAGCAAGTCATGAAGAGAGCAAGGTGTGATGTTCCATATTATTATTCTCCATTTTTTCCAGCTACTTAACTAAGAGTGTTTCGGCCCATGTAAATAATAGCAAGATTTGTATCCAGGAATTAATATCAGACAAGAGAGTGCCTTCTGCAACAGCCATGACCTTTCCCCTAACATACCCTAGGGCAGAGCGGTAGGATCTCCAGTGTCTCACACCAATCAAACAGGGAACAGAGCACAGTAACTTCTAGCATTATGGTAACAAGTTATGAAACCTCAGAAAGAAACTACATGTTATCTGTAATGGTCTCTGAACCCTCCTTCTTTTGGGGGGAAACTTGGAAGACATTCTTGAAATAATCATGACAGAACAATGAAGATGACCCAAACAGAATAAGGAATGAGAACATTTCACTGAACCAGGAGAACCAATTTTCATGTATTAATGATGAGAGACTAGAAACATTATCCAAATGACTATTTTTATTGACAAATAATATTCTTCTACTAATCCAGGCTTCTTTTCATACTACACAGGAACACAGAGGTATTGACTATTTAGTAAATATATATATATATATATATATATATATATATATATATATGTATACATATATATACATACATATATATATTGCAGTAGAATAGAGTATTGTCCACCCAGTTTTTTTGTTGTAATAATTCTAAATAAAAGGAATTCTTCTATGGTTGCTTCAAATATAAACCCTCATTCATTGAGTATACTATAGGTTTCATTAATAGAGACTCCATTGCCTGTCAACTATTCACAGCAGAATTCCATATTCTGTTTTGCGGAACAAATAAAAAAAATCTTTAAAACCTATTTAATATTATATTAATAATAATATCTTAAAATAACTATTTTCTTAAATAAATAGAAGAAAATTTTCATAAAAGTCAAAGCAACATAGAATTTCCGGTTCTTACAACTTAATTATTGCCATGTTACTGAAGTAATACATCAAACACTAACAAAAATTTTGAAATTTGTGACCTTGAAAATCTTTATGAGGGCCAAAGATTTAAAGCAAATATTAAAGAAGAAATGCAAAAGAATTTACTATTTTCTCCTACAACTCTCCTCAGCCGCAAATCATTCTTTATGGTACATATAGTCTGTAGTTAAATGCTCAGAAAATAATCTATATTTCTACTTGATTAAATATCTAATCATCAGATCACTATATTCCTATTTCTGAGGACTGTTTTTGCTCCAGCTGACCTTTGGATTAAATCACATTAGTAGAAACAAGTTAATAGCTAAGAAGGAGGCTGGTGCTATATCCTGCTGTATTTAGAATTTTTTCTTATTCTGGATATAAATAAGAAACATTCCCCTAAACCCATGCTTGCCAGCAATTAGTGTATGCAAAGTTTTTGCAGAAGCAGAAGGGATCAGGGATGCCTCTGTCATTAGCGCTTGATTTTCTGTTTTCTTTGCTTGCTTGGTGTTTTTATTTCTTTTGGCTTGGGTTTGCTAATTTTTTGATCTTTTCTTCTATTTGTTTTTTATTGCACTTATAATTAAGACCTTAAAATACTAAATAAAACAACCCATAATGAGAGTGTGTACTAAAGTTGATAATGATACCAAACCCTCATTAATCAATGATACTGTGTTCACTTGAGATATAACAAAAACTTAAATTACAATAAAATAGTCACCAATTCTTACAGTGCTAGACAGATTTTAAATTGACTTTGTGATCCCTGTCTTTTAGTGTTTATATCCTTTTAAATTTCTTTCATTAACGGTAGGCAAAGATTGGTTTTGCTTCAATGGAAGTAGAATATAGGAATGTGATGATCTTTGATTCCAAACATTTTACCATATCTAGAAATCTGGTTTTACTACCAGTCTCCTCTTTCAAGCTTTGAACAAAGCAAAAACAAGGAGCATAAAATACAAATTAAAGAGAAACTCAATATTGACTATAGCTAGCTAGGGAAGTAAGTGTATTTTTCCAGCTAAGTCATTCCTGGACTTATGACCTATGGAGAGTTTAAATTAAGATGTGTGTATTGTTTTAAGTCATAATTGAATTATTGTGAATTAAGTTACAAACTGAATTAAAGTACAAATGTCTCATTAAGGAAAATGCATGTTAGACCTGGAAAGATCGCCTGGCGGGTATGGTGCTTGCCAACAGGACTGATAACCTGAGTTTGATCCCTAGGACTTACCTGGTGGGAGGAGAGAGAATCAATTCCTAGAAGTTTTCTTCTGAAAGTCACACACATAGCATGTGCATGTAAGCATAAATAAATAAATATGTTTAAGTGCACACTAGTCTAAATTACTTTTAAGAAAACCTTTCCCTGAATAGATGCTGACGCTGACATAACAACTGAAGAGGGTAGAGAAGTAGATGTAGGAAAAACATCCTAGTTTCTTGAATACAGGAAGAGTAATCATTAGAAATTTAATGCATACCTAATGTAGCAAGGCCATTTGTTCATTTCCCAGCTTCCCAGACTCCTGAAATAATCACACACAAACTGTATTAATTAAATCACTGCTTGGCCAATCACTTTAGTATATTGCTAGCTAGTTCTTACATCTAGCATTAACTCATTTCCAGTATTTGATATTTTACCATGAGGATCATGGCCTACTAGCAAAGTTTCAGCAAATCTGTCTCTGGCAGTGGTTCTATGGCTTCTTTCTGACTCCTGCTCCTTTCTCTTAGCATTCAGTTTAGTTTTCCCCAAGTAGCTAAGCTCTGTCCTGTTATAGGTCCAAAGCAGTCCTTTATTAACCAATGGTACTCACAGCATACAAAGTGGAATCCCACATCACCACCCCTTTTCTGTTTAAATAAAAGGGAAGGTTTTAATTTTAACATAGTAAGTTACATATAACAAAATATTTATCAAGCAAGAATTACAGTTATAATATTTATATCTATTTTATCTTTTATCATAACTAAGGAAAGCTGTATTATTACTATCTGCGCTTCATCTCCATCAAAGACTCCAGACGGATATAATATTACCTAAGTAAACAGGAAGTGCACTGTAAGCAACTTCCAAAACTATAAAATTGACAGAGACATCCCACTGCCTGGACAGTCACCCAAAGTTCTTCTGTATCATTGGGGCATCCATCTTCAGCCTATAGGCCCATAGTGTCTGGCAGACTTTTCCATGAAGCAGGAAATTTCAAAAACAATTCTACCTATATTGGCAGTTTGCCAGTCACTTTCTTCTGTGTCCTACAGAAAGTCTTGCAGACTTTTTTATGAAACCATGAAGGACGTTTTCACCTTCTTTAGGCAGCTTCAGCAGTCATCTTTCCATGAGTCCTGCATGTCCAGCTCACATGGGATAATATCAAGCACTCTAGGCAAGAGCAGTTTCTTGCCCAAATAGCTAACCAACACCATAAGGAGATTCTTTGGTACCATCATCTTCTTGAAGTAATTGGTGCTGCCAGTAACAGATGTGTCTCACTGTCATGAAAAGTCCTAAGTTCTTAAAACATTTTTAATGCTATATTCTGTAGTCTTTGAAAGGTTTGAAGAATACCTATTTATTGAAATACATCTTTGTACATCTAGAAAATCTAACTAGCATGACTACAAGCTTGACTATGATAGATGATTATCATTTAACCTATATTTCTCAATTATATATTATATTTTCAAGTGATCTGCACAAACACAATACCTTAATCAAGAGCAGAAATATACATATACACAATTTAACAAAATTGACCTTAAATTTATATCAATAAACTAAAATCCATACCAACACAAATCTCTGTAGCATATACCCTCTAAATGTAAACAAATGTTTATAAACAGTCATTTTAGTAATTTAATTTAAGTGAGTTCTCTTCCAACTGCTTCCTGTTTTTGTTGGGGAAAGTAATTTTGGGGGGTTTTCACAGTGACCTTTTGGGGGTTCTTGGTCTGTCAAACCACATTAGCCTGGAATGAATCCACAGGTTCCCATCCTCTGTGGAAACAAAAGAAGTGCTTCTTTTTCAAAGCAGCATATCCTTAGACTCAAATTCTGAAGTCGAGATACTTTTAATGTATATATGCTTGCTAGGTAGCTTCTTCACACTCAGAAAATTCAAAGAAAACACAGTAATATCTACAGTCTCTGTATATATTCCATGATTATGTGGATTATTATTTTTTCTCTATTTTTTAATATTTATTTTATTTTCTTTACTTCTTTAATCTATGACTGTCTTACTCTGTCTTTTTAAAGACTTTGTTTTATGATTTTTCTAAACCATTTACTTCCCTTTATTACTCTCTATACTCTTTTTCTTCTCTCTCCCAAGCCTACATACATTTATCCAACACTGTGACTCATTTAGAGTTCTTTTATGTCTGAATCTGTCCTATTGTGTATCTGTAATTCTATTCTGTCTAGGACTGCTTCTTAAAATGCTAAGGGCTTCTTAAAAACCTAAGTGGCATCATGATAGGGGAAATATGGCCCTGTCTGCTTGCTCCACCCAATCCAACATGGTAGAAATCTATTCACTGCCTCCGAAAGCCATGTACATTGTCCCATTTTCATGCACACAGTGGGTCTATGTTGCCATTAAGCAAGTTGTAGCAGTCTGCTTACAAAACCCATTTAAATGCTTCATAGCTGGACCTTGTCAGAGTTCACACTAGCAGCATGGCTTAGGAAACCGCAGTTTCAAAACAGTATGGCTTTTTTTTTCTGCTGCTGCTGGATCAGGAAAATCCTTCTTAAAGAAACCATACCTCTGCTTACTTGTAGCAAACAGAGCCTACCCAAGAAAATACCAGTAACAGACCATGCTTAAGTGTGTTCTTTTGTGTCTAGGATCCATTTTAAGCTCTCTCAGGTTTTATGTGGATTTAGTTGACCACATTGGAGTACCAATTTGTAGTAAGGAAGGCTGTTTGGTTGTTCCAGCCACTCGGCAGCTCAGACCCAAAATAACCACACAAAAACTGTATTAATTAAATCATGGATTGGCCTATTAGCTCTAGCTTCTTATTGGCTAAGGCTTACATCTTAATTTAACCCAATTCTATTGATCTGTGTATCACCACAAGGTTGTAGCCTACCAGCAAAGTTTCATTGTATCTGTCTCTGAGGGCAGCTCCATTGTTTCTCTCTGACTCCATTTCCTTTCTCCTAGCATTCAGTTTAGTTTTCCCCCACCTAGTTAAGTTCTGTCCTGCTGTAGGTCCAAAACAGATCTTTATCAACCAATCATATTCACAACATACTGAGAGGAATCTCACATCACATAACATACAAAGCTATTGCGTTCTCAGTCTAAAATAACTGGGACTTTGATCAACCCATTATATCTCCTGGAATCAGTGCTGTCTCTCATGATTTCATCACCACTGTTTCCACATTCCTCTGACTTAAGCTTCCAGAGCTCTCTTAAACTGTTCCTTTTAACACCAGTTTCTGGTCACTGTGTCTCCATGAGTCTATAATATGTTACTTCTTCATGTCACAAAAGCTAACCTCAGTGTAAGTTCCCCATCATTTCTGATTTATATAACAGCATATCACTTGTCTTCAAGTCTTATTGATTGAGCAAGAACTTGGGAAATACCGTCCTTGTGACAGATTCTAGAAAAACATTTCATAAACTATCATCACACCATCTCCACAAATGCCACACCTGTCAAGTCATGATGACGCTGTCCAAGGCAACCCATGATGGAACACAGGTTGTCTCGTTTTGTGCTTGAATTAACTTTTGATTACTTAGTTCAATTTAGTTAGCATATAAGAGCCAAATATTTGACTTCTCCAGCTCAGAATTCTTTTAAAATTGTGTTTCTATAAAACACAACACTTTTTAGCATATAAAGGTAAGTTGTTAAATGCTATGAATCATGTTATTGTTTACAATTGTATCATATAAGATAGTATTTTTCAAACAAGAAGAATGTAACCTCAGTATAAAATAAAATTCTCTTAAGGAAAAACTGGTTAATTTAATGATGCACTTCTGCAAAAATGTCCAGGGACTGTTTGGTGAATTATTTTACTAACTTATCTAGAACTATGAGCTTCAACATGAATGTAAAAATTTACATTTAATACGTACTAAAGAAATCTGTTTGACTTTGATGAACGAATGGAAGTAAAGGATGGAGAAAGAAAGAAGGAATGTCATTCCCTGGGCAAGTTTTAGCAAAAGATGTTTTAAACTTTTCTGACACAAGGAACATTTAAGGTAGCATGGAAATTGTAGGTAGTGATAGCTAATAGACAAGAGGATTTCTCTGTCCCTGCTTTCTACCTTGTCTTACTCATTTTGTCACCTCTCTTTAAGTGTGTGCCCCTGTGCTAGAAGTACTAGATAAAATGTTTAATCTAATTGAAAGTTCTATTTCTGGAAGGTCAGAAGGCCCAGAGAAAGGAGGTGTAATCAGTATCAAATGTCTATTCTTTTTTCTTCAAATTCAGCCGAGACAAGAGATATTCATAGATGTTTACTACCTCAGGAATTAAGAAAAGAAAGAGTGTTACAAAGACTAGCTCCCAAGATCCAAAGGAGGAGCAGAAGGAGGGAGAACATGAGCAAGGAAGTCAGGACCCTGAGGAGTGCACCCACCCACTGAGATGGTGGGGCTGATCTAATGGGAGCTCACCAAGGCCAGCTGGACTGGGACTGAAAAAGCATGGGATAAAACCAGACTCCCAGAACATGGTGGACAATGAGGGCTGCTGAGAAGCCAAGGACAATGGCACTGGGTTTTGATGCTACTGCATGTACTGGCTTTGAAGGGGCCTAGCCTGTGTGGATGCTCACCTTCCTAGACCTGGATGAAGGGGGGAGGACAGTGGACTTCCAGCAAGGCAGGGAACCCTGACTGCTCTTCGGGCTGGAGAGGGAGGGGGAGGGGAGTGGGGGGAGAGAGAGGGAAATTGGAGGCAGGGAGGAGGCAGAAATTTTTAATAAAAAAAAGACTAGGTTTAGCCCAAAGGTCTAGGGTTTACCACAGCCATTGAAAAGGTCTTTGTAAAATAATTTAATGTCTTTCCATTTTCTTGAAAAATTCTTAATATCAAATACTTAGCTTTTCATTTATCTGTCACTTAAAATAAACTGAAATAGCAATATTTTGAATCTCTTGCAAATGCACCTGTAAGTACTGTAGACTGTTGTATACAGTTTATACCTATAGAACCCAATTTCTGCCTAGAGCCTGTGATCAGACACAGCAATCTATCGCCCATATTAGCTGGCCTATTTTATATGGGCTTAAGTCAGAATTATTTGATCTCTTTAAGTTTAAGCTTCTGAAGATAGACACAGGGATCCAACATGACTTCCTCAGGCTGTCAATTGTCATTTAAATTTAAGAATGTTTTAGAAGTCATTATCAAACCTTAAACACAGAAAATCACCCTAAGCTACTTTCCCACCTTAAAAAATAAAACTTAATTGCATTTAAGATCATCTCTATAAGTGAACCTTCACCAAATTAATGGTCTTGCTTCCTGAAGAAATTTTGGGGGAATTTTTACAGATAGGATGCAGAAAAAAAAAATAACTAAACTCAAAATATTTCACTAAATAAAGTCTCCTAAGACAAACAGTCAGACAAATTTAGTATGTCTTGACTTTGTGTATTCCACTGAGATAATGATAAGAACCACATCCTTCTCTATATTTCAAAATCATTTTTTTTTAATTTTTCTAGAATAAGCATATTAATAAGATGACAAAGGAAATCCAATTAAGCTCACTACAGTTTGTTGTGATTCTTTATACTATGTCTATCTACAAACATTGAAAAAGCTAAATGTATAAAAAATTTAATCAATACAGTAAGTTGTATGTCTCTCACCACTTGAAACATCCATCTTTCCAGGATCATTAGGCTGCTGAAATTTTTACCAGCTGGGTGCCATTTAGCTGTCATATAGCTTTCCAGATACTTTAGTCTTTCAAGTTGAGATCTGCTCACTGTCATCATCTGTGACATCTGCTACCCAACATTTACTAATCTTTATGAACACTAAGAACAAACACAAATACAAGCACTGTTGCTACCCAGAAGGCATGTGGATTTCTGAGAAGACTAAAGGTTTGCAGATACATTTAGAAACAGAATGCCTATCAGGGATCCATCATAGGACCACCCACTAATAAAAGCATCATGGCCCTTGGGTGGGGTGATCTAATGATCTCCTGATTCAGTTATCTAGCTTTTTATTAAATGGCATAAATTATTCTTTATAAATTCTCATTGAAGAGTCCCTTTTACCCAGGTGTTTGTAGCTCCCTGTAGCTCTTTCATTCTCTTATTTTGGACCCCCAACCAGCATTGCCTCTCTTGTCCATCCTTATCAAATGGCATTAGCCAAAATTGACTTCAACCTGTTGTTTGAAAATGACAGATGTCCCCCAATAAAATCTGGCTGTGCCTATGTTCCCCAATAAAATCTGGCTGTGCCTATTGTACTGCCTAGACCAATTCACCATGATATGCTGACACATTTAAGAGACTTAAGTTCCACCCCCATCCCATGGAACCACTAGTTTTCTTCTATAGTACATTCTGACTTCTTAATTAATTAATTAATATTTCCCTCCTTTGTTGACTTGAGGTACTTTTGTGAGATGTTACTTTGGAAGCATCACACTGAAGTTATATCTGCATCCACATCCTGGTAGAACAATGAATACATACGTTTGTACTGTATAATTAATAAAGCTTGAAGATAGGATTCAGGGTATTTTTACATAGGTTAAAAACAAAGTTGAGTGGGTTTAAGAAGTGAGCAATCAGATATGTATATCTGGGTACTGGTGTTAAACATTATATGCACCAAAATGAAATAAATGAAACAGAACACTCCTTGACCTTACACTCATACCTGCAAACATAACTTAGAGAAGAATGAAAGCTTGGCATCTCAGCTTCTATTTTGTTTCTTCTCCTTTATTTTGATACAGGTCCTTGTTTGATGCTACATCAATTAAACAGTTTCTTACTGTCTAAACGGCCGCATCCCCATTCAAATCTGAAGATTAAGACATTGTCCAAAACAATGTTACCTTAGATTTTAGGGATAACAATATGGTACTGCCTTCATTTACTCAGTTGACGTTCTAAATCATTTCTTAACTGTCTTTCTTTTGTTTAGTTTACCTCCTAAGTATGAGGATGAAGTCATACAGTGCCTGTGTGCTCTCTCACTAAGAAGGGATCCTGATGTATTTGTTCTTTTGACACACACACACATACACACACACACACACACACACACAGAGAGAGAGAGAGAGAGAGAGAGAGAGAGAGAGAGAGAGAGAGAGAGAGAGAGAGAGGGAGACAGAGAGACAGAGAGACAGAGAGAGAGAATAATTTTGGTGAGTAAGGAAATGAGAAGGATCTGAAAGGAAGGAGGTGGGAGAGGGGAGAGATTAAGATCAAAATATATTATAAAAAATAATTAAAAAATAATGAAAAGTGTTTCATGGTTGCTGGGGAAACTCCTTAAGCCAATGGCTTTTGAGATACTGGACCATGTTGGGTATGGTCTTGAGTACCAAAAATGTACACTCTTTCTTACTTTCTCACTCTGGGCTGCTGGATTTGGTTCCTGTTCCCGTTTGTGCAGTGGACTGTGATCTGAGTCTACTGCTAAATAAAAAACCCTTTATTATACTCAATTCTGAACTAGTGTGGGACTACTATATTCATATTCCACTATATCTGACCACCCATGTGGGGCCCAAATCCACACTTATCCAAAAACACTTGCACACACTTGCACTTTTCCCTCCCATGGCACTCCCTGGCACACCAGGGCACGTTTCTTGCCTGAGGCCTGCCGGCTGCTACAGCCTCTCCAGCCAGCCATGCCACGGTGACTTTCCCTTACAGCATGCCATTTTTCTCCCATCACAATCCCCACCCTGCCAATTTTGCCAGCCATGCCCAGGCCCTGTTTGTAGCTTGTGATTGCTGGCAAACTTTGGGTTCCTTGATATGCATGCCAACTCAATACTCAGTATAGGAATGTGCTGCTCTTAGCTAATTGATTAAGTCCCAGGTAATTCAGATACTGGAACTTGCCTTGCCACTGCCAGCCACACATACCAATATCTGCAAGACTTACTGGATAATATAGATTATTACACTAACAACAAATGACTGAAATCTCCTAAGGGAGGTAAGTTTATTTGGCTGATACATAAATTAATATATTTAAAAGTTATGTGATTGCAGACAATGTCACCACCCAGTAATTTTATAACTTTTTGTTTACATTATGGATGGTATTTGCATGGTCTATGTGATTTTTCTGTTATATTCATTTATTTGATCTTAGGACTTAGCTTTGTTTTTTATATTATCCTTAAGAAAATGGTTTGATAACAGAGCCACTCTGATGAGGCACTTTTAGAAATGATACAGTCTTTACAGACTAATAATGAACAGATAGCTGATATGATTAATATTGAAAATCAAAAGTTAGCTGAAAAAATTAATACAAATGACAAGTATAACATTAATTTGTTATATAAAATTCAATCCCTGTCAAAGGGTGCAGAGAAATTATTTGAAAGAATTAATACTGTTGAATTTAACAATCAAAATCTGTTAAAAAGTTATGATAAGTTAGCAGATAAAAGTATCTCTCCAAGAAAGCAATCTGCACACCATCCAAATAATATTCAAGGATGAGAATTTATCCTTAATGGATACCTTAGAATCATATGTTCAGAATGAGGAACAGGGGCTAAATGATTACTCAATGAAATCACTAGAATTATACACAATTCAAGAGAAACCAGGAGATGGGCTATGTTGGGGAAGGGATTTCACTCTTGTTACAATAGAAGAAGAAAAGCTATGAATATCATCAAAATTAATAAAAATTTAGATTGAAAAAAGAAACCTCTTGAGACATAGAAATTACAGTTCATGCACAGAGGTGACACTCATACAGGGGGTAAGAAAACCTTATAAGGGTTGGGGCAGGGTTCTGTTGATGTCTTTGCAGCAAAATACTCATCTTCAATAAGTCAAGAGATCCTGGACTTTTAGATGTCTAAAGAAGAAAAAATAACTATCCAGAAATGATCACAAAACAAAAAGAAACATGACTAATGAGGACAGGTCATCTGTAGGGTAAAATTTCATTACTTGAACACACACACACACACACACACACACACACACACACACACACACGTGTGTGTGTATACTGCCCAGTATAATAATAGTCACGACTCAATAAAAATCAAAGCCGGCTTTGGAGTTGTTTGGAGTTGAACAAAGGCTATCCTTCTCAAAATCCAAACATGTTGTTAAAAGAAAAATTCAGAGTTTCTGTCCCATGTCAGGAACCATCTGGTATGGTACAGAAAGAAAAAAGAATTTAGGAAAAATTTTGCTTTTCTTCATACCTATTTTTGTGTCTATGGTACCTTTTGTTGAATATATGCCTATATGAATATTTAAGTTTTCCACAGTGAACAATAAATTTTCCTGCAGTAATCTCAGAAGTTTCCAGAAGAAGATGGAGCCCCACAACAATGATTTCACCTGGTTGATACTGATAGTGCTACTTTAAGATCAGTCTTGGATATGAGCTGCTCAAGATGGCTCCAACTTGTTTAGCTGAATTGGTGCTCTTTCTTACAATGTTCTGGTCAGAACTTAAAATAAGAACTTCAGAAAAGCCCTATCAAATACTCAGAAACTATTTGCAATTATACCAGATAGTAATCTTGAAATTTAACCATCATTTTAGTTTTACGGGATCCCATAGAAAGAACATCACCCCCATGAGAGCTGGAAGTAATTCTAGAATACGATGTCCCCTTTCCCAACAAAATTTGTCATCAGGGTTAGGGATATTAAGTAGGGTTGGTTATAAGTGGCATGGGGTTGGGGACTGAGGTAGAAAGCACATAGGCTCAGGGAGATTCCTGGAAAAAAAGGGGAAATTTGATGGTATAATAGGTAGATCAGTGTGCACTTACTCACATATAATAATAATAATAATAATAATAGTGAGTTATAAAGTGAATACTTGTGAACTATTATTTATAGACAATTTATTTACATTGTTATAGATTCTTTTATATTGATATAAATTCAAAAAATTATATTGATTATATTGAATATGCTCCTATTTCTGTTTAAAATATTTGCACACCTATGGAATTTTTTGTCATAATGTATGTATGCATGTTTCTATATCTGCTTAAGACATTTTGTATATTGATACAATTTTAGAATATATTTATTATATTGCACTATACATTTCTAGCTCTGATAAAGATAATTTATATATTGTTTACATTTTGAGGCCCTTGTCCTCATTTGCTCCACAGTCATTTAAAGTTTATTTAATATTCTAATATGAAGTCCTATACTTTAAGCTATATGGGTATTAAATAATATAGGTCAGTAGTCATACATGTTTATCATACTTATAATTAGACTGATCAGGTTCTTTAGATACATAAAGGTTGTATTCCATATAGATAGGTAATCTTCAACCACTTCAAATAACCATAGAATATGACATTTAAATAGCTTAGGGTTCTGTTGACATGAGACACAATTGCCCCTGGCATCACAGATCTATTCCTGAGAGAATATTGAGCACCAAAGACAGCCCACTTGGACCTTGTTTTCTTCTTGGCAAAACTGGCCTTTTGGCAAGGAACTGCCCCTGCCTTGACCACTGATAAAATGCATGGTGTCTGGATTGGACAAGCAGGATACAAGAAAAAAGAGTGCTAAACATTGCCAAGACAGGGTAGGATGATTTTGAAAATTTTCCTTCCTCTTAAAATGGTCTGTCACTTACTTTAGCCTTAGCCAAAGGTGATTGTTCCAATGTTGCCAATGAGACTTTGGGTGATTGTTCAGGTACCCAGTTGTCTGTGTCATTTATTGCACATTTTGAAAGTTGCTTGATTGCACTTCCTATCTACTCAAGAATATAATCTCACTTCTCAGGTCTTTTATTGGGTTGAAGACTAGATAAACATAGTTACTTTCCTTTCATGACCTAACCAAACCATTCCTAATTTAAGTCCTAGATTCCTTAGGATAGAATAAATTATTGAAATTACCATGTTTCTTGTTTAATATTGTTTATGCTGGTTGTAATTCTAATTTTTATACTTGATATATCTTCTTATTGTATATAGTTCTGTTTTGTCTTTAAGACTCTCTTATTTAGATGAAAAGGGGAGTTGCTGGAGAAACTCCTTCAGCCAATGGCCTTTGAGATGCTGGACCAGCTTGGGCGTGGACTTGGGTATCAAAAACATGCCTGCTTGCTTGCTCTCTCTTGGCTGCTGGAGTCAGTCCCTGTTCCCCTGCTCCTGCAGAGGACTGTGATCTGTGAGTGTACCCCTAAATAAGGAACCTTTCATTATAATAAATTCCAAGTTAGGGTGGGATTACTCTATTTGCTGTCACCTACAATGATCGAATTAGGACAACCCAAGGGCACTTTAAAATCTGCCATCCTGTGAGCAGGTGATAGACAGACAGGAAGGATGCTAAAATCAGGCTATAGTTCAACCTAAAACTTAGTTTTAGAGAACAATGCCTTTAATCCCATGATACACGCCAGAGGCAGATACAGAAGGGTCTTTGTGAGATTGAGGCAAGCTTGATCTACAGAGTGAATTCCAGGACAGCCAGTGCTATACAAGTCCTGTTTCAACAAAACCAAAAACAAAAAAAGCAAGAAAGCAAGAAAGGAAGGAAGGAAGGAAGGAAGGAAGGAAGGAAGGAAGGAAGGAAGGAAGGTAATGCAAAAAAGGAAAAAAGGAAAAAAGAAAGCCAAAATTCATGCCATAAGACACATTTCTTTTATCTGCTTTTAGCCATTATTCCCCCTCTCTTTAACCAGCATACTGGGAAAAAGAGTGCTTGAGCCAGGCTTGTTGGAGTTTCCATAGTGGGAGAACTTGCTCTAAAACTTCTATTTCAAAAACATTATGGGGGCATCCCCATATATATGTGTAACTTGTTGTCAATTGAAATAATGCTTCAATAAACATATTTTATATTTAAATGTAAATACAATGTTACAGAATTAGTCCTTGAGCAGTCTTCTCAAGTAACATTCTGTGATTGAGAGAATCCTATTTTATCCTTAAAGCAATCACAGCTCAGACTGTCTTAAAGATTGTGGACATTAGCAAACAGCAAGGAAAATGCAAACCTGCAGCAAGACAACTGACAACTTACCATATCAAGCAGCAGTATTCGCTGGCTCCTCAGAAACAGAACAATTTTCTGATGGACATACGACTTGAGGAAGGCTGTCAACTTGATTACTAGAAAGTGTTCCCTAAACTGAAAATAACATCAGAGCACAAATTCTGCCTGGACAGCTGAAATGACTGAATATTTTCTTACCAAAAGCTGATGCCAGGTAGCCCTTCACCCTGCCAGACAGGCAGCCTGCTGGGGGAAGCAGCAGGCTGCTATTGAAAGGACATACAGTGGAAAGACAAAAGGATTTCATAGAGGAAGAGGAGATTCAACAAGAGCCACATGCTGGGAATAATTCCTTCTTTTTTCTTCTTTCTTCCGTCTTTTCTTTCCAGTCTGAATGGATCTGACCAGGAAAGCACTTATTTCAACATATGTGAATTATGAATGGGGAAGAAGGGTAAGGATGAACAGCTACTACGTACATAGTTATAGAAATCCTGTATAAAGCTCATAGAGTCCCTGGCATTCTGCCAGTTGGGGTGATCACATCAATATTTATAACACATCACACCAGGGTGCCCATGTTCCCCAGCAGGAGTGATTAATGTGTGATATCAACACCTATGAAAAGACACATTTTATTTTGTCAACAAACAAAGCACACTGTACTCAGTCAGCTACATACCCAAACCGTTTATCTTATTAAAAAAAAAAAGAAAAAGAAAAAAATAATAAAGAAAAGAAAACAAAAAAATTCTATAGGTGGAGCTGAAAGGTAAATGTTGGAATGCAGTCAATTCCTTAAGTAGATTTCATCAACTGGGGGGTGGACCCATCTGTGTTCTGTATCAAACATGATGCAGCCTTTGAGGGAGGGGTCCAAGAAAAGTCTTGCTGCGTAGGGTTTTCAGGCAAGTATTTATCATTGAGAAACCAAGAGGAGATACAGGCAAGATTCTGAAGTTAACTGTCAAATGATATTACTAATAAAAACAACAGAAGGAGCTGAGGAAACTCTATTCCCGATTTCATATTTATTTAGATATTTTTATTGTGGCTGCAGCTGTCTTTGTTTTAAGACTCTGCCATGATAAGTGCTGTGTTAGTCAGGGTTTCTAATGCTGTGGTAAAAGAGCATGAATAAAAACAACTTGGGGAAGAAAGGATTTATTTGGCTTATAATTCTGCATCATAATGCATCATTAAAGGAAATCAGGATAGAACTCCAACAGGGCAGGAACCTGGAGGCAGGAACGATACAGAGATCATGGAGGGATGCTGTTTGATGACTTGCTCGGCCTGCTTTCTCAGAGAACCAAGGAACAGCTGCCCAGGAATGGGACCACCAACAATGGCTAGGCCCTCTCCCATTAATCACTAATTTTCAAAAGAAAATGCCCTACAGGCTTCCCTACAGCCCGGTTTTATTGAGGCATTTTCTTAGTTGAAGTCCCTCCTCTCTGATGACTCCAGCTTGTGTCAAGTTGACATAAAACTAGCCAGCACCAGTGGGGTGAAGTTTTGAGAGTTAGAATGAATTGCTGCAATAGATCCCTGTTGGCCCCACTAACAGGCAAACTTTATACAGTTGCTCATAAAAGAGACAACAAAAACCAATTCTTAGGCAAGAGTATAGTGCAGACTGTTTCACTGCACTGTGGAAATGAGTGAGCATGTCAAATAATGAAGGATCAGTACTTAGGGCTTCTGATGATTTAGATATCTGGATACTACTTGAGTGGGCCTGTGGATGCTATGAAACCAACCCAGCTACCTGAGTGCCAAATCTTCACTCCCAGAAATGAATACACCTGAGCTTGTCAAGGTCCACACAACTCCTAAAGAGCCTAAAGTATTCTAAAATTAATGAACTGAATATACCATCAAAATACTTGTGAAGCCAACAGGAACAGCTGGTTGTAATGTAGGTACATCAGTCCCAAAGTGAATACTTCTCTGTGTTCTTTACAGTAATCAACTCAAGAAAATGGAAAAGAGTACCAGCCATTAGGTTTCTGAAATTTGATTAGAAGATGCTGATGCCAATTAGTATGTGTATTGTTGGCATCTGGTGTTCTCAGTACTTTTCCTACATTATGTCATTTGGTTATCATTATCAACACACTATTTAAATTATATACTATATCTGTCTCAACCAGTGGGACATGAATGAAACTGGATCCACTCTGGAGGGAAGAATGAAAGGGACAAGAGACACAGGAAATGGACAGCAGCAAGTCCGTATTCTGATCAAGCTGCCAACTTTTTTTTTTCAGGAGCAAACAGGCAGTGGGGAGGGTAGGATGCTGGAATGTCAGGTCTGGAGACATCTGCTAGCTGATAGGAAGAAATAAGGAGATGCTGAGGGTCTGTAAATATTTACTAATAAAGGAAATGCTAATTACTTCGGGTGCCTGGGATCCACAGGTTTGCAGGGGATCTTAACTCACAGGGAGATAAGGGTTATCCTAGGCCCGGAACTTGCCCTACAGAGGCTTCTGAATAGCTTACTTAATTTGTGACTAAAATGGCTTGACTATAACCAAATTACAGGTCTTTGCTCCTGGCATGTATCCATTTTAGAGATGTAGACATAAAGACTTGAATGAAGCTGTGTGTCCAGGGTCTTCCACACAGTAAGCAGAATTTTAAAAGCCTTATGGGTTCTTCTGATACTACTGTTTTGTTTTTTTTTTTTTTTGGTTTTGATATTATTTCATCAATGACCAAGTATAGCGTATCCAATAACTTATTTCAATATATTATTATTTTCTCAATATTATTCTATATGCCATAAGAGACAGTGAGCCCTAACAATTTTTGACATGACCCTCATATGCTCATGTATATACATATATGATTTTTCTCCTAACACACACACACACACACACACACACACACATATATATATGTTAATGATTTGAGATAATACTTGAATGCTAACAGAAGGAAGCCAAGTGCCTGTCTGTTATTGCATATAGTCACACATTTGAAATTATAAATAGGGTCTTAAATATAATTCTTTGCATGGAGCTGGTGTACTGGGATTGAGCACAGAGTCTCTCACATGCTAGGCAAGCTCTCTGCCACCGGGCAACATTCCCAGCCCTTAAACATAGTCTGTCACTTACCTCTGTATGAAAGAGGCCTATTACTTAGCTTTGATGTCTATGCTCTGCCAATATATCTTCTATATCTCCTGGGCTCATGTACAAGCCTCTGAATATGTGTATAAACACAGGAAGACTTATTTCATGCCACAACTCTTCCAAATGTCAGGAGACACACAATGCAGCTTTTATTCACACCTACAAGATAGCATTAAAGACAAAAATGGGGCAGCAAGGTGTTTCTTAGGATTAGGAAGTTTTTTTTTACACTAAAGAGGAATAGCAATAAAGAAGTTAAGGGCTATAGAAGCAGATCCAGGGCATCTGAGGAAAGCAATGGTGTCCAGCAGAGTGGAACAGAGAAGTGGCAGCAGTTCAGAAAGAGCCCTCAGAGCCACATCCAGCAACTTCAGGACTACCAACCAGACAACAGACAGTCAACCCAGTCAACCCAACACAGACCTGATAGCAGATGTGATTTTGACTGTCAAGAAACAGCCTTTCCTCTCAGGCCTACCTCTGTAAGAGTCCCAGCTTGATTGCACATGGAATGTTTGATCACCTGCTGGTAGCCTCCTGCTTACTCCCAAACTCTCCCTACCTTGGCTCTATCCAGTGCTGTGGTTGCCTTTTTGTACTCAGTATTGGCATCCGAGTCTAAGTGCTCCATTTCCTTTAGAGACCTACACAAACAACTCTGCTTACGTACCTATTAGGCCTATGGCTGTGCTTTCTTTCCGAGTGCTCTAACCTCTAAAGGACAATTAGGTGAGTGCCAGTGGAGGTGGGAATTCTATAGCAGGCAGAATTCTGGAAGGAGAGTAATAAGTTACAACTGCAAATAGGCTAACTCCTTTTGCTTTTCAAAATGAAAAGAAGGGAATGCATTATCAAAGACAAGTCTTAATTATGGCATGTACTGTCATAGTTTTGGTATAAACATTTGTAAACAAGTACTTAAAAAGATTTTTCCAGTTGCCCCCAATAAGGATTGTTTTCTTAGCTCATAATCCAGAACACAATATACATAAATACTTAGCATGATGAACGAACACTTTAAATAAAATACATAAACACTCAGCAAGCTATGTGCCAGGCCAACTTTTTTTGAACCAGAAGACATTCTTTCAACCACATCAAGCCTAGTGAATGACTGGATCAGTGAGTGTAATATTTAAGATATGATCAGGGTACTATGGGTGAAACTATCATATTATGAGTAGCTAAGAAAAGCCAGGCCGAGAATCAGTGTGCCTATTTCTCAAATTGTAAATTTAAATATAAATTTGAAATAAAAACATTGCCTAACTATCCACAGAATTTGAGGTAACTTCTTTGAGGAATTTATTTTGTAGGTAACTGTCTTCCAAAGTACAGGCTACACTGAAGGAACAGCATATATAGAACAATCATTAAATTTTCACAGTGATGGGAGTTGGGCTAAACAGTATGAATTTTATATAAATCATGTGAATCTACCCAAGTTATGCTCTGTCAGGTTCATTAGATTTACTACTTTTCTCATCTTTAGTAGATGGCATTTAATTAATCTCTGAAATTCTTTCTTGTATCACACTAAAAAATGAATAAAATGCAGCTGGGTTTGTCTTTCTTATATTAAGAATACAACCCTAGATTGTTATTCTTGGGAGCTTGGTTATCCTTGTCTTTTGAAACTGTCTTTTGAAAAAGGCTCATGGGAAGCTCCAGCCACATGACTCTTTTCTAAGATTCTCCTCTTGATCTGGATCAGCAGGTTGATCTTCAGTGGCAGGTCTTGAGAGAGAGGATCAGGAGGTCAGAACACAAGGAGACAGGAAAGTTTAGAATTGGTAGTTCTTGCACAAGCTATGTACTGTGCCACTGCCAGTAGAACTTGTAAGAATTGCAGCATCTTATATACTATGTGCAGGAGGGGAAAAAAAGACAAAGAAATGAGAAAGTTAACCAAGCAACAGGGAGTATCTCCACTGAATTACAGACCAAGCACACAGCAGCCTTAAGACTGATAGCTCCCATGTCTTCAGGAAGTGGGGGATCCACTTCCAGAAAACTGAAATCTTAACTCCTTTAAAATCCTGGCCCCATTTTCAGATTGGTCTTGTCAAGTCTGTTCCTAGACTAGGACACAGAACTTGGTTCTTTTTGTTCTTTCAGCAGGACCTCTGAGAGAGTTTGGATTAGTCCAGCTCTCAACATTCTTGGAAATCCCAGAGACTGGAGAAAGGTGTCCCTTAATCTGAGTCTACTTAAAATATATAATCTTATTAAAAATTTACACTACAGACTTTAGGTGAGGAACTTACAGAAAACCATGGGTTTCTCCATATCTTGAAATAACCCTTCCTTAGAGATTCTTTGGTAATGGATATTGGCACTGGAAAGCTCTCAGAAAAAAATGACCATTAGGCAATGATCTCATGTTCACATAAAGAAAACAGCCAAAAGAAATCCCTGGCATTTTCCTTCTGGTTTAATAGAAACCACCTACATTTTCATCGTTATGTGATTTCCCAATCACAAACACTGCCATGAACACTGGTTTTCGCTATGCTATTTCTAATCACTGCTCATGAGTTAGAGTCCTTGGCTCTCCTTTGTCTACGGAATGTCTGTCTTTACTGTATGTTTTCATTTATGACAGGATATTTTTGAATTGATAGCAAATGTCTGTCGACCAAGAGCTATTTATTTTCAATTTATCTTTTCCTGTGCTTACAAAATGAGATGTCTTAAGAACATGTTGTTTCTGTTAGTTACCACTAGGTGGAAGCACAAAGTCTGAAGTGTTGAATCAATGTCTCTGGTATGAACTTCCTGAAAGGTAATGAATGGTCAAAGTGGTACATACTATTGTTGCTATGGCCTTAAATTCCATAAATCCTACTACCGGGATGATGCCAAGTTAATATATTGTTTTAACTCGTTAAAGATGAAACACACACATGCTATATGAATAAATGACAATAATAAAACCAAATATTCTTACTAGATCTGAATATATGTATTCATAGAAATATTGTAACAAAGAAGAAAATACTTATATAGCCCACCTATAGTCAAAAATAGTTTGTATTGTACTTTTTAAATTTGAAATTCCTTCAACAAATAAAAAAATGCAGTAGTGTTATTTGGAATTAAGATGGAAGGAAAGGACATTTGAATACAGAAGTCTGTTTTCTCTTCATGTCTGTGTTTTCATGCAGGTTACTAATATAGGCCCAGCCTCTCCTCACACTCTAGAAAATTCTATTCTCAAGCTCCTTTTGATAGGTTTAGATGATACAATTTATGATTAACACATAGAAGAAATTGTTGTGTCTTTTAAATTTTTATTGTGACTAGTGTGTTTGCATTAATGAATGTGTGAGACATGCCTGTGTGCATATATCCACAAGATGTTGGAGGAGGGACATTTTATGCACCAGTTTGAACATGGAAATCCCAGAACAACCTTGGGAACCAACCTCACATTCTACCTTTATGTGAGTTCCAGGCATGGAACTTGGGTCACCAGGCTTGCACAGCCAATGGCTCTGCCCACTGTTAAAGTTACACCTTTAACAAAGGAATTTCAAGTATTAATAAATTTGTGGAGAGAGGGTAGATGCTTTTCTCTTCAAGCCTGAAATCACACAAAGGAAGACT
This sequence comes from Arvicola amphibius, assembly GCF_903992535.2. Taxonomy (NCBI): domain Eukaryota; kingdom Metazoa; phylum Chordata; class Mammalia; order Rodentia; family Cricetidae; genus Arvicola; species Arvicola amphibius. The sequence goes on from NC_052047.1 coordinate 89,833,681, forward strand.
GGCTCATATTGAAACACAGAATGGATGTGATTGATTTTCTTTCCCTTCACAAAGGCACTATGACCAAGGCAGAATGATTGTCCCGGGATTTGTTATAACTTTAAGAAGGGCAGTTTAGTGTGAGATTTCTTAGCATGGTTGTAGCACCAAGCTTGAGAAGTTTCACTGATAGTAGTCCTAGAAGGAGGGAAAAAAAATCCCTGAACTTTTTACTCATGAAAGGAGATAATAATTCCTGAAATGGAGTTGGGTCTGAGTAGATAAACTGAGAAATACAAATGAAAGGAAGATTGATTTCAGCAATATCTGTGGTCCTTCGCCTACAGGAGCTTCTCAGAGTCCCAGCTTCAGGATGTGAATACATTGAAGTCCACGTTACATGGGCTTGGAAAGCAAAAATTGAGAATTAGTGAACAGACTCCTTAATAACTATTATTAATCATTATCCTATCTCTAACTAATTGGGGCAAGTATGTTTTGCTGTTGTTGTTTATACTTTTTCTTCTATTCCAGTGTATTCATTCTGAGAATCATTACTACATTTACAGGAAGGTTATCTTATAGCAAATAAAAACATTAAATTTGCATGCTAAATTTGAAATTTACCTCTTAAAAATTTCTGGTGTTGTGATTTTCAAAAGAGTAAGGCTTCATTTAAATAGCTATTTATTGGTATATGCTTGGGATCCAGTAGTTATAAGCAAAGGGTAGTGGAGGTACTGATAGTTTTTCTCTGTTTTCTGCTAAGTAGTAGCTGAGAGAGTTTACTACAGTTTTAATCTATAGTTGTCATGTGATTATTCCTGCTTATTTTCCTCTGTGATTAATTTATTATTGACAGTTTCTTTACTGATACATTTCTACCTCTGTTATTACAGCAAATGCCTTTTAAATTGAACAAGCTGTGAAAACACAAACTAATTACCACCTACCTAGGATTTCCAGATCTGTAAGTGCATTCATTGGCCCAATTGGTAATGTGGATAGGTATGAAATTTTAAGAGAATTGAAATTCTCTAATTTACCTATATTTTACTTTTACATTTTTCACCAAAATTATTTAACAACTCCAAAGGACAGATGTTGAGCATGAAGTCACCAGAGTTACCTAAGAAATATAGACTCCTATCAGAGCAAACATTATGTAGAAAAGTTCCTTCTCAAATGGAAACTTACAGGGATGGTATCATGAGAAGGTGGCATAGGGAACCAACTTAGTTGAGAGTAAACAGTTAAGACATCTCTGAAAAAAATCTGCATTTGAAGTATGGTTTTAAAAAGAATTTGCTAGATCAAAAGTAAGCAGAAGTTGGAGCAGAAGGACATAGAACAGAGGCTCTAAAGCAAAAAGAGCATGTCATATTTGATAACTCATCTTTGTTTCCCAAGGAAATGATACTGCCTTTAGATATGACATGTGATATTTGGTGGTTGGTCCAGCTGAACCCAAGAAGAAACCAATGACATGGTCATATTAATGTAATCCATTCACACTGCAATATTCATAAACCTGTAGGAAGGTTTTAGAGGAACACCAAGGATTTTGCAGTGAACCTGGCGTTGGTATCACCAAGATATACCACCTTTAGACCACAAAGGAGAAGGCAAATGATACTGTGTAGCCTGATCAAAAGTTTTATACAGAAGTGGCTGCTTTGAATGGAATAATGGACATGGCTAGCAAATACCAATTCTTCCCTTTCCTGTAATATGATGAGGAAGTTCACTGATTACCGTAACTAGAAACTCCAGATTAGAGAAGCTTCTTGATACCGCCATACAGTTAGGTCCCTTATACAGAGCATAAGATATGCAGTAATGATTGGTGGTGGATCTGGAGGAACAAATAGAAGAACCTGTGGCAATTTCCACAGCACCAAGGAAGATGCAGACAAATCATATTCTCAAAGCAGATAAAACTAGCAGTTCTCCATCTTGATAGCCATTCTTTTTATTTTAATTTTTTAAAAAAATTATACAGTCTTAATCTCTCTCTCTCTCTCTCTCTCTCTCTCTCTCTCTCTCTCTCTCTCTCTCTCTCTCCCTCTCTCTCTGTGTGTGTGTGTTGCATGTAAAAGTGGAGGCCAGAAGAAGGTGTTAGATATCCTATGACAGGAATTACAGGAGTTGTGAGTTACTTCACTTATGTGTTGTGCATCACATTCAGTTCCTTTTGAAGAACAGTATGTTCTCTTAACCACTGAGTCATCTCTCCAGTTCTATAATATACCTCTCTCTCTCTCCTTCTCTCTCTCTCTCTCTCTCTCTCTCTCTCTCTCTCTCTCTCTCTCTCTCTCTCTCTCTCTCTCCCTCCCTCTCACCATTGCCCCCTCCCTCCTTCCTTCCCTCCCTCACCCCTCTCTCTTTCTCTCTCTTTTTAGCTTTTCAAGACAGGGTTTCTCTGTGGCTTTGTAGCCTGTCCTTGAACTAGCTTTTGTAAACCAGACTGGCCTCACACTTACAGAGATCTACCTGTCTCTGCCTCCCAAGTGCTGGAACTAAAGGCATCTGCCTTCACCACCCAGCTGACACCCATTTCCTAAATAAGATTCCTCATATTCTTTCTTTGTGTGACCACATGGATGAATCACCTTTTTCTTTGCACAATGTTTTTATTTGCTCCCTATCACATATTATGAGGATCCTGTGATTATGTGTAGCTCTAGTGCTTTTTAGAAGTCTTCACATTCTGGTTGCTTTTTCTTATAAATCGGTAGTTCTCAATGCTCTAACACTTCAATAAAATTCTTCATCCTGTGGTGACTCCCCAGAATAGTTATTTTAGTCGCTATTTCATAACGCTAATTCTACTACTGTTAAGCATTATAATGTAAATATCTGTGTTTTCCAATGGTCTTACAAGACTCTTAAAAAAGAATCATTCTTCCCTAACGGGGTCACTACTCACAGGTGGATAACCACTACTTTAGATCTATTTTCATAGAATTACCATGAACATTCTCAGGCTACATGCATGTAAGATTCACCTGGGAAGCTTTCTGAAAGATATACCCTTGATTTCTGACCCTAGGATTCTGAACCTGATGTTTGGGCAAAGAGCTTTAGAATGTCTTAAATAAGAATTCTATTATGAATAATAATGAATGTGAAAAAATGGGTATCATTACATAATGATTTAAACAATACTTAATGTACGTATGTGAAGAAACATCATCTAATACCTCATAAATGAAAATTAATTCAAATAAAGTTTATACTAAGTAAAGCAAGTGTTCTCGATGCCTTTTTTTGCATTATTCTAATGCAAAGTCCACAATATATTGAGAAAATCTAGGATAGTGGTTACAATAAAAAAGGGCACATCAGTGAGTTTGTGCAGTTCTGAAAACAATAATGCACCCATCAGCATATTTTTAAATAGAAATGTTCTTTTTAAAAATGCATTTAAGGTCAACATGGGAAAGTACTATTGAATGACTTTTTAATACACAATTAAAGACTAAATGAAAAGAGCTGTACAATGGATCCTAAATTGTAAGTGATGTCCTTTACCACCTTTTCTATCTGGTTTTCTGCAAATAATGTTAGGTGTTTCCAAGCTGTGCTTTCTCTAAGCAGTGGGTGAATTTTAATCAGTGTTCAGAGACATTGAAGAATATGGAAGCATAAAGTGAGTTCTGTGGTTTGCTTTGCATTGTCAAACTAATATAGATACATATTAGCTATAGATGTAGATGATACAGATATCGATAATATTGATAAAAATATAAATATATACTAAACTCACAACAATGAGTGTCATATTTCCATTCAGTGTTCTATGAGTTACTTTAATTTCAGGAAAATGGTTACACATTTTTCCTTAGAAAAGAAAGAAAAAAATATTTTGGACTTCAATGCCATATTATCTCTTTCACAGTTAATCAATCCTTGGTTGCACCATGAAAGTAGCCATTAACCATTAAAACTTACTTTGCAATGAATGAACTTAATTTTATATCATTCTTCTAGTTCATTCAATATCATTTGATTTTTTTAATCATTTAATATTGTGAAAATAATTTTTACTCTATAAATGATAAAAATAAATATTTTTATAATAATATCTGATATTAAAAATTTTAAGAACACATAATTTATATGTATAGAACATATTATATATATATAATTCAGAATTTATATAACATATATATGTGTGTGTGTGTGTGTGTCTGTATTGCTATAGCTAACATTAGTTATTAGCGGTAGAACATCTAGAATTAATTTGGAGACAATGAGACAAACCTTGAGAATGTCTGTAAGGCAGTTTTCCAGATTGGTTAATTGCAGAGAGCTCACCATAAATATGGGTAGAGCAATCCATGTACTGGGGTCCTGTATTAAATAAAAGAAAAAGTAAGCTAAGCACCAATGTTCACTCCTCTCTGATTCCTGGCTATGGGTGTAATGTGACCAGCTGCCTCGGGCTTCCACCACAATGTCTTCCCAACCACAATTGTCTATACATTCAAACTATGAGTCAGAGTACAACTTTTCTCTCTTTAGTTACATTTGTCTTAATTTTTCATAGCTGTGAGCAAAGTAAGCAATACATTATGAAATAATACAAACTCTCAAACAATCCATGATAAATTTAAGTTTTACAAATGAGCCTTAGAGGAAACAAAAGTAAAAAAGAGAAAGCATGGACCACCTACTAACCTCCCTTCTTAAAAATGTTACAACATGCATTAGCTCTCCTATCTAAGCTTCACTTCCTTCATTTTTAATGGGCAGATGACTAACTACTTATGTTGATATTAAGGAAGTTTGAAAAAGTCATATAGAAATCTAAGGTTTTATACCATGACTAAAATTACATTAATAGCAATTTTTGAATGGAGATAACCTATGAGAAGGATAATACTCCTGTCAGAAGCCACAGGTTACTGGAACCTGTAGTATCAGATATGCATAACTTACTTTGAATTGTTGAGGAGGGTCCCAGAGACTTACCAACATTTCAGGCTATTTTGCCATTGCTCCTAGTTGCCCAATAGAACTTTGTGGTAAGACCTACACCTGAAAGCACCACACACTTTAATGAAGGAACACATAAAGAAATCAAGTTGCTACTGAGCTGGAACCTTCCTCTTTGATGGCTAGCTTTCACAGTGCTGGCAGGTATGATGTAGGCTTTTGGGTGAAAAATGTCATTAGTGTTAATGAATCATATTAACTACAATAATGACTGGTTTGTCAAAACATGCCCATTTTTACAATACTATAGAAATAATGAACTGATTTGTTAAATTATTATTACATTTAATGTATGTTTCATAGCAGAGAACCCAAAGTTCATACTATGAGGCTGGTCAGGAAGTTGTGTCTTGGGTCATTATAAAGCATAGGGAGAATCTGCTACTGTTAGTTTGCTAAGTGGACATAATATCAAACTTCCTTGCAAATATTTACCTTTATACATATAGCTTTATGAAACTATCTCCATTAATCAGATAATCTTTTGCCATGGGCATGGTTAATGTAAGCTCACAGATGGTCCAAGTACAGAGAATAAGTTATTGTGGAGTATTTATGCCTAAATAGACATCCATATCATGTATCCCTTCTCTAAGACTGAGGGAATATAGCAGAAAAGATGGTGTGAAGTTGGTAAGCTTCAGATCTTAGGGAGGACAGTTAAAGATCAGTATCTTCTGGACATGACATGACAATCATTAACACATAGCATTTGTCACCTGTACAAGATAAGGACTGTCAAAACTTCAGCATGGATGGGAGAGGAAGCATACTAGTACCCATACAGGGCCTCACCCCTCCGGAATGAATTATTGACAGATGAGGACTAATGTGGGAGAGCAATTTTTCTCAGGGCTGTGACTTCTTATAGGTTGCCTGTGCTATCACGAATAGTTCTACATCAATGAACATATTGGCAGCACTAACTGGACTCAGTTGATTTTTTTGTTGTTGTTGTTGTTTTCAGAAGTTATTTTTTTTTATTTTCAAAATATCTATGAAAATTTCTATGTTGAAGGCACTTAAGATAAATACTATGAAAATGGAAAAAAAGGAACATAAAATGGCCAATACAGGAAGTTTAAAAGATCCATGTATGGTAAACATCCGTCTAAAAAATAAAACAAAATTTCTTGTTTTTTTATTTATTTTTATTTTTTTATGAAAAATTTCCACCTCCTCCAGTTGGAAGGATAAGCAAAAGAACATATTGAGAGAGGTCTGGATAAGTGGAGCTGACTGATTGGATATAGATATGATAAAATATCTTGCATACATGTATAAAATCTGAAAATGATGAATAAATAGTATTTTGTGATTTTCTAATGGAAATAGAATGGCTTAGGAAAGCTAACCCTTAACGATGGCCTCTGTCTTACATTACAATATAACCACTGAATCTTCCATTTACTGCTTGTGTCTTCAAATTCTATTACTCAATATTAATTGTAGTTCTTATCCTTGGTCTTGCATTAGAATTTAATGAAGGTTTAAAATGTAAAGGCAAAGTTAAATCCTGGCCCAACTGGGAATGAGACAAAGATAGAGTATTTTCAAGTTTGCTAATGTACCACTAAGATCAAATCTGGCCTTCTTTAGTCTTGACACTATTTAAACTCGCATTTTTGTGAGGTCCTACAAACATTGTGCTGTTGGTCATTAGCTAAGCTGGACTTTATTTTTCTTGATCTTTAGTAGCCTTCGCTTCAGCTCTTCTTCTTATCTCACCACGTTTCCTAACATCTTACTGCCAATTCCTATCATGTCTCTGAGTCTTGAAATGCCATCACCTGCAATCTTTGCTCTCTTCTCCTCAACTGTACCTTACATTACACCAAGAATTAGAAATGTGTGTGGGAATGCTGGTACAGACAGATGTCTAAGCTGAGAAAAGTAAAATTAGGGACACAACAACATCTTTAGGAATAATGAGAGAAAGCATAAATTAGAGTGCTATGCAGAATTCTAGCCCTCCTACCTCAGGATAGAAGCTACTCAATACGAAGTCCCCCTAATGTTGAGCAAATGAGGGTTACTGAAGGGCAAATGGACCAGCCACATTGAAGGATGCTGCCCTCTGTATTCCAAGGATAGAGAGCCTGGAGTCACTATGAAAAGCAGAATCCAGAGATTCCTTCAGCGGGCAACAACTTATGTCTGAGTGATGGTTTACTTTTAATGTTTTAATAGTTTTCAAGTTATTAGACTATATAAAGCATCAAGTAGAATATTACTGTTGAAAAGTTTCATGTTCACTTTATTCATAAGATGTGAGAAGTGTAATGCCACTTGAAAAGGTGGAGGGACAGTTTGGTCATTTTTCTCAGCATTGTACACTCTACCATTTCTTGATATGTTTGCTGATTTGCATTAACTCTTCCTGTCCACTCTCCTTGCACACAAAGCTCCTTGACCTCGAACTCACTCTGACAGTATGAATGCTCCCAAAAGCCCAGTCCGACTCACATCAAACCCACCTAGCTCACGTGATGAACTTTTATAGGTGTCTTCTCTTCCCAGGCCTTCAGACAGAAAGGTAAGGTGAAACCTAAGTTACTAAAAGGTAACTCAAAACTAAGGAATCTTTGATTGACACTGGATCAATAAATCTGGTATTCAGGTGTACGGCGATGGCCCATGGACTTTGTATTAAATGTAGAAGTGGTGGTGGCCAAGATGCTATTAGTTAATATTATCTCAGAGTCTTGACACCATATGACACCATATCACACATCTCATGGATTTTAATATTAGATAAAGTCTGCTAACTCTCATGTGCTTATGGTGCTTATGACAAGACACTTTTTACATCTTCAGAATTATTTCTTCTGACATTGTAAGGGACAGTCTCTTATGTCTTTTTACCCTTTCTCCTGACATATTACCTTTTCCTCTTTTAACATGTTCACTATTTATCTCGTTCGTTACATCTTTAAGAGAATTGGCAAAACTTTACTTTTCAGTAATCTAAAGATTGAAAATCCATTCCTGAATATATCTCTAGACAGCTAGGTGAATAACAAATTTAAAATGAATACACCATTTCCTTTTTTGTTGTTTTGTTTTTGAAGCTAAAAAAAAACATTGTTTAAAGGCAATATATGGTTTAGTAAAAATTCTCTGCTTGCTGCTGAGAGCCAAGCTTGCAAGAAACATGTAAACAACTTAGTTGATATATTTGTCTTGTCTTGACCTTTATGAGGATGTCAACATTGCTTTTCTTATTACATTTTTGAGGAACAAAAATAGTTTTAAAATCATAGGTAAATGATTTTAGAAAAATAGCTTACTTATTATCTGTTCTTTATAGTTCAAAGAGGTATTGGAATTATAAAACTATGTAAATCATGGTAATGATGTCTTAAAATACATTTTCATTATTAAGAGGTCAATTAGAGCAGTCCAAATATTGGTGGTCTTGCTACTGCTAAGTTTCTATCAAGTCTCAGATCTTACAGATGCGAAGTTCTACAAATGAGCAGAACACCTTTAGAAAAATGAAGCAAAGAAAAAAATCACAAAATTCAGGAAGAAAGCTTTCCAAAAGTGAACAAGCACTGATACTTTCTTTTCCTCTAAACCCTGGAATAAGGCTGCTCATGATAATGAAGTAAAAAACCTCTTAATTTTGATTTTGTAATAAATGAATTTTACTCTCACACTCTTAGGGTTTTCAGATAAATCTGAGAATTAAATTGGTGCAAAGCAGATTAGCTGAAGGAAACATATAAATTTAATATAAGTTTTATGACTCTGCACACCTCCCCAAAAGTGGGTAAACCCAAATGTTTTCCTTTAAGGTAGAGAAAAGAGGGGCAGTTGTTTAGACAGTACCTAAAGCATATATGGGGACTAAAGAAAAATTAGACTTAAGAGGTCCTATCCTCTTTATGATTCTTCACTGGCATATGCTTGCCTTCTTGTAATATTTGAGAACATTTTTCCATGAAAGATTCGTTTTTCAAAAAATAAGAATGCACTTCATGGCCTATTGTTATCCGAATGACCTCAATCCAAAGCAGTCATTAAACCAAATGATATATTTTTGGAGATCATATTCCACCATCTTCTCCCATTGTCATTAACCAGAGGGTCCTGAGACATGTTTAATATGTATCCTGATTTTCAGTAAGCACACTTCCATTTAGCTCACTTACTCTGGGAAGGTCAGAGGAACAGAGGGATCACATCAGCTGAATGGCCTGAATAGACTGGCCATAGGATCCTGGCCTCATGCCACTATGTCTCCTAGAGACACAGACTGATAGGTTATCCAGGCTCCCCAGTGCACTGTACACAAGACAGAAAGCACCTAGAGATTAGGACTCACAGAACTGTAGTCATCTGGAACTAGGGAAATCAACATCCCCCAACAGCAATAGATGAAGATGAAAACCAAAGCTAATGGACAATGCAAATATTGCCTCACACTGTGATAAGACATTCCTAATTCCATGGCTGCCCACAGGGAGATGTTAAGACTGATGATTGAATCCCACCGCTTGAGACAGTCAACAGTAGGAAAACAAACTCTGAGGATGCATCTCATACTATTTTATTAGAAGAAGAGAGAAAAGCTTCAAGTTTTCACATAACTCATTTGAATATCAAAGTAGAAAGAAGAATTTGCCTATTTACTCTGCTTCCTAGCAGGTCGTATCAGTAAGTTTGTGCTTAATCTGGAAGAGTAGTTATTTAAAACCTTATGACACAATGATGTTCCACTAGAAATGATAGCAAACCGGTCAAGATGCCCACCTTTTCACCACCTTTCTGCAGTTCTCTCAGAGCCTACACTTCTATGGGCATAGCTGGTGATATGCACATGCTTCATTGGGACAAATTTAAGAGCAAATATGAGGATTTCAATGACTTCTTTAGACTACAATGTTGGTACTTGGTCTAAATCAAAGCCACCTTTTCTACCACTCAGTTTCATTCTTCATGATGTTAGTCCATATGACATCTGTGCATACCTCCCCTGGAACAACAGCAAGCAAAACCACTCTAGAAAAGTGCAGTTCCCTAAATGAAAGAGGAAAGCTAGATGTTTGATTTCGGCATGGGTTAGAAATAAAATCATGTTAACCTTACACAGTAGAATGTTTATTGCACTTGGTATCCAGATAGCCTAACTCCTGGTCACTTGTAGTCACAATTATCAAAATAATAAGTGTTTAAGTCTAATTTTTGTGGTTTGCTGTTTTAGTAAAATTAGAAATTGAAAATTCTTACAAGGTTTATAAAATTTTAAAAACAAGAAAAATAAATTTCTAATGAACAGATAAAGAAATTAAAACTAAATAAAGCCATGACACAAATGGAAAATTTTAAAGTATGGTATTATCATATGAAAAAATGACCAAGGTTTCATCAAAGACAACAGTATTACAAAATCAAACATGTTTGTTTCACAGTAGCATAACATTCAACTCAAACCATTTGAAAATATTTGTAAAATACACAGAAATTCAAAATAGAAATATATGAAAATATGGAGAAGGTATATAGAAGATTTATAGTAATAAATTCTGGTTCCTTAGATTTACTCATTTTAATGTGATATATTAAAATATGAAATGACATAAATAACCAACATGTATTATAAATTTTATGCTTCATGGATAGATAAAGATTAAAGATATGATAATGTAAAATATATATGAAATATACATTAAAATATACTAAATTAGATAAACATATATAATCATGTCTAAGATTGACTTTAGAAGAATATTAATCATGAAAATTATCAAAGAATCAAGCTAGTGGTTAAAATACATTTCCTTACCTCAATACTAATGGCTCAGCCACACCTATTCCACTAGCCACCAGTGTGCATAAACACATGCATGTGAACATATGACGCCCCAAGTGCTCAGGCCACAAAATCTTTTTTTTTTTTTTTTTTTTTTTTTTTTTTTTTTGAGACAGGGTTTCTCTGTGGCTTTGGAGCCTGTCCTGGAACTAGCTCTTGTAGACCAGGCTGGCCTCGAATTCACAGAGATCCACCTGCCTCTGCCTTCCAAGTGCTGGGATTAAAGGCGTGCACCACCACTGCCCGGCTTCAGGCCACAAAATCTTAAGAAAGGTTTTAAACATAAACCTCTAAGATACATTTAAGCCTATATGGCGTACTTATTTCTGTGCCTCAAGCAAAATTATCAACTCAAATAATCTACATTTTAAAAGAAAGAGAATCATCAGATAAACAAAAAAATGTATCTCAGTTATCACATGATCCCAATGTAGGCCAAATTTTCTACCAGAAAGCTTCTAGAAACTATAAACAAATTAAGTAGTCAGGCATGATACAGAATCAGTTTACACAAATCAATAACTATTCTATACACCAATGAAGAAGGAGATCTTGAACACATCATCTAGGATATAGCTGTTAGAAAACTAGACACAGTAAAGATTTTCCTTTCTCTGTGAAGGAATAGATACCCCGGATCCACACTTAATAGCATCTATGACCCAACATGAAAGTTTCTTAAGGTCAGAAGTTGTACATAATATGTATTTTTGTTATAACTTCTGGTTTTATTTTTATCTGCATTTATAAAATTAACTAAACAAGTCAGGCATGGTGACACATGGCTTTAATTCCAGCACCAGGGAGGCAGAAGCAGGCAGTTTGTGGACAGTCTGTTCTACATAGCAAGTTTTTAGCCAACTGGGACTACATAGTGAGACCTCAGATAAGAACAAAATTAAAACAAAACATTGTTCTTTGGAGGGAGAGAAGCAACAAAATAAAGAGAGGCCTGAAAAGGAGGAATGGGAAAATGGAAAGGCAAGTCCTACTGTTTGGTACACTGAGAAATTTTTGTTGCTTTAATTAATTGAATAGATGACACAATCCAAGCAGAAGAAGAGTGAGGTGTGCAGGTGTCTTACTGTTTCTGCAGCACTGATAATGGAGGAGGCTTTGAATGTGGTCCGCTTCAATCTGAGACATCAGCATAAGAACGTGGGAATGATCCTCACCACATTTAGTCCTCATCGTTATTTTCTTTAAATGGAAAAAAATAACTTTTGACAAATGGTCATAACAAATAAACATAACCCACTTCTGATTACCAAATTAGCTTTCCAAAGCCGTCCTATGTAAGATATTTCCCTAAAAAGTGAAAGCATGCATCTATCCATGTAAAACATTAAAGGCTTATGGAAGCTTTTCGGTTGGTCTCGGTGATTTCTCCTGCTTTTGTCCTGTCTCTGTCAGGCCCCCTACAAGTGAGAATACACTACAGTCTAGCAAGACTTAATTTCTGGGGTTGGCAGGTTCAAGTGGAAATCCTGTAAAGTATTGTTCTTTATGTAAACCCCTGTTGTCCATCTTGCTGTTTTTTAATTACCAGTAGCTTCTACTTGGGGAGGATTAGTGGGCTATTGTTTAATGAGACGCTTACCCACCCCTAGAGTGCTCCAGGACACTTGAGCTGTTTCTGTGTATTCAGCACCCCCTAGAGGCTTTTGTTTCTATACACCATGGTGAAATTTTTCCAAATTTCGTTTGAATATTTCTAAAGATTTTATGCGTTTGAGAAAAAAAGACAGAAAACTGTCATCTCTGAGATTGTTGATCAAGAGAACTATTGCATCTTAACTTTTATGCTATATATTTTTTTAAAATTTTGAATCCCATAGCAACAAATAATAAATGTACACTGCCACCAAGGAAATTATTAGGACTCTCCTGGGAGCTCTTAGGCTGGTTGGGTGAGAATTAATTTTAAGATGTACAGCTTCCAAAAGAACAGGCAGTGGGCCCATTGGGAAGTGCCTAATCCTATGAGTTCTGTTTCTTATGTTTTGGGAAAGTACAAAAGGTGGGGCATAAAAGTCCAAATTGCTTTCTGAGTAAATATTAACAAATAATATCACTATTTTGTGTATTACCCCCTAAGATGTGTCTCATGGTGGCTTACCATCTCACTTCTCTCTAGTGTTCTGAGAGAAATGGGTAACAAAGGTTGCAGCAGAAAACCAATCATGTGAGCCCACAAAGTCCCACATAGAAGTCCTTCTGTGTCTGCAAATGAGAAGGAACTAACTGGTCAGCCTTCTTGGAGACAGGTGTGTGTATGCAATGCTCCACTATTGAAGAATATTTACATGATAAACCATTCAAGCTCAATAGTGTCACAGTAAAGAGGCATGAGGACCACATTCCACTTACAAGTTTGCTGTATAGTAGTTATATATTATTCCACCAGAAGCACAAGAGGAAAGGAGGAAAAATGGAAAAGGTGATATTCTCCCTGACGTTAGTCGTTTCCCTCCCACAGCCTGACCTCATATTAATCTTAAAATCTCTCCTGAGGAGCCTGTGCTCATAAACTCCTACTCCTCCTTCCTCTCAGCTACTGAAATGATGTCATAGACTGTCCTGTGAATTACTGAGATCATCATAGCTTTATGATGTGAGGTATTTGTAATGCACTGGGTCAGTTACTTTTGTGTAGATATAACTAAATACTAGACATGCACAGCTGAAAGAAGGAAGTGGTTACCACGGCTCATATTTTCAGAAGCTGACTATTATTACATGGAGGATATATCAGAGCAAACAGTTCACAGAATAGATCGAGAACTCAGAATGGGAGATAGATTGCCTGCAATGACACATCCCAGTTTCATATTTCTCCAGCTGGCCCTTTCTGTTCTTGTCTGGGTGTCATTATATTATGAATCTGTCATAAAATGATAGCAAGAACTGTGAAAAGGGACATAGATTACCTGCAATGACATATCCCAGTTCCTATTCCTCCAGCTATGCCTTTCTGTTGTTGTCCATAATGCCATAATACTATGAATCTGTCATGGGGTCAACCTATTCATTATGTCAGAGCCTTCATGGTCTGTCTCAGGAAATACCTTCAGAGATATACCCAGAAGCATGTATGTAATCCTGTATGTGCTTCTTAACCCAATCAAGATGAAAATCAGTATTATTCATCTCACATACCTTTGCTGTTCAGCGTTATGTACTTTTAGCTATACTTGGTGTTTTCTGAAGTAAAGGTTACGGTGCAGCTAGTAAATTAGTGGAATTCTATGAAATTGTAAGATGGTGATTGTGTCAAGGATGCAATAGTTCAAATTTATTTAACATAGAAATTAAAAATAAGAGTCTTGAACAGGGTTTCAATTTGGAGGGTATCAATATAGTCATAACCTATACAGGAATGGGCTATGTAGATCTCAATAGCAAGTGCAGGAATAAAATTCCGTATCCAGTCTGGAATTCCCACTATAGGTGTCAAATGATCAGTTCTTTATTAGACAGAAGCTGGGAATCAGGATAAAACATTAAGTTAGTCAGAATTTCACTTACAAAATCAAGAGGAATTTCAAAATTTCAGGTTCCAGAACAATGTTCTTAAGTATTTTTCAAAAAATTATGCAAATGATATGTTAAGCACATACATTATACATGTAACTCTAAAACTAAGATGAAACAGTTTGCATCTCACATCTTCTTGATAGGCTATAAAACAGCTTTAGTCCCGTTAGAAGATTTTTTTAAAATGTGATGAAGTGTTCACTTCATTTTAATGTGATATGATGTGCTGAATATCAGCCAGACAGTAGTAGGAAAATCATTTTGTGACTAAGTAAGTTACCATTAAGAAAATTATGTTCTTTATGTAGTAAAGGACGCCAAATTCTTTATTAAGTTGAGCTAGTCAAATAAAGTAAAAACGGAAGAGTAAGGGTCATAAAAGAATGGCATGCGTACTGCAAATTCCAGAGTGTTGCTGGGGGTCTTCCTTCTGGAGTGAGTAGGCGAGATGCACAGATAAGGAGGAGTCAATCTGAGGTTGGGGAGAGGAGGAAGGGCTATATTTCTGAAGGCTCTACTAACCAGATTGAAAACCTTGGGCTTCACTTGGGGGCAATGAAGTCATTGGTGGTTTCCATAGTGATTCATCATGGTCGTCAACTTGTTGCATCTGTGAACAGGGAACCTCAATTGAGGAATTGCTTCCATGAGATTGACTGAAGGACATGTCTGTGAGACATTTCTTGATTAATGGTTAATGTGGGAGGAATCAGCATACAGTGTGAGGTGTCCTTTGTACAGGTGGTCCCAGGTTATATGAGAAAGCAAGCTGAACAAGCCATGCAAAGCTAGCAGTATTCCATCATCTCTGCTTCAGTTCCTGCCTCCAGATTGCTGCAAGGCTTCCCTTGATGTTGGAGTATAACATTCTAGTCAAATTAACCCTTTTCTCCTAAGCTGCTTTTGGGAAGTGTTTTATTATGACAACAAAATGCAAATTAGGACAGTTTCTAAACAGAAGGTGGCAGTCACTTTAAATCAGAAGGATATGTTCTTACAGAATTTTAGTGCTACCCCTCTGGAGTAACTATACAAATACAGAAAAGATTGTTGACTTAAATCCTGTGATAAACACTAAATCTTTAAGACACTTGGACTCTTTCTTCCCTGAAGTGTAAATACAACCCCACCTTTGACCACAGGCCATTTGTTCTTCCTTTCTTTCATGGAACCAGGAAAAGCCTACTTAGAAAAAAAACAAACATGTCAGGGCTGGGTTTTCAACATTCTCCAGTATTTGCGCAATTGTTTAACTTCAACACTACATATTGGTGAGGGAAAATGAAATTTAAAAAGTAAGAGCAAGATGAGCAATTAGTATTAATTAGTATTAATTGCTCTTTTTCCTACAAATAGCTCATACTGAAAAAACATGTCATCACATAAGCTGATTGTACACCAACAGCTTTTTTGAATGTTATCAGTTTTATATTTACAGAAAAAAATGAACATCATTTTATTTTGTAAAAGAAGATAAATTTGGGGAAACAGCTTTTCTTGAGGAGATAAAATTGCATTGGGTTTTTGGTTTTGTGTGGCTTTCTGATTTGGAATGGACTGCTTTCACTTGGCCCTGTTTCCTGACATGAAATGAATCTTGCAGATGAAGCAGCCATGTGGTCTGTGAGGCCCAGATATCATATGTTGTCTTGTAATTGCTGTCAATAGCAGCCCCTCATTGGGTCTTAGTCTTTTTATCACTTGCCACATTTGTACTGAAATTTCAGATCTTTGCACCATAAAATTCCTAACACGTGACTATGAAACATGACTATGATTTTAAAACCATTTGCCTCCTTTTCTAGTAGCAGTGTAGTCCTGTGGCAGAGAATGCACTAGACAATCATTCCTACCCAAGACTAAATATCTTTCTGCCTGAAGCAAAGTCTGAATTAACACGTGATCCAGGCATAAACCACAGGCCAATAACAGATCTTCATTTTTCTAAATTAAAATGATAAGATTATTTTCATATAATTACTGTAAAACTAAAGTGTGTATATACTTACAAAACATTAGAATGCTTTGTTCTTGCTAATAGTAGTAGTAATTTAAAAATCATTCACTTTGTTTTCTCTCCAAACTTAATATCCCCACCCATGTGGGTTGGTTTTATAAGTATTAAATAAAGGTTTATTCGTAGACTGTTTAGTGTAACATGACTGCATTCCTTCTTCGTAAAGAGTTTCACTCTAAATAAGATGCAACTTTGGTTTCACAGTCTAGGGCAGTTTTAGTCTCAAAATAACCACAGGGCATATGAACTGAAATATATACATCTGCTCAAAGTGCAGAAGGGACTTCTTTAGTTTCATGGTCACTGACTAGAATCCTGTTCATTTATTTTTTTCTTTTCATGTGTTTTGTTTTTGTTTGGTTTGGTTTTTATGTTTATTTGCTGAAAAATTCTCATTAAGTAGCCCACCATTATGTAGCCGGGGCCAGTTCAGAACTCACAGACTTTCCACCTCCCTCCACTTCCCAGGTATTGGGGTCAAAGGGTCAAGTGCTTATCTCTCCTAAGTCTTCTTGTCTTCCAGACTTTGTCTTCTTACTTGGATAATGAGCAAAGTTTGCTAATGTGTCTGGGAAAGGTTCTGCACTGCTGGAACTCAATGAGCTTATGGGAAAATTAACACTCCCAAATGTTCAGCTCAGTATATGGGGGTGTAGTAAGCTATACTGTGATCCACTTGCAAGCCGTTTCTCAATTATTTCCAATTCTGGACACAGTTCCTGTTACTTTCTAACCTCAGTTCAAGGTCAGTTTGAAAACTCTTGGTTGTGAGCAGCGTGCTGGCAGCATCTCAGAGTATGCACATGTTCTATTGAAAGGGTGGAGGGTGTGGGGGGCATAGGAGCTTCATGTGCAGACTCATCTGGAATGGATTTTGTGTACATGCTATAGCAGGAATGTGGTCCTATCAGAAATAAATGTGGGCAGCAGATACTGATACAGGGGATGCTCTACATTCAGCATTCAGAGTTCGTCAGGATAACCGATGGCTCTCTGCATTCGCCAAAGCAAAACTGGGAGTTGAATAAGCTAAACTACGCATAAAAATGAACTTTTCTACATTTTTTTTTTTGGTTTTTCAAGACAGGTTTTGCTGTAGTTTTAGAGCCTGTCCTGGAACTAGCTCTTGTAGACCAGGCTGGCCTTGAACTCACAGAGATCAGCCTGCCTCTGCCTCCTGAGTGCTGGGATTAAAAACATGCGCCACCACTGCCCTGCTCAATTAGATGTGAAAACAAAACTGTATTTTCACACATAATAAGTAATGCACATTTTAGAATCTAAATTTATTTCAATTTTAATTCTTCAATTTACCCTAATTTTGAGTTTTTTGTTTTTTTTCACACAATGTAATCACATTGCCTCATATTTACAAAATATTTGATTTTTCCATTTCATAGTTTATACCACATGCACCCTGCTATTTTCCTCCCACTCTCATGTCCCCTTTCTACTTTTCTGGTTCCTGTGGTAACTCCATCCTGGGTACTCACATCTGAGGACCTGAAGTTATGACCACAGTAAAGATAGCATATGATGTTCTTCTTTCAAGGCAGAAGTTACTTCACTCATTATAATACTTTCTATTTCCTTCCATTTACCTATAAACTTCATTGAAGATGGAAGTCACAAAATGATCCCACATCAGTTCATAATTATGAATAATAAAAGAGTTATTTATTTAAAGGAAAACTTATAGATCACTGTCCTAGATAACAGTCCTCTGCACGAACAGGAACAGAGTCGAGCAGCTGGAAGCAGGAGCCAGAAGCAAGAGAGCAAGAGAGCTGACACACACTTTACAACTGCTTTTAGAGTATCAGAGACCATGCCCAAGTGGGCTGGTATCTTAAAGGCTATTGGCTGAAGGAGTGGAATGTGCTCCCACAGCACTTTATGATTTCACTTTTCTTTTTTTTTTTTTTTTTTTTTTTTTTTGGTTTTTCGAGACAGGGTTTCTCTGTGGCTTTGGAGCCTGTCCTGGAACTAGCTCTTGTAGACCAGGCTGGTCTCGAACTCACAGAGATCCGCCTGCCTCTGCCTCCCGAGTGCTGGGATTAAAGGCTTGCGCCACCACCGCCCAGCTTCACTTTTCTTTAAAGATGTTTATGTACCTTATTTTCATTATCCACCCTTCTGAGGAAATTTTAGTTCTTTACATTTCCTGGCTGATATGGATTGAATAGAGCAACAATAAACATTGCTGAGCAAGGATCTATCAAGTAGAAAGGGCATATGCCAAGGAGTGGTATAGCTAGGTCATACTGTAGATTTATTTCCAGTTTTTTTTAGGATTCTCTATAATGATGTCCAGAGTGGCTACACCAATTTGTTTACCCAGCAACAGTAAATGAGGATTCCTCTTTCCCTACAACTTTGCCAACATCTGTTGGTTGTTTTCTTAATATTAGCCATTCTGATTGGGGTGAAGTGAAATTTTAGCAATCTTTAAAAAGCACTTCTTAGTCAATGACCAATAGATTCCTGGATTACTAGCACTTTTAAAGCATGTAAATATATATAAAATTGCATTTCCTTAAGTTTTCCACTAACTGTTCATGTGAGTCACTGGAATATGAACAAGATAATTATAATTTATATAGGTTTGGCTTTTTTGACAAGATGGCACTACATAGCCCTTGCTCACCAGATGATCAGTGTCCCTCAATCCTTGAGCTTGCAGCAGTCGTCCTGCTCAACTTTCCAGGTGCTGAGATTGTAGGTATGCACTACCACATCTAACTAGAAAAAGATAATTATAATTCAGTCTATAGAATAATAATGGAGAGTACCTATTAACAATAATATTAATTATAGTTTTGTTTAATTAATCCTTTACTATGTAATTCTCTTATTTTTTCATTGGTATCCTAACAATTACCCAATGAGGATAATTACATTATATTTTATTGTTTCATGTGATCTCATAAGAGTTATAAAAAGCAAAAGAGTTTTTAAGGTGATATAACTATTTAAGAATGTTAAGTAAACTCTTGAACCTTGAGTTCAGATAACATTACAGAAGAAGCAGAAAGACTGTAAGAATCAGAGGATCAGGGAGTTTACTATGAGATTATTTCTCCCAGTAATAGCAATAGCTATACCTATAAAGTCTCACAGACAAGAGCTGAGCAAGGATAACATCAAAGAGCATGCCAAACCACACAGGAAAAAGCCCACAAGCCTTCAACCTGAACAAACAACTACAAACAACTGAGAAAAGCTGGTAGCAATAGAGATAGTCCTCCCTAGGAAAGAACAAAATTGGTTGTCCAGTATCAAAGTACCACATGAAAATCACACATGCAAATAACATTATATGAACACAAAAAGTTATATTTAGGATATATATGTTTATATAAATATATATGTATATACAATAACAACTGATGAAGACAGAGGCCTTGAATTTGAAGAAAGTATGGAGGAGTATATGGGAAGGTTTAGAGGGAGGAAAAAGAAGAAAGAAACATAATTAAAATAAAATCTCAAAAATGAATAAGAAAAAATAATGATGTTATAATCCAATATTTTAGTCTGACTCCAAATCATGTGCTTTTATTAACTCATGAATCTCAATCCAGAATGGAGAACGATGCCTCCCTTCCAGAAAGGTGATGCACATAACTTGAAGGATAGAAGCTAGCAAGGTGGTTTGCGATAGGAAACAAAGGGACTGAAGAAGAGTGTTTTAGGAAAAGAGAAACGAAAATGGTCTGAAAAAGGACAAAGAACCTGCAGAATCTTGACACCAAAAGTAGGCCAGTAGTTCCAGATGTGGATATGGGAACAAGGAATTATATATCTTAATTAAGGGAGCCATTCTAGGGTTGGCAGAGACTTGACTCTAGAGGGGTTCCCAGGTGTCCAGGAAGACGCCCCCAGCTAGGTCCTTGGGCAGCTGAGGAGAGGGTGCCAGAAATGTCCAGATCCTATTGCCATACTCATGAATATCTTGCATATCACCATAGAACCTTCACCTGGCATTGGATGGAGAAAATGACAGAGCCCCACATAGAAGCACCGGATAGAGCTCCCAAGGTCCTGATGAGGAGCAAAAGGAGGGAGATCGTGAGCAAGGAAGTCAGGACCGTGAGGAGTGCGTTTACCCATTGAGACGGTGGGACAGATCTAACGGGAGACCACCAAGTCCAGTTGGAAAGGGACTGATGGAACAGGGGACCAAACCGGACTCTCTGAATGTGGCTGACGGTGGAGGAGGACTGAGAAACCAAGGACAACGGCGATGAGCATCAACTCTACAGCATGGACGGGCTCACTGTGAGCCTTGTCAGTTTGGTTGCTCACCTTCCTGATCTTAGGGGGAGCTGGGAGGACCTTGGACTTAACATAGTAAAGGGAACCCTGATGGCTCCTTGGCTTGGAGAGGGGCGGAGTGGGGGTATGGGTGGAAGGGAGGGGAGGGAAGGGGGAGTAGGAGGGGAGGAGATGGAAATTTTTAATTAAAAAAAGGGCTGGGCGGTGGTGGCGCACGCCTTTAATCCCAGCACTCGGGAGGCAGAGGCAGGCGGATCTCTGAGTTCGAGGCCAGCCTGTTCTACAAGAGCTAGTTCCAGGACAGGCTCTAGAAACTACAGGGAAACCCTGTCTCGAAAAACCAAAAAAAAAAAAAAAAAAAAAAAAAAAAAAAAAAGAAAGTGAAGAACAAAACAGAAATTTTCTGATGACATGAGCCTCTCAGAGTCCACAGGATATGCTGAAGAGTTTATGATTAAGCCCCTTTTGATTGGATTCAAGGCTCACTCCATCAGCCTGACCCCTTGCCTGACACTGTTAATAAGGTCAAGAACCTGAGACTAAACAGGCCATGGTTCAGGAGAAAATACTACTATTATTTTGCTAAATTGCACAGGTTCTCAACCTCTAGGTTGAGGCACCTTTGTGGGTTGAACTACTATTTCACAGGGTGACCTAAGACCATTGGAAAACAAGATATTTACTTTATAGTATCAAATTACAGTTATGAAGTAACAATGGAATAATCTGTTTATTAATAATACATGAGTACTGTACTAAAGGGTTGTAGCATTAGAAAGGTTGAGAACCACTGTGCTAAAGGAACATAGCAATAAAATGACTTCTATTGACATACTCAACCCTCATCAGCGAAGTTTCATTCTTTCAGAGATCCACTACTGGGCAAAGTGCAGAGAATGAGTGACTTTGAGGCATTCAGTCCTAAGTGGACTGTTTTCACTGAAGCCCTCCCCTCAAGTGATGTGGGAGTCCCCTCTGTATGTTGCTTTCTTTGGCTAATGAATAAAGGAACTGCTTTGGGCTTGATAGGGCAGAACTTAGGTAGGCAGAGAAGACAGAACTGAATTCTGGGAGCAAGAAAGCAGAGTCAGGGAGAAGCTATGGATTCTCTGCCTGAGATGGACACTGGTTAGAATCTTTCCCAGTAAGCTACTGCCACATGGAGATATACAGATTAATAGAAATGGGTTGTAAGAATTAGCCAATAAGAAACTAGAACTAATAGGCCAAGCAGTGTTTTAATGAATATAATTTCTGTGTAATTATTTTGGAACTAAGCTAGCTGGATGACCAGGAAGAACAAGCAGCCTCTCCCTACAACACTCAAGGCTCAGGGAACCATGTGGAAGAGGGGCAGAAGCTGTGAATACCTCTAAAGAGAGAACATCTTCCAGATATAACAGGGCTGGATCACATACAAATTCACAGAGACTGTGATAGATGCATAAGACCTGCACAGGTTCAAGCCAGAAAAATCCCACCACTGAGAAAGGGAAGCAGACACAAAATAGCTCCCCTAAGCAAAAGCTATTTGTAATTTTGATATGTAATGGTAAAGAGATCATGAGTTTTCTTCAATAGAGTGATACTGAAAATAGCAACTATACCCATGGGCAGGCCCATGCCTGCCATAGTTAACCAACATAAAATGGGGCTCATTGTGTTTTTATGCACTTTTCATTTTGTTTGCTATTTTTTGTCTCATTGGGTTTTGTTTGTTTGGTTTTGTTTTGTTTGGAGGTTGTAATTTTTAGTTTGGAGTTTTTTGAGAGAAGGAAAGAACATTAAGTTGGGTGGATAAAGTGGAGGAGAAGAACAGGCAGAAGCTAGGAGAGGGGAAAGAGTATTATCATACATATTATAAAATGTATGATTTTTTTTAAAAAAATTAAGATCCATAGAATGAGATGAAGATGGAGTAGAGAGGAGTACATACATTTTCATTTAATTGCATGTGGGAAATAAATCAGATACAAGACAAAGAGATATTCTGGAACCTGCTATATACTCCAGTAATCCTTACTCCGAATAAGGAAACAGAGAAAGATTAGGAATTTGTTAAACATAATTACAGTAACAGAGAGAAGAGTGTAGTTGAAAACTAAAATCTCCAAGCAAGAAGGAAAGAGTCGTACAGTGATGGAAAGTTGAAAGACAGAGCAGATGAGACCAAGTCTAAGGAATCCAAATAGGCAACTGTGAAGATTGCAGTTGTAAGTAATTCCTGATGAGTGAAGAAAACTTTTATTGAATGAAGATGCTGAGGACTGATTTGAAAATAGAACAAAAGTAGAAAACTGTTTTAGGTTTTTCTAAACTTAACTCAAATGTAGCTTTTCTGACACTGTTACCTAACAGCTAGGAGGCTTATTGCTGTGCAAGTGCACATTAATGTGAGAAGATAAGTCCACTTCCATTGTGTTAGGCAGCATTATATACTGGATTCTTCTCTTTCAGAGTCCTACACCCAATAACAGCAAATCTTGGTGTCATTATCTACACTATAGAGACAAAACTCTTACTGTCATGTCATGAACCCCTCACACAGGATGTGATCCTTATGTTAGAAATGATCATTTTATGTCTGCAGAAGCCAGTTTCTCTTTGGGTCAGAGTCAGCCTCAAATGAACGCCCAGCACTGTCACGTCAGGTTGCTGAGAGTACTACTCTTGAGCTTTGTGGAATACACTTTAAAGCTCAGCACTTCATGAAGCTCAGGAATTCTCAATGGGATCCTGTGAAGCCTATTTATATTAGAAGCAAAATTAGTTCACATCTCTATGGAAAAAAACTTGTAAGGAGTGCTTTATGGTTTTTGGAATAATTAATTGTGGGAAAGCTTACCTATTATTTTATACAGAGTCATGAGAAGAGATGACTGACAACTTATTTCAGTGATTTTGGAGATTTGGAACCGGATTACGACAGTATTCCTCAGTATGATTTTATAATGAGCCAAGTGAAAACTGGCAAAATGTGGGCGAGGGGACAGAGAGACGGTTAAGTGGTTAATAGCACTGCCTGCTCTTCCAGAGGACATGGGTTTAATTCTCAGCAACCACATGGCAGCCCACAACCATTTATAATTCTATTTCCAGGAGATAAAATGAACTCCACTGCCCTCTGCAGGCACTGCACACATATGTTACACATACAATACATTACAAACAAAATGTCCATACACATAACGTAAGTCTCAAAAATCCTTTTGTAACTTGGGTTAGGATCAAGGAAGTCATAGAAAGCAACAGTGCTACACAAAAATAAATCACCAGCATCCATATTCACTTTCTATATTCACAGTATTGCTTTAGTCCCTTTCAAGCACACCCAATGCTGCATGCTATCTCAAGTTCCCAATGGTGCTAATTTTCTAACTATAAACATAATCGACCTACTGAAACATACAAGGAACTTCCAAAGCATCAAGCTTATTTAACAGGAATGCAGGACCAGTTTCATCAGTGAGACTTTTCATCAGTTAATCAATACAGTGATTCACACATGTAACCAACAGGCATAACCTTTGCTTCAGATAAAAGCCTAATCATTTTTCTGTATATATGTCTAAGTATATTCACATGGACACAACTTTGTTACTTTGCTGAACGTATTTAGGCACCATTGTTTTTTCCCCTAAGGGAATAAACTTTCTCTACAGGTGTACTTATTCTCATATAGTGATCAATGATACTAGACCATTTATCTCTAATTAGTCACTCTTCCCAAATGTTTTCCAGTAAGCTTAGAGATCTATACCCTCTTTGCAATAAGGCTCAGAAGAGAAAGCTCTTAATAGTCCCTGCAGCTGGGTATGATACTTTAAAAGAAGACATACAAAAAACTTGGAGATTGCGAGTAGTTTCGATGCTTATCAAGTAAAGAGAAGCTGTATGGAATTTCAAAGGCTGTACATAGTTACAAAGAACTAGACACTGCCACTAAAGTGGCAGTAGAGGTAAAAACCAGATGCTAGATTTCTGTTACAGAAACAGTTTATCACATGCCAAAGAACATAAAAGAATTGAGTTTTTATTAAAAATATTCTGTAAGAAATGAGTTTCTGGACTGTGTTGTGCCTTTGTGATCTTATGCATGGTATTTATATAAGGAATATATAATTTGAGCAAACAATAAAGCACACAGGAGGAAACATTCTTTTATTTCCAAAATAATGTGTTGGATTAAAAGCTTTAGATATCTCTACAAGAACTTGCATTATAATTTTCTCCACCTAAATTTCATTTACATATGTAAAGCAGTATTTTGCAAGATAAAAATAAATTCAACCCCCATGAACTATTTGCACTGCCAGAGATAATACATTTCAATGTAAGCTGGATTTCTCCCCAAATTGATCAAGTTTGAGCCAGAATAAGTCAATTGTGGTCAATGGTTTTTATACAAAAAGCAAAGTGGCTCACACCTCTGCCCTCAGGAAGAGACAAAGGGATTCTCAGTCTTTCATGGCTTTCTTACCCTCTTTCAAAGAGCCTTCTCTAACTAAAAGACATTTTTTTATCGTTTTCTGGATAGTAATAATATGTCACTTTATTCTCCATTCTCCATTTATTCTCCATTTATTCTCTCACTTAATTCTTCATTAAAAGGGTAGGGAGGGGTTCCCACACATCCAGTAGTATCTGCATGCCACTACCATGATGACAAAGCAGGCACAAAGATTAGCAGGAATATCAGTTACTTTGCAATAATCTGTTTCCTATAAGGCAGACAGCAGCAGCATAAAAGTTCTGCATCTACCCTGAACTGTCAACAGTAAGTTGAATGAGACTCTTTATTGTGAATCTCAGCATATATTTGCTAAGAGATATATAATTTCATATATATATATATATACATATATATATGTATATATATACACATATATATATATGTATATATATATATGTATATATATATATATATATATATGACAACTAATTTAGATTACTTTGCATTTATAAGTTGTAGCTTCTAGGGACTACCCAGAAAGATTAGAACTCTGGATAATTGATGTGCTAGAACTCGAACATTTTCCCAGTAAAACTGTGAATCAAAATAAGAAGGAAGGCGACATCTACGGCCTGTAGAAATCAGCCTAGAATCCCAGGAAGCAAACGGATACTCATTCTTTCAATAGTCTTAGAAGACAGTGTAGAGAAACAGTGTCAAATGGAGAAAGTAGATGCCCATATTCTACAAACAGGCTGTCACAAGGAGATGCCTGCATTCCACAAACACGTTGTCACTAATAGAAAATCTGTGTTTTAGAAAAGTCACTTTACCTCTCTGACATGTTTTACATTCTGTAAAATCAGAACTTTTTGTATAAAATAGTTGAGATATCTGTAACCAAAATATATGCTTGCTGAATTTAGATGAACACTGCTTTAACTGAATGCGTTTAATTACCTCACACTCAGAATAGAAGGTTCAAGGAATGTAAGTGATATAGCCAAGCACAGTTCAGTAAGTGACCACTTTAGCTTGATTCCAGACATTAGAATACAGTCTGGAAATAACTGGCTCTTTAATGGTACCATTAACACTGTTAGCAGTCGGGGCAATAACCCTTAACTGTGACTGACATATTGAGCAAATGAAAATACAAATGCTAACAGTAGCATTTCAGACAACTGATTATTGAAGATAAGAATATTTGAAATATACCAAAATTTGGATGTTCATCATCCATCTGAATTTGTGATATGGGACTATCTGAAGGAATAGAAAACAGATTTCAGCAGATTCTAGAGTAAATAAATGTTGCACTCAGCTTACCTCTGAAACCAATATCATGCTCTAGGCCAAACATTTTAATCACTATAGCTTCCTCATCCTGTGGCATTCTCTCCTTGCACATTACTGGTTGGGATGTTATTTCTTCATTTTTTTTCTAGAGCTTTTGGTGTAGCATTAAGTATTTTGAGATGTCTCTAATTTCTTTACATAGGCACTTTATGTTGCCTCTTGATCCAGCTACAATGTGTTCCATAAATTTGGGTATGTCCTGCTTTCATTTTCATTCAATTCTAGAAAGCTTTTAATTTCTTTCTTATTTTTTGTCATGACTCATTTTATATTTTGTAGTAAGTTGTTCAGTTTCTGTTTGTTTGTAAGCTTTTAGCTATTTCTATTGTTGATATTCTGCTTTAAACCATGGTGGATAGAAGGGATGAAGGGTGTTGTTTCAACTTTCTCATATTGTTGAGAGTTGCTTTGTGTCTAAGTATGTGGTTGGTTTTGAAAAGAGTTTCATGAGGTGCTGAGAGAAAAGTATACTATTTTATGTTTTATGGTGATATTTTGTTTACTCTAACAAATAAAACTTGCCTGATGATGGGAGGGCAGAGCTAGCCACTAGGCAACCATAGAGATCTGGAGGTCTGTACAGACAGACAGGAAGTGTTATCATTGTGAGGAAAGACTAATATAAGGTTGGAGTACACAGGAGCTCATCCCTTTTGCTACTGACGACTTAGCAAGTTAAGATGGTCTGCTCGTTTTTCTCTCTGATCTTTCAGCAGTTACTTCAATAACTGGCTCTGAGTTTTTTTATTAGTAAGATCAATTAAAAATCATGCAACAATGTTTGATTGAAATGCTCTTTAAATATCTGTTAGGTCCATTTAGCGTATAATGTCATTTATTTCCAACATTTATCTGTTTAAGTTTTGTGTATATGACCTGTATATTGGCAAGAGCTGGGTATTGAAGTCACCTACTATTACTGTACTCAATATGTCATTTTAGCTGTAATTCTCTTTTATGAACTTGGGTACCCTTGTGTCTGATATACAGATATATGTGTTCAGTGTCCTTGTCTATCTCTTCAGACTTGTTTTCATTTGATATTATACCTTGTCAGATATTAAAATGTCTACACTGATTTACTTCTTGGGTCCATTTGCTTGGAATTTCTTTTTTTATTCTTTTATATTTAGCTGAACTCTGCCCTTGATATTAAGGTGTGTTTCTTTGACGCAGCAGAAGCGTGGGTCCTACTTTTGCATCCACTGTGTTACTTGTCTTTTTATTGGAGACTTGAGACATTGATTTTAAGTTATCAATAAACTGAATTTGTCATTTTCCATTAATTTTTGTGGTGTAGGTTTTATCCCTCCTTTTTGATTTGCTTCTCTATGGTTATTTATTCTGTGAAAATATATCTTATAGTGCCCTCCATTGAGTTGTATTTGTAGATAGATACAATTTGAATGTGAATTCAAATTTGAAGGTGGTTTCATTGTGGAATGTCCTTCTTTCTCTATAAATTCTGATTAAAAGTTTTGCTGAGTATAGTAACATAGGCTGGCAACTGTGTCATCTCATGATTTGTAGAATATCCATACATTCCCTTCTGATTTTTAGAGTCTCCATTGAGAAGTGTGGTGTGATTCTAACAGGTGTGCACTATTATGTTAATTGGTCTTTTACCCTTGCAACTTTCAATATTCTTTCTTTTTTCTATTATTTTGATTGTGTACCAACAGGAATTTATTTTCTGGTCCAGTCTACTAAGTGTTCCACTTTGATAGGCAACCCCTTCTTTAAGTCAGGCAAACTTTCATCTACAATTTGCTGAAAATACTTTCTGTGATTTGACCTGGGTTTCTTCTCCTTTTTATATTTCTATTATTTGTACATTTTGAGTTTTCCTAAAGTCCCAGATTTTCTGGGTGTTTTGTGTTTCCAGTTTTATTATTTTTTTAATTTTTAAATTTTTTACCTAGGTACCTATTTCTTCTATTTTGTTTTCAGTGCCTGAGATTGTCTCTTTTTCTTTTGAACTCTGCTGGTGATTACAAGGCTTGCCTCTGCTGAGCTTCCTGTTCAAGATCCTAAATTTTTCATTTCCAGTTTTCCTTCACATTTTGTTTGTTTATTTATTTTTATGATTCTCTTTCTACTTTCATGTATTGAATAATTTTCATATATTTCAATAATGAATTTATTGATATCATCTTTAAGGAGTACATTCATAATAGCCAATTTCAAGTCCTTGTCTTATGCTTCAGCTATATTGCATTACTTAGGCCCTACTGTAGTAGAGTTGCTGGGTTCTAATAGAGATAATGGAGATATAGAGTTTAGGCTATTGTTATTGGTTGTGATTTTACATTGGCATTTTGGCGTCTGAGTTTGGAGTGATTGTAATTATTGGTGTTGATATATGGTATTGTCTTTGTTGGATGGGATTTTCTTGGTTTCTGTTGCCTTCTCTGTATCCTAGGGGCATGTTGTAGGTGTGGGTTGCCAGGTGTGGAGTACTTCTGAGTCATGTCAGGTGTGGCCACTGGGGTACCCAGGTAGAAATTGTTTCTAAATATTCAGAGGTGAGGTGAATGGCTACGGGGATGGGCTAGAAGAGCAAGGATCTGTGACAGTCTGCAGAAGGGAGGAAACCTGGGTCTTCCATAGTTTCCATGAATTCCATGGCAAATGAAGGAGTAAGGACAGACCCCTGAAAGTGTTCTCGTAAAGGCCTGGGGATGAGACTGGAGAATTGAAATTGGAGTACAGGACGGAAAATGAGGATTGATCTTCCTGGCAGGAATGATCAGCAGATTTCCAGGGACAAAGTGCTTTGGGTGAAGGTGGATGAAACAAAGGGATGAGGGAGTAAGTGAGGCTGTAAGAGATCTGATTTCTGTAGTTCTTAATCTACAATAAGTATATGAAAAATATTTACAAAATGACCAATTATATTATATTTTATACATTGAAAAATTATTTAAAAATCATGGAACATCTTATGTTAATGAATTTTTATGGAGTTTTAATATTTTATGATGTCCATATTGCATATAGTAATTACAATTATGGCAATATTAAACAGAAAAATGAGATGATATTTTATTCTTTAATACTGTCTTCTATTGTTCATTCATCCATTTTCTTTACAAAAAATACAGATATTCACTCAATATATAAATATAAATGTAAAAGAAATTTTTATATAAGAATAAAATAAAACTAGTAATTAAAATCTATCTAAGTTTGTTTCTGCAGAAGTAAAAGAATGGAGAATGAAACTAACTGCGGCACATAAAGTTAAAATTTGCTATTTTAGGAGAGAAGTAATATGTGTCTGACAAGAATGTACAATACTAAGCATTCTATAACTTGCAAGAAAAATCTATCCATCAAGCAGCTAGCTCAAATATAGGAAGTGATTTGTAGATATTTCTACTTCAACATAGTGTCTCTATGAGTTTGGGGACATTGAGAATTCTGCAGTTATTTGGCTATAAACCAGTGGTTCTCAACTTTCCTAATGAAGAAATCCTTTAGTACAGTTCCTATTGTTCTACTGACGCTCCCATCATTAAATTATTTCCTTGCTATTTTATAACTGTAATTTTGCTACTATTATGAATCATAATATAAGTATCTGATATTCAGTATATCTGATATGTGACCCCTGAAGGAGGTCAAGACCTACAAATTGAAAATCACTACTTTAGAACCACATACATTTTCTATTGTTGGTTTATTTATTTTTGATACTGAATGTTAATCAGAACATGTCTCCCTTTCCTTTCCTCCCTTCAAACACTTCCATATACCCATCTCCTGCTCTCTTTCAAGTTCGATTATTTATTAATTGTTTCTATTATTTTCATATATATGTACATGTGCTTTAGATGTACATATATTCTCAGATATAACATGTTGACATTTTCATGTTTTTATGAATGTATCAATATACATATGTTGTAGGGATGAGGGCCTGCTTGTTTGTTCCAGCTGCCTGGCTTGCTTGACCCCTAATAACCACACAGAAACTGTATTAATTAAATTACTGCTTGGCCCATTAGCTCTAGCCTTTTATTGGCTAACTCTCACATCTTGGTTTAACCCATTTCTATTAATATGTATATCGCCACATGGAAGTGGCTTACTGAGAAAGATTCAGCATGTCTGACTCTGGTGGCTCTATTGCAGCTCTCTCTCACTCTGCTTTATTCCTCCCACCATTCCCTTTTAATTTTCCCCAGCTACTTAAGTTCTGCCCTATAAAGGGCCCAAAGCAGTTTTTTTATTAACCAATGGAAGCAACACAAAGACAGAAGGACTTCCTACACCATATATATATTCCCAAATATAACTTTTTATAATGGTGCTATATGTATGGTTTCAGAGCTGAGCATTTAGCACTAGACAAACATTTAGTGTCATCTTTTCTTAGGACCAGCTCTCCAACTGCCAGCTTTCTTCAGCTGACTATAGTTCTTTGTAAAACATTTTGATCTCTTGTGATTTTTTTTCCATGCAGTTTGGCATGTCCCTTGGTGCCCTCCTTGTTCAGCTCAAATATGGGTTGTCATGTTGGTGATACTTTATATATGTCACTTCTTGTAGTACTAAGAGACACAGTCTCAAAAAAGTCCTTTCTCTACACACTCACTCCCCAACATGTCTTCCACAATTCTGTAATATTTTTTAACTCTTTGACCTTTAGAGGACCTGCCACCCAACTCCCAAATAATCACACAAAGACTTGTTCTTTCTTATGAATGCCTTAGCTCGGCTTATTTCTAGCCAACTTTTCTTAATTTAAATTATCCCATATACCTTTTGCCTCTAGGCTTTTATCTTTCTCTATTCTATATAGCTTTCTTTTCATTTTCCCCCTATGAGCTCTGCTTTATTTTATTTTATTTTTTTTAGAAAAGAAAACAATTTTTTTATTTTACATACCAATCCCAGTTCTTCCTCCATTCACTCATTAGAGACAGCAAATCACATTACTTTGAGAAAGGACCAAGGACCTCCCTACTATATCTAGGCTGAGCAAGATTTCCATCCAAAGAGAATCAGTTGCAAAAAGCCAGTATAAGCAGTATGAATAAATTGTGGTTGCACTGCCAGTGGCCCCACAGTCTGCCCTAGACATACAATGGTCACCCATATTCAGAGGGTCTAGTTTGGTCCTATGCTGGTTCCTTCCTTGTCCAGCTGGAGTTGGTGAGCTCCCATTACCTCAGGCAAACTGTTTCAATGGATGTTCCCATCATTGTGTTGACCTCTTTGTTCATATTATCATTCCTCCCACTCTTCTACTAGAGTTTGGGAGCTAATTACTCTGTTGCATATCTCTATCTCTGTTTCCATCCATTGCTATACTAAAGTTCTATTGTGACATTTAAGATAGTCATCAATCTGACTACAGGACAAGGCCAGTTTGGTCACCCTCTTCACTTAGGTCTTAGAGGGGGGACATCCTTGTGAATTCCTGGGAATTTTTTTAGTGCCAGGTTTCTTGCCAGCCCCATAATGAATCCCTCAATCAAAATCTCTCTTTCCCTGCTCTCCATCTCTGTCCTTCCTCCATCTTGACTATACCATTTCCTCAAGTTCTCCAACCCCCTCCCAGTCTCTCTTCCTCCTCCCCTTCTGCCCTCACTGTTTTCCACATCCCCATTCCCCCAATTTTGTCAGGAGATCTTGTCTATTCCCCTTCCCAGGGGATCTATATATTTTTCTTAGGGTTCACATGTTAACTAGCTTCTCTAAGGTCATGAACTATAGGCATGTTATCTTCTGCTTTACAGCTAGTATCCACTTATTAGTGTGTACATACTATGCTCATCTTTCTGGGTCTGGTTACCTCACTCAGGATGGTTTCTTCTAGCTTCATCCATTTGCATACAAATTCTAAGATGTAATTGTTTTTTCTATGTTTATTTATTTTTTTGTTGTTGTTGTCTCCACTGAGTAGCAGTCCATTGTGTAAATGTACCACATTTTCTATATCCATTCTTTGCTTGAGGGGCATCTCGGTTATTTCCAGGTTCTGGCTATTACAAATAAAGCTGCTAAAGACATAGCTAAACAAATGTCCTTGTAATATGGTTGAGCATCCTTTGGGTATATGCCCAAGAGTGGTATTGCTGGGACCTGAGGTAATTTTCTGAGAAACTATCATACTGATGTTCAGAGTGGTTGTACAAGTTTGCATTCCTACCAGCAATAGAGAAGTATTCCCCTTATTCCACATCCTTTCAAGCATAAGATATCATTGATATTTTTGATCTTAGCCATTCTGACAGGTGAAAGATGGTTTCTCAGAGTCTTTCTCATTTGCATTTCCCTGATGACTAAGAAGGATGAACATACCCTTAAGTGTCTTTTAGCCATTTGAAACTCTTCTATTGAGAATTCTGTTTATACCTATACCCTATCTTTTAATTAGATTATTTGGAATTTTGATGTCTAATTTCTTGAGTTCTTTATATAGTGGGGTTGGTGAAGATGTTTTCCCATTCAGTAGACTGCCTTTTTGTCTTATTGACTGTGTCCTTTGTTTTCCAGAAGCTTCTCAGTTTCAGGAGGTCCCATTTATTTATTGTTGCTCTCAGTGTCTGGGCTACTGGTGTCATATTTAAGAAGTGATCTCCTGTGCCCATGTATTGAAGGCTACTTCCCACTTTCTCTTCTATCAGGTTCAGTGTGGTTGTAATTAAATTCAGGTCTTTAATCTATTTTGACTTGAGTTCTGTACATGGGGATAGATATGGATCTATTTGCATTCTTGTATGTGTTTACATCCTGTTATGCCAACACCTTTTGCTGAAGATGTATTTTTTCCATTGCATAATTTTAGTTTCTTTATCAAAAATCAAGTGTTCATTGTAATGCTTTCATTGATTTCTGTGGTACAGTTTGCACAGCTGTATGGTTTATGAGCTGGGCAAGGGCCTGGAGATTAAGGAACACAAGAGACATGGGACATCCATGAAGAGAGAATGCCAAATGCCATTTATTCAAGCTTATAAAAGAACATTATATACCTAACTTCTGCACAATAGATATCCTCCCATGCAGGTGGGAAATTACCAGGCCCAAGATGGAGTAAACAATGGCTCTATAGCTAATAATCAGTGAAATCAGAGGGAGCATAGGAATAAACAGGATGTTTTGCCAGAAACTACAAGCTATGCTCATTATGAGCCCTGGGAGGAGGGGTAGACCTGTGGGCCTTACAGTTCATAGGTATATGAATTAATATCTGGGTCTTTGATTCAATCCCATTGGTCAACCTGTTTCTTTTTATGCTAATTCCAAGTTGTTTTTATTACTGTAGCTCTATAATGGCTATCTTTGTTTTTTTTGTTTGTTTGTTTGTTTTTTCATATGAAGTTGAGTATTGTTCTTTCAAGGTTGTGTTGCAATTTTGATCAGGTTTGTATTGTATCTGTAGATTGCTTTTGATAGGATTGCCATTTTTATTTTGTTGATGCTATACAAGAGCATGGGAGTTCTTTTCATTTTCTGGTATCTTCTTCAATTTTGTTCTTCAAAGACAAAGTTTTTTGTTGAACAGGTCTTTCACTTTTTTGGTTAGTGTTACCCTATGACATTTTATGTTGTTTGTGACTATTGTGAAGGATGATATTTCTCTGAATTCTTTCTCAACTTCTTTATTATTTATATGTAGGAGGGCTATTGATTTTTTAAGTTGATCTTGTATCCTGCCACATTACTGAAGGTATTTATTAGCTGAAAGAGTTCCCTGGTAGAGTTTTTGGGGTCACTTAAGTATACTATCAAATCATCTGCAAACAGCAAGTTTGACTTCTTCCTTTCCAATCTGAATCCCCTTGATCACCTTTTGTTGTCCTATTGCTTTAGACAGAACTTCAAGAACTATGTTGAATAGATATGGAGAGACTGAACAGCCTTGTCTTATTCCTGAATTTAGTGGGATCAATTTGAGTTTCTCTCCATATAATTTGATGTTGGCTATCGGCTTCTTGTGTATTGCTTTTATTATGCTTAGATATGTTCCTTATATCCCTGATATCTCCGAGACATTTATCATGAAGGTATGTTGGATTTTTTAAGTGCTTTTTCAAAATCTAATGTGATGGCCATATGATTTTTTCTTTCAGTTTATTTAAATGGTGGATTATATTGATAAATTTTATTTATGTTGAACCATCTCTGCATCTCTGGAATGAAGCTGACTTAATCAAGGTGGATGATTTTTTAATGTGTTCTTTGATTTGGTTTGCCATTATTTTATTGAGTATTTTTGTGTCTAAGTTTATGAGTGAGATTGGTCTGTAAATCTCTTTCTTGATTAAGTGTTTTTGTGGTTTCATTATCAGGGTAACTGTAGCCTCATAAAAGAGTTTGGTAATATTTCTTCTGTTTCTATTATGTGGAACTCTATGAGAAGTATAGGTATTAGCTCTTCTTTGAAGTGCTGGTAGAATTCTGTACAAAAACCATCTAGCCCTGGGCTTTTTTTGATTGGGAAGCTTTTATTAACTGCTTCTATTTCCTTGAAGGTTATAGGTGTATTTAAACTGTTTACCTGGTCTTGATTTAAATATTGTATGTGGTACCTATCCAGAAAACTCTTCATCTCTTTTAGATTTTCCAATTTTATGGAGTACAGGTTTATGTAGTATGACCTAATGATTCTCTGGATTTTCTTGGTGTCTGTTGTTATGTTTCCCTTTACATTTCTGATTTTGTTAATTTTGATGTTATCTCTCAGCCTTTTGATTAGTTTGGAAAGGGTTTGTCTACCTTGTTGATTTTCTCAAAGAACCAACTTTTTGTTTAATTGATTCTTCGTATTGTTTTCTTTCTTTCTATTTTATTGATTCCAGCCCTCAATTTGATTATTTCCTGTCATCTACTCCTCCTTGGTGAGTCTGCTTCTTTTTGTTCAGAACATTCAGGCAAACTGTTGAGTAAATAGTGTGAGATTTCTCCACTTTCTTTATGTAGGCATAAAGTGTTATGACTTTCCTTTTAGTACTGCTTTCATAGTGTTCTATAGGTTTGAGTACATTGTGTCTTCATTTCTATTGAATTCTAGAAAGTTTTTATTTCTTTCTTTATTTCTTCCATGACCCAAGGGTGATTTAATTTAATAGAGTTCAATTCCCAAGAGTTTGTAGGCTTTCTGCAATTGGTGTTGTTGTTAAATTCTAACTTTAAACCATGGTGATCTGATAAGATACAGGGGCTTATTTCAAATTTTTTGTGTTGATTGATGCTTGCTTTGTTACCGAGTATGTGGTCAGTTTTAGAGAAGGTTCCATGAGGTGCTGAGAAGCTATATTCTTTTTGTATTTGGATCAAATGTTCTGTAGATGTCTGTTATGTCCATGTGATTTATGACATCTGTTAGTTCTCTTATTTCTCTATTAAGTTTCTATCTGATTGGCCTGTCCATTGTGCAGAGTGGGGTGTTGAAGTCTCCTACTATTAGTGTGTGGAGTTTGATGTATAATTTAAGCTTTAGCAATGTTTCTTTTACATATGTGGGTGTTCTTGTATTTGGAGCATAGATGTTTAGAATTGAGAGTTCATCTTAATGGATTCTTCCTATTATTAGTATAAAGCGTCCTTCTTCATCTCTTTTGACTGATTTTAGTTTGAAGTCTGTTTTGTTAGATATTATGCTAGCTACACCCCCTTGTTTCTTAGGTTCATTTGATTGGAAAATCCTTTCTAAACTCTTTACTCTGAGATAATGTCTATCTTTGAGGTTGAGTTTTGTTTCTTGTATACAGCAGAAAGATGGATCCTGCAGTCTGTGCTTCAGCATTCCTCTGAGATCATGGGTGATAAGATGGTTTGAGGGCAGAGTTAAGCCTGCAGTTTACAGGGTTCGATCCATGGGGTCAGGGGGTTGGAATAGCCTATCTGGAGGAAGGTTGCCTGATGACTGGCTAGAGAAGCTAAGGCAGGTTGGGGAAGAGCCCAGGGCTTTGCCCCAGTATGGAAGGCCTAGAGAGTGGGGTGTCCCACCAAGCAGGTAGTCACTTGCCTCTTGGTCCTCTCTGTGTAGTTGCAACCTATGTTTTAGAGTTACTCTGAGGTCATGGGCTTTTGTTTACTTTTTAGTCCATAGCTTACTGTGTAGCTGGGTGGCTGGCCCCTGATGTCCTTTTATACTTTTATTTATTACCCCAATCTCCTCTTCCCAGATTTCTCCTCCTATTTATTCTCACTGCCTGCCAAACCTACCTATTTTTTCTTCTGCCTATCTAGTGGCCATTATGCTCTTTATTAGACCAACTAGGTATTTTAGACAGACATAGTTAAATAAATGCCACATAAAAGAATGCAGCACATTTTTGCATCATTAAATATTCCACAGTATAATTGGATGTAATACATTTTATACTATTAATTCTACAACAATGTTTCCTCAGTTATAAGTGAGAATATTTTGTAAGTTTATCCACTGGTACTAGACTCCACAGCTCTGCATATTTATTGACTTTGGCTTTCTGTAGTAGTCTCCATGTCATACAAATAGATTTCCTTGATGAGGAATAAACACTACATTTTTGATAGGTATAAAAACAAGCACTTAAAGTTGTTGTTAGGGATTATGCTAAATTAGTAAATTTTTTGCTTTAGATTCTTTCACTGTTGAGTGGACAGCAAGATTTCTAGTACCAGGCACATTATCCCTCTTGTCGAACAGGTCTTAAATCCAATTAGAGAAGCATTGGTTACTTCCAAGGTATATGGGCTACTATTGTACCCTTATGGCTCTTGTACCATGCATTGATGTGGTTCACAGGCATATAGCTGAGAGGGACAATGATTACTGCTCTCCTTAGGAAGCCACCATGGTACCTTCTGGTACAGTGGAAGTTAATCCTCAGGAAGGGACATTTAGGTCAGCTCCAGCTCAGAGGCTTCTGGACCCTGTTTCTGAAGTGCATGGTGTCTTCATCAGTAGGGACTTACCTTCCACCTCTGAGAGGTAACAGAAATAGGCTGTATGTTTTGGAGCTACTTAAACAGTCCTTGCCAACAACTCAAGAAGGCTTCTCATGTCTGGTATTAGGGTTTTTGTTAGTCTTTGGATCTTGAAGTAAGTGCAATCAGTCCAGATGAGGATATATATATATATATATATATATATATATATATATATATATATATATATATATGTGTGTGTGTGTGTGTGTGTGTGTGTGTGTGTGTGTGTGTATGTATATGCTAAATTATGTGTGTTTTTAGTTTTTTATGTAGTTAATGTAATTTCCTATGACCTTTTAACCATCCATAGTATTGTTTTCCTAACTCCCTCCTTCTCCTATGTTTACTTTCTTTCCCCTTCCATAAGAAGGTTCCTTTCGCTTGTTCCACATGAGCTCATTTGCATCCTAATATTTCCTGTTATCCTCCTTCCAACTTTTTCTGTATTAACCCCCTTCACCTCCTTAAAGATCCCTCTTTTCCCCATCAGATCATCTGTATCCTGCTATTTCCCTTTATTCTCCTCCCACCTTCTTCTATATTTACCCTTCAGAAGGCACCTGCTGTTCCCATTTCCCATTAGATACCTTAGAAAGTGTCTTCTACAAATAGTGCTTGGAAGACTGCTGTCCATGTACAGAAGAAATTAGATACTTTGCACATAATGTAATTTCAGAACATGTGTAAATACCAAAACATGAAACACTAAAACTGATGGATTCTAGCAGCTAGAAGAAAATATAGAAACTACTTTGCATCATCTAGGTGCATGAAAAGACTTCCTGAATAGGACTCCATTTGCTCAAGAATTAAGGCCAATAATTAAAATGCTTATTACAGCAAAAAACAAACAAACATAAGGCAACTAACCAGGTAAAGAGGAAGCCTACAGAACTGGGAAAAAATATTTGCCAGCTGTACATCTGGCAGAGGTTTCAAGTCCAAAAAGTTAAATGAAGGCAAAAAACAAAGAGTCAAACAAACATGACACATTCAAAAAGTAAATGCAAGCTCACGAGTTAGGGAAAAAAATAATGTCTAAGTCCTATATCAAAAAATGTTCATCATACCTAGCAATTAGGAAATGCAAATGAAAACAACTTAGATAGATTTCATCTTCCTCAGTCAGAATGAAGAGGGAACCTCATTCACTTTAGGGTTTGTAATGTGAGATTGCAAACTGGTATATGAAATAGATGTGGAAACTTCTTAATAAGTCAAAATTATATCCACCCAGACATTCAACTCCTTGTCTTATTCCCTAAAGGCTCATGATCCTACTGCACAGATACTTGCTCAGCTGACTTCATTGCTGTGCTATTCAGGTAGGAAATGAGAACCACCCACATGTCCTACAAATGATGGATGAGATAATGAAAATGTGGTACACAATGTAACACAAAGTCAGAATGACAAATGTCACATGTTCTCTCTTATTGGAGGCTTCTAGTTCCAAATCTTCAGATGTGAGAATGTAGCCTGTAGTAGCTACAGAAACCCAGAAAGTAAAATGGGACCATTACCACAATAAGGAGGCTGGGGAGCAATAATAAGGGGGTAATAAGTTGCAAGCAATCTCATCAGGAAAATGTGGCGGGGCAGAAAGTTGATTTAGATGTTCTTTTAATGTTACTACTGACAGGGTATCAGATTAAAACCACTGAATTTTGAAAATATGTCTGCTTTCCTATGTATTTGAACACATCTGGCTTCTAAAGCACTTGCAAAAAAGATGGTTGCATCATGGCGGAGCTCCTCCGCAGACATTTCAACTCATTTCCTTAGAATATGCTTATACACACAACTTTGCTCATGCTTCCTCCTCCTGGGAAAAGATACTCGCCCTTATTCGGGAGTTTAGTTTGCTCTGAAAGTTGATGTCACTTATCATGCAGCATGCTTTCAACATTGAACAGCTGTGCGAACAGGTACTGTTATACGGCACAGTCCTAACTTTTAGCAGTTAGGAATCCGACATCTCTACAAAGAGACAGCAGGAAAATGCTTGGAACTGGAAAGTTAACACTGAAAACTTAAGTAGCCGCCACACGAAGCTGGAGAGAATGTGTGGTCTCTAGGGCACTACTGTGAAGTTTGATGGTGAGAATCTTGCCTCCTGTTTGAAGCAGCCTGAAGCAGAAGGATAAAGGTAGACGGGAAACTGCAGCACGATGGAGTAGCACATTCTCTCACAGAACAAGGAAAAATCATCATGGATTTATTATCAAACTTGCAGGTATTTTTCATTTACTTTTTTCCAGTATGAATTTGACATTGTTTATAACTGACTGGAACACCTCAAACTTGACCACCTTGCTCTTCAGAAGGATTACTTGGCTGGGCAGTGTGATTCTACAAGAGTGAGCAACACCTCCACGGGCAGCAACCCAGCCCATTGTACCTCTGTGACACAGGAAACAACATCGATGGTCTGGGGCTATGCTGCCAAAAGACAGTGACAACCAGTAGCTATTAGATTTCCACATGAGTAAGGCCACTTTCCACATCTTTTGCAAAGAGCTGACAGATCTTATTACGGTGACAGGATGCCCATCCGCTAGAGAAATTGATGTGCACAGGAAATTGCTATTTCCGTTTAGGGCCTGCTGTAAATAGGGAAAACCGATTTTTTACCACACAGAGGTAGGGACAGGATTGCCAGAGGTTGTCAAGGCAGGTGAGACCAGTCTTTATTTAGGCAATTCAGTAACTTTCTCTTATCTGAAGACTGTTTACTTCTAAAAAAAGTGGAAAAGAAAGCCACCAAAATCCATTTCAATCCTTCCTCGAGTAGAATGTAAAAAAGACTTCTAAAGTTACTGCTGTCTATTTCAAGTGACACTTTGTATTGTGCTTTAACAATGTGATGAGTTGTCAAAATAATGCACACTACCCTGTAGGGTCCGAGAAGCCTGAATATTTGTGGCTCACACAGGCCTTCTGAGGTCTGAGTTAGTAACAGCTCACCACTGTGTTTGGAACATGGAGATTTAGGGAGAGCTTTTTGGTTAGATCAAACAAATTAAGTTTACACAAGACAAAGAAACCAATAATTACAAAGATAGCTGGGTCTGGTGGTGCACGCCTTTATTCTCAGCACTGGAGAGGTAGAGACAAGCTTATCTCTGCGAGTTTGAGGTAAGTCTGGTCTACAGAAGAGTGAGTTCGAGAACAGTCAGGCCTATGAGGAATGATTTGTCAGTTTGAACATTATATGCTTATAAACTTTGTAGGAGGCTAATGAAAGGGTTAACTCTTACATAGCATGTTCTGTCCTTACAAAGGACCCAAGTTCAGTTCCTAGCATGTACATGCCAGATCAAATCCATTTGAAACTCCAGTTTTAAGGAATTCAGTGATATCTTCTGGCCTTCTGGGTACTGCAGGTGCATGGTACACATATACTCAAACAGGTTCACACATATGCAATGAATAAGAGTAAATAAATAACTCAGGCAGCCGTGGTCTATGACTTTAATCCCATCATTAGGGAGGCAGAGGCAGGTGGATCTTTAAGAGTTTGAGGCTTGCCTGGTTTACAAGAGCTAGTTCCAGGAAAGGCTCCAAAGCTACAGAGAAACCCTTTCTTGAAACACAAAATAAACAAACAAACATAAAGTAAATAAATAAATATTCCAACAGAAGAGTATGCTGGAAGGAGTGATAGAAGACCAAGAACACTCAGAAGGCTGGGGGTGAATGGGAATGAGATGCAAAAGAGGAATGGCCCAGGCATTTATCTGCACATCTAGGAGGGATGGTGTTCTGCCTGTCATCAAGTGGCACAAAGTCACAGTAGGAAGTGCTTTTAGCATTCTTCAGGACTAGTTCTTCTATACCTCTGTTCTCATCAGTACAAGTCATTTGTTTAAAACAAGGCATAATAACATAGCAACAACAAAACAAAACTGTGCATCTCCTCATACATAAGCAATTATTGTGTGCTATTTATTCCACGACGGACTGATATCCAGCACATTATGGTTTCTCAGAAAGTTTATGACTAAGGGCACATACTTGAAAAGTCTTAAATTTATGTAAGTATATCCCTGTCTTTTCTCTCAATATGAATTAGCTAGAAATATTTGATGAAAATATTATTCATGGTATGCTCCAGATGAAAATATTCTTCATACAGTCTTCCCATGGGACTCCCATGAACAGTAGTAGGGGCTGTATATTTCTCATACCTATACAGCAGTGCCCACACAAAGGTCATTTCCATTCAGCCTAGGTTAAGATGTATGCTCTTCGCAGACTTTTGATGGCACCAGGTTCTGGAAACAATTGCAGATCCTGAAACAGAATGCTTGGTGTGGTTTTAGATTTCTGGGTTGCTGTTCTATCTATTCAATGACTCCTTATGAAATCCAGGGTGATGAGAATAGGTGGACTTTTATCAGTTTATCCTATAAAGTAAAATTAGCAGATATAGATACATGATACCTAGTTGCTACAAGGAGCAACAGAAGCAATACAAGACACAGGTTGTCTAAATTTCCTTTCTACATGAATCCAATCACATGCCTCCATCCCCATCCACCAAGCTATAACACTGCAGATTGTAAAGAAAAATAAAAACCCAGGAGTGTTAACTGCAGCCTAGTGATTGTTCTCCTAAAGATGACATTTCCTTTTCTCAATGAGGCAGATGGTAAATACATTTAGGCTTTGCTAGAACAAGGCAAAACTAAGGACATTTGCAGGTTCTTTCATAAAATTAAAAGAATAATTATTAGAAAAATAGAAAATCTCTTTCAATTCGTGAGTAGTAAAAGACAGCAACAGAAACAAACGTTTGACTTAATTTATTCCACTTGGCCTC
Source organism: Arvicola amphibius (assembly GCF_903992535.2). Classification (NCBI taxonomy): domain Eukaryota; kingdom Metazoa; phylum Chordata; class Mammalia; order Rodentia; family Cricetidae; genus Arvicola; species Arvicola amphibius. The sequence goes on from NC_052047.1 coordinate 89,875,883, forward strand.
TGTTCATCACTCTCTCTCTCTGAAGTCTGTCTCCTGAGCTCTAAAATGAGGGAGGCAATACATCCCTCTTCCTACTTAGGAAGTTGTGAAAGTGACTTCCCTACCTAGGAAATGTTCCAGAGCTCAGCCTCACAAATGCTTACTACAATTTTCTTAAGGTTTAATAAAACTGTATTAAGGGTTGGGTGGGGGAACAGGGGAAGAGGAAGGAGGGGAAACTGGGATTGGTATGTAAAGTAAAAATATTGTTTTTAAAATAAAAAAGAAAAGTAAGACTATGTTAATTACATTTGTTCTCTAACAATTTGATGCATGTATATATGTATCTTAATTACTCTTTTCTACATTCTTTCTTATCCTCCTCCCAACCCGCAATCCTGCCAGTTCTCCATAATTGCTACTAATCTGTGTCTATAATTCATGCTTTTTTGTTTTGTTTTATGATTATGATCATCTGTGTTGGTGGTCTCACCAGTGCATAATCAGCTGAAAGCAATGACTTCCTTCTCCCAGAATTTAAAAATAGACAGTAGTTCACCAGAAGGAATAGGTCCCCATCAAAGACAAATTATTTTATAAATAAATGACCTCATAAGAGTCTGAAAATGAACATTCACCAAAGCCAGTGCTGAGTAGATAGTTACTATATTTTTAAATTAAGAATTTCATTGAATATACAGATGGTTTGATTGGAAGATTTGTTGTCAAAATTCAGAATTGATGCTGAATAGATATATCCTCTTTAAACTAAAATCTCTATAAAACAAACAACATTTCTTGAAAATATTTTGTAGTATCATAAAAAGAAACAACATTCACTGCCATTCATTACTTTTGAGAAATCTCCCAATGACAGAAAGTAACTGGCACAATATTGGTAGGAAAAGAAAGTGAGGGGAAAAAAGAAAATAAGCATAAAACAATAAAGGTTCCACAAAGTACTTGAGAGTACGCAAAATAATGAGGCAGGCCACACAGAACTAACTCAAAGAAGGATGTGCAACACACCTGTGCTCCATGTCTTCCTATCCACCATCTTACAAAGAAGATGGAATGTCTGCTCCATCAGATGTGTTGAGTACTCCCGGAGGTCTCAGTACACATAGGGACAGAGAAAGACATGACAAGGAAAAGATTCTGCCTTCCATCTAAGGTTATGAACACTGCTCTTCTAAGTAAAAGAGCTAACATGGGAGAAGGACTGGGAAATAAAAAAGCAACAAAATTCCAACTAGATCCTTCCTATTGGGAAAACAAGTTTATTCCAGCCACATTCTCCATTTCTCCTTATAGTCAGCCAGGATGGACTCTACAAGAGGAAGTGCATAAAGGAAATTTATAGACAACATCTAGGAGATTTGAGGTTCTGCCAGTTATGAGTTTAGCATGAAAATGCAGAGGGCTCTGGAAAAATCATGCAGTAACACCCTATGCCTCTAGCTCTGAAAAAAAAAAAACTCAAGTCTGCTAAAAATTAGTGCATAAGACACCAACCCTGGGGCTCAATATCCTGTAGCTTTTGAAAGCTGAATGGAAGAGAAAAGACTAATGTCTTGCCTGGAGAAAAGATAAAAACTTTTCTCTGCATACATGAGAATTGAATTGGCATTGAGTTTTTGTCAATAGCATAATCCTTGGAGAATAACAAAATCTCATCTTTGCTGTTCTGTGAAAATTACCCAAAACTTATATTCAAATATACGAACAACAAAAAAGATATTTTAGATGCTTAAAGATAAGATAATTTACTTAGATTTAGAGGAACAAATTTTTAAAGTACAGCACAGCAAAACAAAACAAAAAATTCATACATAAAAAAGACATGAAAATTTAAAATAATTATTTAAGACAAATAAAATGTACTCCTCAGAAAATAGGTAGTTGTTCTTTACTAGTTACTTTTACTCTTGCTCTTTTGCCACCCAGTTCCCAAATAAATCACTCACAGAATCTTATCCGTTTATATACATGCCCAGTTTTATCTTGGTTTGTTTCTAGCCACCTTTTCTTACCTTAAATTACCCTGTCTACCTTTTGGCTCTGGGCTTATCCTTTTCTTACTTATGTATATCTTACTTTCACTCTTACTCTTCTGATGGCTAGGTTGCTGGGTGACTGACCACTAGCGTATCCTTCTCTTCTGTTTCTTGCTTCTCCTCCTTCTTCTCATTTCTCTTTTTATTTATACTTTCCTCCTGCTAGCCCTGCCTATCTTTTCTCCTTCCTCACTATTGGCCATTCAGCTATTTATTAGGTTTTTTAGAAGGGCAAATAATCACAGCTTCATAGAATTAAACAAATACCACATAAACAAAGCAACGTATCTTTAAATCAATAAGCAAATGTTCCAGAGCATAAACAAACATAATGCAGCTTAAAATAGTATTCTATATCATTTTACTATGAACTCTAGCAAAGATGGACATAGTGGGGAATAATCAAAACCATTCATTTTGGTTTTGTTTGTAATTAGTTGAGATAAATTATTTTTTCAAAATTCTATCATCCAGTGAGTTAAAAATCTCAATTTTATTTCCATCCACTCATGGCTTCATGGTGCTACATGAGGGCCAGTGGGGTGTTAGATCGGCAGGCTACATACTCATAGTTTTGTGATGCTATGTGTGGGCCAGCAGGTGGTAGATGGGTAGCCTACAACACTGTTTCAGACATCAGATGATATTCTCCAAAAATCCTGACTGGAGTTACATGAGCCACTTAACATAAGATGTTCTTGATCTGTTCAGCTTAAGAACTGGCATAGCTTAGCAAGCCATGCTGAGAGTCGAGCAGGATCAAAGGGAGATGAGTTGACTTGTTTTGCTACACTCCACGTAAACTCAGTTTCCATGGCACTCTTGTTGGGTTTAGAAACAAACTTAAATTCTCACACATACTAGACAAGTAGGCTACCTCTGAGCTATAATTAACCTTTATTTTTGATGGTTTTGAATATAATATCAGAACATGTAGGAAGAAAAAAGACAGCTCTCTTTAGTTATGTACTTTCTCTTCACAGATTTTATTGTCAGAGAAAATAGTGGCAAACCCCTGGGTTTAAATGATTATTAGATTTTCTCATAGGTGTTAGATTTAGGATTAATTAGAAAATGATTTAACATTTTGTTTGTAATGATCTATTTGTGTCAGAAAAGCCAAAAATAACCATGTTTTCTTGAAATAAAAATAATAGCAATGAGTTCTTACAGCTATCCAATGCTCCTCATGAAAATGAGTATCATGGGAAAAGAAATATTATTGCTAAAAGAAGGATCAAAAACTAATAGAAATAATTTATCCTGTGTAGAATCTTATTCAGATTTCTTAAGAGAGGCAAATCAAGAATAGAAAAGCCAAGAATGACAGCTGATACCCAGGATCCCTACTCCACGTTTCCATTTTCTTGAAGTAACTTTCCTACTGGACATCAAAACTTTATTGTAAACAACCATAGAGCAGTAAGATGCCCACTTCTTTGTAGCCAGTTGACATCATCAACCAAGGGAAATACAGCATGTTTCTTGTTACTTTCAGTTTCTTCCCTGTCCTTATCTCCAGTTAGAACTTTTTCTAATACAAAGTTGATTACAAACAAAACTATGAAATGTTATTAACTCAATAAGTAGGACATTTACTTATGGTGTCATTATACTTCTAGATTTTGAAAAGTGTAAGCCATCAGGCACATTGGGAGCTTGGTGATAAGACTTCAAAGACATGGCATGAAGCTCGACCTGCTAGATGAAGCATATGTGTAGGAAAAAATCAAGTTTGTCTTTGAGCAGAAGCCAAGTGAGAGAAGGCACTGCATAGGGCAGCAACTTCTGAATACCTAGAGTGTGCCAGAGTGATATTTTTATTGAACATAATTGGCCTCATAAGTTACAATTATAGATGTATTGGTTACTTTCTGTGTTGTTGAGACAAAATTGTCAAGCAAAACAAATTAAGGATGGAGGAATTTCTTTAGATCACAGATCTTGTCATGCTCACTATGGTGGGTAATGCAGATAGCAGGAGCATGAGGGTCGCACTGTGTCCTCAGAAAGAAGAGAACCAGGAGTGTTCCTGTTGGACTTGCTTTTTTCTAATTTAGTCGAGGTGTTGGGGACTGTGGATCCCCAGACCCTGAATTTCCTGTAACTTCCCTGCCTGCTATAGTACACATGTTTTCTTGTGCTTGCAGCTGCTCTGAGCAAACAACTTGTTTTGCAGCTTCCCTGAGCATGAGACCCTCAAGAGTTGCTGATGTCCAGGGAGTGGTTTCTGGTGGGCTTGCAGCTGAGGGATAGGGTGTGGCCATTAGTCAAGGGGACCCTATATACGCTGCCCTTATATACAATAAAGAGTGTATTCTTGGAGCATTCTTGGCACCCATCTCTCTCTGTCTCTGTCTCTCTCTGTGTGCTTGCGTGTGTGTGTGTGTTGTTGTTGTTGTTGTTGTTGTTGTTGTTGTTGTTGTTTCAATCTCCAGGCACAAACTGTACCATAGCAGATAAAGCAGGCATTGGGCTACATCTAGAATCTCAGCTCCTAGGATGAATGGTGACTCCCACCTCTAGGGAAGGCCTTCCCACATCAGCTAATCTAGTCCCAGAGATTCTCTACAAGGTGATTCTAGACTATACCAAGTTAAAAATAAATAAAAGCTGTTACACTAGGATTATGTATGTCTATCTCACTTTGACTACAAATGTTTTAACTCTCAGTTTTTAACCACAAAATTATAAATTTAAGAAAAGTTAATCCAGCAAGATTTATGCTATTAATATTTGATAACCTTCAACTCATTCTGTCTTTTCATATTTGTATCTTCAGTGGATCTCTGTACTTTGAGAATAACTTAGTACCATGAAAGGATAAGAAGACAGTTGAGTAATTTCAGCAGACTTCCTCGTATTTGCAGCATATATTGAATTGTTTCTATGAAAGGAAGGGGACAGCCTTCTTTCGTTGTAGCAGGGGTAGTTAGCACAGATACTGAGAGCAATAATTAATAAATGGGACCTCCTGAAATTGAGACGCTTCTGTAAAGCAAAGGACACGGTCAACAAGACAAAACAGTATCCTACAGAATGGGAAAAGATCTTCATGGGAAAAGCATATATCAGACAGAGGGCTGATCTCCAAAATATACAAAGAATATACAATATCAAAAGAACAAATAATTCAATAGAAAAATGGGGTACAGATCTAAACAGAGAACTCTCAACAGAGGAATCTAAGATGGTTGAAAAACACTTAAGGATATGTTCAACATCCTTAGCCCTCAGAGAAATGCAAATCAAAAAAGACTTTGAGATTTCATCTTACACCTGTAAGAATGGCCAAGATCAAAAACACTGATGACAACTAATTGTAGATAACTGAGATTCACTGTACAATGCAAAGTTGACGAATGCCAAAAGGCACTATAATTGAAGCCATGGAAACAAACAGAGTTCTTATGAGTTCTCAGAAAAATGTCATTCTGTCTGGCTGGAGCTGCTGCTCATTGCCCTGTCAGGGTCCATGTTCCATTGCAGCTGGAGTCTGTGTTGGTGTTTCTGGCCAGTGTTACCACACCAGATCATAGGAACCAAGCCTGTTGAAATCTGAGAGCAGTACTGAACAGCCCACCTCTTGCTGGCCCTGGGACAGATGGCCCTGCCCCTCCCTGGATACTGCAACAGGAGAGCTGGGCCTTGCACTCAGGAAAGATGGCCTCACCCGTTTTCACAGGTGTGGGAGAATTGACCAATGGCATGGGTCTAAGAGAGCTGGCTCTGCCCCTCTGAGGGGAGTGGTCCCAGTGTCTTGTAGTGAAGAGCTCAGCTTTCACCAGACAATCATTCTATGCCCATCCATGACTTGATGAAACCTGTGAGGAACTGGTTCTGTGGAACTATAAATGCAGAATCTCTATGACTTGTGGCAACAACGGTATATACAAGAGAAGTTTTGGTGAGAGTGCAGAGATGATGGTGTGCCAGAGACTTTGAACTAGACCAATGTCACATTGCAATGAACATGAATACTTTGTGGGTGCCGCTGATTGGACAAAAGGGTATATAAACTGCAAGACACACTGAAGCTCCCAATGCCATCAGAATAAATAAAGAGGTGTCGGAAAGATTGAGTGGTGAAGTGAGTGTTTTCTGTTTTTTTTTTTTTAATTAATTTTGGGGGGGCTACTTTAGGGGGACACTGTAGGAGTAAGGAATGCAGATGGAGGGCTTGGAAGGTAAACAACATTGGGGTGCATGATGTAAAATTCCCAAAGTTTCAACAAAAAAATGTTATTTTTTTAAACATAAAATATAATGACAAAGGAAGTAAATGTGAAATTGTGAATGTGTGCTGTGTGTGAATTTGTTTAGATTCCTTACAGTCAAAACTATTTAATGGTGAAATTTTTTCAAAACAAATGTAAGTTCTTTGAAGATGTTTATTTTTCCCTTAATACCCAAGTTGTAAACTGTGGAAAAGAATCTATACTACACCACAATCTCAATTCAATATAAAAGTTTCCTCAAGACCACAAATGCCACTGGTGCTTGTGTTACAGTAAAATCCCTTTGTTCTGTCAGGACAAATGACCCAGATCTTTAAACTCTTCCATATCAAATTGAGTCAGGAACTTGAGGCCTGAAAATTTTGACAGCACCTTTTATTAGTGTTTTCCTTATGCTAACCTGTACTCTTTGTTGTCTCCATAGATCATGTGCTCCAATTTCATGACAAATCACTTTTCTCTATAGTATTGAATGATCTCCCATTGTTTTAAAGTCTAGTCTTAATGTGTTTCTGTATGCCTTCTCAACTGAATCATATACACTGGATAGCAATAGACAGAGTCTTTTGTGTCATGCCCTGTGTTTTCTTATTAAGCATGTGGAAACCTTGACCTGCCTTAGTGAGCTTCCAAACTGATGGATGTAGTTGAGACTCAAGAGTATAGAGCAGAAGTTACAAAGTGAGCAACATAGGAGGGACAAATATGTTGTGGTGCAGCTGATTCCTACTGGCTCATTGAATTAGTGTTTAGGTTTCCATAGATTATGAAAACTGGCTTTTCAATGTAGCCAACATTAAATACTGAATTATGTAAAGATGAGTATATTTATTTTATGAGAAAAGAGTGAAATCTAAAACTTCTGTTGCTATCATATATGGCCAAGACAATTTTAGTCTATTGGATCACTTTGGTAGAAATATATAGCTGTGTGCATGTATATTATTATAGGAGTGTGTATCTCAATTTCATAGTCAATGTAGTGGGACTAAACTGGCCATTGTGAGAATCATGTTTCCTTATCAATCTTAAAATCAAGGTTTAATTTTTGTTTGATTGCTATCTATGTCAAATTCTAGTAAAAAATCAATGTCAATAAAACTGTTTTAGTTAAACATTTGTTGTGGGATATTATTTTAACTAGGCAAAAATGTGTTATATTTGTTTATGCTGCAGAATACTACTTTAATTATAAAGCTATATTACTTTGTTCATGCCACATTTGTTTAATTATGAAAAGATGTATTATATTTGTTTTACCTTGCCTGGCAAAGGCACCTGATTGGTCTAAGATCTGAATGGCCAATAGATGGTCAAGAGAAAGGACAGGTAGGGTTGTCAGGCAAAGAGAATAAATAGGAGGTGAAATCTAGGCTCAAAAAGACAAGAAGGAAAAGCCAGAGAAGAAAGATGAGAGAACAAGGAAGATACCAAAGGCTAGAAGCCAGAGAGCTGTCAGCCAGCTAGACATAGAGACATCAAGCAAGACAGAAAAGGTAAAAAGTACTGAGGAAAATGTCAATAAAGAGTAACAGGTTAATTTAAGTTAAAAGAGTTAGCCAGAAATGTACCTAAACTAAGCTAAGCAAGCAAAACTAATAATAAGTCTCTTAGTCATGATTTAGGAACTGGTGGGTGGCCCAAAAAGAAAAAACCTATAATAAACATGTCTTATACTCTAAATTTTAGAAATTATAATGCATTGAAAATATGCAAGTACATCTGAATCAACATCAATGTAAGCAGTGCAGACAGTTCAGATCATATTCCAATATTTAAACAGTATTATCCTATTTACATCAACATCACAGTCATTGTTGACAAACAGGCAATGCTGTAACATATATTTTTGTTTCATTTTCATATTATTCACAATATAAAAGAAGATATCATTTAACATTTAGTTTATAACACCATTGGTTTGTCAGTAACATTAATCAAATGGATTTAGATATAAAGATTTGGCAGAAACCAACCAAAATATTCTATGCTAATCAAATGGCAATAAAATTGAATATCAATTATTTTCTTATTACTTATATATGATGTGCTCAATATTCTTATGTACAGAAAGGATTTGATATACATTCATATGTATACATGTAGGGAATTTTTATGAAAAAGCATACTTTCTTTTTTCTGAAGAATCTACCACCACCGTGAAGACCAGACTCCAGCAGCACAGGGTTCGATGGGGATTCTTGTACTCAACCTAGTAGGACTTTTTTATCTGAGGGAGTAAGGGAAAAGACACACACATTCTCTTGATGGATTCCTTCTGACTTTTTCTTTATTCTTCTTTCGGGTTATTTTTCCTCTACATCTTTCCTGGTATGTTCCTTCTCTCATTCTTGATGTTCTCCTTCTAAAACTGCTTTTTCCTCTTACAGATTATATACCCAAATATAATCTTTCAAGTAATATTAAAATTACAATGTGGTTATATTCTATTTTTCAAGTGAGTGTTTATAATGAATACAAGTAAAATCAGAATATTTTCCATATCCCTTACATGCTTAAACATTTTATCTGTGGCAGGTGAAATAGAAGTTGTCCCAAGACATATATTCATGTCCAGGCAACTTGTAGTAGACTACTAAGTGTGAGCAAGCAAGATATTTTCCTCAGCCAGGTTTTTTTTTTCTTGCAGGCTGCATTTTGTAGTTACAAAGAAAGGATCAATCATTATTTATCTCAAAAAGTAATTTTAGAAGAATCTAAATTTTTATATGTGAAAAAATAATCTATTATAAATCCTCACGGTGCATACCCACTCATCAACAGTTTTTTTTAATCAGAAAGTTAAGATCAGAAATGGGTATAAGTAATTTATCATCATTCCATCCTAGCAAAAAAGGCACACAAGTTATTAATACTTAGGCTGCTTTTTGTTCCATGACTGTAATGAATTTATCACTCAGCTATGTGCCTTTCTAAAACATTGTTTTCTTAAGTTTTCTCAGCTCAAACCTGTTTGACAAAACAACTTAGTTTTACCTTAAATTATTTTCAAAACTTTGTTTCAGCTATGACTTACTCCAAAACCTGTGAACACATCTCCCAACATTAAGATTAAAAGAATTTAAGCTAGCTGGGCTACTTTCACTCAACTATTTTTCCTAATCATTAATCTAAGCCACAGTCTATATGGCCCTTAAATAGAAAATCATGTATTCTAGCTGTGTGATACTTCCTTGTTTTATTTTTTATCCTCTGCAGACTCTGCTTTGTCAGAGGCAGGGGCAGCATTGTATCCTACCTTACCTATGTTAATTTTTCCACTAAATTAATCTCTATCATAATTCCTTACTATATTTACTAAACACATTCAATAATCAAAATCCTATTTAACCTAACACTATTAATGTATAAAATCACTGTTTCAACTAAACAGCACAGTTTAGAAGGAAATCATCTTCAGAATAATCCACAGGTTAAAATGTTCAGGAGAACAGGATGTCTCCAAGAGAGGATTATACTGCATTAAGGGCAGTGGGAATATCTCCACACCAGTTCTCATAATGCCACATACCAGAGAAAAGTGGCTGTAGAAAACATGTAAAGACACAGTAGAAGCAAGAAACAGTTGGGACTGAAACTTTCAGGGCTTTTCCTATCCAATGTTCACCCATCATGGTTTTGTTTCCTGGGGCCTGACTTCCTGAAGTCAGTTGCCATATGCTATATGCTCTTCTGATATGATCAACAATGAGATTCTCAAGTTCAAAATTAAGGGGAAACAAGAGAAGCCATATAAAAAGCAACTGAGAAGCAATATAAAGTCAAGTAGCTATATCAACCTCTGTAGTATTAGGAAGTGGGATGCATCCCACCGCCCAGCTAGCTTAATTTCTGAAATAACCACAAAGAAATTGTATTCATTTAAATACTGCCTGGCCTGTTACCTATAACCTCTTATTGGCTAACTCTCACATCTTGATTTAACCTATCTCTGTTAATGTGTATTGCCACTTGACTGTGGCTTACTGGCATGAGTTTAATCAGCGTCCATCTTGGGCAGGAGAACCATGGCATCTGCCTGTCTCTGCTTTCTTCCTCCCAGAATTCTGTTCTGTCTTCCCTGCCTACCTGAGTTCTGTCCTATCAACTAGGTCAAGGCAGTTTCTTTAATAACCAATGAAAGCAACACAAATACAGACGGGCCTCCTACACCATTTACCCTTTTCTGTTTAAACAAAAAGGAAAGATTTAACATAGTAAAGGAAAGATTTAACATAGTAAAATTACATATAAGCAAGAATTACAGTTACAATATTTCGAACTATTTTTTCGTTTCTCATAACAAAAGAAAACTGTAACTATCAATTCTTCAATTCTATCAAAGATTCCAGAAGAATATAATATTACCTAAGTAAACAACTTCCAAAACTCTAGAATTGACAGAGACATCTCGTTGCCTGTACAGTCGCCCAAAGTTCTTCTGTATCATTGGGGCATCCATCTTCAGCCTACAGGCCCATAGTATCCAGTAGACATTTTCATGAAGCAGGAATTTTAAAGACAGTTTAGTCACTTTTTTCTGTATCCTGCTGAATGTCTCACAGACTCTTTTATGAAGCAGGACTTCAGAAAGATCATCTCACCTTTTGGCAAGTTTAGCAGTCATCTCTCTGCAGGTACTTCATGTCCAGTTTATGCAGTAGTCCAGGCAAGAGCAGTTTCTTGCCCAAATGGCTATCAAACTCCATAAGGAGCCTCTTTGATGCCCATATTCCTCTTGAAGTAGCTGGTGCTGCCAGGAGCAGACATGTCTTATTGTCATGAAAAGCCCTAAGTTATTAAAACAATGTAAATGCCATATTCTGTAGTCTTAGAAGGATATGAAGAATGCCTATCTAACTGAAATATATCTCTATATATCTAGAAAAATCTAACTAACATGATTACAAGCTTGACTATTATCAATAATTATCCATTAATAACCTATATTATCTAATTATACATTATATTTTAAAATGAATTATACAATCACAATACCTTAACCAAGGTCAGAAATACATAAAAATATAGCAAGATTGACCTTAAATTTATATCAATAAAGTAAAATTTATACCAATGTAAGTTATTCATATCTATATAATATCGTCCTTTAAATGTAAAAGAACATTTATAAACAATATTTGGGAATATGGGCACAGTTTTTTCTCTCCAAACTGCTTCGTGCTGTATGGGGTGTTGTTATTTTTTTTTAATCTGTGACTATCTGTACTCTTTCTCTTTAAAGACTTTAAATTTTTTTAAAAAAATTAACTTTATTTTATGACTCTTTATACTTTTTTTCTCCCCAAGCCTACATTTATCTAACACTATGACCCATTTAGAGGTCTTTTATGTCTGAATATGTTTTATTGCATTTTCCTTAATTGTCTACTGTCATGAAGGGCTTTTAAAATGCTAAGCACCTAGGTTGCAGCTGCTCTGGATGTTAGCTCCACCTCTCTCCAATTTCAAAATGCCCACGAGGGTTGGGAGGGAACTGGCTGTGACCATGCCTGTGACTCAGTGTGCACAAGAAGGAGAGCATGGCGGATTTCTTTCGCCATACAAAGAGATGTTTCCAGGCTGCACATTGCTCTGCTTGGCAGATTTGGTTGTACCTCAGATAAAAAAAAAACTCATACTCAGAGTTAAAGTCCTGAGTGTGGCTTCTACCTGGTGGCCCCAGAGCTAGAAGAAATGGTATGTCCACCATTTTGAAATTGGAGAGAGGTGTACACAATAAGGTGCCAAGGCAAGAGTGAGGAATTCTGGGAGATACAAGGGAAATCTGATAGCAACAATATTCTTGCTGAAGTTGCTCAGTAAGATTTTTGCTAGCAATAGACAGGAATGACTGGAATCAGTATGAGATGCCAGAGTGTCTATAAGCAGTATTTCTCCCCCTTTTCCCAGATCTGAGCCTGCGTGAGAAATGATAAAGGAATAGAAATGGATCTAAGAAAATAATAAAAAGTGATGATATTTAAAAGCAAAGCAACAGTCCTGTAACTGGTCTTAGTCCGGGTGTTAGAAATGGTTTCAAAATAAAAAAGAGCTCATATACTAAGAAATGACCTCCCTTCTCTTTACTACTATTTATGAAAAAGTTTTAGAGTACCAAATGGTCAATTGAGTATTTGCTTCTTTTCACCTTCCTATTTAGACAATATTTAGATAAAATTTGTACACCTTTTACTATATAGTGCTTAGTGACTACCTTCTGCCCTCAATTTGTAAGTATTTCTTTTAGGTTTAACACTGTCTGACATTCTGTCAAATGGCCTATGTGTCTTGAAAATGGTGATTCTGTCCCTGAAGAAGTTTCATGACTCCAAAGTTAACAGTGCTTTTATTTCTCAATATGCATTCCTGTGATGAGAACTTTGATATGTAAATTGCTCATGCTCTCTTCTAAAATCATTATAAATGATCTTACCAGAACACCCTCTGTGCTGGCAGACTGACTGTCAAGCCCTGTAAGAAAACTATATGATGGCACAATGATTCTTCATATATGGTACTTCTTTCAAACACATGCTTTCCATAAAAATTTGGGGTTTCAGAAGGAGAGAGAACATGAGAAAGAAAGTCAGGACCGTGAGGGAACCTCCACCTGGCGATAGATGAAGAAAATGACTAAGCCCCACATTGGAGCACTGGACTGAGCTCCCAAGGTCCTGATGAGGAACAGAAGGAGAGAGAACATGAGAAAGAAAGTCAGGAACGTGAGGGGTGCGTTCACTCATGGAGACGGTGGGACAGAACTAATGGGAGATCACCAACTCCAGTTGGAATGGGACAGATCGATCATGCGACCAAACCCGTCTCTCGGAATGTGGCCAAAAGTGGGGGCTGACTGAGAAGCAAAGGACAATGGCGGTGGGCTCTGATTCTTCTGCATGGACGGGCTCTGTGGGAGCCTTCTCAGCTTGGTCGATCACCTTCCTGGACCTGGGGGGAGTTGGGAGGACCTTGGTCTTAGCATAGAGTAGGGAACCCTGATGGCTCCTTGGCCTTGAGAGGGAGGGAGGGGGGGTATGGGTGGAGGGGAGGGGAGGGAAGGGGAAGAAGGATGAGAGGAAAGGGGGAGGAGAAGGAGAGGGAAGGAGGAGGAGGAGGGGAGGAGATGGAAATTTTTAAATATAAAAAAGTAAACCATGAAAAAAAAATTTGTAGTTTAAAACCTTCTGCATTGAAAGCAGCAGGAAGTCAGTGATAAAGTGAGTGGGGGATGGAGCATACTTAAAACTTTATATGGTTACCCTGAGAATGACTAAGAGGAACATGAGTGCATAAATGCTAACCAGGTTAAATACTTTTGCAGAGAGCTTTCCCTGGTGCACAAAGCCTAAAACTTAATATATTTGATGCTTTATTTAAGAATATGTGATAGTAGCTTTCACAGATCATGTGGATGATTTTGTATGAATTACATGATACATGAGGTCGCATCACCTTATTAAGGGGGTGATTAATATTGAGGATTTAAACACTGATTATTTATCTCACGGGCACAAAGAAAGACATCTCTCTTGAAAATATTTCTACTTATAATTGATGTGACTTAACTGTTAAAGATGTAAAATCCCTATGCTCTCAGAAGTTCAATTGAAGTCAACAGAGCAACCTAAAAGATGTGTCTAAAAGCAATGGCTACTGTCCATTCCACCTATAATATAGAAGAGGTATATAACAACCCACAGAAAGATTATTTTCTTTAATTATCACATCCTCCTTTGACTAAGTTAATTTGCAGAACTCAGGTGGGAAGTAATGCAGAAGAGTCATGTGCTTGCTCAGAGTAAAGATAGTAACAGAGTCAGATTTCATCATAAATTGTCTCTCTCCAAACAATCTTAAGGTCCACACAATATCCTTCTGACATACTATAGGAAGCCAAAGTTAATATAATAATTCAATCACAAGAAAAAGATTTTAAGCATGAAAATCTAAACAAATATGGAGTCTAAACAGTGAGAGACAGAGAAGGGAGAGAAGGTTCTAGAGAAAGCATCAGGGAAGTTCCTCTCCTGGCCTCAAGCCCCTCATACATGTGATTGAATCTTCTTTGGTTCTACTTAGTAACATTTTATTCTCAAAAATTAGCTGCCTATACCACACTGGGATGTTCCTAAGACAATTTCTACATCCAGAAAAATGAGACTATTTTCCTTATTACTGATATTCTTCAGATCAGCTCAGACATACCATAAGCACTGTGAAGACACCAGAGCCCATTGTTGTTTAGAAGGCATTCAGTCATGCATTGATTATAATAGTGGATCATTCAGAATTTACCTTAGAGAGAAATTTATTCAGTGGCCCCAGGGATTTCCAGTTCTGGCTCTAGGAACTCTTTGAGTCTCTGTGATTCTGACCTTATATTTCTGGAGAAAATTAATGGTTGTTTTAGCGGTGAGTAAATAAAATATTTATTCAAAACCATGATCCACTCTGAACAAATAATGCTTTGGAATAAATGTTCAAAATGAAAGTGGCTGTCATCATATTTTAAACAGCTGTGGAGTGAAATTATTAAATGTGGAGAAGGTACCTTCTGCGTCTTTAATTCTGACTCTGATACTGGAGAGTGAATTTGGGAGGTGGAAAGTATTACCGGCATGGAAGTATTACTGGTATAGGAAGAAGAATCATTGTCACTACATGACAGATATCATTTTAAACTGATTTTTCATGACCTCATTCTACATAGTTTCTATGATCATTTGTCCATGGTGGAACCTGACTTCTAATAATGTGGCTTATATATTTATTTATTTGATATGAACTTATGCCTAAGAGACTAGTTTATATGACACAGAAACAATACATTTGCATATCCAGACACATTGCTAATTGTGACTTCAACACTGAATAATGATGAAGATTTGGTAAGAAAATAAATAGGATCCATTCAGATATAATTAATAAGCAAGTCACATTTATTCAAAATCTTAAGATCCACACAAAGCAAAATCAGGGAACAGAAGGCTATATGCTTTAAATTAGTAAAATAAATATGATATAAGAAATGAGTAGGAATAGGAATATTAGTAGCTGATCAATTTAGAGTCCCATAATTATGTCATCTGAACTGTAGAATCAAATATACGATGTTCCATCTGAAATGAAAAGAAGACACACAACCATTGATAAAATACAATGGTAATAATGTGTCTTAATTCCCAATGTTGTAATAAACAAATGTGCAAACCTAGTTCTGTGAACTCTAATTTAATCTTTATGAAAACATATAGTTTAAACCTTTCTATGTAAACATGTATGGTTTTCTATATTTCTTGCAAGAAATCCAATAGTGTACAATGGAGTCCACTGATCACATAACTGCCTCAAAGAGAATATGAAGGATGATTAGCCTGGTAGATAAGATAGGCATAATCGATCAACAGAATGGGAAAGTGACATTATAATAAGTTTTCATATTGCTTAAATGTGATGTTTCCCTAATATTTCATAGGATTATAGCATTGATTTATGCATTTATGTCATAGTGGTAGCTTTGAGAGTGAATTTATAAATTTCACTGGGCTTATGTAAATGATAGTAAGTATGAGAGAATTTGTGGCCAGGAGAACATAGCAGAAGGATGTGACTAAATAATATTATTGCAGAGCCTAGGAAAGAGAAAGCATGCTTTAGAGCACGAGTGTTGTTTTTACTCAAAATACATAATCAGTACCAAGCCTGTCAAATGCTGTAATTTTTTTCTTTTTATTTATGCATCTACTTGTTCTGTATGTGTATGTCTATTTCAGTATCTGTATATATAGATGTGTGTGTCTGTGTGTGTGTGTGTGTGTGTGTGTGTGTAGTTGTGAGTGCTTGTGTGGAAGCCAGAGGTCAACACCTGACATCTTTTTAAATTATTTTGTACACTAATTATGTGTGTGTGTGTTTTGAGTGGATATGTGTATAGTGAAAGGAGCTGCGGGCAGGCCTGCTTTTCATACTACCTGGCTCCTGCATGGCTAGCTTTACACCCGAAATAACAACACACAAATTGTATTCTTTTAAACACTGCCTGGCCCATTAGCTTCAACCTCTTATTGGTTAATTCTCACATCTTGCTTAACCCATTTCTATTAATGTATGTAACACCACGAGGTGGTCACTTACCGGGAAGATTCAGCATGTCTGACCTGGTGACTGGCTAAATGCGTCTCTCTTGAGAGAAGAGGCGTGGTGTCTGACCTCACTTCCCTTCTTCCCAGCATTCTGTTCTGTTTACTCTGCCTACCTAATTTTCTGTCCTATCAAAGGGCCAAGGCAGTTTCTTTATTTAACCAATGAAATTGACACAAAACAGACCCACCTATATCATATGTGTGCTCATAGGTATTGTTCACACTAATGTGCAGGTATGCCATACACATGTATATGTGTGCCTGTGGAGGCTTTGATTGCTCTTCACTGTTTATTGAGGGAGAACCATTTGCTGATTCCAGAGTTTAATTCTAGTTAGTCAGGCTGGCCAGTTTGCTGTGATTATCCTAGCTCTGTCTCCTAGGCACTAGTTTACAGGTGGCTGGCATGTCCTCCTGGTTTTACTTTGATTCTGAACATCTAGACTCTGTTCTCAAACATAGGCATCAGTCACTTTAGTCTTGGGGCCATCTCTCCTAACCTTTTCTACCCTGTATTTTGTTTGAGACAAGGTCTCACTGAGATAGGAGCTCAACTGGGTTCACTTTTGAGCACAAAAATGTTCTGTTTCGCCGGGCGGTGGTGGCGCATGCCTTTAATCCCAGCACTTGGGAGACAGAGGCAGGCTGATCTCTGTGAGTTCGAGGCCAGCCTGGTCTACAAGAGCTAGTTCCAGGACAGGCTCTAAAACTACAGTGAAACCCTGTCTCAAAAAACCAAAAAAAAAAAAAAATGTTCTGTTTCCTTAACACCCAGTACAAGTAATATAGCTGCACCCAGCTTTTTACATGGTGCATGGGAATCAAAAACAAGTCCCTATGCTTGCAGAACAGGCACTTTGGGGACTGGCTGTTTTGTCCAGTCCGCCTTAACAGCTTCTTTTGAAACTTGGCAACAAAAATAACATTTAAAAGATTCTTTTGCTGTTGATTTCAGCTCTATTTCAGACACATGTGATCTCAATAGAATATATAGTAAATAATTTTGGCATGCTTTTTCATATTCTAATCAACTTTTAAAATCTGACATGAAATTTTATTTTTATTTTAAATTAAAATTTTCATGTTAATTATAAACACAATCACTTGACTTTTTGAAGTATCTTTTTTATTAATTATATTTGCTTTTTGACTTTTATAGAACAATAAAGTACATCCTAAAAACTCTCACCTTTCTTCTCTGTAAATGCTTTCTTTACCTTCCCATTCTTATTGTCCACCCTTTTTTTTCCCACATTCAGGCCTTTGGGGTTTTAGTTTGGGGCATCTTGTGACTGTGTGTTTGGAACTATTCCTTGGAGAGTCTGGGCTCTCAGTGTGTACACTACTGAAGATAATGACTCTTTCTCTCAAAAAATCTTCTGATAAACAAAAGTTTAACAGGAAGGTGTAGGGCCCCATCAGCCCCTCCTCATCCACAAGTGACTGTTGACAAGGCCAGTCTTGTCCAAGTCCAGTACAGACAACTGTAGCTGCTGTAAGTTCAAGAGTCCAGTACTGGAAAAGGCTACTTGTTCATTTCCCAACCACCCAGAGCCCTAAAATAATCATACACACTGTCTTAATTAAATCACTACTTGGCCCATTAGCTCTAGCTTCTTATTGGCTAATACCTTACATATTAATTTAACCCATATCCATTAATCTATGCATCACCATGGGGTCGCAGCCTACCAGCAACGTTTCAGCATGTCTATCTCTGGTGGTTCCATGGCATCTCTCTTACTCCACCTTCCTTCTCCCATGCTATAGACCAAGCCAGTTCTTTATTCATTAACCAATAAAAGCAACACACATACAGAAGGACCTCCCACACCATTTCCCCTTTTGTGTTTAAATAAAAAAGGAAAGCTTTAACATAGTAAAATTACATATAACAAAACAGGCATCAAGCAAAAATTAGAGTTACAATATTTATATCTATTTTATCTTTTATCACAACTAAGGAAAACTATAACTATAACTATAAATTCTTCAACTCCATCAAAGACTTCAGAAAGATATAATATTACCTAAGTAAACAGAAAGTATATTGTAAGCAACTTTTAAAACTCTAGAATTGAGAGAGACATATCTCTGCCCAGTCACCCAAGGTTCTTCTCTACCTTAGGGGTATCCATCTTCAGTCTACAGACCCATAGTATCAAGCAGACTTTTCAATGAAGCAGGAAATTTCAAAGACAGTTCCACCTATATTTGCAGTTTGTCAGTCATTTTCTTCTGTGTCCTGCAGAATGTCTAGCAGACTCTTTCATGAAGAAGTAACCCCAAAGGATTGTCTCACCTTTAGGCAAGTTCAGCAGTCATTTCTCTGTGTATTCTGCATGTCCAGTTAAGCAGTCCAGGCAAAAGCAGGTTCTTGCCCTAATGGCTAACCAACTCCATAAGGATCCTTTTCTATGGCCATCATCCTCTTGAAGTAACTGGTGCTGCCAGGAGCAGATATGTCTTACTGTCATGAAAAATCTAAAGTTCTTAAACATTTTAAATGCCATATTCTGAAGGTCTCTGAAAGATTTGAAAAATACACAACTAACTGAAATATATCTCTATATATCTAGAAAATCTAACATGACCATAATCTTGACTATTATAGATCATTATCAATTAAATTATATTCCTTAATTATAAATTACATTTTAAAATGAGCTGCACAAACACAATACCTTAATCAAGAGCAGATATATACATATAAAAAGATTGATCTTAAATTTGTACTAATAAACCAGGATACATACCAATGCAAATCTCTATTGCATATCACCCTTTAAATGTAAACAAACATTTATAAACAATATTTTGTAATATGGGTGTAGTTTTTCCAAACTGCTTCCTGCTCTTTATTGGGCAAAGTATTTTCTTTGTGGGGTATTCACAGCAACATTTCAGGAGGTCTTGTTCCATGAAACCATGTTGTTCTGGAAGTAATCCACAGTTTCTCATCTTCTGTGAAAACAAAAGAAGAACCTCTTTTTTTTTTTCTCATGGTTTATTTTTTTTATATTTAAAAATTTCCATCTCCTTCCCTCCTCCTCCTCCCTCCCTCCCCTCCTCCTCCCCTTTCCCTCCCCTCCTTCTCCCCCTTCCCTCCCCTCCCCTCCACCCATACCTCCCCTCCCTCCCTCTCAAGGCCAAGGAGCCATCAGGGTTCCCCACTCTATGCTAAGACCAAGGTCCTCCCAACTCCCCCCAGGACCAGGAAGGTGATCGACCAAGCTGAGAAGGCTCCCACAGAGCCCGTCCATGAAGAACAATCAGAGCCCAGTGCCATTGTCCTTTGCTTCTCAGTCAGCCTCCGCTGTTGGCCACAGTCAGAGAGACAGGTTTGGTCGCATGATCCATCAGTCCCATTCCAACTGGAGTTGGTGATCTCCCATTAGTTCTGTCCCACCGTTTCCATGAGTGAACACACCCCTCTCGTTCCTGACTTTCTCCCTCATGTTCTCGCTCCTTCTGCTCCTCATCGGGACCTTGGGAGCTCAGTCCAGTGCTCTAATGTGGGGCTCAGTCACCTTCCCCATCTGTCGCCAGCTGGAGGTTCCCTCACGGTCCTGACTTTCTTTCTCATGTTCTCTCTCCTTCTGCTCCTCACCAGGACCTTGGGAGCTCACTCCGGTGCTCCAAGGTGGGGCTCTGTCATTTTCTTCATCTATCGTCAGGTGGAGGTTCTATGGTGATATGCAAGAAATTCATCAGTATGGCTATAGGAACTGGCCTTTTCAGGCTCCCTCTCCTCGGCTGCCTAAGGAACTAACTGGGGGCGTCTCCCTGGAAACCTGGGAACCCCTCTAGGGTCAAGTCTCTTGACAACCCTCAGGTAGCTCCTTAAATTAAGATATATGCTTCCCTGCTCTCATATCCACCCTTCCTATATCCCAAGCACCCCATTCCTCCGAGCTCCCCCCGCTCTCCCCTTCACACTTTTCTCTCCCCATCTTCCCTTGGCCCAGTCTTGCCCAACCCTCAAGTTCCCAATTTTGCCTGGCGATCATGTCTACTTCCAATATCCAGGAGGATTACTATATCTTTTTTTGGGAGTTCACCTTCTTTTTATCTTCTCAAGGATCCCAAATTTATAGGCTCGATGTCCTTTAATTATGGCTAGAAACCGAATATGAGTGAGTACATCCCATGTTCATCTTTATGGGTCTGGGTTACCTCACTCAGAATAGTGTTTTCTATTTCCATCCATTTGCCTGCAAAATTCAAGATGTCATTGTTTTTTACCGCTGAGTAGTATTCTAGCATGTATATATTCCACAGTTTCTTCATCCATTCTTCCACTGAAGGGCATCTAGGCTGTCTCCAGGATCTGGCTATTACAAATAATGCTGCTATGAACATAGATGAGCATATGCTTTTGTTGTATGATTGGGCATCTCTTGGGTAGATTGCCAATAGTGGAATTGCTGGGTCCTGGGGTAGGTTGATCCCGAATTTCCTGAGAAACCGCCACACTGCTTTCCAAAGTGGTTGTACAAGTTTGCATTCCCACCAGCAATGGATGAGTGTGCCCCTTACCCCACAACCTCTCCAGCAAAGGTTATTATTGGTGTTTTGGATTTTAGCCAATCTGACAGGTGTAAGATGATATCTCAAAGTTGTTTTGATTTGCATTTCCCTGATAGCTAGGGAGGTTGAGCATGACCTTAAGTGTCTTTTGGCCATTCGAACTTCTTCTGTTGAGAATTCTCTGTTCAGATCAGCACCCCATTTTTTAATTGGGTTAATTG
Source organism: Arvicola amphibius (assembly GCF_903992535.2). Taxonomy (NCBI): domain Eukaryota; kingdom Metazoa; phylum Chordata; class Mammalia; order Rodentia; family Cricetidae; genus Arvicola; species Arvicola amphibius. The sequence goes on from NC_052047.1 coordinate 89,897,053, forward strand.
GCTTTTTACCGTCTAGTCTCTTGAGTTCCTTATATATTTTAGAGATCAGACCTTTGTCAGTTGCAGGGTTGGTGAAGATCTTTTCCCAGTCAGTAGGCTGCCTTTGTGTCTTAGTGACAATGTCCTTTGCTTTACAGAAGCTGCTCAACTTCAGGAGGTCCCATTTATTCAATGTTGCCCTTAAAGTCTGTGCAGCTGGGGTTATGCATAGGAAACGGTTCCCTGTGCCCATTTGTTGTAGAGTACTTCCCACTTTCTCCTCTATCAAGCTCAATGTGTTCAAATTAATATTGAGGTCTTTAATCCATTTGGACTTGAGTTTTGTGCATGGTGATAGATATGGATCTACTTTCATTCTTCTACAGGTTGACATCCAGTTATGCCAGCACCATTTGTTGAAGATGCCCTCTTTCTTCCATTGTGTACTTTTGGCTCCTTTATCAAAAATCAGGTGTTCATAGGTTTGTGGTTTAAGATCCGGGTCTTCTATACGATTCCATTGGTCAACTTCTCTGTTCTTATGCCAATACCAAGCCGTTTTCAATACTGTAGCTTTGTAATAGAGTTTGAAGTCAGGGATGGTAATGCCTCCAGAAGAACCTTTATTGTATGAGATTTTTTTGGCTATCCTGGGTTTCTTGTTTTTCCATATAAAGTTGATTATTGTCCTCTCAATCTCTGTGAAGAATTTTAATGGGACCTTGATTGGGATTGCATTGAATCTATAGATTGCTTTTGGTAGAATTGCCATTTTTACTATGTTGATCCTCCCAATCCACGAGCAGGGGAGATCCTTCCATTTTCTGGTATCCTCTTCAATTTCTTTCTTCAAAGACTTAAAGTTCTTGTCAAATAAATCCTTCACTTCCTTGGTTAGCGATACTCCCAGATATCTTATGCTATTTGTGGCTATTGTGAAAGGTGATACTTCTCTCATTTCCCTCTCTGCTTCCTTATCCTTTGTGTATAGGAGGGCGACTGATTTTTTGGAGTTGATCTTGTATCCTGCCACGTTACTGAAGGAGTTTATCAGCTGTAGGAGTTCTTTGGTGGAGTTTTTGGGGTCGCTTATGTATACTATCATATCATCTGCAAATAATGAAAGTTTAACTTCTTCCTTTCCAAATTGAATCCCCTTGATTCCCTTATGTTGTCTTATTGCTATTGCTAGAACTTCAAGCACTATATTGAAGAGATAAGGAGAGAGTGGACAGCCTTGTCGTGTTCCTGAATTTAGTGGGATAGCCTTGAGTTTCTCTCCATTTAATTTGATGTTAGCTGTCGGCTTGCTGTAAATAGCTTTTATTATATTTAGGAATGACCCTTGTATCCCTAATCTCTCCAAGACCTTTATCATAAAAGGGTGCTGAATTTTGTCAAGTGCTTTTTCAGCATCTAATGAGATGACCATATGGTTTTTTTCCTTCAGTTTGTTTATATGATGGATTACATTAATAGATTTTCGTATGTTGAACCAGCCCTGCATCTCTGGGATGAAGCCTACTTGATCGTAATGGATAATTTTTCTAATGTGTTCTTGGATTCGGTTTGCCAGTATTTTATTGAGAATTTTTGCGTCAATGTTCATGAGTGAGATTGGCCTGTAATTCTCTTTCTTGGTTGAGTCTTTGTGTGGTTTAGGTATCAGGGTAACTGTAGCTTCATAGAAGGAATTTGGCAGTGACTCTTGTGTTTCTATATTATGAAATACCTTAAGGAGTATAGGTATTAGGTCTTCTTGGAAGTTCTGGTAGAATTCCGCATTGAAACCATCTGGTCCTGGGCTCTTTTTGGTAGGGAGGTTTCTGATAACAGTTTCTAATTCTTCTCGACTAACAGGACGATTTAGAGCATTTACCTGGTCCTGGTTTAACTTTGGTATATGGTATTTATCTAAAAAACTGTCCATTTCTTTTACATTTTCCAATTTTGTGGCATACAGGCTTTTGTAGTAAGATCTAATGATTTTCTGAATTTCCTCTGTGTCTGTGGTTATGTCCCCCTTTTCATTTCTGATCTTGTTAATTTGCGTGTTCTCCCTCTGCCGTTTGATTAGTTTGGCTAAGGGTTTGTCAATCTTGTTGATTTTCTCCAAGAACCAGCTTCTTAACCACCTGTGTCTTATCGGATCACCATGGATTAAAATTAGAATTCAACAACAATGCTACCCCCAGAAAACCCACAAACTCATGGAAACTGAACAGTCAACTACTGACCCACACCTGGGTCAAGGAAGAAATAAAGAAAGAAATTAAAGTCTTTCTTGAATTTAATGAAAACAAAGACACAACATACTCAAACCTATGGGACACAATGAAAGCAGTGCTAAGAGGAAAGTTCATAGCACTAGGTGCCCACTTAAAGAAAACGGAGAAAGCGCTCATTGGTGACTTAACAGCACACCTGAAAGCTCTGGAAAAAAAAGAAGCAGACTCACCTAGGAGAAGTAGAAGACTGGAAATAATCAAATTGAGGGCAGAAATCAACAAAATAGAAACACAGAAAACAATCCAAAGAATCAATGAAACAAGAACCTCTTTTCTAAAGTAACATATCCTTAGACTCAAATTCTGAAATCAAGATACCTTTATAATATACATGCTGGTTTAGCTTAGCAGTCCATATACTGAAATGTCTTCTAGTAATTAGTTCCTTCACAGTCAAAAAATTCAAAGATAACATAATAATATACATAATTCAGACTCTGTGGATATACCATCTTTAGGGGCTTTTTTTACTCTATTAATGTTTAATATTTATTTTATTATTTTTACTCCTTTAATTTATGACTGACTATACTCTGTCTCTTTAAAGACTTTACTCCCTGTTTTTAAACCATTTACTTTTTCCAACTCTCTGTACTCTTTTTCTTTTCTCTCTGAAACCTAAGTACATTTATGCAACACTGTGACCAATTTAGAGGTCTTTTATGTTGAAATCTGATCTAATGTGTATCTGTAATTCTTTACTGTACAGGAATGCTTCTTAAAATGCTAGTATTTCTTAAAATATAAGCTACATCATTGCTAGGGTAAATATGACAGGGCCTGCTTGCTGTGCCCAGTCCAGCATGGTGGAGCTGCTTGCCACCTCTGAAAGACATGCACAGTGCCCATCTCTAGGCACACATCTTGTCCAGGCCACCCACTGTTAACCAAGTTGCAGCAGTCTGCTCACAAACCCCATTCAAATGCTCCATCTCCTGAATGAGCCAGAGGTCACACTGTCAGCAAGACCCAGAAAGCCAGCATTTCAAAATTCTGTGGCTTTTTTTCTGCTACTAGTGAATCAAGCAAACCTTCCTTAAGGGAGCTGTAACACACCACCAGCCAAAGAAATGAGGCTAAACTTTATTTTTCTGTGTCTAGAGGTCGTTTTTAAGCATTTTTAGGTTTTTAAAGTGGATTTAGTTGGCCATTGGGTGCCAATCTTTTGGAGGAGGCCACTTGTTCATTTCTTGGTCACTCAGACCCCCGCAATAATCACACAAACTGTTTTAATTTAATTACTGCTTGGATCATTAGCTCTAGATTATTATTGGCTAATCTCTTGCATATTAACTTAACCCATATCCATTAATCTGTGCACTACCACAAGGTTGTGGCCTACCAGCAAATTTCAGCATGTCTATCTCCAGCAGCTTCATGGCATCTCCCTGGCTCCACCTTCCTTCTCCCATGCTCTAGGCCAAGCTAGTTTTTTATTCATTAACCAATAAAAGCAACACACAGGCAGAAGGACCTCCCACACCAGTCCAGTACTTCTGTGATGTCTAGAAATGGTACTTTTCAGTTTTTCTCCATTTTTGAGCTCTTACATTCTCTCTGTCTCCTCTTCCACAATGTTCCCTGAGATGTATTGGAGTGATATAAATGTCTTGTTTAGGGCTATTCCTTATTCTCATCATCTTAAGCATCCATGAGTCTGTATTTGTCACAATTCACTGAAAAGAGGCTTCTCTCCGTACATCTGAGGCTCATGTTCTCAGATATGTTTCATTTCTTATTTTCTTTTTTTTTGTTGTTGTTAACTTCTTTTTTTATTGTTTTAACATTTTAGACATGCACATGATAACTATCTTCTAACCATTGTTCACTTCCAAATTGATACAACTTGATTTTAAACCCCAAGTACACTTCCTGTTGTTTATATGAGCATGTATGTAGTTGGTTAGAGCAGTATTCCGGCTCTAAATTGGAATAATCAAGAACAAAAAGACCCTTTTACAAATAATGCAAATAAAGTAGGACCATATTTGTTGGAATTTAGATCGGTATGATAGTATAAATTAGATTTAGTGAGAGATTTCTTGGGTTTAGTTTCCTAGTGAACTTGAACATCATTAAAAAGATTCCAATTCAGTTTCTCATGAATGTGATAGGGTGACAAGAAAGCCAAGACTGGAACTATTAAACTATTTTGAGATTTATTTTATTTTTATTTTATGTGGATGAATATTTTTCCTGCATGTATATATCTGCACCATATATGTGCCTGCAGAAGTATGAAGGTATTATATACCCTGAAACTACAATTGTAGACAACTGTGAACCACTATATTGGTGTAGGGACCTGACCCCTGGTCACCTGTAAGAGCAGTCAATGAACTTACATCTTTTTCCTCTACTCTCCATGGTGTTAGTGGAGTGAAAACCTTGGCTTTCTACACAAAGCTTTAGTATCTTAGACCTTTGCTATTTAGTACATAGTCATGGACAAACATTCTTAGCATCACATGAGAAATGAGGAGAAAAAACATCTCTGTTACCAATACTTGTTTACACATTCTGCATCTGCATTTTGACAACACCCCCATAGCTCTTTCAAGTTTGAGAATCAATATCAACCTGAATTATCAATAAGCATCAAGAACAGACCAGTATTTATTCTTTACCTACAAAATAATTTACACAAGTTCTAAATAAAATCAGTGTGGTATTTTCAGTTAATTATCAACTATTGAACTATATTAATAGGAAAAACTGATTAAATCTTTAAACACTTTTAATTAAACTATAATTACAACACATCTCTACTTCTCTTTCTTCTCTCCAATCCCTCCCATGCCTCCTCCCTTGAGCCCATCCCATAACCTCTTACTCCCCTTTATGGCCTTCTTTCCTATATGTTTATAAATATACAAACTTAAATATATAATTATAACCTGCTAAGTCCACTTAGTAGTATCTAAAAGTACAAGATTTCAGGGCTGACGACTTGGTATTTGATAACCAATTAGGGAGGTGAACTCTAGGGACAACTATTTTGTTGTCTTTCTAGAGTTATTAGTTTTCTGTAGCTCTTTTTCTTGGGGTGGGACCCCTTAATGCTTTATTCTTACCTATTATCTCTACCAACGTTATAATTGTTAGATACTGTGCAGACACCCATTTTTTAAGTGTCTTGGGGGTAGCTTCCATATCATCTCTATGAGACATGAATCTCAAAGCTAACTTCCTGTGCCTTTGGCTACTGCAATCTTACCAGCTCCTCTTCTGTCATATTTCCTGAGTCTGTGTACAGGATTGTGGTGTAGATATATCTATTGTGACTAAGCACACCACCGTTCGGTGCTCTCTACATTTTGATCAGTTATGATTTTCTGCAATGGTCTCCATCTGCTGTGAAGAGAAGCTTCTTTGATAAGGAAAAAGAGCTAAACTTATCTTTGTGATTAATGATAAGTATTTATAATTCAGTTGAAAATAATGCAGGTCTAGAAATCCTAAAGTACCATGGAAATTGTCAATGTTTTAGTTTTAGTAATAGTTCATTGAGTAATTATGGGAGATGAACACAATCTTAACAGCTTTTCAGTAAATTTGGGGAATATATAATAATTTCAAAATGAAAAGTTAAAATGTATGCTATCATTCTGATTTTAATATAATCTCTGCAGACATCAATAACAAACAAGTGAAAATTTTTTTTTTGATACCAAGATCATAATTTTGGATCAAATGAGTGTAAGAAACCAGATTAACCAAGGAAGATATCAATTAGTATTGCCTTTCTTTTCAGTAGAAAATCAAAAGCACAAGCAAAGGTCATTATTATACAGAGGCATCAAATAGGATGATTATTGTTATAACCTATCACACAATAATGATACATAAATTCAAAGTAAGATCTTTAATATATCATGTCCAATGATGTAAACATGACAGGCCTTTCATCCTTTAGTGCAGTTCAAAATTAAACCAGTGATAACTTTCCTACAATTATTTTGTACTCCAAATAATAGAATAAGATGATATTTGATGTTTTTATGTACTTGATTTTTTTGTGTTAAGCTTTATAGTATCTTGTGTTTTCTTCTGAAAACACAATTATTAATCCACTTGCATGTAAATAAAAATATACAGAAGAGGTCAAATCCAGTATGAAGAATACCATTCTGTTCTGTTCACATTCATTTCTTTAGATCCACACCAATGCATCGCAAATAGCTTGAAGATCCCCTAAAATTATTATCTCAATCCTAAATTGTTAAAAAAATGTAAAATTTTAAACTTAGAAAGCATAATTTTAGATAAATCTTACTTATAGATGTTGTTCCGAATCAGAAAGTTTAATTAATACTTATGAGTGTTTTCACCAAGTTCAATCCTGAGAACATAACCTTGTTTATTATAATTGACTTCTGCTTTGTGACCTAGCAGATTCCTTTGGAAAGACAAAGAGTAGCTTTCATGCCTAGTCAGGTGGTGTTGCACAGATAAACCCTGAAGCACAGCACAGCAGAGACAATAAAAGCAAAGCAATGGAAACTTCAACTAATTTATATGTGTACTATAATGTCTTTGGTAGAGTCCAAAAGTATACCAGAGCAATAAAATTGGTTTTCTTAAATTTCCATGCAATTGAGTTAATATCTATATAAGTCAGATGGGACTTTGCTACAAGGTATGAATTTTCTTTAAGGTATGAAGGTTAAGTGCTATAATATAACAAATAAAATAGCTAAAGCTATGCATTACACATGTGATACAGGCATCCAGCTGATTGCTGCATTTCTAGTCTAATCATGAATATAAGGTGGTTTTATAATATAGACAGTACAAGGTGAGTTGCAAAGTATAAACCTTTCCTGATTTTGAAATCCCAAAACAAATACCCATATGTCTAAATTTTAGTGAAAGATCTAAAACATAATGCTTTGGAAATGTGAACTTCTTGAATAAAGGCCACCAAGTTTGTATGTATCAACAAATGGGTTTTATGTGTAAAAGTATTAAACATATATTTTTGTTAAATTTATTTGCATCAAAAATGTACAAAGTGCTCCATGTTCTGAAAACCAAGATCAAGAACTATCTCTAGCCGGGCGGTGGTGGCGCATGCCTTTAATCCCAGCTCTCGGGAGGCAGAGGCAGGCAGATCTCTGTGAGTTCGAGGCCATCCTGGTCTACAAGAGCTAGTTCCAGGACAGGCTCTAAAAAAGCTGCAGAGAAACCCTGTCTCGAAAAACCCCCAAAAAAAGAAAAAAGAAAAAAAGAGAACTATCTCTAATGTTTTGGGTTCAGACATAACAAAAATGATGTCACAAAGATGAGCTTGTATGATAAAATATGTCAGTTCAGCAAAAAAGACACTATCTTTTAGCTGTTCTATCTGCACCTTGTTCCACTGGTTACCAGTAACAGGCTTACAATGATCTGGAGAGAGAAAATATTGCTAGAGAGAAGGCTTAGTACAAAGAAACACTGTATTCTGCAGGATCAAATATAAGGATAGTATAGTTTGAACACAAAGGAAGCAACCCCTGTGTGATTTAGGGCAGAAGTTGTAGACAACAGACAGACAGAGACTCAGAAAGAAATATGTATTGCAAATACCACATCTGGAACCAACAAGAAGTTTTAAGCAATGACAATAGAATCTGGCGTGTTTATGTGGGTGAATAAATATGAAGGAAAGAGGCCAAGCCAGCAAGAATGGAACCTACCCAATAGAGCAAGTATGTGAAAGTTCCTCCCTCTGCAGGAAGAAATGTATGAATGGATTGATGTAAGAAGAAATTATGGTTAATATTAATGTAAAGATTACTCATGAACTCAGTTGTGCTTAGATACCCAGTGACAGATTACAATAAAAAGTATTTTTTTCAGCTACAAGAGTTTTACTCATAGCAAAGCATTTTTCATATTTATTGAAAATTGATTTATTTATGTGTTATATTATGATTTTGAGTTCATTCCCCGAACTCCTCTCAGCTCTGCCCTACCTGTCCACCTAAATCCATGTCTTTTCTCACTCTTTCCCATTAGAAAACAGATATCTTAAAAAAGAAAGAGAGTAAGGTAAAGTAAAAAGAAACAAGCTTGAATAGGACAAAATAGTAAAAGAAAATATCACAAGAAGCACACATAGTATCACGCACTAAATCTGTAACAGTATAAAATCAGAAACTATATAAATATAAACAAAAGACCGGTAGGACAAGAAAAGAAATGTGTAGACAAAGCATCGTGAGACAAAAAAGGAAAAGAAAAAGAAAAAGTAATAAAACTCCAAAAATACTAAAGAGTTCATTTTGTATTGTCTGTCTACTTCTAGACATGGGACTTGGTCTTAAGGGTAGTTTGTATGTTCAGTAAGACTTCTTTAGGAAAGAAATAATAGATGTTTTTGCAGTTGTGAGCCGTTGTCAATTGAAGATAACTTCTGGGTTAGGAATGAGTCTTGTATCCATAAAGTACAAAAGTAGTAAGCAACCTCTAAAATTGGTAAATACCTTACCGTAAATAACTCCCCAATTTCTGAATTAGTTTATACATCTAGCTTCTATTGTCTGTCAACAATCTGAACACAAAATTTACTGAATTGAAGTATATGTATTATACACACACACACACACACACACACACACACACACATGCAGTTAAATGGTAGTAAAGCACAGGACATTGAAATGTTGTGACAATGTAGCATAATGAGTCTGGAGAGGTGCTAGCAGAAGTAATATTAATAAGAAAAGTTATGTTTTCAGAACTCTAGACCCTGAAAATTGAAGGGTGAAGATGAGACTAGTAGAGAACATAGTATGGACATGTAAAATGAGAAAAGGATACACTTATAAATGTTCCAAATTAATTTTTAAATTGTGCACAAGAAATAACACAAACAAGAAAAAATAGCCACCTTTATGATAAATAGCAGATTTCAACATTTCAGAAAGAGTATGAACTCTAGAAGGCAGTCTATGGACTAGCAGAGATTATGCAAGGAGAAAGCAAGATGATATAATTCTTATGGCCACAGGGCAATGTAATATTTTTAACAGATAATTTTAGGAAAAAAGAAACTGGAAGCAAAGAAACAAAAACCCTGATGTTTTTTCTTCCAGGAGAAAAAGAAAAAGTCATGAACAAAAACCAGTGTGGATTCTCTAATATATGGATCCATCATTAATTCAGACAGCTTCACTATAGCTCTCACAAAACCCAATATTAGAAAAATAGTACATTCCAAGAAATACTGTTTATGTGTGAAAATTATTAAACTTTTCTAAAGTTCACATTCCATCAGAACATGTTTCCCAAAGGCAGATACTCGTTAGCAAGAAAAGGTGAAGGTGAAATCCTCGGGCTACAGGGACAGCTCGCACACCAAAGTGTTTGCTGGGCAAGCATCATTGTCTGAATGTGGATCATGAGAACACACATGAAAAGCAGTCATGGTGGTTTATGACTGTCATGCCAGCACTAGGGTCAGGTGCCCAGCCAGTCCAAGAGGAATAAGTGAGTTTCTGGTTCAGTCAAAAACTATCTTTCAAAAAACAAAGGTGAAAAGTAGAAGAAAGACACTGGAAGTCTACCTCTGACCTCACTGTGACCCTGAATATATGTCCATGCACAATTGAACAAAGAACACACCTACACTAACAAGTACATGTACACACATTGATACTCAAATGCAATATATAAACATGTATCAAAAATAGCTTTATGATGTATTTTTAGCTATAGAAACACCCACAGACACATGTGAGGGGGTGTGTACTAAAATACAAGAAGACAGAAAATATAGATAGCAGTGAATGTTGATATGGAAATGCAAAATGTGAATTCAGAAAGTACATAATAATAAAAAGAACAAAAAAGCTAAAATCATGATAATAACAAGGAAAGAAGAATTCAAAGATTTAGTAAGCAACAGAATAGGTTGAGAAAGTAAAACATAGGAAATGAACAAAACAAATACTATCTCCTTTAAAAACAGGGGCACTCAGCCTGTAACCTGTTTCGATCACTGACTTAGATTAGTTATTAACATATGTAAATTTTAGATATTCATATGTTATGATAAGTGAATTTTGCATAATAGGCTGCATTTTGAGATTTTCATGCAAGTATATAATAAAATCTTTACCACTCCCTCCCTACCTGCTTTAGCTCCTATGAGGGTTAGTGTCAATGGGACAGAAGTTAGGACTAGCAGATAGGATGGGACTCTGGGCATATGTATGTGGGCTTATCATGTGTATGTTTATCAAAGGGAGAGCAATACACTGTATGTGGTATCATTCTCTAGGTAGTTTCTGGGCTCTACAAGAATGGAGAATGGGAGCTAAGCTCTAGAGAGCATTAATTTATTGTTTTCTATTCTTCTTTATGATTGCAGGCTCACTGACTCCCTCAAACTCTTGATGCTTTGACTTCCCCAGCTATGCTGCCCTGTACCAGGGAAATGTGAGTCAGAATAAGCTTCTTTTTTTGAGACAGAATTTCTCTGTAGCTTTGGGGTCTGTCCTGGAACTTGCTCTTGTAGACCAGGTAGGCCTCAAACTCACAGAGATCTGCCTGCCTCTGCCTCCAGAGTGCTGGAATTAAAGGCGTGTGCCACCACTGCCCAGCTTAATTATGGTTGTTTATGAGCATATTTGATGTATGATTTAAAGGAAAATAACAACTAATCAGTACTGAAAAAAAATTCTGTTCCTCTCCCAGCAATCCTCAATTGCCTGTCACCAGCTCCTGTCCCTCCCAGTAGAGCATGCTGATGAGCTCAGTATTGTGCAGATCTTCTGTAGGTCAACACACTTGTTGTGTGTTGGAGAATGTGATGGCTATTATATGCCTAAAAATAGTGTTTGACAATATTCATCAATGTATTGTGAAACATGTCAATATTCCTTATTCTAGTTCTTGGTACTCTTTCTGGATCTTTGTCTATAAAATTTCCTGAGCTGGGAGAGGATGATAAAATATCCTCTTAGAGATGAGCAATGACTCTTTAATCTCCATGTTTTTGCCACTTTCAAGTCTCTATAGTAACTGCACTCAAGGACAAAAAGAACTTTCTTGACCAATGGTAACAGCAGCACTAATCTGTGGGCATATAAAATTCTTAAACAGTAATTTAATAGACACATCCTGTTTACCAAAATGACAGCAGGAACATTTCTCTTAAGATCCTTGACCTACCCATGTATGGGTGTTTGACAAGATCCATAATACCAGGCATAATGTTTGTATTTTTGGTTTTTGTAATGTTTTGTTTTTCCTGTAGAATAGGCTTCAAATCAAATTAACAAGTAGTTCATTTGCACTATAGTAGTTGTGGTGTTATTACATCAATGGGCAAATTTGGTTTGGCAGGTCTGTAAGTAAGGCTATCAGTGGCAATTCCCCAACGACAGCCTGTGTAGCATCTCCTGGCATTATCAAAGCAGTGTAGAATGGAGCCTGGCTTGAAGCATTCGGTTAGTTCCAGCTAATTTTTCTACATCTGACACTTGAAGTATGTGATATCCTCAACAGCAGTATCTTACGATCTACTTCTTGTAAGGGAGAAAGAGCAGAAGCAAAGACATGTACTTTTATGAGGATTTTAGGGTTCTCATTGGAGGGTAGCCCAACAGCCTTGGCAGTGGGGTGGTATTTTTGATAACCTGTGGGTTCTGGGAGCACCTTTATACCATGCAGGTGAATCTTCATTTGAACTGGTTTCTTAAATCCTATTTCGCTTATTTACCTACTGGTATTTATAATAATTCATACTTATATATGAATACAATGTATTTGAATCTAAACCACTCCTACTTTATGCCCTCTAATTCTTTCTTTATATATCCTTATTTTCTTGCTAGTTGATGTGTTAGATGTCAATACCCTGTACTATTTTGAAAATCTCCAGGACACCTCTGACCAACAACTGGAAGGGAGGTATCACATAACTAAGGCAGAATCTCCTAGTTGACAATCTATAGTTTATAGGAAAAGCACAATGTTCTGATTTGAGTAACCCCAACTAATAAAATCATCTCTCTCTCTATATATAAAATGAGTTTTATATGTATACATATATATTTAAATATAACATACACATAAATACATATACACCCTCAGGTAATTAAACTCATTACATATATATCTTATAGTTTATTTCTGTGTTTTTTTCAAATTTTGCAAGTTTCATAGTGTTAGTTATTTTCCACCCATCTCCTTTGTCATACCTTCCCATCCCTTTTAAATATCCCCCCGTTTTCCTCTTCATATTATTTGTGTTCTATTCTGCCTTCCTTAGTTACCTCTTTTTGAAACTTTATAGGTGACCAGACTCCCATAGGTAGTTCCACACCCAGAAATGTATGGATATTACAAATTGGTGTTGGTGGCTTACTTCAAAAAAATCAAAAAATAACATGAAATTTGTTAATAAGAAGAATAGGGCATGAATATAGTAAAAGTTATGGGGAGATGGAGATGAATATGATTAAAATGTGTTGTATGAAAACTCAAAGAATTAGTAAGAAAGAAAAGATCAACAGCATATGAGAAACAACACCCAAGTTTGATTTCTGGCCTCCATACTAGCAAGAGCATGTATATGCACCTGCACATAAAGAGAAGATATTTTATAATTAATTATTATTTTAGACAAAAGGAAAGTAATCATGATTTCATCATCAGACAATGTCAAATGTAGTTTCCCATGAGTCTAAACCAATTCTCAGTTAAAAATAGTAAATTCAAATATAGTTTTATTTTTGTTGAATCATTACCTAATTTGAGTATTAGAATAATACCATAGTAGATCCTTCCATCCCTTTTCTTTTCCTTTTTTTTTTTTGAGTTTAAGAAGGGTTTGTTGCTCTGTGAAAGACTGTACTCTCTGTGAATTTGGCCTAGGCATTGTCTTAGCTGGAAATATTTTTATTAATGTTTCAATTTCCTCGTAGTTTATGATTCTGTTTATGTTGTTAATATCTTTTTGGCTGTTAGTATTCACCAAGAAATTCATTCATTCTTTTGGATTTTCCAACTTAATGGAATACAGGTTTGTTTTCAAAGTTTCCCTAGAAATGTTCTGTATTTCTTTGGTGTCTGTTGCCAAGTCTTCTTGTTCACTTCTGATTCTGTTAATTTGGGTCCTTTCTTTTGGTTGTTTGGGCCAAGGGTCTATTGATCATGTTTATTTTGTGAATGAACCATCTCTTAGCTGTATTAATTTTTATATTGTACTGTTGTCCTTATTTTATAATTTCTGCTTTGATTTTTATTATCACTTGCCATTTACTGGTTCTGGGCTTTTTTTCCCCAAAAATACAGGTTGATAGTTAAGAAACTTATTTGTGTTCTAAGTTGTTAATGTAGGCACTTAGGCCTATAAATGTATCTCTCAGAACTGTTTCATTTATCTTCCTGTCTGTCTTATGCCAAAAACCTGTTTCATTTAGTTACAGCACTATTTTGTTTCCCTTTTAGATTTATTCTTTGACCATTCATCATTCAGTAATGAGCAGCTAAGTCTCCATTTGTTTGCATGCCTCGTAGAGTTTTCCTTGCTATTGATTTTAAGTTTTTTGCATAATGGTTAGATACACTGAATTAATTCCATTTGTCCACATTTGTTAAGGTTTGCTGCACCCCCTCCCCCCATATGAAATCTATTTTAAAGAAGCTTCCATGTCCTGCTAGGAAGAGTGTATATGCTTAAACACATCCTGTCAGATGACTGGGCAGACCAGCACAATGCCTGAATCCTAACATTCCAATCTATTTCTTATCATAAAAAGATGGAGAAATTAAGGAAGATAGCAGGTGGGACAGAGATAAGGGCCCAGGTTCTCAAGACAGCTTTCTGATGAAATGTGGGGACCTGGGAAAGCTGGGATGCTGGTCACGTACTGGGTTATCTGGTTGCTTCATTGCTGTCCAGGCTCTGTGGAATTGTCCAGTGTCCCTTGGGCCTGGTGATGTTTCAGCAGAGGACTAGATTAAGTTTAGGAAGAAAAGGTATTTTTTTTTTTTTTTAGGTCCAGGAGATTGAAGAGGACGGTGTCAGGACCTGGGATAGATAGGATGGCTTGGGCTCTTAGGTCCTGATAATAGATGGAGGGGTGCATCTGACCTGTTTAAAATGAATCCTCTAAGTCAGCTCCCTGGAACTTACAAGAGTTCCTCAAGTTTGTAAAAACATAAATTTTAGACACAGACATTGTATAAATGGTAGTATATTTCTGTCACAAATAACTGTGACAGATATTTGTACACAATGAAAAGTATCTTTTAAATACAAAGCGATGAAAGAGAATTTAAAATCTTGATCTTCCAGTATAGTAGTGGTAGTACTCTGCCAGAGCTAGATTAATAGCTTATCAAAATTCTATTGATTAATGTTAAGACTATGAACGGCAGCATAATGAGAGAGAAATCTGATAACTTGTATTTGTACACCGTGAAACACTTTTTATACTCTGAAACAATTTTGTTCTCAGACCTTTATGACTTGCAGGTATATACCTTAATAACTTGCATTTGTACTCTTCAAACACCTTCTTGGACTCTAAAACATTCTTAGATCCTCACATTTTGAGCTTTGCTTCTTAAAACACCTTTTATTTAAATATGGTAAGAAGCTACACAGAAATCCATTTCGTGATGTTGTCCCTTTTAAACTGGCAAATCTTCCAGCCATCAAGCTGCATCAGAATTCTTGAGAAGGATAAAATTGTACCTGAGTTATTGATTTAAAAAAATGACAGAGAACTTACTTGGCTAGCTACCTAGACAACCACGCCCTGGGTCCTCCATGGTCATTGAGAACAGGGGCTCTAGGCAACATTTGCCTTCTGCTGTTAGCATGGGGCCTGCCAGGCATCACAAGATCTTGTGGTTTAGGAGTCTGTAGGAATACCAGTCTACCTTGCCCTGGGAAATCAGGCAGCGGATTCCAGTGTCCTGTTGTCCTCTGTCTGAAGATCCATGAAAGGCAATTTGCCCAGTGGCTAGCACTTCCAGTTGATGAAGCAAGTTACAGATGAATATTATTTTGTGCTCATTTATCTGCTTTGGAGGAAGTAGGGATTGCTGCCAGGAGCCAACCTGGCTCTCTATTATGAAAATCCTTTTAATAATTAAACATCGAAATGCCATATTTCCCAGATCTGAACATTTGACGGCTGTCTATTGAGTATATATAAGTTACGACTATAGTATAGGTTCTGCCTGGACACTAGATCTAAGCTGAGAGGTTGTGGAAGAATGTTTCAGAAAAAAAATTGTTTGCAATAGAAGCTTAACAGTAAAACTGACAATAGTGAAGAGCAGCTTATGGGAAATCTCTGAGTTAGCTTTTGTTAATTTGAAGTAGATCTTTATTACCTTAAATTTTTTTATTATTATATAGAATATATTTTAAAGCAGAGATGAATCACATAAACAGTATGTTGTAACAGATTTAACCATATATTTACCATCATTTAAAAGTACATACCAATTTAAAATATTTGAGACATTGCTTCCTTAGTCTGGAAGAGGATACAATGAACAGAGTTTATTATGACTTCTTAAAACAGTTTTAACAGTAAGGACATGTAAAAATATATGCAGTTGAATTCAAGTTGCATACACATATACACACAGAATTCAAGATAGTTTGTATTCACATAAAGCTAAATGAAAAGTGAGTGAGAGGAAGCTGGCTTTTTTACCTCTGAATGACACTTTGGTACAAGCAGGCAGGGTCTTTAAAGGGAGAGAGAGAAAAATAAGAAAGTGGAGAATTAAAGTCGCACATTTCTACCAAGTAGAAGAAAACCGATCAGCTACAGGTGGAGCAGGCAGGTGGGCTGGGTCCAAGCAAGCCAGAAGAGCTGGCAGGCAGTGGTCATGTGATCTCCCGCAGCAAAGATGGCACCTGAAATGCCTGCAGTCACATAGTTGCCCTTAGCAAAGATGGTGACTGAAATGGCAGTGGCCACATGACTTTCCTGAGCAAACATGGTGGTGAGGTCATCTGACCTGCCATTAGCAAAGATGGCACATGGTCCAAGTGTTGCAAGGCACAGCAAAATGGCATGTTTTTTAGAGCAGCCGCACGGATTTTAAAGGGACATACAGAGACATACAAGATGTATAGAACATACATTTAAAATGGAATCACATCCGTGTGGTCACACACACCATTCACACACTCTATCATACATGAAGTAGACAGGAAACTTCTCCAACATATGCTGCCAGCAACAGGGCGGAGCTCTATGGAACTCGGAGTGGGGGTGGGAGAGGAAAAACACAAGTACTCCTCAGGAAGTAAGGATCATAAAAAATCATGAAAGGTGAAACTATAAGATTGGGTAATGTATTGGAATTGTTATGAAAGAGGCAGAATTAGACATGTAAGAACACAGATTTTGTTATATTTGAGAGATTTCTAAGAACAAGAAAAAAAATCATGTACCTTGATCAGCCCATCTACACTGGCTACCTCTCAAAAAGGAAGAACTGTGGCCAATTTGGTTTGGTCAGGGTAGAGTTCCTTAGCAGCATGAGAGCACACGAAAGGAAGGGTAAAAGTGGGTGCCAGCGTTCCGCAGTTGCAGCGACAGGGCACCAGAGAGGAGGAAGGAGCCAGTGGACCTAATGGAACTGTCGCTGGTAGGGAGGGGAAGGGTTGGAGAGATAGAAACAACTGTCTGCTGGGGTCAGAAATGTCCAGAACAGAAGGGTATTCCTCTGGTTTCGAAGGCATAGCTAGGAGCACGTGGGAGAGCAGGAGGTAAGGACACAGGGCTTAGAACTCAGACAGAAAAAGGCTTGAATATAAGGAACCTCATTCCATCTGCCTGTTCACTGACAGAAATTGGAAATCTCCCGTAAACTATCAGGGTCTAAGATGCTGTTAGGTTGCTGCTTTAGGTTAAGGCTTATTTCCCATAGCTGAGGTAGAGAAAAAGAAACAAGATTCAATTGCTTATTATTTTAGGCATCCCTGAGACAATGCAGGGATCAAGTAATTTGGTACAGGCCAGTCCAAGTCCCTGTAGGAGCAGGGAGTAAGGACCAGGGCTGGGATGCTTAAGTGACAAAATGAGGGGCAGAGTCTGAGACAAGAAACGAGGCCTCAATTCTCAATCATGGGGGATTGCTGGAGGTGAATGTTAGTGAAGGGATCAGCTGTAGCTGTGACAGCCATGGCTGGGTACGGTCCCCCCCCCCCCCACTCCATCTCAAAGAACACCATTGCCAGACGATCAGCAGTCATTCCAACAGGTTCAGGGAAAATGGTTCAGCTGACCAGAGGTGGAATTTGGAATTTCACTAATGGAAGTAGCCGTGTTGTGTGCAGTGATTCAGCAGCCTTGCAGATGGAATATAGGCAGTTATTGATGAACCTGGCCCTGAAAGGGTGTGGGGGCGTGACAGGAGAGTCTGTTGAGTCTCAGCACCAATGAAAGATACAGCATGAGAGAGACTTTAGTGGGTCCCATGGCAGGTGAGGAACATGGACAGAAACAGAATATGCCATGCAAATAGAGCTTAGGTCGTAGGGAGTTTATTTAGAGGGTACTGGGAATGAAACGGGGAAAGAGAGAGACAGAGATAAAGACAGAGAGGAAAGAGGAGAGGACAGGTGAAGAAGGAGAATAAGGGAAGAAAAGAGGGAGGGAGGGAGTGAGGGAGGGAGGGAGGAAGGGAGGGAGGGAGGGACGGAGGGATGGAGGGACAGAGAGAGGGAGGGATAGAGGGAGGAACGGAAAGAGAGAAAGCAGGAGCAGCCTTTTTAAAAGAACAGTGGGGAGAGAGACCCTAGGAGTGGGAAGAACTTAATCTTAAGGAATTTTGCATCTAGGACTCTGGGCTGGCCAGGGCACTGCCTGGGCACATCCTGTCAGATGAAAGGGCAGGCCAGCACAACACCTGAATTCTAACTCAAATTATTACTAGGTTTGTGTTAATCTGTCTTTAATTCCACTGGTATCCTTTTTATGAAATCAGTTGCGCCAGCTTTTGGCAAATACATGTTTAGTATTGTAGTACTTTTCTGATTAATTGATCCTTTGATTAGGATGAAGTGACCTTACTCGTCTCTTCTTATTCATTTTCACTTGAAATGAATTTTAAACAACCACACCTGGTTGCTTCTTGATCAGATTTTCTTGGAATACATTTTCCATTTTTTACTTTAAAATGGTGGCTATCTTTAAAGCCAAGATGAGTTTCTTGTAGACAGCAGGTAGAAAAAAATTGTTTATTAATCCGTTTTGCTATGCTGTGTCTCTTGATTAGTGAATTGATGCTATTACTATTTAACATTATTATTGAAAGGTTTGTGTAGGTTGCAGTCATTTTGGTTTTTTTTGAGGGGTCTTGATTTGGTTTTGTTTTGGCTTGTTTCTGTTTGTTTATATTGTGGTTTGTTTTTCACTAATTATTTCAAAAATTATGTTATTTTTTCCCCTTGATTTCTCTCAAGTTGTGTTTATTCCTCTCTTAAATTTGGTATTGCTTCCAAGATTCTAGTTAGTATATTCTTATCAGATATAAATTTTTAGGTTATTTGGAACTTGGAAAGTTTTTCTTCTTGCGTCAAGCATGGCAGGTAGCTTTTCTGTGTAGCAGTTCATGTTGTTAGCTATGGTCTTGTAGAATTTGTACTTCATAGGGCTGGAAAGATGGCTCAGTAGTTAAGAGCACTGACTATTTGTTCTTGCAGAGGACCGGAGTTCAATTCCCAGCTCCTACATGATAGCTCACAACTGCCTGAAAGTTCAGTTCCTGGGGATCTGATATCTGCACACCAATGCACATTAAAAAGTTCAATAAATTGAAAGAAAGTTAGAAAGAAAGAAAAAATAGAAAGTAAGGAAGAAAGAATGAAGGAAAGAAAGAAAGAAAGAAAGAAAGAAAGAAAGAAAGAAAAGAAAAAGGAAAAAAGGAAAAGAAAGAAACTTCATTGTGCCAGGCTCTTCTGACTTTTAGAAAGTCTACTGAGTAATCACGTGGTATTTTGATGTATTTTCCTTTACATGTTACATCTTTTCTTTCTCCTACATCTTTCAATATTTTAATTTTTTAATTATTTTTTTTCAATTTACATACCAACTCCAGTTCCCCCTTTCTCCCTTCTCCTGCCCCCCACCTCCCTCCTATCCCGGCCCCTATCCTTTCCTCAGAGGGGGTAGGGCCTCTCTTGGGGAGTCAAAACTCTCTCCCCCGTATCAAGGATGAACAAGGTATTCCATCCTAGGGAATGGGTTCCAAAAAGCCAGTTCATGCACCTGGAATAAATCCTGGTCCCACTGCTAACCACTCCCCTCCCAAAGATCAAGTCACATAACTGTCACCCACTTTCAGAGGGCCTAGTGTGGCTCCATGCAGCTTCCCCAGCTGTCAGTCCATAGTCCATGAGCTCCCAACTAGCTCATGTCAGCTGTCTCTGTGGTTTCTCATTTATGATCCCTCCTGCCTCTCTTTAACTAAACTCCAGGAGCTCAGTCCAGTCAGTGCTCAGCTTTGAATCACTACATCTGCTTCCATCGGTTACTATATGTAGGTTATATGATGACAATTAGGGTAGTCACTAAAATGATTATAGGGAAACACAAGCACAGTATGTATACACTTATGAGTAGATATTAAATGTAAAGCAAAGAATAACCAGGCCACAATTCACAATCCCAGAGAAGATAGGTAAAAAGGAAGGCACTATGAGGGACACACATGGTGAACCCCGGAATGGGAAAATCGTTAAGATGTTCTGGGTAAACTGGGAGAGGGGATGAGAATATATGGGAGAGGATTGGGGATGGGAACATGAGTGTGGGAGATGGCCAAGTTGAGGGAGGAACAGAGAAAGATAGCAATGCAAGAGATATCTTGATCAAGGAAGCCATTATGGGGCTAGGAAGAAACCTGGAGCTGGGGAAATTCCCAGGAATTCACAAGGATGATGCCAGCTAAGACTCCTAGCAATAGTGGAGAGGGTGCCTGAACTGGCCTTCCCCTATAATCAGATTAATGATTACTCTAATTGTCAATATTTTAATCTTTAGACATATATAACCTATCTCCCCTCTCCCTCTCCCTCCCTCTCTCTCTCTCTCTCTCTCTCTCTCTCTCTCTCTCTCTCTCTGTGTGTGTGTGTGTGTGTGTGTGTGTGTGTGTGTGTGTGCGTGTGAGTGTGTCTTCATATGCTTGCATTTTAGTGCAGGAACCACCAGTATACCAGACTGATTCCCACTGAAGTAGAGAGAAGTAAGGCAGAATACTAATATTGCTTTTCATATCATTGCCCTATAGTAGTTAACACAATCAGACAGGAAAAATAGTTTACAGTTTTAACCTAAAAAAGAATGGCTCCTTGTAGATTGCATGGCAGCCCATAAAAAAATCAAAAACAGTGAGTCAAAATATAAACAAAAAAAATGAGTCACATTGAAGAGTATGCTAATAATTTACTTGCTAATCAGTTATTAGACATCTATTTAAATTGTGTCCGGTGACACTAAAAATAAAGCTGATGAATTGTGGACACTTCATGTAAATGTATTATGTTCATTTGTATTTTTTAAATGCATGTTTAAATGCATGTCGGATGACATGGATATATGTGTACTTACCTTTTCCAGAAATTGTTAAACTGATTTTTAAACCATTTTGGATTATTTGCAGCTGTGTTTGAGGGGACATCTTCCACAATACAAGGGCAAACCATAATCTTCTGAATTTTGGTCACTTAAATAGAAGAACAACACAATCAGTTTAATGTGTTGTTCCTCTGTTGTTCTCAATGCTTTCAATGTGTTTAAACAAGTTCAAAAAGTTCATTAAAATGTGTAGGGGAATATCACTTGTCAAATACATGTTTTGTAAATGTCTGCTCTAAAAGCTGAGTTTTTTTTCATTCTGATAGTGCCTTTCAGAAAACAAGGAAGCTTTTTATAAAATCTAATTTTCCATGGGTTTTGATCTGGATATTATACCCAATAAATCCTTGGAAGACATCTCTCATTCCATAGCTCTAGCTTTTCAGTGTAAGTCCATTCTGCAGCTTGGTAGAGTGGGATGATGGATTGAGTTGTCATTCTGAATGGCTGCCCAACATTCCATACTTAGTGTATGAAAAGACGATTGTTTTCTCCACTAAACTGCATTGGCACAGTTGTGAAAAATCGAACCAGTCATTTATATCCAGGTTCTTTGTCTACTGCTTTCTTATACTACGCTGAAGCTGACCTTTCATGCCGGTCTTTGTGGCTAAATCACTGTGCCTGGTCTGGGAATAGTAAGACTATGATGTCTAAGCTTTGTCTATTCTATTCCAGTTTTGTTTTTGTATGAATTTTAATAATACACGTGGTATGTAATAATATCGCTACAAACAATCCTACCAAAGCCTTCAAATATGTTTGGATTGTACTAAAACTGAGAACTGTAGTTGGCAGAATTGATACTATATGAATGTTATGACTTGGGATTGACCGCTCAGCTCAGCTCTCCATCACTTATCTCTTCATTATCTTAATGTTACCATTTTACTTTTAATATTCAGTTTTTTTACCTGATTTATCCCTGGAGATTTCATATTTTTAAGCTACTTAATCTAAATTTATCTTCAAATTCTCATTTCTGCTTCCTCTTGACACATAAAACACATAATTTAATCCAATTATCCATACTAATTTTTGTATAGATCTTAAATCCTGAAGCCTTGTGAAATTTACTAATTTTCCCATTTTTTCTGTATTTTCTGGTTTTGTATAAGGATAATCATGCCATATGCAAATAAAGACAATTCAACTTTCCCCTTTCAAGTTGTGTATTTTAAATTGCTTTTCTTTATTTTCATTACTTGGTAAACTGTCAGTACAATGTTAAATAGAAACTGGTTGAACACAGATCATCCAAATGTCAATCTTACAGAAAAGAAACAGACTTTTATTTTTTTTCAAGACAGTTTTTCTCTGTAGCTTTGGAGCCTATCCTGGAACTAGCTCTTGTAGACCAGGCTGGCCTCGAACTCACAGAGATCTGCCTGCCTCTGCCTCTTCAGTGCTGGGATTAAAGCCATGTGCCACCATTGCCCAGCAAGGAACACACTTTTTAACTATTAAACATAATGCTTGCTTTAGACCTTTTTGCATTATCCTTATAAACTTGAGGAAAATTTTATTTGCAGAGAGTATTTGTTATCATTAACAGGTGCTAAATACAGAGAAATGGTTTTAACATACCCATATGGCTGTGATGTTTTCTCATTTAGATTCAGGGTCATAGTTTATACTGTAAAAAGTTTGTGTATTGAAGAGTTTCTATTTTCAGCTGTAGTTAAAATTATGTTTATATATTATATATGTTTACACACACACACACACACACACACACACATATATATATATATGAAATGCTAAACTTGATTTGCTTAAATAGAATTGATATTTGAACAAGTATAAAAACTTCAGTCCAAATGTGAACTCTTAACTCTGAAGACTGTTGGCATGTCTTTGGTTTATAAAAAGTCTTTGATTCTGTTTTCAGAATAATCCTTCTAAAGAGTAAAAGATGAAAGAGAAAGCATAAAACCTGTAGAGTTCATCCGTGAAAGCTTGGGGAGGAAATTTTTGTTTGGGAACTTTCTATACTTAGATCCAAATCCTCCTATATTTACAGGACGGTTTGAATGAATATCTTTTCCTGGAGTGAGATTTTTGTAATTTGTATCTTTTGATTTTTTTTTCTATTTTATTATTTAAAACATTTTTAGGTCTGTGGTCTTTAGGGTTGTTTCCTGATACTAGGAACACATGTTTTCTCTCTTTTCCTGGTTTATCTAGCTAGTGGCTTATCATGTGTTCAGCTTTCTGTCTCATTGATTTTTTTCTCCCTTTGTAGTTGTATAGTCTATTCATTCCTCCCTTTATCTTGGACATCTCTATTGTTGCTGTTCCCCTGCTTATTTTGATCTCTGTTTTGTCTGCTGTCCCTAAAGCTTAAGAAAGACCCCTAGATCCTACAGTAAGGCTTAATTCCAGCCCCTCCCCCACCATGTTGAGACAGGGTATCTTTGAATAGCTTTTACTGTCCTAGAATTTGTTATGTAGATCAGGCTGGTCTCAAATTCAGAGATCCACCTGCTTCTTCCTCCCAAGTGCTGAGATTGAAGGCATGTACCACCACTGCCTTATTAGGCTTATCTTTTTTATTGTGTCTGCTGTTGTGTTTCTCTCAAGAATTCTGAATTTTTAAAATTGGATTCACTCACAAATTATTTCTTTTTGCTTTATTCTTTGACCCAAGTGTCCATACATATGCTTTACTTAGGGATTTTTCCAGATAGTTTTCATTGTTTTATCTTTTTGTTGTTTGCTGACTTTCCTAATTTAAATACATTTATTTTCAATTTATTCTTTCACAATTTTATACTTCTACATAAAGTTTTAATCATATAACCTCTTCTATGTCCCCTTCACTCCTGTCTTCTCTAACTCCTGTGTCCCCTGCCACTTCTATGTGCCCTCCCAATTCTATGTCCCCTCCCACTTCTATGTACCCTCTCACTCCTGTGTCCCCTCCCACACCTGTGTTCCTTCCCAGTCCTGTGTTCCCTTCCACTTATGTCTCCTCCCACTTCTCTGTACACTCGCACTCCTGAGTACCCTCTAACTCTTTTGTCCCCTTCTATACCTATGACTCCTTCCATTCCTGTGTCCCTTTCCACTCCTGTGTCCCCTCCCACTCCTATGTTCCGTTCCCTCCCATTCCTATGTCACCTCCCACTCCTGTGTCTCTTTCCTTTTCTGTGTCAAATCCCACTCCTACTGAACTTGTTCTAACCAGCCTCCCTTCCACTTCCATGTTTTTTTGTTTTTATTGGATTTATTTATCTAGAACCCAGCACAGGAGCTTGGAAGGGTGCTATTTACTTGAGCCAGAGCACCTTACCCATAGTTATGCCACTAAGGAATTTCACTCTCTCTGAGTAACATTAGCTGCATTTATCTACTACAAGATGATAGAGACTCAGGATGGAATGTTGCTAGATCAATATTATTTGGGTAATCAAAGCTTCTATGAATTCTGGAATGAGACTGTCATGCCATATTTAGAGAACAACATTTTACAGCATTCCTTTTTATTCTCTGACTCTTGTTTTGTTGTTGCTGTGGTGGAGGTGGTGGTGGTTGTTTTCCCTCTTCTTCTGAGATGTTCTCTTGACATCACAGGGTTAATATGGATGCTCCATTTGGGACCAAGTTTCCAACAATAACTCATTATTAGCATTTTGACCAACTGTGAGTCTCTTCTTAAGTTACTGCACACTTAATGCAAATGGCATTTCTTTGCCCAAGGCTAAGAATAACACCAACCAATGGGTATAGACTTAAATATTTAGAAGGAAGTTTCATAACGTGTTAATTAACCAAAATATGAGTAGTAAATTCTTCCCTAGGGTTATGTACTTCGTACTCATGGAGTTTTTGACTATATTTACAATACTACTCATAATTTCCTACCAGGGGAAGGGCCAACTGGAACATTATTGGTTAAGTCCAACATGATTGTGCCAGTAGGGTCATCTTGTAAGGCAAGTACGTATTTTTGCATGCAGGGTCCAAAACAGAGTAAGATAGTTGGTTATTTTTCTTCCATATTATCTTGCCTTGCTATTTCTGACACCATGAAACTTACCCATTAAGGAGGAGACTTCAAGCTCAGTTCCAGCTAAATTCTTTTATGTCCTATAACTAAATTGAAGCTTGTATTGTCTTTGCCTACAGGAGACTTATCATCCAGTTCTTATAGGAAACAAAGAGCAATGGCCACAGAATTAGTATTTGGGAGCTGCTGTATTTTCTCTGACAACAAATCATGGAGAAGTTTTGATTCAATGATCTATGGCTCTGGGGGAAAAGTATTATCCATCTATGCTGGACACTGGCTTAAGCTCTTATTTTCTTTTTTAAATTTTCATTTTAAAATTCAGTTAAATCAATTTAAAATTCAGTTAAATTGTAGGTTTCCATATAACTTCCTTCATACATTCTTGGTTTTGGTAAGCCCTCTCAAACCTGCTCTGGTCCCCAACCTTTCAGGACCCAATATTGAATATACTGTGATATGTTTCATGAAAATGATGTGGTCTTTATTGATAAAATAGTTATGTTGAACTTGAAAAGAGTTAATGTACTTAATATTTTTGTTTGCCTTTTTGATCTTTGTATACTTCTTCCTTCCTTTATCTTCTCATATTATTGATTATTTTGTAATATAGAGCATCTTTCTATAATTTAATTTTCTTTAATAAGTATGGTTGCTTTATCTGCATGAATGTATGTGTATCTCATGCATTTAGTATATGGAGAAGCCAGAATAGGACACAAATGCCCAGAAACTGGAGTTACAGATAGTTTTGTACCAACATGTGGGTGTTAGGAATTTAACATGTGTCCCCGGAAATGGCTGTCAGTGCTCCTAACACCTATCTCAGCTACCTATCTACCCCCATGGTTCATCTCTTCTGTTAGAAAACTATTTTTTTATTATACTATCTCAAATCCATAATTATCAAAATATAAGTTTAAGAAACATTGAATCCAGCCGGGCGGTGGGGGCGCATGCCTTTAATCCCAGCACTTGGGAGGCAGAGGCAGAGGCAGGTGGATCTCTGTGAGTTCGAGGCCAGCCTGGTCTACAAGAGCTAGTTCCAGGACAGGCTTCAAAGCCACAGTGAAACCCTGTGTCGAAAAACAAACAAACAAACAACAAAAAAAGAAACATTGAATCCCCATGCTCCCAATTTACTCAGGAGATCTTGTCTTTTTCTCCTTCCTATGTAGATCCATGTATGTCTCTCTTAGGGTTCTCTTTGTTCTCTAGGTTCTCTGGGGTTATGGACTGTAGGCTAGTTTTTTTTTCTCTTTGTTTTATGTATAAAAGCCCCTTTTGAGTGAGTACATACTATATTTGTCTTTCTGGGTCTGGGTTACCTCACACAATGTGTTTTTTTTAGATACATCCATTTGCCTGAAAATTTCAAAATATCATTTTTTTTTACTGCTGTGGGGTACTCAATTCTGTAAATGTACCACATTTTCTTTGTCCATCCTTTAGTTGAGGGGCATCTAGATTGTTTCTAGGTTCTGGCTATTATGAATAATGCTGTTATGAACATAGTTGAGTACCTATCCTTGCTGTATAGTTAAGCATCCTTTGGGTATATACCCCAAAGTGATATTGCTGGTTCTTGGGGTATATTTTTTTCTAATTTTCTGAGAAATCACCATACTGATTTGCAAAGCAGCTATACAAATTTGCACTCCCATTAGCAATGGAGGAGTGTTCATTTCCCTTAACCCACATCCTCCCCAGCATAAACTGTCATCACTGTTTTTTATCTTGGCCATTCTGACAGGTGTAGGTAGAATCTCAGAGTTATTTTGATTTCCATTTCTCTAATGGCAAAAAAGGATGTTGAACATTTTCATAAGTGTCTTTCAGTCATTTGAGATTCAGCTGTTGAGAGTTATCTGATTATATCCTGTACCCCATTTTTATTGGATTATTTGTTCTTTAGATGTCAAGTTTGAGTTCTTTGTATATTTTGAGGATTGGTTCTCTGTCTGATGTGAGGTTATTGGAGATCTTTTTCCATTATGTAGGGTGTTGTTTTGTCTTGTTGATCATGTCCTTTATTTACAGAAGCTTCTTAGTTTCAAGAGATCCCATCTACTAATTGCTTCTCTCAGTTATGTTATGGGGTTATGCTTATGAAGGGGAGAAAGGGAGAGGGAAGGAAGGGAGGGGAGTGAACAAAAATATACACCTCAATAAAAATGATAAAAAAGAGGGAACTTCAGTTAAAAAGGGTCTCCTATATTTTTGGTTGTGAACCTAGCCTTTAACAGTTGACCCATGAGGGAGCCATTGTGGTAGTAGGGGGAGATCAGTCACTAGGGAAACTCCCAGGAAACAAGGATGATGCCAGCTAAGAACCTATGAAATAGTAGAGAGAGTACCTAAACTGTCCTTCCCTTGTAAACAGATTGATGACTAACTTAATGGTCATCATAAAACCTTCATCCAGTAACTAATGAAAGCAGATGCAGAGATCCACAGCTAAGAACTGGGCTGAAATTCTGGAGTTCAGACATGGAGAGTAAGGAGCAATATTATGAGCAAAGGGCCAAGACAATGATGAGGATATCCACAAAAACAGATAACTCAAGCTAGTAGGAGCTCACTGACCCAGAAATGACAGCTGGGGAACCAATATAAGACCAAACTAGGCCCTCTGAGTATGGGTGACAGTTGTGAGGCAAGGACAGTTTGTGGGGCCCCTGCCTGAACTGGATGTTTGGAGTCCATTCCCAATGGAGGGATACCTTGCTCAGCCTAGATACATGGGGAGGGTCTTGGTCCTGCCTCAAATGATGTGACAGACTTTTTTGACTCGCCAAGGGAAATCCTTGCTGGAGAGTGAATGAGGGGTGAAGTGGGAAGAAGTTGGGACTAGGGGAAGGATGGAATGGAGAGGGAATTGGGATTGGTATGTAAAATAAGATTGTTTTTAAAGTAAAATAATTAAATAAAGAAAAAAGAATAAAAGAAACATTGAATCACTTCAAGAATGTCAAGAAATCTTATGACAGTAAGAATTTATGTTTTTTCTGAATATTTCCAAATTTTTCCATGAGTATGATTTTTTATATAGTAGACATTTTATAATTCATCATTAGAGCTCTGTTGTAAAATTCCATCATCTTTTCACTGAAGATTAAACAGTCATTATTGTTAGCATTGGCTAACCTTTGTTACCCACATTTTTTAAATTTGTTCTCTGTTTCTGCTTAATATATTAATCTAATTTCTGCAATAAAATATCTCATGATGAGTACTTTATTTTATATATTCTACTTAAAATATTATAACATGACTTTTCGCCTTCCCTTCCCTCTCTACTGTTACTCCCATGTCCCCTTGCTCTAACACCTTCCATTCACCCCGCACTCCCAAGTCCACTTGTTCCAACTCCTTCAATTCTCCTCTTATACTCTTCTTCCTCAAATATTATTTTTATAAACATTAAAAACAGACTTGCTGAGTTCATTTTGTTTGCTTGCTTGCTTATTTTTCCTTTCTTTCTTCCTTCCTTCCTTTCTTTCTTTCTTTCTTTTTTTCTTTCTTTCTTCTCTCTTACCTTTTGATGTGGGCTCAGGGCTCAACAATCAGTATTGTTCAACCAAATAGGGAACTCATACCTGGGAAAGGCTGACACCTTCTCTCAGCCATCATTAGTTACTTATAGTTCCTTCTCTGGGGTTGTGATCCCATGAGATTGTTTCTCCTTCAGATTATCATGTTGATTGATATCACCATTGTTCGGGTCTTGATCATGAAGCTTTTTCTATAAGTGATTGTTTTGTACATGTTTCCTGGTCCTCTGACTCTTACAGTTTTTCCACCTGCCCTTCTGTGAAGCTCTCTGAGGTATATATGCTGGAACTGTGCTTTAGATGTATCTATTGAGGCTGAATTCCCCCACAATTCACTTATCTCTACATCATATCCAGTTGTGGTTTTCGTGGTAGACTGTACTTGCTGTAAAAAATGAGCTTCTTTGATGAGGGCTGATACCCATTTACATGTGGGTACAGGGTAAGATTCAGTATAAATGTTTGAGTGTGCGTGTGTGTGTGTGTGTGTGTGTGTGTGTGTGTGTCTGAGAGAGAGAGAGAAAGAGAGAGAGAGCATGTATGTGCATGCATGAGTTCACATCCAGTTATGTGTATCATGTACTGTCTTAAGTTAGTATAAAGCTTTGTAAGATAACCTTGGTGTTATTTGTTCCTCTTTCTTTTTCAGTATTGATCTTCCCTAGTTGTAGGGCTTTCCCATTGTTTTTTTATTTTCTGCTTTATATAACCTGTATCCTACTATATCCCTCTCAACACCCTCCCCCATGGACCTTTTACACTTCCCTGGTTTCTGGAATTACTGGATATTGTATATTAAGATTTTAAGGGTTCTCAAAACATATCACCAGGGGCTGGAGAGATGGCTCAGTGGTTAAGAGCATTGCCTGCTCTTCCAAAGGTCATGAGTTCAATTCCCGGTAACCACATGGTGGCTCACAACCATCTGTAATGAGGTCTGCTGCCCTCTTCTGGTTTGCAGACATACACAGACAGAATAATGTATACATAATAAATAAATAAATAAATATTAAAAAAAAACATATCACCAGAGTGGTTTAGTCTGTTTTTCATCCTACCAATGACAAACAAGGATTCACCTTTCCAAACAACCTCACTGACATTTGGTTTCAGTTGTTTTGTTGATTTTAGCCATTCTTACTGAAATGGAGAATTTAGCCATTCTAACCTAAAATCTCAAGGTTATTTTCATTTGTATTCACCTAATTATTAAGGATGATGAACACATTTTGAAGTCCTTCATAACCATTTTTTCTATATCTGAAAACTCTCTCTCGTGATTATAAACGTCTATCTTAATTGGGTAACTTGTTTTCTTGACATTTTGTGTTTGTGAGTTATTCAGTTTGAAAGCATTTTATGGACAAATTTTGTCTCTCCTCTATGATCGTTGGGAATATGGTTCATTGTATTAGTTCTTTGTTGTGTTTTTATCTGGTTTGTGTATTAGAATAACATTGGCTTTATAGAATGTGTTTTTAGTTATACTTTTGTTCATTATTTTTAATAATTTAAAAATTATTTGCTGATCTTAGCATAGAGTGGGGAACCCTGATGGCTCCTTGGCCTTGAGAGGGAGGGAGGGGAGGTATGGGTGGAGGGGAGGGGAGGGAAGGGGGAGAAGGAGGGGAGAGAAAGGGGAGAAGGAGGGGAGGGAGGGGGGAGGAGGAGGGAAGGAAATGGAAATTTTTAAATATAAAAAAAAATAAACCATGAGAAAAAAAAAAGTGAAAAAAAATTATTTGCTGATACTTCTGTGAAAATCTGATAGAATTCTGGTGTGAATGCATTTGGCCCTGAGGATTTTATTTGGAAGACTTGATCACATTTCTTTTTTGGTTATTTTATGTTCTTTGTTGTTTGTTTGTTTGTTTCTGTTTGTTTTTTTCAAGACAGAGTTTCTCTGTGTAACAGCCCTGACTGTCTTGGAACTCACTCAATAGACCAGACTGGCCTTACTCACAGTGTTGGGACTAAAGGTGTGCACCACCACTGTTGGGTGTTGTGGGATTTTCTTCAGCCAATAGTCTTTAAAATACTGGCCAAGTTTGGGCATGGTCTCATACACTATGAATACAGATGGAAAGCATGTGTGACCCTTGTGTCTGCTGGATTAAGATTCAGTTCCTAGCTCACACAGAGGATGGTGGATCACTACCCTTACTATGAGTTTATTCCCAAATAAATAAACTTTTGTTATACTCCATTCCAGACTATTGTAGAACTTTTTATGCCAACAAATTGGTGCCCAACATGCCCACATGGCCTGAGCCATGCTACTGCCAGGCCTTGCTCAGACCCATGCCTGTATCCTTCTCCCACCCCACAGAGCTGAACTACCATGGCTTCCTGCCACAACTCCTCCATGGCTACACTAGCTTGAGTGTCTCACTGTCACTACCCAAGCTAGGATCTGCTTCTGAGGTTCACTTGCTGTCAGACCTTCTCTGAGCAGGCCAAACTATGACCCTGGGAGCTGAAACCCTGAACCTGGAAGACAGACTTGTGTTCCCAGTTCAAATCTACACATGCCTGACCCAAGCTCCAGTCAGTAACCTTGCAGTTTGTACCTCACAACTCATAATTGCGTGCAAGCTCTGGGTTCCTTGACATTCTGCCCAACTTAAACCTTCTCCATATGTGGGTGTGCTGCTGTTAAGTAATTAATAAATTTGTTAGTAATTCTGAGTCTCAGGTAATTCAGGTACTGATCTACGACCTACCTTAATGTGGCAACTGTGATACCTGCTGACCAATCAAGATTATGACACCTGTAACAATTTTCTGAGAATTATAGTAGGGTAATTTAATTTGATAATAAATAAATAAATATATTTGAAAATTGTAAATCAACCCTAAAACAATGGCAGACAATATCACCATCCAGGAACTTAACAACCCTTTTGTTTCTACTATGAATGGAATTCTGCAAAAGTTATATGACCTACCTGATACATATATTTTTGTGTCCATGGCAGTTATTAGTTTTCTTCTTCATATTATGTCCTAAAAGAAATGGTTTGATAACAGAATCAAGAATGAGAAACTTTAAGGAATGATTCAGGCTTTAGCCGAAAGGATTCAAAGTATGGAAAATGATAATTGTAATTGGACAGGCAAAATTTAATCCATGTTAATGGGTTATGACATCTTACAAAATGGTACTAAGAGATTATCTGAAAGAATTCATACTTTTGAAATTGACAATCAAAATCTGTTAGAAGTTGTGATAAGCTAGTAGATAGACCATCCCTACAAGAAGGCAATCTATACACCATCCAAATATTATTTAAGGATGAGAAGGTATCATTAATGAAAAAAAATTAAAACTGTGGAATCATGTGTACAGAATGAGAACCAGAAATTAATTGATTTGATAAAATCATTAGAAATATTCACAGGTCAAGAGATTCAGACTTTACAAAAGATGATGATAAAAGGATTTGAATTGAGTGAGGAACTTGTCAGAACTGATAAGCAAGGAGAGGAGGTACAGGCATAGGATTTAGCATTGCCAGTACCTCTCAGAGTCAGAGATGACTTACCAAGGGTTTTAGCTACTTATACTGTTATTACCTCTGAAAATCCATCAAATACTCAGTCCTAACAGATACAGAAAATTGACATGGAAACCTATAGGTATGAAAGATCTAATACAGATCAAGTAAGCAGTCATATCTTATGGCATGCATTCACCATTTCTTAGGAAATTTGTAAAGACATGAGCTTCAAGCAACAGGGTTATTCCACATGATTGACTTCAGTTAGTTTCATCAGTGCTAGGTGATGGCCACATATACAGTGGAAGTGCTATTATAGAGAATAGGCTAAAATCCTGGAACAATGAAAGTAGATTCAAAGGATTTGAGGCCTTCCAAGATCAAAGTCTTGGCAAGGGCTGTCATGCTGATCCACAGAGTCAAGCTATTTACAATGAAGACATCATGTTCCTATGCCTTACAGCAATTTTGAATGTTTGGGATGTATTTAAGAACTAGGAAGAAGAATTGAATCATATATTAAGGTCATAACAAGGCCCAAGAGAACACTTTAGTGAATTTTTTTACAAAGGTTAACTAAACCTTTACAAATAGGGGTTAACAGGCCCAGAAACTAGATGAATACTTATTGAAACTCTGGCTTTTGAAAATGCTAAAAGATACTTGAGCTTTTAAAGATCAAATCAGCACCAATGGATAAATGGATCCTGCACACAGCTAATGTTGAGTCATTTGACTATAATACTGAGGCTTGGGTAGGATAAGTATTGTCCAAAGGTATGAAGAAACATCAAAATACCGATGTTTTAATTGTGGTAGAATAGGACCTCTGAAAAGGGATTATAATCAAGGTATTCCTAGAAATAATGTCTCCTCTGTGAATGACAGAAATATAAGGTCTCAATCTTCTGAATTATGTAGAAAATGTGGCAAAGGCTGACATTGGACCAATGGATGTAGATCAACAAGAGATAAACAAGGCAATCCATGCCAATCAGAAAACTCCTTAGGAGGGCCTCTCATAGACTCCCATATCCAATGTTGTTAAGTCATTTCTAGTTACTGGGGAGGATATGCTTCCCATGAAAATTAGAAAACCTGCACCTGTTGCAAAAAAAATCTATACTGCTTCTGATGAGAGAATATGCATGGAGAATGAATAAAAATTTCCAGTAGAAAATAGGAAGTGTATATTTTAGCTGACTTCTATAAATGATCAAAGACCAAAGTTGAGAGTATGAATAAATAATATTGTAATTGAAGACACAGGTGTGGATGTGACTATTATTACTCCAGAATCTTGGCATCCAAATTAGCCTCTTCAGGAGGCAAATGTTTAATTCCTAAGAATTAGTGCCCTATCTGAAGTAAAACAAAGCACAAGATGAGTTGAATGCATAGGGCCAGAAGGACTAAGAGGAAGCCTGAGCTCATAAGCTAATGTAGCAGTGAATTTATGGAGTTGTGATCTGTTTCAGCAATGGAATATCAAGATTAATATTCCTGCAGTCTCAGAAACACAACATAAGGCAACTCAAGTTTCTGGTAAGGATATTATAAGGTACTATAAAAAAACAGTCACTAATCATTCTGGTTGTACAAAGACACAAAAACAACTAGCAAACTTTCAGAGATACCAACAGCCCTACCTTTAAAATGGTTAACTAAGTAACCTATCTGGGTTAAACAATGACTTTTAACAGAAGAAAAACTGCAGACTTTAGAACAGCTGGTATAGAAACAATTAGATGTTCAGCATCTAATTTTAACCATCCCTTAAATTTCTTCTGTATTTGTTGTTAAAAAAAATCTGAAAAATGGATGATGGTGAAAGATCTGAGAGCTATTAATAAGGTGATTCAACCAATGGGCCCTCTACAACCTGGAATTCCTTTGCCTTCCCTATTGCCTAAAGGATGGACTCCTATAGTTATTGATTTAAAAGACTGTTTCTTCACTATACCTTAACAAGAAAAAGACAGATAAAAATTTGCTTTCACAGTGCCTACTTACTTATAATAATTCTCAGCATACTAAAAGATATCACTAGAGGGTCTTCCCACAGAAAATGTTAAATAGTCTCATCCTGTGCCAATAATGTTTAAGTCGACCATTGGAAATAATATGTAGGAAATTTCCTGAATCTATAGTTTATCATTACATAGATGATATTTTGCTATCGGAATCAAATGTAGATTCTTTAGAAAAAATGTTTGAAAATGTAAAAAAAAAAGGCTGATTGGAGATTACAAATTGCACTTGAAAAAAAATACAGAGGGAATATTTTATCAATTATCTGGGTTATAAAATAAGGTTTACAGAAAATTAGAACACAAAAAGTACAAATTAGGAGAGATCAATTTCTGACACTTAATGACTTCCAAATTTTGCTAGGAGACATTTCCAAACTAAGCCCAGTTCTGGGATAATCCCTGATCAAATAATTCATTTAAACAAAACTTTAGATGGTGTCAAACACTTAAATAATCCAAGAAAATTATCAGGTAAAGCTGAGAAAGAATTGACTTTGATTGAAGAGAAAGTATAGGAGGCACATGTGGATTGTGTGGATCTGAAGCTTAACTGCATTCTGGCCCTATTACTCTCCAAATATTCCCTTACAGGAATTTTAATATAGAGAAAAGATATTATCTTAGAATAGATCTATTTACCACATAAACCAGGTAAAAAGTTAAAATCTTTTGTGGAAAAGACCATTGAATTAATTTAAAAAGAAAAATTGAGACTGTCAATTAGCAGGCATAGATCCAGCAGATATTATAGTATCTTTTATTAATGATGAAATTTAAAAAATATAGGAAGACAGTGAACCCTGGAAAACAGTTTGTACTAATTTTTCAGAGAAATTAATAAGAACTATCCCAAAAGTGAGAGAATTAACCTTATAAAAAGCTACTTGAATCTTTCCTCACATTGTACATGACACATCCATAACTGGAGTCCCTACATTCTATACTGATGCAAACAAATCAGGAAAGGCAAGTTCCAAATCAGAAGATATAAGTAAAGTGGAAAAAACCCTCACAATTCTGTTCAAAAGTCAGAATTAATTGCTAGTCTCATGATACTAAGAGATTTTTAAAAACCTCTAAATATAGTTACTGATTTGCAATATGCAGAAAGAGTTGTTTTGCATATTTAAACTGATGAATTTATACTAAATGATACAGAATTGACGACATTATTTGTTCAGGTTCAATATACAATCAGGAATATGCTTTGTCCCATATACATAACACACCTCTGATCTCATATGGGTCTCCCAGGTGCTTTAGCACATGGTAATAAAAAATTAATCAATTATTGATTGGAAATGTGCTGAAGGCCTCAGAATTTTATAAAAACATCATGTCAATAGCAAAGGTTTAAAGAAGGACTTTTCTATTACATTACAGTGAGCTAAGGAGATTATAAAAAGATGTCCTACTTGTTCTTTATATAACCAAACACCAGTACCTGTAGGAAGTAACCCAAAGGGCACTCAAAGGAATGAAATCTGGCAGATAGATGTGTTCTACTTTGTAGACTTTGGAAAATTAAAATATGTTCACACCACCATTGATCCTTATTCAGGTTTTCCATGGGCAAATGTTTTGAGTTAGGAAAAGGCTAATTTAGTAATCACACTTTTACTAGAAGTTATAGCCATTATGGGTATAACTGCACAAATATACAGACAATGGTTCTGCATATGTTTAAGAAAATGATTCTCTTTTTTACTTATTATGATATAAAGTATATTATAGGTACACCACACAATCCTACAGGACAGGCAGTTATAGAAACACCAAACTGAACTATAAAACTATGTTAAACAATTAGAAAGGGATAAAAAATACCCCCAGGAATAGGTTGCATAATGCATTATTAACCTTGAACTTTCTTAATGCTGATGAGAAAGAAACAACAGCAGCAGAGAGAGACATTGGATAATAGAAAAAACATCTGAATTAAATTGACTTGTATATTTCAAGAACATGTTTATCTCAGAATGGAAACCATGAGATGTGTTACATTGCAGAAGGGTTTTTGCTCTTGTTTCCACAGGAGAAGAATACTATCAAAATTAAGCAAGATTTGGTTTGAAAAGGAAAACTTTCTGATAAATAAAAATGACAGCCCATCCACAGAGGTAAAAATCCTATAGCTTGTGAGGAAAGCTCATGAGAGGTGGGGCCAGGTTTTGTTCTGTCTTTGCAGGAAAATACCGTTCTTCAAAAATTCAAAAGGCCTTGTACATCTAGACATTTAAATAAGATAGCTATCCAGAAAGAATCACCGAGCAAAGAGTTATAATACAATTAACCTCTGCAGGGTAACATCTTATTTCCATACATATAATAGAAGTCATCATTTATTAAAACCCAAAGCTGACTTTAGAGTTGGACAGTGATTATCCTTCTCTAAGTCCAAGCATGTCACTAAAAAAAATTCAGATTTTTGTCTCATATTAGGAGTCACCTGGCATGGGACAGAAGGTAGATAAAATTTAGGGACTACTATTATCAAAACTCTGTTCTCAAAAAACTTTTACTTCTCCCCATACCCATTTTTGTCTCTATGCTACCTTTCATTGAATATATATCTATATGAATAATGTTTAAGTTTTCCACAATGAACAATAAATTTTCCTGCAGTAATCTTGGAAGTTTCCAGGAAAAAGATGGGGCCCACAACAACGATTCCACTTGATTGATATAATGTCATTATGCTGATAGCACCAGTTTAAGACTGGTTTTGGGTTACACACTGCTCAAGAGGATTTCAACTTGACTAGCTGAGATGGTGTACTTTCTTACAACATTCTGGCCAGAACTTAAAATAAGGAATTCAGGAATACCGTACCGACTACTCAGAGACTATGTGCAATTGTACTAGACAATAATCTTGAAACTTATAGGGTTTTTTGTTTGTTTTATTATGTCAAATTTTTATTTATTTATTTATTAAAAATTTCCACCTCCTCCCTTCCTCCCATTCTTCTCCCCCTCCTCCACTTCCCCCTCCCCTCGCTCTCTAGTCCTAAGAGAAGTCAGGGTGTCGGTGTCATGCCCTGTGGAAAGTCCAAGGCCCTTCCCCCTCCATCCAGGTCTAGGAAGGTGTGCATCCAAACAGATTAGGCTCCCAAAAAGCCAGTGCATGCAGTAGAATCCAAATCTGGTGTCATTATCATTGGCTTCTCAGTCCGCCCTCATTGTCAGCCACATTCAGAGAGTCTGATTTGATTACATGCTCATTCAGACCCATTCTAGCTGGCCTTGGTGAACTCCCATTAGATCAGTCCCACCATCTCTGCGGGTGGATGCACCCCTCGTGGTCCTGACTCCCTTGCTCATGTTCTCCCTCCTTCTGCTCTTCATATGGGCCTTGGGAGCTCAGTCCAGTGCTCCAATGTGGTTCTCCATCTCTATCTCCGTACATCACCAGATGAAGGTTCTTTATCAATGGCTTCACAATCAGCCCCCCATTTCAGCCACATTCAGAGAGTCTGGTTTGGTCACATGCTCATTCAGTCTGGTCCAGCTGGATTTGGTGAGCTCCCTTTAGAACAGGCACACTGTCTCAGTGGGTGGACCAAACCCTCGTGGTCCAGACTTCCTTGCTCATCTTCTTTGGACCTTGGGAGCTCAGTCTGTTGCTCTGATGAGGGACTTTGTCTCTATCTCCATCCATGCCAGATGAAGATTCTATGGTGATATTTGAGGTAATCATCAGTGTGTTAGTGGGGTAAGACCAATTCAGGCACCCTCTACTCTGCTGCCCAAGGACCTACCTGGGGACATCCCCATGGACACCTGGGATCCCCTCTCGAGCCAAGTCTCTTGGCAACCCTAAAATGACTTCCTTAAGGTAGATAACTTCTTCCCTGCTCCTATATCTGGCATTCCCCCATTTCCACCCTCCCACTCCCCAAGCTCTCTCCAGTCTTTCCCTTCTCCCTTCTCTCTCCCCCTCTCTCCTTCCCCCAAGCTCATCCCCACCCCAACTTTTGCCCAGCAATCTTGTTTGCTTCCAATTTCCAAAAGGATCTATATATTTTTCTTTGGGTTCACCTTGTTATTTGGCTTCTCTAGGCTTAATGTCCTTTGTTTATGGCTAGAGTCCACTAATGAGTGAGTACATACCAATTCCTCTTTTTGGGTCTGGGTTATCTCACTCAGGATAGTGTTTTCTGTTTCCATCCTTTTGCATGCAAAATTCAAAATGTCATTATTTTTTACCACTGAGTAGTAATCTAATGTGTATATATTCCACACTTTCTTTATCCATTCTTCCTTTGAGGGGCATCTAGGTTGTTTCCAGGATCTAGCGATTACAAATAAAGCCATTCCACTAAAATCAGGAACAAGACAAGGCTGTCCACTCTCACCATATCTCTTCAACATAGTGCTTGAAAGTCTAGCAATAGCAACAAGACATCATAAGGAGATCAAGGGAATTCGAATTGTAAAGGAAGAAGTCAAACTTTCATTATTTGCAGATGATATGATTGTGTACATCAGTGACCCCAAAAACTCTTCCAAAGAACTCCTACAGCTGATAAACACCTTCAGTGATGTGGCAGGATACAAGATCAACTCAAAAAATCAGTAGCCCTTCTATATACAAGTGATAGAGAAGCAGAGAGGGAAATCAGAGAAACTTCACTTTTCATGATAGCCACAAATAGCATAAAGTATCTTGGGGTTACACTGGCCAAGGGAGTGAAAGATCTATTCATCCAGAACTTTAAGGCTTTGAAGAGAGTAATTGAAGAGGACACCAAAAAATGGAAGGATTTCCTATGCTCTTGGATTGAAGGATCAACATAGTAAAAATGGCAATTCTACCAAAAGCAATCTATAGATTCAAGCAATCCCCATCAAAATCCCAACAAAATTCTTCACAGACCTTGAGAGAATAATAATCAATGTTATATGGAAAAACAAAAAACCCAGGGTAGCCAAAACAATCCTATACAATAAAGAAACCGCTGGAAGCATTACCATCCCTCACTTCAAACTGTATTACAGAGCTACAGTAATTAAAACAGCTTGGTATTTGCATAAAAATAGAGATGTTGACCAATGGAATCAAATCAAAGACCCTGATATTAACCCACAAAACTATGAACACCTGATTTTTTACAAAGGAGCTAAAAGTATACAATGCAAGAAAGAAAGCATCTTCAACAAATGGTGCTGGCATAACTGGATGTCAACCTGTAGAAGAATGAAAATAGATCTGTATCTATCACCATGCACAAAACTCAAGTCCAAATGGATTAAAGACCTCAGTATAAATCCAACCACACTGAACCTGATAGAATAGAAAGTGGGAAGTAGACTGCAACACTTGAACACAGGAGACCACCTCCTACCTATAACAGTAGCACAGACAATAAGAGCAACAGTGAATACATGGGCCCTCCTAAAACTGAGAAGCTTTAAGACAAAAAGGCATCCTACTGAATGGGAGAAGATCTTCACCAATCCTGCATCAGACAAAGGTCTGATCTCCAAAATATATAAAGAACTCAAGAAGCTGGACATGAAAATTCTAATTAACCCAATTAAAAATGGGGTACTGAACTGAAAAGAGAATTCTCAGCCGATGAAGTTCAAATGGATGAAAGACACTTAAGGTCATGTTCACCCTCCGTAGCCATTAGGGAAATGCAAATCAAAACAACTTTGATTTATACCTGTCAGAATGGCTAAAATCAAAATCACCAATGATAGCCTATTCTGGAAAGGATGTAGAGTAATGAGAATACTCTTCCATTGCTGGTGGGAATGCAAACTTGTGCAACCACTTTGGAAGTCAGTGTGGTGATTTCTCAGGAAATTGGGGATCAATCTACCTCAGGATCCAGCAATACCACTCATGGGAATATATCCAAGTGATGCCCAATCATACTATGAAACTTATAGCTTTTACAGGATTCCATAGAAATAACATCACCCTCAATCACAGCTGGAAGTAATTCTAGAAAATAACATCCCCTCAACCACAGAGTTTGTACTTAGGGCTAGGAACTTTATTAGCAATTGGTTATTAGTGGAATATGGTTGAAGGTAGAAATCAAGTAGGTTCAGAGATCTC
The DNA here is from genome assembly GCF_903992535.2 of Arvicola amphibius. Taxonomy (NCBI): domain Eukaryota; kingdom Metazoa; phylum Chordata; class Mammalia; order Rodentia; family Cricetidae; genus Arvicola; species Arvicola amphibius. The sequence continues at coordinate 89,937,103 of NC_052047.1, forward strand.
TCTTGACAAAAAGTGAGGGAGGGATGGATGGGATAATAGGTAGATTAGTATGAGCTTACTCACACTAATAATAACATACTTATACTAATAGTAGCAGTGAGTAATAGTGAGATTACTTGTGAGCTATTACTTATAGACTATATTGTATAGATTCTTGTATATTGACAGAAAATTAAATTATATTTGCTTATTTGAATATGTTCCTATTTATGTTTACAATATTTGTGCACCAACAAAGTTATTTTGTAATATTGTATGCATTCATGTTTCTACCTCTGCTTATAATATTTTGTATATTGATTCAAGTTTAAGATATATTTGTCATATTGTACTATACATTTCCACGACTCTTTAAGATACTTATATAGTGTTTACATTTTGAGGTCATTGTCCTCATTTGCTGTATATTGTTTAATGATTGTTTAATATTTTAATATGAAGCCTTAGTCTTTTGAGCTATATAGGTATTAAAAATTACAGTACAACAGTCATCCATGTTTGTCATACTTATAGTTATACTAATCAGGTTCTTTAGATGCATAGAGAAGTATTCTGCATATAGGTAATCTTCAAACACCTCATAGAATATGACACTTAAATAATTTAGGATTGTGTTGACGTGAGACACAATCACTTAAAGCAGCACAGATCTATTTCTAAGAGAATGTAAGCCACCAAAGACACTCCTCTTGGAACTTATTTTCTTCTTGGCACAACTGGCCTTTGGGTAAAGAACTGCCCTATCCTCGACTACTGACAAAATGCACAGTGTCCAGACCACATAAGCAGGATACAAGCAAAAAGACTGCCAAACCTTGCAAAGACAGGGTAAGACTGTTTTTTTTTTTTTCACATTTTCCTGCCTCTGAAAATGATATGTCAGATACTCTAGGCTTTGGCCAAAGTTGGTTGCCCCATCATTGCAAATGAGACTTTGGGTGACATTTCAGGTAGCCTGTCATCTCTTCATTTCTTGTTATTTTTGAAAGTTGCTTGATTGCACTTCCTGCTTATTCAAGTGATATTATTTCCCTTCTCAGGTCTTTGAAGGAGTTGAAAACTAGATAATTATGGTTACTTTCCTCTCATGACTTAACCAAGCCATTTTAAATATGAGACTTATACTCCTTATGATAGGATAACAATTGAAACATTTAGCATATGCTTCTTGTTTGATGTTGTTTATGTTGGTTGTAATTCTAATTTTTATGTATATTTTTGCATATTTTCCTTGATATTTGTCCTTATTATTTATAGATTTTATTAGGTTTAGAACTCTCCTTTTTCAAATTGGGTAGTTTTTATGGGAATTCTTTCAGCCAATAGCCCTTAAGATACTGGCTCACTGGATGGTTTTAGTGCAGAATTCTACCAGAATTTCCACAAAGAGCTGATACCTATACTCCTCAAAGTGTTCCACAAAATAGAAACAGAAGGAACATTGCCAAACCCTTTTTATGAGGCTATGGTTTACCCTGATGCCCAAACCACACAAGGACACAACCAAGACAGAGAATTAGAGAACAATCTTACCCTTGAACATAAATGCAAAAATACTCAATAAAATGCTAGCAAACCAAATCCAAGAAAACATCAAAATAGTAGTCTACCATGATTAAGCATGGATGGTTCAACATACAAAAATCTATATAAATAAACCACCATATAAATAAACTTAAATAAATCAACTATATGATCATATCATAAAATGCTAAAAAGAATTCAAACAAAATCCAAAACCCTTTCATGATAAAGGTCTTGGCGAGTCAGGGATACAAGGAACATATCTAAACATAATAAAAGCAATACACTGCAAGGTGACAGCCAACATAAAGTTAAATGGAGAGAAACTCAAAGTGATTCTACTAAAATTAGGAACAAGACAAAGCTGTCTACTCTCTCCATATATATTCAACATAATTCTTGAAATTCTGGCTCTAGCGATAAGAGATCAAAGGAATTCAAATTGGAAAAGAAGAAGTCAAAGATTCCTTATTTGCAGCTGATATAATAGTATATATAAGTGACCTCAGAACCTCTACCAGGGAATACTTACAGCTGATAAATAACTTCAGTAATGTGGCAGAATAAAAGACAGACTCATAAATCAGTAGCTTTCTTATATAAAAAGTATAAAGAAGCTGAGGAAGAAAACACAGAAACATCACCTTTTAAAATACCCACAAATAGCATAAAATATATTGGGGTAACACTAACCGAAGATGTGAAAGACCTATTTGACAAGAATTTTAAGTCTTTGAAAAAAGAAATTTAAGAAGATACCAGAAAATGAAAAGATCTCCCATGTTCTCAGATAGGGATGATCAACATTATAAAAATGGCAATCCTACCAAAAGCAATCTATAGATTCAATGCAATCCCCATCAAAATCCCAACAGAATTCTTCACAGACCTTGAAATAGCAATACTCAAATTCATATAGAAAAACAACAAAAAAAAAATAGGATAGCCAAAACAATCCTGTACAATAAAGGAAATTCTGGAGGCATCACCATCACTGACATCAAGCTTTATTACAGAACTACAGTAAAGAAAACAACTTGGTATTGACCTAATAACAGAGAGGTTGACCAATGTAATCAAATCAACAACCTAGATATTTATCCACACACCTGATTTTTGACAAAGGAGCTAACATTATATAATAGAAAAGAAAACATCTTTAACAAATTGTGCTGGCATAACAGGATGTTAACATATAGATGAATGAAAATAAATCTATATTTATCCCCATGAACAAAACTCAAGTCCAAATGGATTAAAGACCTCAACATAAATCTGACCACAATGAATCTGATAGAAGAGAAACTGGGAAGTAGCCTTTAATTCATGGCACAGGAGACCACTTCCTAAATATCACTCCAGTAGCACAGACACTGGAAGCAAAAATAAATAAATTGGATATTCTGAAACAGAGAAGCTTCTGTAAAAGAAAAGACACATTCAGTAAGACAAGGCAGCCTACTGAATGGGAAAAGATCATCACTAACTCCATAGCAGACAAAGGACTGATCTCGAAAATATATAAAGAACTCAAGAAATTAGACATCAAAATTTCAAATAACCCAACTTAAAAATGGGGTGCAGAACTAATTAGAGAATTCTCAACAGAAGAATATCAAATGGCCAATAGATACTTAAGGAAATGTAGACCATCCTTAGCTTTCAGGGAAATGCAAATCAAAACAATTCTGAGATACAATTTTACACCTGTCAGAATGGCTAAGATCAAAAACACCAATGATAATAGCTTATGCTGGAGAGGACATGGAGTAAGGAGAACACTTATCCATTACTGGTGGGATGCATATTTTGTGCAACCTGTTTGGAAATCAGTATGGCAGTTTCTCAGAAAATTGGCAACCAACCTACCTCAGGATCCAACAATACCACTCTTGGGCATTTACCTAAGAGATGCTCAATCATTCTACAAAGACATTTGTTCAAATATGTTCACAACAGCATTATTTGTAATAGTCAGACCTGAAACAACTTAGATGCCCCTTAACTAAAGAATGGATAAAGGAAATGTGGCACATTACACATTAGAGTACTACTCAGCCATCAAAACACAATGACATCTTGAAATTTTCATGCAAATGAATGGAACTTGAAAACACCATCCTGAGTTAGGTAACCCAGACCAAAAAAGATGAATATGGTATGTGCTCACTCATAAGTAGATACTAGTTATCAACAAAAGACTTTGGGCCTTTAGTCTATGATTCTAGAGAAGATAAGTAACAAGGTGAACCCTAAAAAAATATTGATCCACCTGGAAAGTCAAAATTGACAAGATGACCTGACAAAACTGGGGGAATGAAAGTGGGGGAAGTAGGGAGAGTAGAAAAGGAAGAGGAGAGAAGTGGAAGGGGAAGAGAACTTGAGAGAACAGGATAGTTGAGATGGAGTAAGAACAGAGATGAGAGCAAGGAAAGATATCTTGACTGAGGAAGCCATTATGGGACTAGCAAGAAACCTGGCTCTAGAAAAATTCCCAGGAATCCCAAGGATGTCCTCAGCTAAGACCCTAAGCAACAGAGGAGAGCATGTCCAAACTGGCCTATCCCTTTAGTCAGACTGATTAATGTCTTAAATATCACCATAAAACCTACACCCAGCAACCAATGGAAACAGAGGCAGAGACTTGCATTGGAGCACTGGACTGAGCTCCCAAAGTCCAACTGAAAAGTGGGAAGAGTGAAAATATGAGCAAAGATGTCAAGACCATGATGGGTTTACCCACTGAACCTGTCTACTTGACCTAATGGGAGCTCAGCAACTCCAGCCAGAAAGGAAGGAACAAGCATAGGTCCAAACTAGTCCCTCTTTATGAGGTTGACAGTTGCGTGGTTGGGGCAGACTGAGGGACCACTGGCAGCAGCAAGAGAATTTATCTCTACTGCTTGTTCTGGCTTTTTGGGAACCTATTCTCTTTGGATGGATACCTTGCTCAGTGTAGATATAATAGGGAGGGACTTGGCCCTTCCCCAAAGCATTGTGCCTTATCCTCTCTGTAGAGTAAATGCAGGGTAGAGGGGTAGTAAGTGGAGGGAAATGGAGGAGAGGGAGTGGGAACTTGGATTGGGACTGGTATGCATAGTGAAAAAAGATAGTTTCTTTTCTTTTTAATAAAAAATAAAAAGATACAGGCCCACTTTGGACATGGTCTCCTGTACTATAATTGCAGGCATAAAGCATGTGTGGCCATCTTGGCTGCTGGATTCAGCTCCAGTTCTCAGCACTACCAGACAACTGTAGATTGCTTACCTTACTGTGAGTTTATCCCCAAATAAATAAAACTGTATTATACTCCATTCTAGGCTATTGTGGAATTTTTTTTTTTTTTTTTTTTTTTTTTTTTTTTTTTTTTTTGGTTTTTCGAGACAGCGTTTCCCTGTAGTTTCTAGAGCCTGTCCTGGAACTAGCTCTTGTAGACCAGGCTGGCCTCGAACTCAGAGATCTGCCTGCCTCTGCCTCCCGAGTGCTGGGATTAAAGGCATGCACCACCACCGCCCGGCTTGTGGAACTCTTTTATAAGCCAACTCTTGGGCCTCCTTTTACATAGAGATGCCAATAATTACCTATTTCACAAGAAACTGAACAAAATCAGAAAACTCCTCAATCACCATTCATCACTCCCTATAAAACCAAATCAAATTGTGTTTACTTCATTCATACCTCTGTAACTGGTCTTCAATATATCTCCATTTTCCTAAAGTAGATTTCAAAATCCTGGTAATTAATAACATTTCCCCCACAGGAGACCTGTGTCTTTCACAATCTGTCTTCCATGCAACATCTCACACCTTAAGCAGCGTTGTATCCCCTCTTTTGGCTGAGGAAATACTTCTTAGACCCTACCCTGCTTTGCTGTCTCTACTGTCTTTGAAATATTTAGCTTCAGAATGACTTGTAATTGTTTACATGCCTGTAACCATTTATAGTTATTTAGTTTGTTTTAAAATATGTACTGTCAAATATAAATATCTTAACTAAAGCAATTGCTAAATGAATTAAATAAGAAATAAAATAAGAGAGCAAATGTTACTATTGATAATTATGATGTTTTCTCTGCTCTGTATTCCATTTCTTTTGTAGGAGTTACACACCTGTTGTTTTGAGAAAGAAAAAGATTATGAAAACGTACAGCAAATAGTGTTATTTGAACTTGTCTATTAAAAATAAAACTTTCAGTTCATGAGCCAGATGTTTTATCTATTCAATGCCAGACATCTGGGTGTTTACATATTCAGCAATGATTAGTTAATTTTGCTTTATTCTTTTTCATTTGGTTATTTAGTGTCATGCATAAATAGCTTGAATTCCTAATATTATATAATATAATAAATTTGATTTTTTAAACTTGCAAGAAAGGAGAATGCAATTTTTTTCTGGTAAAATCTTGTTGAATCTCACTCTTCCATTTATAACATATTAGTGTTATTGATCAAGGCATTATACATTAAAAATTCCATATATTCTCCTTATTCCTGAAAATTATGGATTCATAGTGACGGTTTATAAATGTTAATATTGGATATGTTGTCCCAGATTATAAAGAGCATCATGAAGAATTTTTATCTGAAAACTGGTCTAATTTAGTCTTCTTTTCTAAGTATTAACATTTTATCACTTTGAGTTTTTACTCAGGTTTGATTTTCATCCCCCACCCCCAGACCATCTTTTATATATGACATTTTCTAGTGATCACACATTGAATATTATCTCTTGGTATTAGTTTCTATTCCTCTTCTAGATCTTGATTTCTATTTTTAAATGTTGATATATTTCTACCTTAAATAACATCTATGCAAATATGCAATCTAATTTTGGAGTTATAGGAATTGATGAAACTTCTTATCTATCAGGAGATCATGATAGGTAAGAAAAACTGAGAACGCAACCTCTTCCAATAAACAACATAATAGGAAAGCTGATTTAAACTGAGTTTTTATACTACTGTCTATGATGGTTGCACCATCATCACCTTGGTCAGCATTTTAATATCAAAGATTTATTGAGAGTTTACTTCCTGCTGAACCCCATATTTTACAGGCTTTATTTCCTTTCAACCACACAATAGTTATAAAAGTGCTGCTGTATTCCAAAAAATACTATAGTCTCACCTTCAGATAGCTACAGAAATGATTCCCTTAGAGTATTCTGTTGGGATACTAAGCAGTGTGAGGAAAGCATACTGCACATGTGAGGGTCTGGGTATCCAGAGCTATGGAAACTAGTGTAGCTGTGACAGATATGCTTACAAAATCTGTGATTATTCAAGATAGGGCTAATTTATACTGACTTTTAGTGTATTAAAGTAGGCATTGTAATATTACAAAATATGCAGCATGTTGCATAGCATTTCACAAAGATTTCTGATCATTAGAGTCCAGTGCGGCACTAGTGAGCACCCTATAATAAACCCAATACACTTTTTCATAAAACAGGATAGCTAACAGCTACAGTATTCAATTTTTCCTCCAGTTTGCCTGATATTCTACATGACTTGGGACCTGAACTTTGAAAGCTCCAGAGAAACACAAATTATTGATATCTTGCAATGAGGGTGAACTGATGGTGCCATGTACATCATGAGATCATACAGAGGGAAGTTACTTAAAGAAAGCTAAATAGAAACTGTGTCACATGACCTGTGACTATTTTAAATCATTTGAGCCATTTTCTTCTAGGTCTTCTCTGACACACTGTAAGCTGCCTTCTGTAAACTAGTGAATATCTGAGGACATCTTGTCCTGTGGTGGAGTAACACATCAGGTCTTTCCACTTGCATAAAAAATGAATGGAAGCACTTTAATGAGAACTCTAAATTTGGCACAAGCATTGCTTTCCCTGTTGTGCTCAACAGAGCCTTTTCTGGTTTTTGCTTGCCATTTCCCTATGCAGATTCCAAGTTCTCCAAGAGGTTTTTGAGAGTGCCTGTGCAATTTCTTCCATGATCCAAGCTCCATGTTCTTTTCACATAACACATGACAGATGACTAACATCAAAGCTTCCAATAATACAACAAACTACATGGAATTAATCTTTCCAGAACATCTATTAGGTATTTAAATGAATGACATCTTTCCTATTACATTTACTATACATTCATTCTATTTTAGAGTCTACTCAGAAAGCAAGTTATGAGCATACAAAGTAATGAAAATGAAGGCCCTGCATCCTGACAACAGAAAGTATGTTCTCTACCACTTACTAATTCTCGTGATTGTGGGACCCCTTCAGTTGTCATGCCTACCTTTTCTTATCATAGCTTCTGTGACCCTAGTTTATACAACTTTTGTAAAAAATAAAGGGAGCTGTGGACTATAGTCTGGTTATCCTTTGCTTTACCTCTAAAATTTACTTATGAGTAAGTACATACCATTATTGTCTTTCTGAGTCTGAATTACCTCACTCAGGATGATTTTTTTTTCTAGTAACTTCATTTGTCTGCAAATTTCTGGATGTTATTTTTTATAGTTGAATAGTAATCCATTATGTAAATGTATCACTTTTTTAAAATCCATTGTTTGATTGAGGAGAATCTTAGTTGTTTCTAGGTTCTGGCTATTACAAATAATGCTGTTCTGAACATAATTGAGCAAGTGTCCTTGCGGTATGATTGAGTATCCTTTGGGTGTATGCCTAAGGGTGGGTCTTGAGGTAAATTAATTTCCCATTATCTGATAAGTCACCATACTGAAGGGATTATATGAGCAAGGAAGGGGTCAAGATCAGGATGGGGAAACCCACAGAAACAGCTGACCCAAGCTTGTAGGAGCTATCATACTCTGGAGTAACAGCTTGGGAGCCTTCATGGGACCAAACTAGGCTTTCTGAATATGGGTGACATTGGTCTGTTTGTGGGGCCTCCAGCAGTGGTACCAAGGTCTATCCCTGGTGCCTGAGTTGGTTTTAGGAGAAGAGGATGGGTGGTGGGCTTGGGGAATGGAGGAAGCAGGAAGAAAGGTTGAAGAGGAGAATTTTTTTTGGTATGTAAAATGAGTAAAAAAAATTAAATATATATTTAAAAAATAAATGGAGATAAAGTCTGTAGAGAATAGGGTTCTGCATGAAGTAAACTCTCAATAAATCTTTGCTATTATATTCTTGACTATTGTGATGATGATATAACCATCTTAGAGCAGAAGTATTCAAAGGACTCAGGTTTAAATCAGGGATGGACAAACATTTGTGTAGATTCACAATTACCTACCACCCTAAGGCTTAGTGGAAAGGAGTTATGGTTCTTCTGGACAGGCAGAGATTGCAGTTTTGAGAAACACTGGACCAAGGAGCTCCAAGCCCCATCATATCTTTCACAGTGATTTTAGGACACCTTTTACCACACCATTATTTGCACAAGCTTATTGTTTATATTATTATTTCTATTACTACTATTATTATTTATTATTATTATTATTATTATTATTATTATTATCTCTCATTATTCTTGCTCTTTCTTTCAAGTCTGGAGGAAAGGAGATTCACAACTGTGGAAGCATACATGGATCAGACAGGAAAACTTAATGTCTACTTTTTGAAAAGTAGGTTCTCCTTTGCTAGGAAGAAATTCATCTTAACTGTAATCAGAGAGGTGCCTTTGAGCTTGACCTATAAATGGAACACAAGAAAAGAGTGAGTGAAGAATGCTTTCCAGTTATTTATAACAAAGCCTTTGCAAAAAAAAAGTGTAACAGAAGCAAACCCAAACCAGAAGTGTGTTAAAATAGTAGCTTTTGTGTTAATTATTCAAAAGGTCAAAATTAAATTATTTATACACATGTACTAATAAGATGCTTCAGTTGTGTGTGTGATATGAATCTCTGAGGTTCCTGCCTATAATATTTAGACAAATGCTTTAGTTTTCAATTTTAGCTTCCAATACTGTGTATGAGTTAAAGAAAATGGCATTGCTGGTCCTCATAATGATGTGGGTGGGTGGGCCTGAAGCTGGGGCAGGACAAGGCTGAGGGCAGCAGATCTACATAGCAAGACTCTGTCTTTAAAATAAAAGGTAAAGGTTTTTTTAATGATAAATCATAATTTTTTAAATACTTTTCTTCCTCTCTCATACATTACATCATGGTGACCACAGTGTCCTTTCCCTCCACTCCTCTCCTCTCCTCCAGATCCACTCCTCTGAAATTTCTGACCTCCCACAAAAAGAGAGCAGCCACCTCTGGAATATAAGCCAAACACATTTTTTTCTCCTGAAAACTGAAAGCCCCAAAATTTCTTACACTTGGGGGAAGAATAGAATAACAGGATTATCCCCAGCTTTCCCTTCTTTTGACAAACCACATTTCCAGATAACTACCTTTGAGTTTTGATGAACTCATTTAAGAACAACTGCCTTTTCCAACCCTCCTAAGAATGCAACAATGAAATGTGCATGTTAGCGAAATGTCTGACTCAGGTGGAATCTGGTGGATATGGTTTATCTTGGACCTAGCTGCCACCTGCACTTTACTCTGCAAACCTCAAGCTGAAGATGGACTGTGAAAAGAATAGGAAAATCCCAGTCTTTCTTGTAGCAGTTATGTGACAAGAGCAACAAAAGCCAACAGAGCTCACAGAGTCCTCTCATTCAGAGGTACCAAGGGGCCCTTTTTGTCCATCTCTTCAAAGCCGGGCCTCTTCCAGAAGAGTTTTAAACTCCTTCATAGGGATAAGACCTCCACACATGTGAGCAATGTCTTAGAAACACAGAATCCCAGAAATTCATGGTGGTTTCTTAATCTGGCCCTTGAGTTTGTGATTTGTTACTCTTTTAAATTTTTCATCCTGGTATCTGCTTCAAGCTTTCCAGGGGTTAGATGCCTTATAATGGAAACACTAATTGAGTCAGTCTTCAGAGTCCAGTCATTGCACTGATAATTCCAAAGGGACAAGCTATCACCACCGAACAAATAGAGTGAAGAGGAAGCTTATCAAATCACTCTATGTGTGACAGAAATTATTTTGGAACAAAGCCAGATTCTAGAATAAAGTCAAATTATACAGCTGTTCCCCCAAACTCCATAAAGCAGCCTGACAATGAGAGCTTTGGATTTTTGTACTGTTATTAGCTCAAAGTGGGCCCTTGCTTGACTCTAAAAGCCTGTCACAGCTGTATGGAATAATTTCACTATTACTGGTAGGGTTTTTTTCACTAAATTAAACAGCTGTCAAGTTCTGCCCAAAGAAAACATACATACATATATATATATATATATATATATATATATATATATATATATGCCATTCTTTTTAGAGAGTGGTTATCTTCTTCAACGGAAAGTCATTGTGCCACAAAACAATGTTTCCTTGTGTACTAACAAAAATGACATATTCACATTTACTCTGTCTTTCCTCAATGTTCAGTTGAGACACCAAATGAAAGTGATTTGTCAATAGAAAACCTTGGTTTCTATGTTGGTTAGAATTCAGGCTTCTAGTGAGGCTGATTGTCATGCCTATTCAAACACCACAGATGCTTCCTATGACTCAAGTCAAAGCATGCATATATATATTTGAAATTCACATATAATATATATATATATTATATGTGAATTTCAAATTTTTTCTCAAATCTTATTTTATTCAATATTTCCCAAATATCCCTAATTTACACTTTGGTTTTATGTTTGATGAATGCTTTTCTAAGAATTCCATTATTTCAGAAACACCTGAAGCTCAGAAACACAGAAACAAACATGCAAGAATTTGTCCATCCACTAATTGGTGGCATTTTATGAATGAGTAAGCATTCTTTCCTAATAATGCTTTGACCCAAACAGACCACAACATGAGATAAAAGAAATTCTTGCAACATGACACCTGGAAATTCTTCCAGAAAAAAAATGTTAGAAGATGCTGATTATCACAGGCATTTCTATTTAGCATATTTTATATCAAATATTTTAAAACCTCTTTTTTTTGGTTTTTCAAGAGAGGGTTTCTCTATGGCTTTGGAGCCTGTCCTGGAAATAACCTTGTAGACTAGGCTAGCCTCAAACTCACAGAGATCCGCCTGTCTCTGCCTCCCAAGTGCTAAGATTAAAGGTGTGTGCCACCACTACCTGACTTAAAAGAAAACATCTTAATCATGGAGACAACAATGCCTTTCAGTCCTTCGTTCTAAAACTCAAATTACCTTTTTCCTGAATAGACTTAGTAAGGTTCTGTGATGCCTATCCAGGTGCAAAGTCTTTACATTTGTGGACTAAGAACAACGTTAGTAATAAGCATTGTATCAGCTTGATGTGATAGGACCTCTGTGTTCTGTGATTACCATTAATGAATAAAGAAACTTCCTTGGCTGGTTGATAGGGCAGAACTTAGGTAGGTGAAGAGACCTGGACTAAATGTTGGGAGAAAGAAGGGCTGAGTCAGGGAGACACCATGGATTTGCACCTGGAGCAAGATGTGTTGAAACTTTGCTGGTAGGCTATGACCTCATGATGATACACAGATTAACGGAGATGGGTTAAATTAATATGTGAGAGATAGCCAATAAGAAGTTAGAGCTAATGGGCCAACCAGTGATTTAATTAATACAGTTTCTGTGTGATCACTTTGGTTTTGGGCCACTGGGACAAACAAGTCACCCACATAGTGGACTAAATCCATCTAAAACCTGAGAGGGCTTGAAAAGGAATTCTAAGCACAAAAATACAGAGTTTAAAACAGCTTCTTGCTGTTTGCTGGCAGTGTACTGCAGCTACTTTGAGAGAGATTTTCCTGATTCAGCAGTAGCAGCCTTTCTGTTTCAAAAAGGCAGCTTTCTGGCTGTGAACAGAAATAGCATGAACTATTGCTATTTATTGAGATCAAGCATTTGGATGACGTTTGTGAGCAGAGTGCTGCAGATTGCTTGATAATAATGTGGACCAGCTTTCTGCCTGGAACTGAGGCAGTGTGCACTGCTCAGAGGATCAAGTGGCTCCACCATGCTGTACCGTGCAGAGCAAGCAGAAAGTACCGTATATACCATATTAATGGTGCAGTTATAGTTTTAGCCTGGACAGGCAAGCACACAGTACTGTATTTGACCTAGCAATGCCGCAGCCTAAGTTTGACAAAGGGCTTAGCAGTTTTAACAGTGCTCATGGACAGTAAAGAATTATAGATATGCAACAAAAACAAATCGAGATGGGTCAAAGTGTTTGTAAATGTATGTAGGTTTGGAAGAGAAGGAAAAAATGCAGACAGTCATAGTTTAAAAGGAATAAAAAAAATAAGACATGTAAAGATGGAAAATTCACAGTCTGGATGATGTATAATATTGGGTTATCTTTGAAATTTTTGACTGTGAAGGAGCTAAACACAGAGAGATATTTCATTGTATGGGCTGCTATGCTAAAGCAGCACATATATTAAAGGTATCATGACTTCCAAATTTGAGTCTAAGTATATGTTGCTTTGGAAAATAGGTTCTTCTTTTGTTTTCACAGAAGTTGAGAACCTGTGGATTGCTTCCAGACGAATATGGTTTGTTGGAACAAGACCTCCTGAAAGGTCATCATGAACACTCCCCAAAAAAACCACAAAAATTACTTAACCCAATAAACAGAAGAAAGCAGTTTGGAGAGAAAAACTACACCCATATTCCCAAATGTTGTTTGTAAATATTTCTTTACATTTAAAGGGAGGGATATGACATAGACATGGATACTTTGCACTGATATGGATCTTGGTTTATTGAAACAAATTTAAGGTCAATTTTGTTATATGTATATGTATTTCTGATCTTGATTAAGGTATTATGTTTGTGTAGCTCATATAAAAATTTAATGTATAATTAAGAAATACAGATTAATAGATAATTATCTATAATAGTCAAGCTTGTAGTCATGTTAGCTAGATTTTCTAGATGTATACAGATATATTTCAGATGGGCAGGCATTCTTTAAGTCCTTCAAAGACTACAGAATATGGCATTTAAAATGTTTACAAACTTAGAACTTTTCATGACAATGAGACATGTCTGCTCCTGGCAGAACCAGTTACTTCAAGAGTAAGATGACCATCGAAGAGGCTTCCTATGGAGTTTATTAGCCATTTGGGCAATAAACTGCTCATGCCTGGCTACATAAACTGGACATTAGGACCCACAGGAAAATGACTGCTGAACTTGCTTAAAGGTGAGACTGCCCTTCGGGGTTCCTGCTTTGTGAAAAAGTCTGATAGACATTCTACAGAACACAGAAAAAGTGCCTGCCAAACTGCCAATATAGGCAGAACTGTCTTTGAATTATCCTACTTCATGGAAAAGTTTGCTGGGTACTATGGGCCTGTAGACTGAAGATGGATGACTCAATGGTAGAGAAAAACTTTGGGTGACTGTCCAGGTAGCAAGATGTCTCTGTCATTTCTAGAGTTTTAGAAATTGCTTACAATGTACTTCATGTTTAATTAGGTAATATTGTATCCTTCTGAAGTCTTTGATGGAGGTGACGAATAGATATTATTATAGTTTTCTTTAGTTATGATAAAAGATAAAGTAGATTTAAACATTGTAACTGTAATTTTTGTTTGATAACTGTTTTTTATGCAATTTTACTATGTGATGGAAGACTCTCATTGGTTAATAAAGAAACGGCCTTGGATTTTTGATAGGGCAGTATTTAGATAGGTGGGATAGACAGAACAGAATGCTGGGAAGAAGGGAAGTTAGTCAGACACTTCAGGCAGTCACCATGACTCTCCTCTCTGAGATGGATGCAGGCTAGAATCTTCCCTGTAAGCCACCCCTCGTGGTGCTACACCGATTACTAAATATGGGTTAATCAAGATGTGAGAGTTAGCCAGTAAGAGGCTAGAGCTAATGGGCCAAGCAGTGTTTAAAATAATACAATTTGTGTGTTGTTATTTTGCGTGTTAAGCTAGCCGTGTGGGATCCAGTTGGGATGAAAAGCAGGCCATCTTTTCTCACTACATCTATGTTAATGTTAAAGCCTTCCTTTTTATTTGAACAGAAAAGGAAGGTGATTTAATTAGTACAGTTTCTGTGTGCTTATTTTGGTTCTGGGCAGCTGTGACAAACAAGAAGCTTCATGCAACATTAACTCTCTTTACATTTTTTTTGGTATACCAAAGAAAAGCAAATGCTCGTGAGGCCACATAGACTGTTCACCCTAAGCTGCAGGCATTTAGGACATCTAAAGTGGAAACATCATTAAAGTCCAGTGAGGAAGCTCCCAATCCCTTCCTGTAGAACTCTCTTAACAAATCTATTTCACACAATTAAATATTTTTCATCTTTCTGCTTGGGCTAACACATTATGTCTTCAAAATGCTTTTCTAATAATGTGAGTAATTCAGTTGATGTAGGTGTAGATCTTGATTCAGATGAAAATCCCTTGGGGTTTAAGAAACTTCATGGATAACCTAGAAAATTGAAAGGGATTTCCTATGGAGATAGGCAAGTCAGTTAGCATCAGTCCATCTCTAACAAAGTGTTGAAGATCAAACATATTTAAAAGGTCTCTGTATAGAAACTTACATTTTGATATCATTTTCTGTGAAAGAGTCAAAAAGACTTAGATTCACAAAATGATAATCTGAACTCAAGTTATGAGAAAGTTTGTAGGAAGTCTTCATAGATGCTTTGCAGCTGTATTATAATGATTTGTATTTATTTTTCAAAATATATCTGAGAGAAGCATAGCTGTAGTACTATTTCATTTGTATTTTAGTAAATAAATCTTGCCTGGAGATCAGAAAGCAAAGCATCCAGCTGCTGGCTCTTACCTCTATTTCAGTCTGAAATGGCCATCCGGCCTCCAGGAATCTCTAGAATAAGACTGAGAGCTGTCTCCTCCCATCTTACATTCCTCTCTAGGGCTGCACCAATAATGCCCAGTTTCTATGGCAAACTAGTATGGCTATTCAGATTAAAAGTTTGTGCCACCACTGCCTGGTCTGTAAGGCTGAGCAATGGGGCTGCTTTACTCTCTGATCTTTAGGCAAGCTTTATTTATTAAAATACAAATTAAATATCACTACACATAACATCATCATATTTTGCAGCGGTAAAAGGAGATTTACATTTCCTCTGAAAGAAATGCCACACATAACTGCTGCTCACTTTTTCAGCCTTTTATCAGTTAAACACGTAGAGACAGTGATTTCTCATGTTTTGACCCCCTGAAAGTAGAAATCCTTAGAGTATTCATAGCTTTAATCTTCTAAAGATTTATTAAAATAACAAAGTCAAAATGATAAAACTATTTGGATCAAAACCCAAAACTCTCTTTAATACTTGCAGGAAAAATAATGCTACATTACAGCAATGAAATCAGTCAGATATGGACTAAAAGATCAACCTATTGTCAGAAAATAAAATAGTGAAATAGAATTAAAACATGTGTCTCTCCATTACCAGACAGCGATTAACACCCAGTCCAAGATGAACAAAAGAAATGTCAGTCATAAAAAAATATAATGTTATCTGCCTTGTAATTTTTCTCTTGCTTAAGTATGCCATCAATTTCTCCTTGCACTTCAAAATATTTTTGAACAAACACTAGCTCTAAAATTGCATAATGATTTTGAAATAAATAGAATTGTATTCAAGAAACTGTACAGATCTGTTAAATAATGTGTGAGGTTCTTGATTTATTTATTGATGAGTTAATCTGAAGAATTGAAAAAGTTTGTTTTAGTTGTCTTGATCTCTTTAAGTTTTCTCTTAGTGCCTATCACAATTATTAAATCTGTCTTGCTTACTGATCAAAGAAAAGTTTGATTTGTGTGTGTTGACATTTCAAGCTGTAGAAATGAGAAACCCTTATGCCAGAGGCTGGAGATGTGGCTAAGCAGTAAAAGTTGCTTAACTGTTCAGTTCCCAGCACTCACTTTGATGAGCTCCCAAGCACCAGTGTTTCCTAAGCCTGTGGCTCAGATGCTCCTGTCTGTCCTCTACAAGGGCCTGCACTCATATACACCTACACATGTTCATTAAAAGAAATATTTAAAAATGTATGGTTTTTAAACAGTGGTGTTACACTTCATAATTTCTGGAAGTCTAATCAACTTCATAGAATTTTAATATGAATTGTAATTTCTAAGATTTTATAATACTTACTATATGCAATTAGCAGCTTAGGAATTTATTTATATTTTCCACACAATAATCCTATGATAGAGGAGCAAATAATAAAATACTATTTTTAAATGGATGAATAAGTTTTATAAAAATATATCAACTTTCAGGTAAATATGTGAGAAAGCTGAAAGTCAGTCACCTGATATCAGAAACAGTATTTTTTAATAGCTCATGGTACAAAATAATAGACTTTAACATGACACTTTCATAAACATCGCCGTACATTGGTCATATTTTCTCTTCACTCTCATTTTTCATCCCTTTCCTCCACTCTTGATTGTCCTTTTTCTCTCGACAAATAGTCCTCCTGCTGTCATGTCTAGAATTCATGAGATAATGCAGGTGAGATTTTGTTTTTCATTTCATTCTTACTCTCTTCTGTCCTACCTCCCCTTCTCTTCTGTCCTCTTCCTCCCCCCATACATTATCTGATTTTTGTGTCACATACACACAGATATATGTATATTTATGTAACATTTATATGTATCTTGCATTATTTGTTTTTCTGCATCTGGCTTGTTTTGCTTAACATAATGTTCTCTAATTCCATTCACTTTCTGGAATTTATGCAACTTTGTTTTGCTGTGTTGAGTGGTGCACAATTTGAACAAATATCACATTTCTGTGAATGATGATGACAGATGACTTCTGAGGGTAGAGATGATAAAAAATTTCTCAAAGTAATGAGATGATAGTTGCGGAATTCTGATTATACCACAGGTACCTGTTTAAAAGGGTGAAGTGTAGAACAAGTAAATTATATATGTATAATCAGCTAAAAATATAAGTCCACCACTATAAGTTCCAGTCCTTGCTTATATGAATCATGCATCAATCAATAATGATATTCAAAAATCTTATTTTATACTGCTGAGATTCTTTCAGGTATGTAGTCAAAAGTGACACAGCTGGGTTACAGTAATCTTAGTTTTTTGAGGAACTTCCCATTATGTTGTCTATTACAATCTTACCAGCAATGTATATAAGTTCTGATTCTCTGCATCTTTATCAGCATTTGTTGTCATTTATCTCCTTAATTTCTGCCACTCATGCTATGGTGAAACACAATCCAAATGTAGTTTTAACTTGTTTTTGTCATGGTGGTTAAGGATGTTGAACATTTTTAAAACATTTAGTACCACTGTATTTCTTAGAATTGCCTAATGCATTTGCCTATTTGTTGATTGCATGGCTTGTCAGGAGTGCTATTTAATTTTTGGAGTTCTTCATAAATTATACATAATGAATCCTTCCAGGTATAAAGGTGACAATAATTGTTTTCCTGACCCGAAGGTTGTCTACCACTGTGTAAAGTCATACTACCAATCATTATACGTAAGCCTCTCTATCATTTTCCCCACTGTGCAAATGGAGATCCTCAAACAGAAATGCTAGATAGATGAGCATTTCACAAAAAACTGATCTCAGACTGACAACATCAGCAGAGAACATTGGAGAAGATTATGTTAAGCAAAACAAGCTTGGTGAGCTACAGAGTCTCATGCTGCATTCCGAATATCCTACAGAGTCTGCCTAATATGTGCAGTCAGGATAACCCTGCCGTAAAGAACATTTGTAACTGGATAGAGATAAGCATGCCTGAAAGACAATGCCTGCCTATTACCTTACTTTAACAGAAATCTGATTAATGTAATTCTTTAAAAATATTTTTCTTAGATCTTCCAGTTCCAGCTATATATTCAGCAAAGAATAAAATTCACAAAAGTATGTAGAAATAAAATGGAAATACTTCACCAAATATAACCAAGAGCATAAAATTACTGTCATGCTAGGCTAATTATGATAATGCCTAGAAATCATTTTTGCCTGTAGGCTCTTATCTGCTATACAAACCACTTTAAAAATGACCTAAAATATAATAATAATATTTTTATCCATGACTACATGCCATCCAGTATAGAAAACATCAACATAAATGCAATTGTTGTTAATGAATATTTTTTGATATATCCAGTACTGTAATATTTTTCATTACATATTTTATTTTATTTTTTTTTGCATAGGTGTTCACATTCTTTTTTTTCTTATTTTTTTATTAAAAATTTCCATGTCCTTCCCACCTCCTCCCCCTTCCCTCCCCTCCCTTCCACCCATACCCCCACTCTGCCCCTCTCCAAGCCAGAGAGCCATCAGGCTTCCCTTCACTATGTTAAGGCCAAGGTCCTCCCAGCTCCCCCTAAGTCCAGGAAGGTGGGCAACCAAACTGACAAGGCTCACAGTGAGCCCGTCCATGCTGTAGAGTTGATGCTCATCCCCGTTGTCCTTGGTTTCTCAGTCCTCTTCCACCGTCAGCCACATTCAAAGAGTCTGGTTTGGTCCCCTGTTCCATCAGTCCCATTCCAACTGGACTTGGTGGTCTCCCGTTAGATCTGTCCCACGGTCTCAATGGGTAAACGCACTCCTCACGGTCCTGACTTCCTTGCTCACGATCTCCCTCCTTTTGCTCCTCATCAGGATCTTGGTAGCTCAATCCGGTGCTTCTATGTGGGGCTCTGTCATTTTCTCCATCCAATGCCAGGTGAAGGTTTTATGGTGATATGCAAGATATTCATGAGTATGGCAATAGGATCTGGACATTTCTGGCACCCTCTCCTAAGCTGCCCAAGGAACTAGCTGGGGGCGTCTTCCTGGACACCTGGGAACCCCTCTAGAGTCAAGTCTCTGCCAACCCTAGAATGGCTCCCTTAATTAAGATATATAATTCCTTGTTCCCATATCCACCCTTCCTATATACCAACCATCCTATTCCCCCAAGCTCTTCCCATCCTCCACTTCACACTTTTCTCTCCCCATCCCCCCATCTCCCCATCCCACCCCACCCCCAAGTTCCCATTTTTTTGTCCGGCAATCTTGTCTTCTTCCAATATCCAGGAGGATAACTATATGTTTTTCTTTGGATTCACCTTCTTATATATCATTAAATTAAATGGAGAAAAACTCAAGGCCATCCCACTAAACTCAGGAACACGACAAGGCTGTCCACTCTCTCCTTATCTCTTCAATATAGTGCTTGAAGTTCTAGCAATAGCAATAAGACAACACAAGGGGATCAAGGGGATTCGAATTGGAAAGGAAGAAGTTAAACTTTCGTTATTTGCAGATGATATGATAGTGTACATAAGCGACCCGAAAAACTCCACCAAGGAACTCTTTCAGCTGATAAACTCCTTTAGTATCGTGGCAGGATACAAAATCAACTCCAAAAAATCAGTTGCCCTCCTATATACAAAGGATAAGGAAGCAGAGAAAGAAATCAGAGAAGCGTCACCTTTCACGATAGCCACAAATAGCATAAAATATATTGGTGTAACTCTAACCAAGGAAGTGAAAGACCTACTTGACAAGAACTTTAAGTTTTTGAAGAAAGAAATTGAAGAGGATACCAGAAAATGGAAGGATCTCCCTTGCTCTTGGATTGGGAGGATCAACATAGTAAAAATGGCAATACTACCAAAGGCAATCTATAGATTTAATGCAATCCCCTTAAAGATCCCATCAAAATTCTTCACTGATCTTGAGAGGACAATAATCAACTTTATATGGAAGAACAAGAAACCCAGGATAGCCAAAACTATCTTATACAATAAAGGAACTTCTGGAGGCATTACCATCCCTGACTTCAAACTCTATTACAGAGCTACAGTATTGAAAACAGCTTGGTATTGGTATAAAAATAGAGAAGTCGACCAATGGAATCGAATAGAAGACCCAGATCTTAACCCACAAACCTATGAACACCTGATTTTTGATAAATGAGCAAAAAGCACACAATGGAAGAAAGAAAGCATCTTCAACAAATGGTGCTGGCATAACTGGATGTCAACCTGTAGAAGAATGAAAGTAGATCAGTGTCTATCACCATGCACAAAACTCAAGTCCAAATGGATTAAAGACCTCAGTATCAATCTGAACACACTGAACCTGTTAGAGGAGAAAGTGGGAAGTACTCTACATCATTACATATTTTAATGTTGTGACTCTTAAATATATAGAAAGGTATGTGTCTAGCAAGTTTGCTAAATTTATCAGTTATGTTTTATATTCTGTGGAAACCCTGTAATGGGGGAACTATCCATGCACATAGTTATAAATGCTGCTGTGTTTAGTGGTATTTTCCTTGATTAGACTGATAAAATTAATTAAATACATCCACAGGTATAATGGCAAATTATCTTAGACATATCACTTTCTTGCCACTGGATCCATATGTTCTTTCTCTCAACAGTATCTGATTTAATTTAAATTGATTCTTGCAAAGGTTAGAACTTTGTACACTGGATGTGTTTTGATTTGATATGTACTTTTAATGGTTTTTCTTGGGTTTCTTACTCTGGTTTTGATTCTAATTGAGTAGAAAATGTATACTTTACAATAGGATTCCTGTGCTATAGTCCACCCTGCTTTATTTGTGTTATGGGGCATTAAAAATCACTCTTGGCTAGGCATCAACCATGGAAAAAAGCAGATCTTAGCACAATCAATGTGCTCTATGTGTCTGTTATAAATAATATGCTTACTGGGCTTGGAAATGAGTTCACAAAGCCAAGAGCCTACCTTGTAGTCTTTCTTTTCTTATCATCATATGGGGAAGTGAAATCTTATGAGAGCATTCAATTAATAACGCATAGCTTATACAGTTTCATCATTTGTTTTATAGTATATATGTTATATCTCATGTGTATTCACATATTCTCATAACAAACTATTATTAATAGTTATTTGAATTCAGGATATGGTGCAGTGGTAGAATGTTTGATTGTAATGCAAAAAACTCCCTGC
The DNA here is from genome assembly GCF_903992535.2 of Arvicola amphibius. Taxonomy (NCBI): domain Eukaryota; kingdom Metazoa; phylum Chordata; class Mammalia; order Rodentia; family Cricetidae; genus Arvicola; species Arvicola amphibius. The sequence continues at coordinate 89,958,524 of NC_052047.1, forward strand.
CATAAATAATGAAATGAGATTAAAAAAATAGGTATATCTCTACAAATTGCAAATTAAAATTATTTTCACGCCTTTGAAATGTTCACAAACCATAACAATTAATTTTCCTTGTACAATAAATATTCTTTATGATAGTGCTTCTCTAAACATTGACTGTCCATATAACATTGAATCTTGCCTAGGGCTTGTGAGATAAGACTGCATATTGATTAATTTAAGCATTTGGTGTGAAAAGTAATTAAAGTTATTTTGGAAACGATTCAAGGCAATATAATTGTTTCACAGATACATCTTGGCATATTAGACTAGGAGAAAGGGTATTTAAAATTAAGGGGACAGTGTTTAAGGAAAATGTTGTGTTAAGCATCAGTAGAGATATCAGTACTTGAATGGAGCCAGGTCAGGAACAAGAATCAAAGCCATGGATAGCTCCTGGAAACACTTGTAGAAACAACTTCTAAGACCTTCTCTTCAAAATGCAAGACCTGGATTGCTGCCATCACCTCAAATTTGGACTATTCAAATAGGTTCACCTATAACCAAAACAAAATAAAACAACAATAAAATGCATAGCTTATATAGAAAAAAAGTTTTTTCTTTCCCTTTTAAATATTTGTTTATATTTATTTATTATGTACAAGTCTTCTGTCTGCATGTTTGCCTGCATAACTGAAGAAGCACCATATACCATTATAGATGGTTTTGAGCCACAATATACTTGCTGGGAATTGAACACAGGACCTCTGGGAAAGCCAGTGCTCTTAACTGCTGAGTCTTTTCTCCAGCCTGTGGTTCTATCTTAACTATAAACATTTTCTGATTGCCATAGACTTTAAGAGTTTCTTTTTCAGAAAATAATTTAATTTTGAAGGTATTATTATCCAAGAGCTCAGTGTACTCATAAGATTACTGATGACAGAATTAGTTTTCTAGTCTTCAAACAATTCAAGGTCCATATATCTAATATTCTACTCAGTGACTCTTGATATGGGATACAGTATAAACACAATGCCTTTAACTGACCAAGTGAACTTATCCTATCAAATTACAGCATATGGTCAATTTAATCCTCTATGGAAAACTTATAAAAAATCATTTATTTTTGTACTTTTTTTACTGTCATTAAATAGATAACCAAGTGATAATTTTAAGGAAGGAATTATTTATGATGATTCACAATTACAGATGGTTCAGTCCTTGACTCCATTGATTCTTTGTTTATGATAATGTAAAACATGACCATTGGAGCATGACAGTTTATTACTCGCCTCATTGTATAAAGGAAGTAGTGAATAAAATAGATAGATCCAACTGCTACCCATTAGACTGTGTAACCTACAAGACTCATTCTGCTGCCCAAACTCATGAAACCCATCCTCCTTTTCCTAGTGAGCCACCCACCTCAGTACCAGCAGACCCTAGAGGTACAAGCACCACTTGCACCAACTGGAAGAAGAGGTGAGAGACTGGTTTCACAGATAAACTACCCCAATTGCTAGGTTCTAAGCCACTGGGCACATCCTGTGCCCTTCTCCTAGTATCTCAGCACCAACATCTGGTTAGCTGGCAAGAGTCCTGTGGACAGGCCACTCCACCACCACTGTGACCCATTGGACTCTGCAACCTACAAGACCCATTCTACAGCCCCAAACCAACAAACCATCACACTCCCACTGACAAACCATCCCAGGCAACATCAATAGCCTCTAGATGCACAAGATTCAACTACACCAGTTAGGAAGACAGGCCCTACAGGCACAAGTAACACCTATACGAGTTGAAAGAACAGACCCACTCTGCGGCCCAATCCCTCTTACCCCAGCACCCTCCCCTTGAACAGCCCTCTCCAGCAATATTGTCAGATACTATAGACACAAGTGCCACCCACACCAATTAGAAAAACAGGCACAGACAAAACACACCAGTTGGAAGAACTGACCCCATAGGTACAAGCCCACACCAGTCAAAATAACTGGACAATACACTGTATCTTAGGACCCAGACCTCCACAAATCTCACATGAGACAACCCTATGCAACCAGAAAACTAGCTAATTACCATTCAGGCCAAAGGACAATAAAGGAAACAGACAATAAAAAAACAAAATACCCATCCAACAAAAACATCATAAATATCAACACCTGTACCTATAATTATTCCAAACCCAGATGGGTAAATAGCAGTACAAGAAATATATTAAACAAAATAAAGAACAATATGACACCATCAGAACCTAGTAGTTCTACAACAGCAAGACCTGATCATCCCAATTTATTTGAAGCAGAAGAATATGACCTTAAAAATAACTTTATGAAGATAATAGAGGCTCTTCAAGAGAAAATAAAAAATTCCTTTAAAGAAATTGAAGAAAAGACAAACAAAAAATCAGAAGAAATTAATAAATCCCTTAATAAATCCAAGAAAAAACAGATGTAGGAAATAGTTCAAGACTTGAAAATTGAAATGGAGACAATAAAGAAAAGATAAACCAATGGAATTCTGGAAATGGAAAATCTGGGTAAACAATCGGGAACTACAGATGCAGAAATAGCCAACAGGAGATGGAAGAAAGAATCTCAGATGTTGAAGATACAATAGAGGAAATAGATTCATCAGTCAAAGAAAATGTTAAATCCAAGAAATCCTTAACACAAAACATCCAGGAAATCTGGGACACTATGAAAAAAAACAAACAAACCTAAGAATAATAGGGAAAGAAGAAGAAGACTTCCAGCTCAAAGGCACAGGAAATATATTCAACAAAATCATAGAAGAAAACTTTCTCAACCTAAAGAAGGATAATCCTAGGAAAATATAAAATGCTTACTGAACACTAAATAGACTGGACCAAAGCTAAGTCCCTTCACCACATAATAAGCAAACCACTAAACATACAGAATAAATAAAGAATATTAACAGCTGCAAAGAAAAAAAGATCAAGTACCATGTAAAGACAGACCTATCAGAATCACAACTGTTTTCTCAATGGAAACTCAGACAGAGGGTCTCAGATAGATGTTTTGCAAACATTAAGAGAGCATGGATGCCAGCCCAAACTATAATACCCAGCCAAAGATTCATTCAATTCATTCACCATAGATGAAGAAAATATTGTATTCCATGGCAAAACCAGCTTTAAAAATACCTATTCACAAAGACAGCTGCACAGAAAGTACTATAAGGAAAACTCTAATCCAAGGAAATTAGTTTTACCCAATAAAACACAGACAGTAGGTAATCTCACACCTGGTAATTCCAAGAAAACACATTCACACAATCACTCTCACCAAGAAAACAAAAATATCAACCATTGATTATTAATATCTCTTAATATCAATGAAGTCAATATTCCTATAAAAATAGGCTAACAGAATAGATATGAAAACAAGATCCATTCTTCTGCTGCATGCAAGATATATGCTTTAATTTCAAAGACAGATGTTATCTCAGAGTATAAAGGGTTGGAAAAAATTTTTCCAATCAAATGGACCTAAGAAACAAACCTGTGTAGCTTTTATAATATATAATAAAATAGACTTCAAATTAAAGTTAATCAAAAGAGATGGAGAAGGACATTTCATATTCATCACAGGTAAAATATATAAAGATAAAGTCTCAATTCTGAACATTTTTGGCCCAAATACAAGCACACCCACATATGTAAAAGAAAAATTACTAAAGCTTAAATCACACTTCAAACTCTACACATTAATAATGGGAGATTTTAACACCCCAGTCTCACCAATGGACATGGCTGCCAGACAGAAATGTAATGGTGAAATAAAGAAATTAACAGATGCCATGACTCAAATGGCCTTATTAGACATCTACAGAACATTCTACCCAAACACACACAAAAAAATATACCTTCTTCTAGGCACCTCATGGAACCTTGTTGACTGAGGTTTCTGTTGCCAGAGGCTTCTGTCCTACCTGATCCTGCAGTTGTTCAGTCCCAAAGAAATCACACTGATTGGCCTAGAACCTCAGGCTTCTTATTAACTCATATAAATTGTATTATTCTATAATTGTTGTGTTAGCCATGTGGCTTGGTACCTTTTTTGGTGAGGCAGTCACATCTTGCTCGCTCTGTGCCTCACTTTCTCTCTGTCTGGGTGACAACTGAAGACTGAAACTTCTTCTCTTCCCAGAATTCTTGTTGCCCAGCTTTTCCTTCCTGCCTGGTTACTGGCCAATCCACATTTATTTAAAATACAAGTGACAGGGTACAGACTATTGTTCCACAGCAGAACTGTCTCTAAAATTGACTACATTCTCAGTCACAAAGCAAATCTCAATAAATACAAATAAATTGTAATAACCCTCTGTATCCTCTCAGACCACCATGGCTTGAAGTTAGAATACAACAACACAAATCATAGAAAGCCTACAATCTCATGGAAACTAAGTAACACTCATCTGAATTAATACTGGGTCGAGGAAGTAATATACAAAGAAATTAAAGACTTCCTAGTGTTCAATGAAAATGAATGCACAACATAACCAAACTTATGGGACACTATGAAAGCAACACTAAGAGGAAATTTATAACACTAAATGCCTACATAAAGAATTTGGAGAAATCTCACACTAGTGCCTTAACAACACACCTGAAATCTCTAGGACAAAAAGAAGCCATCACACCCAGGAAGTAGATGAAAAGAAATAATCAAACTGAGGGCCAGAATCAATAAAATAGAAAGAAAGAGAACAGTACAAAGAATGAATGAACCAAAAAGTTGGTTCTTTGAGAAAATCAACAATATTGACAACCCTTTATCCAAACTAAGCAAAAGGCAGAGAGACAACATCCAAACTAACAAAATCAGAACTGAAAAGAGAAACATAGCAATAGATACTGAAGAAATTCAGAGAATCATTAAGTCATACTTCAAAAATCTATACTCCACAAAATTGGAAAATAAAAGAAATGGACAGTTTTCTGGATAGGTACCATATACCAAACTTAAATCAATATCAGATAAACAATTTAAATAGACCTATAATACCAAAGTTAATAAAAGTAGTCATTAAAGTCTCCCAAGCAAAAAAAAAAAAAAACAAAAAACAAAAAAAACAGAACAGATGTTTTCAGTGTAGAATCCCACCAGAATTCCAAAAAGAGCTAGTACCAATACAGCTATTTTGTTCTGCAAAATAGAAGCTGAAGGAGCATTTCCACACTTTTTTCATGGGGCTACACTTACCCTGACATCCAAACCATACAAAGATACAACAAAGAAAAGAAATACAGACAAATTTCCCTTATGAACAAGTATGCAAAAATACTCAATAAAATATTTTCAAACTGCATCAAAGAACACATCCAAAAATCACCCACCAGGATCAAGATGGCTTTATCCCAGAGATACAGGGCTGTTTCAATATATAAAAATCTGTCAGTTTAATCCACTTTATAAACACATTGAGAGAAAAAATCCACAAGATCATCTTACTAGTTGCTGAAAAGGCCTTCAATAAAATCCATTACCCCTTCATGAAAGTTCTTGTAGAAATCAGAGATACAAGGAACATATCTAAGCATGATAAATGTAATCTACAGCAAGCCAACATCCAACACTAAATTAAATGGAGAGTAACTCAAAGCAATTACACTAAATCATGAAAGAGACAAGGCTGTCTACTCTTTCAATAGCTATTCAATATAGTACTCGAAGTCCTAGGTAGAGCAATAAGACAACAAATGGAGATCAAGGAGATATACATTGGAAAGGAACAAGTCAAACTTTTGCTCTTTGTAGATGATATTATAGGATACATAAGTAACTCCAAAAATTCTACCAGGAAAATTGTACAACTGAGATAAACAGGCAGAAAATGAAATCAGAGAAACAGCATCCTTTACAATAGCCACATATAATCAAAATATCTTCGGATAACTGGTGTGGGAAGTCCTTATGTATATGTGTTACTTTTATTGGTTAATTAATAAAGAAGCTGCCTTGACCTATGATAGGGCTGAATTCTAAAACTAAACTGAATTCTGAGAGAAAGGAGGCAGAGTCAGGGAGAAGCCATGTAACCTCTTCCAAGGAAAGACATGCTGGGACCTTGCTGGTAAGCCTCAGCCACATGGCAATATATATATTAATAGAAATGGGTTAACCAAATATATAAGATCTAGCTAACAATAGGCTTAAGTGATTGGCCAAGCAGTGATTTAAGTAATATAATTTCTGAGTGATTATCTTAGGAGTCTGAGTGGCTGACCAGGAAGCAAACAAGCAGCCTCCCCCAACAGATAACTCTAACCAAACAAGTGAAAGACCTCTATGGCAAGAACTTTAAGTCTCTAACAATATAAATTAAAGAATATATCGGAAAATAGAAAGATCTCCCATGCTTTTAAATAGGTAGAATTAACATAGTAAAAATGGCAATCTTACCAAAAGCAATCTATAGATTCAATGATTTCCCCATCAAAATCTCAACACAATTTTTTTTACAAATCTTGAACAAATAATACTCAACTTCATTTGAAAAAATAAAAATCTCAGGATAGCTAAACCAACCCAAAAATAAAAATACTTCCAGAGATATCACCATCTTTAAATCAAGTTCTACAATAGAGCTATAAAAAGAGTTTGGTATTGGCATGAAAACAGAAATGTGTATCAATGGAATGGAGTCTAAGACCATGACATAAATCTACACACACCTATGAACACCTGATTCTGAACAAAGAAGCCAAAAATACACAGTGGAAAAAAATGGCCTTTTCAACAAATGGTGCTGGCATAACTCATGGCAGCATGTAGAAGAACATATATAGATTCATATCTATTACCCTGAACAAAACTAAAATCTAATTAAATCAAAGACCTCAATACAAATCCAGGTACACTTAACCTAATAGAAAAAAATTGGAAGTAACCTCGAACACATTGGTACAGGAGTCTACTTCCTGAATATAACACCGGTGGCACAGACTCTCAGATCAACATTTAATAAATGGGACTTCCTGAAACTGATAACCATCTGTAATGCAAAGGAAACTGTCAATAAAACAAAACAACAGCCTACAGAATTGGAAAAGATTTCCTCCAGCTCCACATCTGACAGGACTGATCTTCAAAATATATAAAGAACTCAAGTAACTAGATACCAAATGTTCCAATTACAAAATGGGATACAGATCTAAACAGAATTTTCAACAGAAGAATCTCAAATGACAGAAAGACATTTAAGGAATTGCTCAACATCCTTAGTCATCAGGGAAATGCAAATCAAAATGACTCTGAGATATCATCTTACACCTGTCAGAATAGCTAAAATCAAAAACATTGATGAGAGCTTATGCTGTAAAGAATGTGGAGTAAGGAGAACACTCTTCCACAGCTGGTGAGAGTACAAAATTGTACAGTCACTTTGGAAATCAGTATGGTGACTTTTCAGAAAATTGGGTATCAATCTACCTCAAGATCCAGCAATATCACGCTTAGGCATATACCCAAAGGATACTCAATCATACCACAAGGAAACTTTCTCAGTTATGTTCATAGAAACGTTATTCCTAAAAGCCAGAACCTAGAAACAAACTAGATGCCCCAAAACTGAGAAATGGATAAAGATAATGTGGTACATTTATAAAATGATGTATTTCTCAGTGGTAAAAAAAAACAAAACAAAACATGACATCTTTAAATTTGCAAGAAAATGGATGGAACTAGAAAAAAAATCCCAAGTAAGGTAACCCAGACTCAGAAATACAAATATGGTATATATTCACCCATAAGTGGATATTAGATGTAAAGCAAAGGATAACCAGACTATAATCCACTGCCCTAGAGACTCTATGTTAACAAGGAGAGCCCTTAGAGGGACAGATGGTTCATCCTGGTTGTTTGATTCGCTGTAGTGATAAAAATTGATCTATGGAGGCATAAAAAATAAAAACAGCATGCCTTCATTAAGGGTATATTTTTATTCTCCCTTTTCTGCTCAATTTTGCCAATTCAGCAGCCATATCCTCATCTTCTTGTTCTAGCACTTATATGGAGTCTAAAGCATTGCGATCAGAATAGGCATCATGAGACCTTTACAACAACAAGGTCTTTACTAAAACCCAAATAATGGAGCCAAATCTGTATTCAGTCACTCTCCTGGGGCCATATTTGTCCTTGGAACTCATTTAAACCTGTCATTTCTTCAGATTAATAGGCAGTGTAAAAATCAGAGCAAGTTGTTTTTGCAAGTATATTACTTTTTCCTTTTGATTTTTTTTACTTATTATCTGATACTTCAAAGCAAAAAATTATATACATCTCTGAAGCTACATTAATTTTTTGATAAAGTAATCCATTACAAAATACAAAGATCATAAATTTGCTTAGATTAATGACGTTTTTCTTTTTTGCCTTGTGTGCTGTCCTTTAAACCTTTGAAGAATGTAAAAAGCAAACAAAAATTGTGTAGTCCTTTATATGCAACTTTCAGATTTGTTTTGCTAAGATTATATGATCTGTTCAAAATGGTATAAATTTATAAAGTGATAATATTTGGTAATTATCAAGCTCCGTCTGTTTATACTACCTTATATGTAGCTTGATTGAATGGAAAATTGCAAATGAGCTGATAGAGCTGAAGTAGGTAGCTATACTCACATCATTAATAAGCATCTTTCTTCTTGGTCAGGATGAGGATTTGCCACAATACCAAAGAATCATTATGTGACATTTTATATAAAACGTAGAATAGAAAATATTGGGTATGTACTCTAAGAGTAAGTGAGCAAATCTGGAGTAAAGACATTGAAAGTAAATAATAGAATCTTTGAGAGATGTAAATCATTCCAGATAAATCTCCTGGACAAACAGTGTAGATAAATTCAGGATGTGATATATTGTCTCAAAGCATAGCACTAAAGAAAGGAAAATTCTAACTTTAGTAACTGGATAATGCAGAAAATGTAAAATTGAACAAAGAGTGGTTTTCTTTCTATCTTTATTCTTGCCTATAAATAATGCATTCAAGTCAGAAACAAACTCAATAGAGAATAACTAGATGCTAGAATGTTTCTAGGTGGGTATAAAATTAATATTGTATATTTTCTGAACACTTACAACAAAATGGCAACTATTTTCTAAAACACAGAAACAAACCTAAATTTTGAACCCGACATTTGGTGATGGTTTATGGTGAGTTTTGAAGGCTTAAGTCTAAAAGCTAAATGTGGAAGAAAGCTAGAAGGAGTGTGAAAGTGATAAAAACACAATGTGTCAATAGCTAATTAAGCTTGAATGTGGGCAGACATTCTTCTCACTACATGGCACAGAGGTGGTAGTTATGTAATAACTGGGTTTGGACGAGTAATGTGACCTGGGGAATAGATAAAAGGAGGTGATACCTATAAATCAGAACAGGACTGACGTTTGTTGAATGTGGAGGTGGAAGGGGAATGGTACATTAGAGCAAACCTCTGAAGAAATTAATGTGCTCACAAATTCAGAGTTGACGCGAAGCTCTGAGTACTTGAGCTGCAAATGAAATTTCTTTATTGTAGTCTTAGTTACTGGGAAGAATGACATCATTTCTTACAGTTGCTATTTCTAGTTTTAGTATTGCAGCGAGACCACTGTAACAACTGAACCTCTGCCAGAACCAAAGCACACTGGACCCAAACAAAAGGGTAATACAAGCCCACTTCCTCACTAAAGCAATAAAAATCATCTCTCGAAAGAATATAGTGTTTTGACATTGAACATATAATCTCATGCTCTATTGCTTCATCAATGACACCTGTCTGTATTTTTTGCATCCTCAAAGGGCTTTACACACAAACAATAGAGAGTTGGGTAGAATATTTCTAGCTGTATAGATAAAAGTGTATTTTAAAAATGTTATTTTTAGACATTGTGTGTTTATATATAATTATGTAAGAAGCAGCTGTGCTGTAGAAACCTTCAGTTTTTAAACATTGCTTCAGCATTTTCACAGATTGTTAAACTTAACTAGAGTTTTAATCTCCAATTTAATTAACCAATTAGTTCATTTCATAATGTTTTGATTGCATGGCATGTCAAAGACCATTTTTTGAGTTTAGGGATCCAAAGACACACAAGACAGTTTGTGAAGAGGCTTTTGAGTGACTCAGCAATGCACACTACTATAAAGCATTGAAGAACTACAATAACAGACATATGTTAGAAAACAATAGCAGCAAAATGGAAGAAATGGTTGTTAAAGTAGATCAGGCTTCTTGTAGAACCTATCCAAGTGAGACTGGAAAAATGTTGTTTTAGCCCCACTCAGATAAGGGGTAAGAGGCCAGGGTAGGTATAAGAAATGAATTTACATGAGGCTGAGTCAGGTGGCATTTTAGTGTGAAGCCAAGAATTTGTGTATAAGTACATTAGTGATAAAAAAATAAACCCTAGAAAAACAGTAGCTAAGGAAATGAAGAGGAAAAGAAAGGTAGTAAAGGAAGGATATGTCTAGGATAGAAAATGACACAGAACTAGTCACCTCCTAACATCTCACACAGCAGTATTTGTTTAATCTAATATAGATGTCATTAAAAGTATTTCTACTGCATTTATGTGCAGAAGAACACGAGAAGAAGGATTAAGAATTAACTAAATATGGGTGTGGTGGTGCATGCTCAGGAGGCAGAGGCATGTTAACCTTTGTGAGTTTGAGACTTGCCTGGTCTATGTCATGATTTCCCTCACAGTCAGGGCAATGCAGAGAAACCCTGTCTCAGAACACCACCAACATCACCACCACCAACAACAAAAATAGTAGTTCACTAAAAGATCAAATGCAGTCCTAATCTGCCTATGCATTGTTGCCCCAGAAATACCCTGGTACTTCGTGCTACCCTGGTAGCTAAGAATGCTCATGCACAAGGGACATAGACTGTTGCTAAAATAAGAAGGCTGTAGTGGCCTTAAACAGGAGCACATATGGCAAAGCACTTGTCAAATCAAACTAAACATTGTTGAACACAGTCAAGCCCTTGCATAACACTCCTATTTTATTTTGTCTTTTGATATTTAAAATTTTATTAGGTACTGTCTTTAATGGCTCCCAAAATAAGAAAATATAAAGGTGTGCTAAACTTTAGTAGATACTTCTTCAGAAATCACACCACATGTATTAATAATATATGTTTGAAATAGTACCAGTGACTGACAATACTTGAAAAGACTCTTAATATCATTAGTCATTAGAAAAATACAAGTCAAAATCACAATGAGCTATAAACTCATACTTACATGGATGCCTACCTATAGTTAGTACCAGCACAATACACATATAGTTTGATATTTTCCACACAGCAAATGCAATATCTTCTTTTGTAATGTATTATACCTCCACCCTCTCTAGTTTTCCACTTTCCACAGTTGGGAGTCTATCTCTTATATTGGAAAACTAGATTTCAATTTTCTTTTTTAAATTTAAAATTGTTTTTGAGTATTTAATACATGAGTACTGTATTCACATCATTTCCACTCCCCCTCTCCCCTCACCATATCCAGATTCTTTTATGCCCTCATTCCCTTTCAAATTTATAACTTCTTCTTCACACACACACACACACACACACACACACACACACACACACACACACACATCTGAAGAAATATCCTCTAAAGTTTGGCACACCTTTATATTTTCTGATTTTGGGGACTATTGAAGACAATGCCTAATAAAACTATATACACACATACATGCACACACACATATGTGCACATACATATGCATATATGTGCACATATGTGTGTGTCTGTTCTCCTAAGTCTATTTGGTGTTGTTCATATGTCTACATGTTAAAGAATGGTCATATGGAATTGGATAACCTATAAAGAGGCTTATTCTTTGAAAAGACTAATTCTCCCTCTCCCAGTAGCTAATGTCTTTAGCTCTCTTTCTACAGCAGTGGTTCTCAACCTTCCTAATTCTGAGAACCTTTAAAACAGTTCCTCATGATGTGGTGACGCCAAACATGACATTATTCCATTGCCACTTCATAACTGCAATTTTGCTATGACTATGAATTGCAATGTGAATATCTAGTAACAGGATATCAGATATGTGGCCCATAAAGGGACTGCAACTCACAGGTTGAGAAGCACTGATCCAGAAGCATAGCCTTGTGAGATTTCTCCCATTCATGTTGGTATGTACCTGGCACTTTGCAAGTTTTCCTTAGGTTACCACATTGTTGTGGTTTAATGTCATAAATGGAAGACACCGTCTCACAGCTGATGTCCTAGTTATCTGGCTCTTACAATATTTCTGCACCTCTCCTATAGTGTCCCCTGTGTCTTAGGTATGGGGGGCTATTATATAGATTTATCAATTGAAGTTAGACATCCTATAATGAATTTTTTCTTTGCATTTATGGCAGTTTTAGATCCCTGTGATGGTCGCTGTCTGCTGCTAAAAAGAAACTTTGATGATGAGAGATAGAAGTTAGACTTCTATGAAAGTATAAGTACTGCGATTACAGTTAGAATTACAGTGGTCTAGAAAGAAATGAGGCAACAGTAGGCTTTCCTTTAAAAGTCATGACTGCTCTTTCCATGAGTATTTGGATAACTTTAGAGCACTAGCCATTAACTCCCTCTTATTGAGCAGACCTGAAGTCCAATGAGATACCTGTTTTTGCCCCAAAGTTATGTATGTCACTATTGTACCATTATGGATGTCCTCCCATGCCAGCAATTGATGTGGATCATTAGATTTATAGCTAGTTGGGACTGTTGACTACTTTTCTTTCTTGGAAATTTGCACAGCTCCTTTAGAAACTATGAGAACTAGTCCTCAAGTAGGAGGCATCCAGGTCAGCTACAGCTAAATTTCTCTAATTCTATTGTCTTTAATGTGTGGTGGTGTCAGTAATAGGGTTTTATCTTCAAACTCTGAGAGGCAACCAAAGAAAGCAGCAATAAGAATGATACCATGGCAGGGAGAGTGTGAAATAGTAGGGACATGGGTGTTCCACAATACACATACATCTAAAGGAACACATGCAAATATGTATATACACACATTATACATACATAATATACACATCTATACATAAATACCTATGCATACATGTATTCATAAAGTCAACTGAATCCATTGAATGTTGACCATGTATGTATACATATATTTAAGGCTGAGAACTTGGGATTGCCTAATCTTTTGGTGAGTTCTTCCCTTGAGAAAATGGATTGTACCCCTCCCAGCAGCTACTGATTACCTGTAGCTCTAGTGGTGGGACTACAAGCAATGTATTCCATCCCTATTACCAGGTTGATTGGTGTGGTCATTGTACAGGTGTTTGTTTAGGCAACAATGTCCTTAAGATTTCATGGGTGCTGCCAGATGGTGCTGGTGCATGCCTTTAGTCCTAGCTCTTGGGAAAGCAGAGGTAGGCAGATCTCTGTGAGTTCAACGTCACCCTGGTTTACAGAGGGAATTCTAGAACAGCCAGGGCTGTTACACAGAGAAACCCTGTCTCAAAAAAAAAAAAGAAATATCAAACAAAAGATTTCATAGGTGCTGTTTTCTGTTATGTCTGGAAAACACTATCAAGCAGTTTATCTGGTTCTCCTAGTGCAAAATCTTCCTCCATATTGTGATTTCATGCTTTCACTTCTCCAAAAAGAAGTCATAAAAATACAATGGCTGAAATTCACTTCAGGCAAAAACAAGTGAGAGAGGCTATAATGGCTATTCTGCAACTTGTTTACAAACATTTCTATAGGAAGGGCCATGGCACTATTTGAGATGACCTAAATACTCTGCCGTCAGTGTAAGCTGAAACATCACATTGAACCATCTTTAAATATCCATACAAACAGCTTTCCAAGGGCACCATAACCTAGGAAACATTACATATCCCTTTAGGGTACAAACCATGAAATATATTTTAAAAGTTTACTTGTGATTTGGAAGTCTTTGGGTATCCTTAAGATCAATGCATCCTATGTTTGCAAACTGATTTTGATCTAGAGATTGAAAGGATGATAATTTTCTACTTCAGTTGATGTCAAATTCTTTACAATTCCACATAAAAATTTTCCCAATAATCTATTGTTTATTTACTTCATACCTGACACTGTCAAACTTCTTAGCTTGTCTCACAGATCCTTATGCTTGAGATTACCTGCTTGCCATTATGATGTGCATGCCAACTACAGCATGCTCTCTACTTTATATCTGAACTCTGGAGTTCATCACCTTCATTGGCACTAAGTAATCCAGCTCTGTGACAACGTTCCCCAAATGTCCTTGCCTGAAGCTATCCATGCAAGTTCAAAGACCTAGTGACTTCTTGCCTCTATCCTCAATTGTTTAAAAAAAAGAAAGTGCTTTTAAAAGAAACCTGTAATCTTGTGACTTCTCTGTTCTTTCAGAGTGACCTAAACTTCCCACTCCATTCAACTCTCTGACATTTGCTGAAATTTTATACCTACTTTCTTTAGGTAAGCATCATGCCTGCATTTCAAAAAGTCATCACAAACAAACATGTAAGGCCACCTCTTTGCTGTAACATTTAAATGTGATCCATAGTGAAAGAGACATGTTAATAAACTATTTCCCCTTCAGGTTTAACAATCTTGAGAGGTTTTTTTTTTTTTTTTTTTGCCTGCCCTGTCCTTCAGGTTAATATCAGAGCTTATGATCCTTCTGATTGATAACATATTTCATCAGAGCAGTAGCCAATACTGAAAAACAAATGCTTGGAAATCTCCTAAAAGGAATAAGGATTGTTGTGAACAAAAATCAAGGGGAACAAAGAACGCTTTTCAGTCTTCATGAAAGAAGGGGCTGTGCTTTTGAGTTGTCATCATCATCTAAAGAGGCTAAATCTATTGCCCTGAACTACCCAGAATTTGTATACGTAATCTCATCAGATGTTGTTTTATAAAGGTCTACATTCCAGGTGTGAGGGCTCTACATATTACATTATATACATTAAATTTAATACATAAGTCATAGTGAGCACAGGAATTGTTTTCCTTTGCAGCTGACTATCAGCACTGGGTTAAGAACAGTACAACCTATATAACCTGTATTTTAAAGTTTCCTTCTAATCAGGCTTAGTTTTTAATTATAATTATTTCATACCTGCTTATTACAGTTAGAAAAAAAAACTTGCACTAAAGATGTTTGGAGATTTTCAGTGAACCCTAATTTCCCCCAAATTGAATTTGATTCATATAAGCCCCACTGTCTTTGTAAATCCTCCCAATAATATTAAAGTCATAGACAGAAATTCCAATCAAGAAAATAGAACTGAGGATCTAGAAAGGTTGATACAGTGCTTGCCTAGCATGCATGAAGCCATGGGTTTGATCCTCAGCACCATGGTAGGTAAAGAAGTATCAGAAGTTCAAGGTCATCATCTGATGCATAACAAGTTTGATGTTAGTTTTTGACAATTTTATAGCCAAAGACTAATCTCCAGGAGAAAACACTTCCCTGACACCAAGACAAGATGCAAAATAAAAACCCATATTTTATACATATAAATAATTGTGGTATATAAGTTTAAAACCTATTCTGTAAAATTTCTTCCACTGCATTTCCTTGATGCACATATTATCATCTAACCCATGTATAAATTCATGCCTTTTAAACTCTACTAGAATATGCTGACAGCAGTAGTATCTGTCCTGTAACTATCTGTCAGCTTCGTTCTCTTTGTTTCTTATGACTCTGTACCACAGAATGATAACCCTGGTATTTATGCATGTAGAATATCTAACCTGCTACAACCAAAACATCCACAACCATCTGCATCTTGATCATCACTCAGTTCTTCACTGAAGGTATAAAGCAGTGTCAGAACATATAAACTAAAGAGGTTCATACAGACTTTGAGTTGAGCCCGGCAGTGGTGGCACACGCTTTTAATTCCAGCACTTGGGAGGCAGAGGCAGGCGGATCTCTGTGAATTCGAGGCCAGCCTGGTCTACAAGAGATAGTCCCAGGACAGGCTCCAAAGCTACAGAGAAACCTTGTCTCGAAAAAAAAATAAAACAAAAACAAAAACAAAAAAAAAACAGAGCTTGAGTTGAGAGATGAAATTCAAGAGTTCCAACTCAGACAAGGTCAAAAAAGAAAGGAATACGCTACTAACAACAGAAGCTTCACTGAACAACATCCAGAATCATACCCTGTAAAGAGCAGAACTTAGGGAGAACATGTCTTGAGCAGATATTTAATAACATTTAAATATGTTTATATATAATATTTAAAATACTGTCATTTGAGAAAAATCAGAGCTCATATGTCTCGTATTAAGGCTGCATAAAAGATGATATAATATTTAAGTGAATAATTTTAAAGTGTGTGATAATGAAGGCAATTAGAACAGACAGTGACAAAAACGTGTAAGGGGACAATACAGAAAGTCCTTTAGCAGCAACAGTAGATTTGATTCCTTTTGCATAAATGATTATATTGCTATGATTTTTTAAAGATTTTTATTTTTATGCATATGAATATTTCGACTCCATGTATGGGTGTGCTCAATGCTCATATGATTCCTACACAGGTCAGAAGAAGGTAGGAGACACCCCACAACTGAGTCACAGACAGTTGTGAAGTGCCATATGAGAGTGCTGAGAACCAAAGCCAGATTCTTTGCAAGAGTGGTGAGAACTCTTGATCACTTAGCAGTCTCTCCAGCCCCTACTGCTCTGACTTTTTCACTAAATTACTTGGGGCCTCAAAAGCTTTCCTATTTTAAGAAATGAAGATGTTAAACCAATTTCTAAGATCCTTCTACTTCTAAATTCCCCGAGCTAATTTCCACTCACCCCACCACTCAGAAGTAGTATTCTAAAAGCAGCTTTGCTTTTTCAGATTGATATTAATAATAACACAAAACACATGAAACAAGTCTCAGAACTAAGAAATATGTTTTTATTAGGGTTGTAAAGATACATTTCTAAGGAAATGATGATTCACTTGTAAATATACACTGAAAGATAGTTAACAAACATATTAGCTGTAATTGAACAAAAGAAAACATACAGCTGGGAATATAGCTCATTTGGTACACAGCTGAAGATGTAACTCGGTTGTTACAGAGAAGCATGAAGCTTGTTTTGATCCTCAGTATTTTATAAAACCAGATGTGGTGGAGAACGAAAGCAATGAATAAGAAATGCAAACATTAAGTTACTTTGAGATTTCAAGTCTAATTCATGTTATGTAAAATGAACTATGCCTCAAAAATAGATAAATGAATGAATGAATAAAAATAGATAGATGATAGATAGGTAAAGAAATAATAATACAATGATAAGTTTAATTTTGACTAGGATATAAGACAGAAAGGGCTCAAAGTTTCCTCTATAGAACCAATTAAAGGATAACAAAGGCAAGGAAATGATTCATTGTAATTCTGAGCATGCTAACCAGAGAAGCATGGTAGAGCATGCCAAATTAATAAGGCACTCACTCTTCCATGCCCATGTTATGCATTCCTGGAAGATATTCAGTAGACTAATAGAACTGAGAAAAACTCCATGTTTTGTGTTTGACAGACCTGGAACTTTTATTTTTACAATTTTGCTGTATGTATCTTGCTCATGACCCTGCCCCACCATGTTTGTGCGCGCGCGCGTGTGTGTGTGTGTGTGTGTGTGTGTGTGTGCGCGTGCGCGCACGCGCGCGCGCGTGTGTGTTTGCAAAGGTCTATATATCAACTTTCATTGTCATCTGATGTGTATGAGTAGATATTTACCCTCCAGTATTTATGAAGAGCAACGTAATTGCAGAATAAAGGATTGTGCTTTAATACACTTGTCTTGTAAAAAATAATAATGACTGATTTTAAGTTTTTACATTTAATCTTAAGTCACATTTTCTTCACACTATACAGTGGAATGAAGAAGAAATGCTAGAAGTTTCACATTCTGCTAGAGATTGTTGCCCTCTCTAGTCTAGTCTTCTAAATATTTCCATTAGAGTCTACCCAAGTAACCACAACCTGAAATCTCATCAATTTATGTGTAATCTAAGAGTTGGAGACAAGTACAAATATATGTCAGATCATGTTGCCAGCAAAGATAATGACTTTAAACATCTGCATGACTTAAATATATATCTAAATATTAAATTCATAATTTTAAAATAATGCTCCCAATGCAAAAATGAACTCAGAAACTAGACCAATATGTCATTTAAAATGCCACAGGGTTGAAACCTAGGAGAGACTTTTTAATATATTTAACTTTTCCTAATTTCCTATTTTCCAATATTCTTTTTTTATTTTCCAATATTCTTATGCCTTAAAATATATACTAGTTACTAAATATAAGTACCATTCCTTTGTTGAACATACAGTTAATACTGTTCATAAACCACTGCCTTGAAACCAGTTTGCTTACAGCCAACTCTCCCTTGAGTGCCACTTTCAAGAACAAAAAAGGAACTTCACCAGCTCCTTGAATTAAATTTTCATTTCTCATTTTTGGTTTTGTTTTGTTCAGTGGTTCTCCATCAAAAAATAAATGAATATAAATATGAAGGCTCCTTATGGAGTTTGATAGCCATTTGGGCAAGAAACTGCTCTTGCCTGGACTGTTGCATAAACTGGGCACAAAGAACCCGCAGAGAGAGAGGACTGCTGAACTTGCCTAAAGGTGAAATGATATTTCAGGGTTCCTGTTTCATGAAAGACTCTGCGAGACATTCTGCAGGACACAAAAGAAAGTGACTGAACTGTCTTTGAAATTTCCTGCTTCATGGAAATGTCCACTGGATACTATAGGCCTGTAGGCCAAGGATGGATGCCCCAACGGTACAGAGAAACTTTAGGTGACTGTCCAGGCAGCAAGATGTCTCTGTCACTTCTAGAGTTTGGAAGTTGATTATTTTTTGTTTACTTAGGTAATATATCCTTCTTGAGTTATTGATGGAGTTGAAGAATGGTTAGTTATAGTTATAGTTTTCCTTTGTTATGATAAAAGATAAAATAGATATAAATATTGTAACTGTAATTCTTGCTTTATAATTGTTTTGTTATATGTAATTTTACTATGTTAAAGTGAAAGCCTTTCTTTTTTGTTTAAACAGAAAAAGGGGAAATGATGTAGGAGGGTGTTCTTTTTTGTGTTGATTTCATTGGTTAAATAAAAAAACTTCCTTGGCCTGTGATAGGACAGAAAATTAGGTAGGCAGAGTAGACAGAACAGGATGCTGGGTGGAAGGCAGTGAGGAAGACGCCATGATTCTCTGGCCCAAGATGGACGTAGGTTAGAATCTCACCAGTAAGCCATGACCCTATGGTGATACACAGATTACTAGATATGGGTTAAACGAATATGTAACAGTTAGCCAATAAGAGGTTAGAACTAATGGGCCAGGCAGTGTTTAATTCACCCCATGTAATTATTTTGGGGTTAAGCTAGCTGGACGTCAGGAACATAGCCCACAGCCCTTATTACAACAAAAGTGAATGCCAGGCCATTCCCTCTTTTTCTCTGCCTGCTGCCCACAGATCAGGATGTCACTCTCAGTTCCTTCTTCACCAGTACCAGGCTCACCATCATGCCTCCACACTCCTTATAAAGATGACAGTGAACTCATCTTCTGAAACTGTAAGCAAGCCTCCAATAATATGCTTTCTTATATAAGAGTCCCCTTGGTCCTGGTGTCTCTTCAGAGCAATAGGGCAGTGACTAACATAAAAGCCTTGCCAAGTATCATTCTAGCATTTAACAGTATTTGAAAATTTATAGAATTAGCTAGGACAAACAAAATGCTGCCACTTCCACCCTAATTAGTATTTTGCCTCCTTTAATACTTACAATAGAATTTATATCATATAAGTTACTATATTTTATAAATGTTATGTTTATTGGCAATTCAGTTTTTTTACTCAGAAGAAAAAATTGTGATTTTTAAATATTTTATAGGAAATACAAACTATTAAGATATATCTACTGACATTAGGTCTTTCCAAGAGAGGCAATTTCTATAGAATTAAATCTTAAGGTATATTTGGAACATTTTAATTTATAATATGATTTTTCATTCTGAATGTTGAGCATGATGTTGCAATATGCAATTGGTAGTGAAGGTATTTTTAAACACTACAAATTTAATTAAACATTCTCCTCAAGAATTACAGCAAAAAAAAAAATGACCTTGGACCTTCAAAATCTCTCTGAGAAAATGAAAGAAGTGTTCATGTTATGTCTACAATCATAGGTTTAATTAACTACGTTGTGGATACATAGATCACACATTTAATTAAATACTTTAAATGGCATCAGAGGTTTTAGCCATCAAAAAAACAAACAAAACTCAAAAGAAATAACTTAAAGTACTAATTTTCACAATTTAATTAAGGAAGAAATGCCTTGAGATGGAAGTATTAGTCTTGAACTAAATTTAGAAGCATTTTAATTACACATACACATATGTGCATATATTGACTTATGCTGAAACAAAATAATTTTATTTAAGTGTTTGTTAACCATCAAATACAATACTTATTTATTATACATTAGTGAGTACCAAATTGCCATAAACTTTTCAACCTTAAGAAATACGTATTCATTTTTAAATACTTTCTGTGGCCTGGGAATCACAGTGTAGTTTAGTTGAACACTCTGCCTAGTTATCTTTCATGAGGTTCTTTGGAGAATTGGCTGGAGCTGAGGTCTTCTTTGGAGCTTCAATGGGAAAGAATCTACTTATAATCTGATATGAAAACTGACTGGATTCTCATCTCTACATGTAGTCTGGTAAAATGCTTAAGAATTTATGGATTCTAAATCAGAGTCACATAGTTCTTCCACATGAAAACTTGCTTCTTTAAAACTAGCAATGGACAGAGTTAATATTGTACTTTAGTAAGATGGGTGTTACTATAATCTTTTCTGATGTAGTCATAGGTCCTGTCCACAGCCAAATGGGGAGAAGTAGAACCCCATGAGGGAGAGATCACCTTCTAAGACAGGAGCAAATACAATGAGACATACTAGTCTAGTTATAAGGTGTCTGTTTTATGAATAAGTCTTACAAGATACCTATTGTTATAATAAAAATAAAAGATAATCAAAAATATAACTGAAACTGACAGTTTTCCTTTTTATAATGTTAACATGGTGGTAATTATTAGGGAGTGATATATTAAAGGAATTTTATTTTTAAAGCCACCTAAACACAAAATGCTGAGATTTTCCTTTAGCTCTAGTGTAATGGAAATGGGAAGAAACTATCAAATAACATCACTACTGGCAAAGGACTGTTCTCTGTAAAGGCAGAATAAATGTTGGGAAGACAAAGGATGACATCGTTTTCAACGTCAACAATAAACATATACAGAGTCACATTCAATGTACACTTATTTTAAAAGAGATAATGGGGGAATTTTTAGACAAAATGAAAGGCCTGTAAAATTGAACATTCACAAGATGTTCTCCATCAAAGTAAAAGAGGAAGAAAGTATGTTACAATAAGGAGCACACTTCCAGAAATAGAAAGCTGTCATCGAAAAATACTTCTCTCTTCAAGAGTATGTGATAGGACCATGTATTGTAGAGAGAAAAGGTAAGCTGATGTGAAAAGAGACTTTAAGAGTTAGTACCGTTTCATCCATTTTGAATCTGAAAATGAATAGTCAAAGGTGAAATACGTCATTAACCATAGATCTCTCCATCTGTGCCTTTATCAAGCCAGTCTTCTTGCCAAAAATTTGCCTATTGCCCTACCTAAATACTGTGCAAGTGCCATACATTTGCCTGTCATCCTAAATAATGAACATGTGCCCAACACCCTCCTGAACCTTATGAACCTGTCCTGAAAGTAAGCAAATCTTTTTATCCCTCTGAGTCTCAGCATGACAAAGGGCAGTAATCACTTGTGTCCCACAAACCTATGGAGTATGAGTTAACAGAAATAGCCAAAGAGTGTGAGTAGCCATAATAAATGTTTATTAGCACTGCCATTTGATCATGATGGTATTCTCTTTATAACTTTATATTAATCATGAACATTGTAAATAATTTCAAATGATAATGAAATTTCAACTTTTAAGAAAAAACAACATGTATATATTAACTTTTAAATTTTATAATATTTTCCAAATATTTGGATGTATAGATGTTCAGCAAATATTTAATCATTTGACTGAATATGACACAGTTGATTTGGTTATTATGCCTTTCTCCACTAGAGCAAATATTCCATGAAGACAGACATTTCCGAAACTCATTTCTGTGCCCCTTTTGACAAGAGTGGTATTTGGCAAACACTGGGCTTTCAATATGGCCTTTAAGATACAGTACACCACCCCCATTACCTGTAGATTCATCTCTACAAATTGCTACTTGTGGCTAAGTACAGCACTAAATATGCTTGTTTTGACTCTAAAGAAAGAATATGCTTATTAAGTATGTATTAAAAAATATAATTATAATAATCCTGTCTTATTGTTATAGTTAATCATTTGTACTCAGTTTAAAAGTTAAATTATACAATAACTAACTATGGAAAAGTATAGTATAGGGACCTTATTTATATATTTATATTTACAGCTTCAGATATCCATTTGGGTTTTGGTGTATATTCCTCATGAAAATGAAGATGGGAGAAACTACCATTAATTGCATTACTTAACTAATGATTTCAGTTACTTTAAGTTATTTTCTTGGTATATTTATATAGCTAATACAATCTCACATTGGTATTATTTTGATGATTTACAGAATATATGTATATATATGTATGTATATATTAAATATATATGTTTAATTTTCAGTTTTGCAGAACACTTAATACATATTAACAGTTTTGCTACCTAGAAAAATAAATAATACCCAGAAATATGTGAACTCAAAAGTATTAGTAGTTTCCTTTTATGTTTATAACTTTGTCATTGCAAATTTGCTTTACCTTTCTCATTTTGAAGGTACAGCCTGTTGTAATGGGCAGGTGCTTCCTGTGCAATGCCAGCTTGTGTTGAACATGATTGGCTCACAGAGCAAAGAGAGTGTTAGCTATGTTCATGGTCCAGGCAGTTTGCATAGCTGTTTGCATTTCAGTCTTGAATCCGACATCAGAAGTAGAGATTTTTAAGACTGAGGCTTGAAAACCATGCAGAGATGATGAATAGGATGGGAGGGATCGAGGAACTTAGCCCACTAAGACTTGAACATACACACTCACTAGCTAATTACCTAGAAAAAAGAAATTCTAGCAAAGACCTCTTTCATAGGGGACACTGGGCTATGAATGTTTTTCAATGCAATCCTTGCTCTTCAATGATGTATACAAATAATATAAAGACATTTGTGTACTGATAAGTGTAGCTGGGTAATAGTTTCCAAAGTTAATTTGTACTTTTCTTTATTCTTGAGAAATTCATATGTGATTATATTATAAAAATATTGTCATATTTCTCCTTATTGTCCTTATTTCTCCCTTCAACTACTTTCATACTCCTCTCAGCATATTTTCCTCCGCATTTTGTCTTTTTTATAATTTACTCTAATGCTGCCTGTGTGTGTGTCTCTCTCTCTCTGTGTGTGTGTGTGTGTGTGTGTGTGTGTGTGTGTGAGAGAGAGAGAGAGAGAGAGAGAGAGAAAGAGAGAGAGAGAGCATCCACTTGAGCACTTGAGCATAGGAATTTCACCTGTGGCATATTCTCAAAAAATTAATTTTCTCTCACACAGTAGCTATCAGTTGATAAAGAGCTCCTCAGTGAAGAATAGCACCTGATGACCATCTACCACATCTATACCAGAATTTTGGCTGACTTGTTCTTATGTGATTTTTATAGTGTAGTACAGCCACTAGATTTGCAAAATAGAGTTATGGGTAATGGATGCTGTTTTTAAACCAATTTTAATATTGCCAATAGAATATTTTAATGATTTGAGAATGTCATATAGTGTACTTTGGTCAATTCACCCTACTCTTCTTATCCTGTCTCAGTCCACTTTTACTTCCCTTCCACTCTTCTTAGTAACCCATCACTATAATTTTTTTCGGTCATGAACTCCTGGGTGTGCAGTTACCCACTGAGCATGTGATGGAGGAGGTTACTTTCATTGGTTAATAAAGAAACTGCCTTGGCCCTTTAATAGGACAGAAAATTAGGTAGGCAGAGTAGACAGAACAGAATTGTGGGAGAAAAAAAAGCAGAGTCAGGCAGACTCTTCAGGCAGTCACCATGCCTCTCCTCTCCTAGACAGATGTAGGTTAAGATCTCTCCTGGTAAGCCATCCCTCATGGTGTTACACAGATTACTAAATATGGGTTAGGCAAGATGTGAGAATTAGCCAATAAGAGGCTGAAGCTAATGGGCCAGGCAGTGTTTAAATGAATACAGTTTCTGTGTAATTATTTTGGGTAAAGCTAGCCGGGTGGCAGGAAGCTACCCACTGATCCCACAACAAGCATGATCAACCACACCCTTAAAAGATAAAAATCTAACTCTTCTTCCTTGAAGAAACTATCAATTGCTCTTAGTTCCTCAGTTAGGAGTGAAGACATATGAATCCCTTCACACAATGCTAGAATGATGACAAGCAGATCCTATATAGGTTTTGTGCATGCAGTCACAGTTCCTGTGATTACTGAAGTTGAGTGGTCGTATCTTGTCAGAACATACTGTTTTGCTCTATTCATCACTCACTCTCGCCCTTACAGTCTCTCCACAGCACCCTCCCCCCCTTACACAAAGGTCCTTGAGCTTTGGAGAAGGAGCATTATGTAAATCTTCCACCTGTAGTTGAACAGCCCACAGTCACTACGTTGTCTTACCTTGGTCAAAATGACTAATATTAAAGAAGCAAAAGATGAAATTGGAGAGATGATGTAGCAATTAGGAGTACTTTCTGCTCTTTTAGAGGACTCAGGTTTATTTCCCTGCACTTATACAATTTTCCTTAATCACATTCATATTTAGTTGTAGGAGATCCAGTGCTATCTTTTAGCCTCTATTGATATTGCACACTTTTGATACATACAGAAAAATTACTCATATTCACCAAATGTTTTTACAACCACAAAGCAACAATAATAGAAATAGTAGAAGAATAATACCAACTCAAAAGCCAGAAAATATTTTTAACAAAACGATAAAAAAAATTGCTAACCTAAAGAAGGGCATATAAATAAAGGTACAAGAAGCTTATAAAATATCAAATAGAACAGACCATAAAAGAAACCCTCACCACATATTAATCAAAACACTAAACATGAAGAACAAAAAAAGACTATTAAAAATTAAAAGCTACCCAAAGACTGAAGTGCCTGGACAGATGCCCTGAAGACTTTTAGAGACCACAGATGCAAGCAAATACTACTATATCCCCTAATCACTATGCATGAAGAAAACAAGATATTACATGAGATAATCAAATTTAAACAATATCTACCCACAATACCAGCCCTATAGAAGATACTAGAAAGAAAACTCCAACACAAAAAAGTTAACTATACCTATGAAAACATAGAAAATAAATAATCCTATAGCAGAAAAACCAAAAGAAGGGAAGCACACGCCAATGCTTTCTGCCAACAACAAAATAACAGGAATTAACAATTGGTTGTCATTGATAACTCTCAATATCAATGGATTCTATTCCCCAATAAAAAGATATAGACTAATAGAATGTATTGTAAAACATAGAATCTGCTGTACACAAGAACCACACCTCAATATCAAAGATAGACATTACTTCAGAATAAAAAGTTCTTGGAAAATATATTCCAAACAAATGGACCTAATAAACAAGTGTAGCCATTCTAATATCTGATAAAATAGACTACAAACCAAAATTAATCAAAAAAGAGAGGGAAGGACATTTTATACTCATCAAAGATAAAATTCTGCAAGATGATCTTTCAATTCTTAACACTCAAACTCAAGGACACCCATGTTTGTAAAGGAAGCACCAGCAAAGCTTAAATCACATACTAACCTTCTCAAATTGATAGTGCAAGACTTTATTACCCCATTCTTACCAATGATCAGGTCATCCAGACATAAATTAAACAGAGAAATATTAGAGTTAGCAGATGCTATTAATAAAAAGATCTAACAGGTGTCTACAGAACATTTCACGCAAACATGAATAAAGTATACCTTCTTCTCAGCACTTCGCAAAACATTCTCCAAAACTAAAGACATACTCAGTTATAAATTAAGTCTCAGCAGACACAAGAAATTTGAAATAACCCACTCTGTCAGACCACCACAGATAAAAACTGGATTTCACCAACAACAGAAAGTTTACAAACTCACAGAAACTAAACACGTCTCTACTGAATGAATGCTGTGGTAAGGCAAAAATAAAGAAAGAAATTAAAGACTTCTTAAAATTCTGTGAAAATTAATAGACATCCTAGCCAAACTTATGGGACACAATGAAAGTAGTACTAAGAGGAAAGTTCATAGCACCAAAATCCCACATAAAGAAATTAGAGAGATTTTGTACTTAATAGCACACGTGGAACTCCATACCCCCCCAAAAGAACCAATCTCACCCAAGAGGAATATATAGCAGAAAATAATAAAACTATGAGTTGAAGCCTATAAAACAAAAACTAATAGAACAATACAAAGAATTAATGAAACAAAGAGGTGGTTCATTGAGAAAATCAACAAGATAGACAGACTCTTAGCCAAACTAGCAAAAAGGCAGAAAGAGAATATTCAAATTAACAAAATCAGAAATGAAAGGGGGATAAAACATATGACAAGGAGACCCATAGAATCATCAGGTTATAATTTACAAACCTGTACTCCACAAAATTAGAAAAGAAATGAATAATTTCAAAAGAAATGAATAATTTTTTCTCTGTTGATATTACTTGCCAGCTTTAATTCAAGTTTATATAAACAATTTAAATAAATCCATATAACCCCAAGGAAAAAGAAACAATCACTACAAGTCTCCCAGCTAAAAATGTACAGGTCTAAACAGCTTTAGGAGAGAGTTCTAACAGACATTCAAAAATTTAATGCCGAAACATCTCAAATTGTTCCACAAAATAGAAACAGAAGTAACATTATCAAATTATTTATGAGACCACAGTTACCTTGATACCCAAACTACAAAAGGAGTTAACAAAGAAAGAGAATTACAGAGCAATTTCCCTCATCAATACTGATGCAAAAATAATCAATGAAATACTCGAAAACTAAATCCAAAGACACAGCAAAGGGATCATCCACCATAATCAAGTAGGCTTTATCTCAGAAATGCAGGATGGATCAACCTATGAAAATCTGTCAATGAAATCCACCATATAAACAGGCTGAAAGAAAAAATCTGCATGGTCTTCTCAATAGATGCTGAATTAGCCTTTGACAAAAATCTACCACCCCCTTATGATAAATATTCTTAGAGAGACTAGATGCACCTAAATATACTAAAGGTAATTAACAATAAACCTATAGCCACCATTAAATGGAGAGAAACTCAAAGCAATTTCATTAAAATCAGGAACAAGACAAGGCTGTCCCCTTTCTCCTTATCTATTCAATATAGAACTTTACATTTTAACCTCTGTAAGTTATTTCATAATATAGAAAACAAGAGTCACTGCCAAATTCCTTCTATGAAGCTACAGTTACCCTGATACCTAAACCATACAAAGACTCAACCAAGAAAGAGAATTACAGGCCAATCTCACTCATGAACATTGACGCAAAAATTCTCAATAAAATACTGGCAAACGGAATCCAAGAACACATTTAAAAAATTATCCACTACGATCAAGTAGGCTTCATCCCAGATATGCAGGGCTGGTTCAACATATGAAAATCTATCAATGTAATCCATCATATAAATAAACTGAAGGAAAAAAAAACATATGGTCATCTCATTAGATGCTGAAAAAGCATTTGACAAAATTCAGCACCCTTTAATGATAAAGATCTTGGAGAGATTAGGGATACAAGGGTCATTCCTAAATATAATAAAAGCTATTTACAGCAAGCCGACAGATAACATCAAATTAAACTGAGAGAAACTCAAGGCTATCCCACTAAAATCAGGAACACAACAAGGCTGTCCACTCTCTCCTTATCTCTTCAATATAGTGCTTGAAGTTCTAGCAATAGCAATAAGACAACCTAAGGGAATCAAGGGGATTCGATTTGGAAAGGAAGAAGTTAAACTTTCATTATTTGCAGATGATATGATAGTGTACATAAGCAACCCCAAAAACTCCACCAAAGAACTCCTACAGCTGATAAACTCCTTCAGTAATGTGGCAGGCTACAAGATCAACTCCAAAAAATCAGTCGCCCTCCTATACACAAAGGATAAGGAAGCAGAGAGGGAAATCAGAGAAGTATCACCTTTCACAATAGCCACAAATAGCATAAGATATCTGGGAGTAACTCTCACCAAGGAAGTGAAGGATTTATTTGACAAGAACTTTAAGTCTTTGAAGAAAGAAATTGAAAAGGATACCAGAAAATGGAAGTATCTCCCCTGCTCGTGGATTGGGAGGATCAACATAGTAAAAATGGCAATTCTACCAAAAGCAATCTATAGATTCAATGCAATCCCAATCAAGGTCCCATCAAAATTCTTCACAGATATTGAGAGGACAATAATCAACTTTATATGGAAGAACAAGAAACCCAGGATAGCCAAAAAAAATCTTATACAATAAAGGTACTTCTGGAGGCATTACCATCCCTGACTTCAAACTCTATTACAGAGCTACAGTATTGAAAACAGCTTGGTATTGGCATAAAATCAGAGAAGTTGACCAATGGAATCATATAGAAGACCCGGATCTTAAACCACAAACCTATGAACACCTGATTTTTGATAAAGGAGCCAAAAGTACACAATGGAAGAAAGAGGGCATCTTCAACAAATGGTGCTGGCATAACTGGATGTCAACCTGTAGAAGAATGAAAGTGGATCCATATCTATCACCATGCACAAAACTCAAGTCCAAATGGATTAAAGACCTCAATATTAATCTTAACAAACTGAGCTTGATAGAGGAGAAAGTGGGAAGTACTCTACAACAAATGGGCACAGGAGACCGTTTCCTATGCATAACCCCAGCTGCACAGACATTAAGGGCAACATTGAATAAATGGGACCTCCTGAAGCTGAGCAGCTTCTGTAAAGCAAAGGACATTGTCACTAGGACACAAAGGCAGCCTACTGACTGGGAAAAGATCTTCACCAACCCTGCAACTGACAAAGGTCTGATCTCTAAAATATATAAGGAACTCAAGAGACTAGACTTTAAAATGCTGATTAACCCAATTGAAAAATGGGGCACTGAACTGAACAGAGAATTCTCAACAGAAGAAGTTCAAATGGCCAAAAGACACTTAACGTCATGCTCAACCTCCTTAGCTATCAGGGAAATGCAAATCAAAACAACTTTGAGATATCATCTTACACCTGTCAGATTGGCTAAAATCCAAAACACCAATAATAACCTTTGCTGGAGAGGTTGTGGGTAAGGGGTACACTCATCCATTGCTGGTGGGAATGCAAACTTGTGCAACCACTTTGGAAAGCAGTATGGCGGTTTCTCAGGAAATTCGGGATCAACCTACTCCAGGAGCCAGTAATTCCACTCTTGGGAATTTACCCAAGAG
This sequence comes from Arvicola amphibius, assembly GCF_903992535.2. NCBI lineage: Eukaryota > Metazoa > Chordata > Mammalia > Rodentia > Cricetidae > Arvicola > Arvicola amphibius. The sequence continues at coordinate 89,988,099 of NC_052047.1, forward strand.
ATGCCCAATCATATTACAAAAGCATTTGCTCAACTATGTTTATAGCAGCATTATTTGTAATAGCCAGATCCTGGAAACAACCTAGATGCCCTTCAGTGGAAGAATGGATGAAGAAACTGTGGAATATATACATGCTAGAATACTACTCAGCGGTAAAAAACAATGACATCTTAAATTTTGCATGCAAATAGATGGAAATAGAAAACTATTCTGAGTGAGGTAACCCAGACCCAAAAAGATGAACATGGGATGTACTCACTCATAATCGGTTTCTAGCCATAATTAAAGGACATCGAGCCTATAATTTGGGATCCTTGAGAAGATAATAAGAAGGCGAACCCCCCCCCCAAAAGATATAGTAATCCTCCTGGATATTGGAAGTAGACACGATCGCCAGGCAAAAATTGGGAACTTGAGGGTGGGGCGAGACGTCGGCCAAGGGAAGATGGGGAGAGAAAAGCGTGGAGGGGAGAATGGGGGGAGCTCGGAGGAATGGGATGCTTGGGATACAGGAAGGGTGGATATGGGAGCAGGGAAGCATATATATTAATTTAGGGAGCCATCTGAGGGTTGTCAAGAGACTTGACCCTAGAGGGGTTCCCAGGTTTCCAGGGAGACGCCCCCAGTTAGTTCCTTGGGCAGCTGAGGAGAGGGAGCCTGAAAAGGCCAGTTCCAATAGCCATACTGATGAATTTCTTGCATATCACCATAGAACCTCCACCTGGCAATAGATGAAGAAAATGACTGAGCCCCACATTGGAGCACCGGTCTGAGCTCCCAAGGTCCTGATGAGGAGCAGAAGGAGAGAGAACATGAGAAAGAAAGTCAGGACCGTGAGGGATGCATTCACCCACTGAGACGGCGGAACAGAACTAACGGGAGATCACCAAGTCCAGTTGGAATGGGACTGATGGAACATCTGACCAAACCGGACTCTCTGAATGTGGCCGACGATGGAGGCTGACAGAGAAGCCAAGGACAAAGGCGCTGATCTTTGACTCTTATGCAAGGACAGGCTCTGTGGGAGCCTTGTCAGCTTGGTTGATCACCTTCCTGGACCTGGGGGGAGTTGGGAGGACCTTGGTCTTAACATAGAGTAGGGAACCCCGATGGCTCTTGGCCTGAAAAGGGAGGGAGGGGGGAATGGGGTAGGAGAGGGGAGGGAAGAGGGAGGAAGAGGGGAGGAGATGGAAATTTTTTAAATATAAAAAAATAAACCAAAAAAAGAAAAAAATCTGTGTGGTGTTGTCATAAAGACAGACAGGTGGATCAATGGAATTGAATAGAAGGCCCAGATGTAAAGATGATAAAGAAGACAGAGATACACAATGGAAAAAAGGAAACATATTCAACAAATGGTGCTGGTCTAACTGCAAGTCCTCATGTAGAAGAATGCTAATAGACCCATATCATCATCCTGCACAAAACTCAGGTCCAAGTGGATCATCCAAGTGGATCAATTATATCAACATAAAACCAGATACACTGAACATAATAACATAGGAAGTAAGGGATAGCCTTGAACATGCTGGCAGAAGAGACAACATTCTGAAGCGAACAGTGATAGCATAGGCTCTAAGAACCACAAACATGAAATTGAAAAGCTTATGTAAGTCAAATAATACCACCAATATGAAAAAGTGGTAGGCTATAGAATGGGAAAATATTTTCACCAACTCCCCATCTGACAGAGAGTTAATATCCAAAATATATGAAGATCTTTAACAACTAAGTGTAAATAAACCAAATAATCAAATTTTAAAAAATTGGGTCCAGATATAAAAAGAGAATTCTCAGCAACATAGTCTCAAATGACTGAGACACACTTAAAAACATGTTCACCATCCTTAGTCACCAGGAAAATGCAAATCAAAACTACTTTGAGATTTCACCTTACATTTATCAAAATGGCTAAGATCAAAACACAAGTTACAGTTCATGCTGACGATGATGTGGAGGAAAAGAAACAATACTCCTCAATTTCTGGTGGGAGTGCAAACTTGTACAGACACTTTGGAAGTCAATATGGTAGTTACTTAGAAAATTTGAGAAAGATCTACCTGAAGACCCAGCTATAATCCTCTTGGACATACACCTATTATACTCTCTATCTTATTACAAAGACACTTGCTCAAGCATGCTCAATGCAGCTTTATTCATAATAGTCAGAAATTGGAAATAGTCTGGATGTCCCTCAACAAAAAAAAAAATGGACAAAGAAAATGTGTAACACTGACATAATGAAGTATTACTCACCTGATAAAAAACAATGATATCATCAAATTTGCAGACCTAGAAGAAAATCGTGCTGAGTGAAGTAACCCAGACTCAGAAAGACAAACATGATATGTACTCACTCATAAGCAGGCATTAGCTGTTAAGCAAAGGATAATCAGGCTACATACTAAAGACCCAGAGAGGCTAAGTAACAAGGGAGGGCTTACGATGGAATACATGAGTATTCTAGGAAAGAAAAATAGAATAGAGTTCACGGGTGGACTGATGGCAGGTGGGAATGAGAATCAGAGGGTTAAGGTTGTGGTTGGGAGGCCTGGATGAAGAGAGTAATGTAAGAGAGAAATGAATTTGGGGGCATTTCAGGGTTGAGGTAGAAATCTTGTGTAATGGAAACATGATGGAATCTATGAAGGTGACCCTACCAATATTTACTAGAAATAGGGGATTATAAGATTGAACAAACATTCCACAAAACCTTCTACTTACTATCTGTCCTTTCTGCAAGATGTGCTGGGAAAGTGGCGGTGCAGAACTTTTGGGAGTGGCTGGTCCATTTTGAGGCTCACAAGGGATCCCATACCTGCCACTGCCTGTGCAGCCAGAAAGCAGAACCAGGACAGTCCAGAGACACAGGATATAGTGTATGAAAGAAGAATAAAAGAAAAAATGAAATTTAAGAAAAGGAAATGCAGCTGTCGTGCTCATCATTTAGTTTCAGTAATGATACTGAATGGTGTGTGGGAAATTGTGTACAGTAAGTACTGAAGGATGTAGAAGAAGGAGAAAGAAGGACAAGAGAGGACATTGAGGCATGGATCCTAATTTTCTTTTCCTCCTGGAGACCAGCTCAGAAATGCAGGAGGCTAAGATGACAAGAGCCCCCTCTTCTGAAGCAATGGAGAGGAAGCCTTATAGGCACAACTGAATAAGGTCACCCTGGCTCCACACAGTCAGTCCCTAGAAGGTGGAGGTCTTGGGATTGCCATCAGCCTTTTATCTGTTGGTGTAAACAGGGCCTAAACATACTCATGAGTCTAGTGAAGAAAAACAATGGAAGGAGGTATGGATCAAAACAGCTTTGGGCTAGAATAGAAACACACTTTATATTAACTTTTCATACCCCAACTGGCATTTTATACATATCTAAGAGGAGACTGTAAACCAAACTGAAGCTTAGTGATGTCACTCAGGCCTTGGAGAGGAGACGCCCAATGGTCGAATCAACAACACATTCTTCTCACAGATACCAGAACGACCATCCTGAAATCTGAGAGGAGCAGCTGGGTCTGGCATGCTTTCATAGTTATCCCCTCCGCCATGACTTTATATAAGACATATTCATTGCTCATAGCTGCAATGTGCAAACAGCCAGGCAGTGGTGGCTCACGCCTTTAAATCCTAGCACTCAGGAAGGAGAGGCAGGCAGATCTCTGTTAGTTCAATGCTAGCCTGGTCTACAAGAGCTAGTTCCAGGACAGGTTCCAAAGTTACGGAGAAACCCTGTCTCGAAAACAAACAAACAAACAAAAAATCACAAATAAAATCTTCAAGCATTCATTTTGTAGATATTTTCTAATCCTGCAGAACTATATAAATTATACAAAATTTTACATTTGAATCAGAAAATGACTGTATCCTTATGCCTAACTAAACTAAAGATGATTATTGAAAGAGAAAACAAATGACTTATAAAGGAGTTTTTAGCCCAAGTTCTAATAGGTCTTAATAATAAAGGCTCAGAGTCAGATACAGGGGGAAATGCTGAGAGATCAGAGAGACAAAGGAGCAAATCACAACCACCTTACCTACTCAACTTCCCAGCCGACAAATGATTGAGCTCCTCTCTTCTCCTGCGTTATCACCTTCTCTCTCCACCCAGCCATATCATTTCCTGCCTGTCTCTACCTCCAGACCTCTATGGTTAGCTAATGGCTAGCTCTACCCTCTGATCTTCAGGCAAGCTTTATTTGTACAAACAAGCTATCACCACAGGAGTTATTTTGGAAGAGGCAACCTCAATTGGGAAATGTCCCCATGAGACTGGTCTGCAAGGAAGCTTATAGAGAATTTTCTTTATTCATGATTGATATGGGAGGTTCTAGCTCAATGTGAGTAGCAACACCCATGATCTGGTGGTCTTGTGTCCTATAAGGAAGCAGATTGAGCGAAATACAAGGAGCATGCCAGTAAGCAGCACTCCTCCATGGCTTCTGTCTCAGTTCCTGCCTCCAGGTTTTTGCCTTGAGTTCATTCCCTGACTTCCTTTGATGGTGAACTATCATGTGGAAATGTAACACAAAATAAAGCCTTTGCTCCCTAACTTGCTTTTCATCCTGGTGTTTGTCTTAGTCAAGGTTTCTATTGCAGCAAAGACATAATATATGGAACCTATTATAAAGAAGAATATATAATTGGGGATGGCTTACAGTTTCAGAAGCTCAGTCCATTATCATCATGATAGGATCATGGCAGCATGCAGGCAGACTTGGTGCTGAAGAAGGAACCGAGAGTTTTATCTCTGAGTCAGCAGATAGCCAGAAGAGAATGCCACAGTGGGCTTGGATTGAGCATCTGAGACTTCAAAGACTGCCCCCAGTGATGTGCTTCTTTCAACAACAACACCACACCTACTCTAATAAGGTCATACCTCCTAAGAGTGTAACTGCCTGTCAACCTATAGGGGCCATTTTCTTTCAAACCACCACAGTATTTTATCACAGCAATGGGAGCCCTGAAGACAGGGCTATAACAAAATGCCCTAGATGTGATGACTACTAAAAGTCAAAAATTGTTTCTTACTGTCTGATTTCTGAAGTCCAAGATAAAGGAAAAGTCGGTGTCTGGTAAAAATCAGCTCTCCGATTTAACTATATTGTCATGTTGTGGAAGAAGTAGGACAAGTCTGCTAAGTCTCCTTTATCAGGAATTGGCCACACCGATGGGGCAGAGCACACAAAATTAATGGATCCATCCCTTCAGTCCTTCTTTCCTAATACAGTAACGTTGATAAGGTTGTTTCAACTCTCTTTTGAAAGTCTGTATTAACAGCTATGACTTTAAGAGAATTGACATTGATGGTAAAATTGTTATGTAACTACAGATGAGTTCTGAGGTCAGTCTTCCAACACATACTCTTGCTTTTTGGATACTTGCTCATAAGTTAAGCATTTCATTTATAACAAACTCCTGGGGATGCAGTTTCTAACAAACCAAAGTTATTAAGATAAGTAAAAACCCAAGTTAGTAAGATAAACCTTAGAATAATTTGACATATGTTCACTATGGGAAGATGCAGTAAAAATACTTTATCTAAAAGAGTTTAACTTTGAACTACTTTGTTCAGTTGAAAATTGCCTCATTGGGAACTACAACAAAGGATGTCTGCAGGACTGCAGGGAAAGCTCAGCATGCAATCCCTGCAGTACTGCAAGGGAAGTACAAGGGATGTTCTGCAGGACTGCAAGAAAAGCTTAACAGGGATAAGGAATGTTTTCAGGACTGCAAGGCAAATACAATACGGGACGTCTGTAGGACTGCAAGAACAGCTCCACACAGGTTGTATGCAGTATGCAAAGAAAGCTCAGCATGGGGCGTCTGCTGGACTGCAAAGAAAGTACAATACGGGATGTCTAAAGGACCTCTAGGAAAGTACAGGTGCTAGCCTCTGACAACTAAGCTGATGAAAGGGAGGTATAGAACCTGCAAAGAATAAAGGAAGAATAATGGAAGAGGGGCAATATACTCACAACAAGAACTTTTAGCTTTTCTTGGAGGAACATTTATGATTAGGCAGAAGGGAGGGAAATTGTGCTGTAAATAAAGAAGCGTCGGGAACTTTCCTTGAATTTCTTCAGTGTAAAGGCATTGCCCTCCATTACTGAACCAATTGCATCTCATACTTAAGTCCCTACATGCCTTGCTTACTCTCGAGAATTTGAAGGCATATCTCAGACATTGTTGTGGGCTCTTAGCCCATAAAGGTTTAAGTCTCGCAAGATTACATTCAGACTAACAGGGTCATATAAAGACAGCCACGTGTTTTTATGGTACAAACAGAGAAATCTGTTTTTGTATAATTTGTGGTCATTTAAATCTGGAAAAATATTGTAAGAGGAAAGGGGTACAGATGAATGGAAGTACAGGTTATCATACACAAATGGGCAGCAGTGTGTGGTACTAAACAAAATATAGGGCACATTTTAGATTTCCAGTGTTTCCTGACATGGACTTTCAGGAACAGTGAAAGAGTGTGTGAAAATTGCCTAGTATATATATGGGTGTTTTGTACTTAGAGTGACTGTGTTTGTGTCAAAACTGTTATATGGTAGTACGTATCTCTGTGCAAACAGTTCTCTGTAAATAATAGCTGAGCTAAAATCTGCATGATATTCAACATCACCTAAGAATATGACTGGTGCCTAGTTAGTTACAAAGAAAACACAACAGAGCAGCAAACGCTCTTCCCATTATAAAATAAGTTTAATATTTCCTAAGTTCCTTTAGTTATCTCTGAAATAATAGAAGAGTTTTGTGGCTACCATGTCGAGGAAAAGATGTGTACCACAAAACCCTTTCTTAGGAAAAGTGCCAATTTTGCGAGAAATTGAAAATACTATAACCCCCATATTAAGACCACAGGAATAGAAAAGAGGCACCTCTTTCTAGTTATGATATCACTATTTCTAATGACTGATGATAAAATCAGAGTGCTCTCAGAGTCTATCACATAAAATAGCAATTTATAAATGGAAAGAAAGAAGAGTGAATACATTTTCTAATGACCTCATTATTCTAAATCATCCCCTAATATATTGAAGAAATGGCAACAGTTGTATTCAGAAGCGGGTCTTCTTTAACACGTTAAAGAAAAATTCAGGTTCTGCCCCATTCTATTGGAAGGCACTGCTAGGAAGGAACAGGTGATGGGGGGATGGGAGTGATGGAGGAGCGGAGCGGTGAGTGCACTGCCGAGAGAGATTGAACTGGTGTTATGCCCGAGAGAGAATGGAGGTCGATGGCTGAACATGTGTTTGCTCAGCAGGATTGATGGAATAGTGTGAAGCAGCCATGAGCTTAAGCAGATGCAGACTCAGTTCCTGGACAAGCTTCCTGGCTGAAGGATCACCCTAGCTCTAGGCAGTGACAGAGGTCTGAGATGAGGAACAGTCCGCATTCTAGATTGGACCTCCCCGAAGGACCACTGTGTGCCATGACGGCACTGAGGGCCATGTGTGGGTCAGTAGCCCTGATGTGGCTAGGGTCTGCATTGATGTCTGAAGAGTTTGTTATCACCTAATTGCTTAAAGACTTAGCGGCCTGTGCTGTGTCCTGAATCCATGTTGATTTCCATGGGTCATGCTATACCTAGGACCATACTGATGTGAGCGGTCTGTGCTGCCACCTAAGACTGTGGTGGTGTCTGGTGTTGGAGCTGCCACTGAGGGCCATACAGGTGTTGTGGTATAGCCTGAAACCATGTTGATGTCTACGGGGAAATGCTACTACTAGTGTCCACTTCAATGTGATTGGCCTGTGCTGCCATCTGGGGCCATGGTGATGCCTGATCCATGCTGCTTTTGCGGACCTTAAATGGGGCCTTGGCCCTACTGCAACCAGGAGCATTTTTAAGTCCATTTAAAATCTGTGCTGGGCCGGGCAGTGGTGGCACACGCCTTTAATCCCAGCACTTGGGAGGCAGAGGCAGGCGGATGGATCTCTTGAGTTCGAGGCCAGCCTGGTCTACAAGAGCTAGTTCCAGGACAGGCTCTAGAAACTACAGGGAAACCCTGTCTCGAAAAACCAAAATAAATAAATAAATAAATAAATAAATAAATAAATAAACAAATAAATAAATAAATAAAATCTGTGCTGATGCCAGAAACGATGATGAAGCCCATGCTCCATGCTCCAGAGGATCCTAAAGAGAAAACATATTTCTTTGGCAGTGATATTATTGACAACAGACAGAAAGCTGAGAAAGATGGACATGGAAGACTTCTGTGACAACTTTTAACGCCATTCCAACCACCCCTTCAAAATAAAAACAACAGCCTAAAGAGGAAGTCACCAGAGAAAACTCTTAAAAGCTATGACAGAATACGAAAGTGTCACTTTCCAAGAGATATGGCTCCCAGCTGGGCTGTGGGTGGGGAAGAACTCAGTTGTATTTAAGGGAAAGGCCACTGAGTTTGAGAACACTCCAGCGAGTATATAGATAACACAAATTGAACTTTATTTTTATTTGCTGGGGAGGGTAAGTGTCACCAGTGTTGGAAGATGAACAGAGAAGGACCAAGAAGCAAATATGATAAGGTGCATATGATATGAAATCCCCAAAGAGTTAAAAAAAATATGTTGGAAAAAAGAGATATGAAAAAAAACAAACAAAAGAAAAACACAGGGTATTCTTAGCTGCAATCTTCTTTTAAAAGTGACCTGTTCAAAATAAAGAACTATATCACAATAGATTAGTAAAATTCTGAAAGATGAGAACTTTTTGCCATGCTATGCCTAAACAGTTAAGCAAAGAATAAAGAGTTGATGTCACAACCATGACAGTGAAATTCATGAAACAAAGGTCTGAGTCTTCAGGAGCAAACAATGTGAGCTATGGATGGGTTAACATATGGATAACAACCCATAGTTACATATGAAAGGGTTTGTAAACTATGGAGCTTTCTAAAACGAATAAGAATTCCTAAGCTTTCTCACTTCATTGTATCTATGTTCATATTTTCCTTACAGTTAAAGAAAATAACTTTCTAAACAACATGATTCCTAAGCAATAGGATACAATTCAGAAGATACAATCTAATTAGTGTCAAGCTGAGCTTTCCTTAGGATCATCTTACCTGCCCTGCTGTTATTAGCATAATGATAAAAGCAAAGTAGTAATCAAATAACAAAACATCAATTAATGAAACACTGGTTGCCCTAACTATTCTTAACCTATCAGCCAGTCAGATAATGTGGAACGTTTTAACACATAAACCATTCAACCTTTTCAATGACCAAATTTCTTTATTTGGAAATTCTTCAATGATAAAAAGCTATGACTACGTGTATAAATAATAATGCTAGAATTGTTAAATATTATATATGCACCATGTACTATAGACACATGTATTTCCCCAAAGACTATCATATCCTTGACACATGTAGAAACTTAACCTATTCTTGAAACATTTCCTTTGTTTGCTCTTCAGGTGTGGTCTTTTGATTGTGCACAAACAAACTTAACTCTAACTCCTGGGAAAGGAAGGAATTTTAATAAGTTACAGTGTATTAACTCAGAATTTTTTAAAAAGTTAATACATCAGGTTTGAGGAGAAAACCCAAAGCAGCTTTAGGAATCTCAGCAATGAGTCTCAGGATGACACAGTATAAGTAGCAGGGGATGCTCTGGAGCTATATCATGGCAAACAAGAGCTGCTACCACAATCTAGCTAGGTAAGTCTAAGTGTGTATTAGGTGTAATTAAAAACTCAGTTGCTTAGTTACACTAGCCATATTTCAAATATTCATCAGGTCTATGCAGCTTGAGGCTACTTGTATTAGGGATCACAAGTATGTAGTTTCTTCCTGAGTACAGAACTAGCTGCTGGGCAAAGTTAGGCTAATGTGGCTCAGCCTATTACATGAATCAATTATCAATTCCATTTATTTTTTCAAACTTTGTCAGGACACTGAAGATTGGAAGCCTTTGGAGAACCTTTTTTTTTCAGCACCTGAGTTATCTATCTACCCAAGTTTTCACTAGGATTTTACAGAGAATGTTGGTGAAGTACATCACAGTTTCTGAGCTACACATTATGTTAAAGACATGACTTCCCCACAAGGAATTGCATGCAGGTCTACTATTAGAAAAAGCAGGAATGGAAGCTGTATAGGAAGAACCACCCAGTTTCTTGGGGCTGGAGAGATGGCTCAGAGGTTAAGATCATTGCCTGCTCTTCCAAAGGTCCTGAGTTCAATTCCTAGCAACCACATGGTGGCTCACAACCATCTGTAAAGGGGTCTGCTGCCCTCTTCTGGCCTGCAGGCATACACACAGACAGAATATTGTTTACATAATAAAATAAATAAATATTTTTTAAAAAGGTGTTTATCTTATTCTGTTCATCTGTATGGACAGAACCACCCCAATGTATACCATTAATGCTTAGTCTATTCTGTTCCTCTGTTCACTTTAATCTTCGTATGATAATGGAGATGCCAGTGCCAGATAGTCTTCATTTGTCATTCAGCTAATTAGAACAGAAGGTAACCACTTTAAAGCATTCATTCCCTAGACAGGTATCTGGGCTGCTGTGTGCTAACCTGTTTGATGTTATGCCAAAATTCCTAGCAGGCCAAAAGCAGAAAGAGGCCCTAGTGTCATTTACCTGGCCTCTTTGTGTCTGAATTATACTTCTCTTTAAACGCAATCCGGTGATAAAGTAACTGCATATTCTTATCAAGTTTAAGAAAGCTAGAATTTCCTGCTTCAAAGCATCTTTTTTAATATGCAGTAGTTTGACCTTCACATGGGAAAGGGGAGGTAAAGGAGTATTTTCTCAGAACATAGCACTACCAAGCATTCATTTTCACAACACAAACTGTCTTTGTTCTTATTCTAGTTTGATATATGATTGCAGATTGCAGATCAGATCTCACAGTTTTTTGTGGTCTGAAGGTAATACACTTGCTGGAAAAAAATATCCAAACTTCAAATTGGTTGCAGCATGAATTTCACAGTCGATCTGGCAGGAACTTGGCACATCTCTTTTTTAACAGGTTTTGGATAAGAAAGAGAAGTCATCCAAAGCATGTAAAGAAGGGTTACAAATGGAGATGCAGTGTAATCATTTTGCAGTTCTGAGCTTCAGATCCCCCAGATAAAGGGATAAGCTGAACTAGTTAATCACCTGTACCCCCTTGGCCATCTCTTCTGTCTTTAAAATTGTGCTGTCACCTTATTCCATGATGTGCACACCCCCATCTCTCCTGTTGGTTTCAAAGCCTTGTGATACAGTCACAGAAAGTGTGACAATAGAATTCCTGTGTATTAATGTGCATTCTATTTGCTTCATTTTTTCTTTCCTCCCTTCAGTCTATTATCCAGGCCCTTAGAATCCCTTGCCTGTAGACATTGTTCTTTGCAAGATTAATATTAGAAGTAGTTTGCAGTCCAGAATTCTTAGTATTCAGCAAGACACAAACTTGCAGAAATCATTGTGGGGGTCTGTAAAGATGAAGGGGAAGTTATGAGGCTGAGTTCTATACAAAAGCAAGAGAGAGAAATGCTGTTTTCCAAAAGAGGCACTCTGTTTGCCAACAGATTTGTGCTACATTGCTGTGTTTTTTAACGAAAAGTGCCAGAGAACATGGCATAAATTCAGGGCATAAACTTAGAAACCGTATATTACCAGATGTGAAAAATTGCCTCATATTTATATTCTTCAGCACAGAAACAAGATTAGAGAAGCCTGAGAGCTCTTACTGAGCAAAGCAGTGTGTACCATGTGTTACCATGAGTTGCCCATTAAGACACAATGAGTTCTTAATATGGGATCATTTCTCATGTAGACCAATCACCTGCTAAAGAATTAGTTACCCACACTCATCCTCCTCTGTTTTGAACGGGGTGATGCTTTTGGACAGAATAAACAAGAGCTGCGTATATTAGTTTGTTTTTCTTACCTGCAAGTTTATCTTGCATTTCAGGGGCTTCTGAACTATTTGTACCACCAACAGAGACTCCCACATAATAATATATCAGATCAATACATATTTTATTTCAGAATAAATGGGAAATAAAAAATGTGCAGTAATGTTATCAAGCAGGAGCTCGTGTGATGTTACCAAGCAGGAGCTGCTAGCCTATCATAGCAATGGAATGGCATGCCAAAAGCACAGATAAAATAGTCTTAACACAAAACTTGGCATGTGGAATGTTGTCTTCCAGAATGCTCTATGAGCTCTAAATAGAAGCCATTAAATGCTGACTCCAGAAGAATATTGACTGCATGGGCCTCAGAATTGCAGAGTAGATCCAGCTGAGGAATTTGTGTTTCTTTTTCCTTCAGTTTTGTTCATTTCTGGATTGTAGCAAGTACCTCATTGATTTCAAGACAAGGATAAGGGTGTTACACAGGCACTTCTAGAGGCTTATGCTAAATGACTCACATCTTTCTCATAAGTGTCACCTTGTGTTTGTGAAGCATGTAGCTTTAGTCTAACCTCTACAATAGCTTCTGTAGTTTATTTTAAAAATCATCATGAGATATCAGATATTTTTGTAGAAGAAGCTGCGGTCAGTCCTGCTTTTTGTGCCTCTCGGCTCCCAACAGCCTGGCTAGCATATGCCTCGAAATAACAACACACAAATTGTATTCATTTAAACACTGCTTGGCCCATTAGTTTCAGCCTCTTATTGGCTAATTCTTACATCTTGATTTAACCCATATTTAGTAATCTGTGTAGCACCATGAGGTGGTAGCTTACCGGGAAAGATCTTAACCTGTGTCTGTCTCAGAGAGGAGAGTCATGGCAACTGCCTGTCCCAGCTTTCTCTCTCCCACAATTCTATTCTGTCTTCCCCACCAACCTAATTTTCTGTCCTATCAAAGGGCCAAGGCAGTTTCTTTATTAACCAATGAAAGTAACACATAGACAGATGACCCTCCTCCATCAATTTGTATTGACAAATACATACAGATTTAGCATATGCAATATGATGATTTAAAGTAAGAATACTTTAGACAATGACTAAATTTGTCTAATGTATTCCTATTATTGCATTGGGAAGCTATCATTTTCATAAAGAAAATATTTAAAACCTAGCATCATCCTCTTTAAAGAATAGAATACACCTTTATTAACCATAATCACCATGTTTGACAGCAGAGAATTGTGACTTATCTAACTGAAATCTGAGCCTTTTCCCTAATACCTAAATGCGGAATCTAAAATAAATTGCTCTCATAAAAATATATAAATTGAGCAAAATGAAGTATTCACTAGCATTTTCCCCAGTTTCTTGAAGGCAGAATCTATATTATTAATCAGCATCATTTTTAGGAGCATAAGTGAAGAAAAGCAAAATGCAAAAGTTACTATATACCATAAGCTACTACTATTCCTAGAAGGTTCTAAGTATATCACATTCACAGAAGAAATACTGCAGTATTATTTCTTCCTTGTATATGTGGAAAAACTAAAACTTAGAAAGAAAACTAACTGCTCAGAACAAAATGGAAAATGTAAGTAAATAATAATAAATTAGGTAGGTTTGAGATTTATTCTGCCTACCTTTGGAATGTATAAATTTTACAACAAACTATTATGTCTATTACCGTATGACTATGACTACAATAGACCACATAGTTGAAAGAAGCAAGTGCCTAATGAATATGATGATGGAGGGACCAAAGTGATGGGTAGTAATATGTAGGTCTATAAGTCAGATTTGAAAAACTTTATGTAGTTTTTATGCTGTTTGAACTTTTTATAATTTTTATTATTTAAAACAATTTTAAACTATTATTCATATTCTGCCCCCAATGTTGAAGGAGTCTGCTTGTTTATTCCCAGCTATCAGCCCCAAAATAATCACACAGAAACTATATTAATTAAATCACTTCTTGGCCCATTGGCTCTAGCTTTTTACTTGCTAACCCTTACATCTTAATTTATCCTACCTCCCTTAATCTGTGTATCACCACGAGGTTGGGCCTACCAGCAAAGTTTCAACACTTTTGTCTCTGCCAGTGGCTCCATGGCTTTTCTCTAACTCTGCATCCTTTCTCCCAGCATTCATTTTAGTTTTCCCAGCCTACCTAAGTTATGCCATATCAAAAGGCCAAGGCAGTTTCTTTATTTGCCAATGATATTCACAGCATATAGAGGGGAATCCCATATCACCCCAAGTCCTTTAAGATAGTCTCATCTCCATACCCCCAAATTTCAGTTATTTAAAAAAAAAAAACACAGTAAAACAACCTCCCAAAAAACTAAGAAAGCAAAACAACTCCCAAAGAAAACAAACAGTAACCAAATAAAAACACACAAAAATAACCTGTTGAATCCATTATATGTTGGTCCAATAGTCTTGAACATGAGATCTGCTCTGGAGTCATTGTTATAGCTGAATCTTGAGATGTTTCAAGTCCCATCTACCTGAAAAACCACCACATTGGTTGCCATAGTGCCTGTACAAGTTTGCATTCCCACCAACAATGGTTGATGTTTGTTCACCTTACTTCACATCCTCACCACCATGAGATATCACTTGTTTTATTGATCTTAGCCATTCTAGCAAATGTAACAAAAAAAAATCTCAAAGTAGTTTTAATTTACATTTTTCTCATGGTCAATATCTTAGGGTTTAATTGCTAGGAAGAGACAAGATGAACATGGCAAATCATAAAGAAAAATGCTTAATCGGATCTCATTTACACTTTCACAGATTTAGTCCATTATTGTCATGGTGGGAAGTGTTGTGACTGTCCAGCCATAATGGTTTATAGAGATAACAGAGTTAGTTCTACATTTGGATCGACACTAAACAGAAAGTGAAATTGCCACACTGGGCATGGCTTAAGTGTATAAAACCTCAAAGCCCATTCTTAGTGGCATACTTTCCTCACCAAAGCCACACCTACTCAAACAGGGCTGCACCTCCTAAGCCACTCCTTATGGATCAAACATTTAAACAAGCTAGTCTATGTGGGTCATTCTTATTTAAATCAACACAGCTAAGGATGTTAAACATTTCTTTATGTGATTCTTAGCCATTTGATATTCCTGTATTAAGAATTCTCTGTTTAGATAGGTACCCGAGTGTTTTATATTACTTTTTAATTAGATTTTTTTAAAAAAACTAATCCAAGTTCCCACTCCTCATAACTCCCATTCCATCCACACACCCTCCCACCTAACCCCCATCCAATCCTCAGAGAGGATAAGGCACATTGCTTTGTAGAATGTCCAAGGCCTATACATCCAAAAAGAATAGGAACACAAAATGTCAGTACATGTAGTAGGGATAAATCCTTGTAGGTCCTCAGTCTGCCCCAGCTATGCAACTGTCAACCACATGAAGAGGGACTAGTTTGGTCCTATGCTTGTTCCTTTCCAGTCTGGCTGGAGTTGCTGAGTTACCATTAGCTCAGGTAGATTGTTTCATTGGGTGTACCCACATTGTCTTGATCTCTTTGCTTATATTCTCAATCCTCCCACTCTTAAACTGGACTTTGGGAGCTCAATCCAGTGCCCTGATGCAAGTCTCTGACTCCGTTTCCATCAATTGCTAGATGAAGGTTTTATGGTGATATTTAAGATATTCATCAGTCTGACAAAAGGGTAAGGCCAGTTTGGGTGCCCTCTTCTCTATTGCTTAGGATCTTAGCTGAGGGCATCCTTGTAGATTCCTGGGAATTTCTCTAGAGCCAGGTTTCTGTTAACTCTAAAATGGTTTTCTCATTGAAGATATCTCTTTCCTTGCTCTAATCTCTGTCCTTCCTCCATCTTGACTTGATTCTCCCAAGTTCTCCTCAACCCTCCTTACCCTCCCTTCTTCCCTTCTCTTCCCCTTCCACTCTCTCATCTCACTCCACCCCCATGCTCTAAATTTTGTCAGGTGATCTTATCTGTTTTCAATTTCCAGGTGGATATATATATATATATATATATATATATATATATATATAGTGTGTGTGTGTGTGTGTGTGTATATATATATATATATATATATATATATATATATATATATATTGTTTTTCTTTGGGTTCACCTTATTACTTAGCTTCTATAGAATCATGAACTATAGGCTCAATGTCCTTGGTTTATATCTAGTATCCACTTATGAGTGAGTACATATCATATTCATCTTTTTTGGGTTTGGGTTACCTCACTCAGGATAGTGTTTTCTGATTCTATACATTTTTATTCAAAATTCAAGATGTCATTTTTTACCACTGAGTAATACTCTAATGTGTAGATATGCCACATTTTTGATCATAGTGTCTATGCTAATGGCATTCTCTTCAGAAAGTGTTTTCCTGTGCCAATGTTTTCAGGGCTACCTCTACAACATTTCTTTCAGGTTCAGTGTATCTGGTTTTATGTTGGGGTCTTTAACCCATTTCAAGTTGAGAATTGTGCAGCTTGATAGGTAAGAACATATTTGCATTCTTCTACATGTAGTCATTCAGTTTGACCAGCACCATTTATGAAGATATGTTGTTGTTGTTACTTTTAGTATATATTTTTGTTCTCTTAATCAAAGTATCAAGTGTCCATAGATGTGTGTCATTAGTTTAATTGTATTGATCAATGTGTCTGAACTGTAGGAATTCCTACTGAAAGTAGCATTTAAGTTACCCACCCACTTGGGCATGGCCTCTTATACTATATATGCCGATGTAAAGTACATGTCCAGCCTTTTTCCTGTCTGTAGGATTTGGTTGCTGTTCCCCGTTCCAGCAGAGAATTGTGATCTGTGAGTCTACCCCTAAATAAATAATCCTCTATTATACTCAATTCTGATCTAGTGTGGGATTTCTTTTAAGCGTCCTTCTTTTGTCTGTTTTTGTGCCAATGCTGTGCTTTTTAATGCTCTTTTTAATACAATAGCTCCATAGTGCAACTTTAAATCAGAGGAGGAGGTGATATGTTCAGTAGTTCTTTCATTATTCAGGGTTGTTTTTACTATCCTGCATTTTTATACTTCCATATGAAGCTGAAAATTGTCTTTTCAAAATGTGTTGGAATTTTGATGGGAATTACATCAAATCTGTGGGTTGCATTTGTTTGAAATATTTTTCAAATTTTTTTTCAAGACTTTAAGTTTTTCACCATACAGGTATTCCAACTTTCTTGTTTAGAGAGGCTCCAAAGTATTTTATATTAATTGAGACTATTTTGAAAGGCTGATTTCTTTTCCAGCCCATTTGTCATTTGTTTATAGAAAGGCAATTGACTTTTTGTTTATTAATATCTTTATCCTGATAGCTTGCTGATACTATTTCTCAGCTGTAAGAGTTTCCTGGTAGAATTCTTAGGATCACTTAAACACAATCATATCATCTGCAAATAAGGATACTTTGGCTTCTTCCTTTTCAATTTGTAGCCCCTTAATCTCTTTCATTTGTCTTATTGATGTAGCCAATATTCTAAGTACTCTTCTAAATAGTTATAGAGAGAGTGGGCAATTTCAACTTCTTGATTTTAGTGGAATTATATTGTCTCTTCTTCATTTTAGTTGTTGTTGTCTATAGTTTCTCTATAAACTGCCTTTATATACATTGCCCCTTGTATTCCTGATCTCCAAGACATTTTTTTTCTTATTATAAAGGCATGTTAGATTTTGACAAAGGCTTTTCCTGCATCTAATGAGATGACCATGAGAGTTTTGACTTTCTGTTTATTTCTATGGCAGGTTACATTTAGTGATTTACATATATTGAACCCTCCCTGTATCTTTGGAATGAAGCTTACTTTATCACGATGGATGATACTTTTGAAATGTTCTTGAATTCACTTTGCATGTATTTTATGGTGCATCTTTACATATATTCATAGTATTCCACCAAAGATGAGGTAAACGTTTCACAGAATATCATTTATGGTGCTTTCACTGCATAAAGGAAGATAAATTCACATCACCTAGATTGGGACTGTAAATAAATAACACAATGTTTTAATAGGTTTTACCAACAGCTTCCTTTCTTGTGGTCTCTATGGAAAAAATAGAAAATAGGAATTGTTTCTTATAGCTCAGAACAAACAGCATCTGGGTCAGAACTGAGAATACATAGTTACTTCTTGAATAAGAGTTTTTGCAGCTCTTTCTTTCCTTGACATGTTGTACAACATAACAGAAAATCACTTTATAAAGTTTTTATTATTTTATATTTATTATTTTGATTTTTCGCTTGTTATTATGATTGATAATGGGTCTGGTCTCCCAGAGACCCATAAAGAGTCTCTTAATTATACATTCTACAAAGAGAAACCCACTTAAATATGTTTTAATGAGCAATTCTTATTCTAAAATAGTTTTCTCTTCTTGTTACCAAGAAATGGTTAAAGTAGATCAAACCTTTGAGTGCTGCAAGGAGATGCTCTGGATTGCTTGCTCTGAAAACTGCTCCTGTGTGTTGTTTTGAAAAGGGATGGGAGACAATTCTTGCTGGAGGAATTCTTTTATCTTGATGTTGGTAGTTATGACCTCATGCTCTGCTCCCTCCTCCTAGCATCCCCTGCTAAAAGGGATGAAATATAATGTCTGTGTCAGCTTGTCCATCACTTTTGCACATAGACTATCTTAATGAAAGAAAAGAAAACTAATGACAGATCATTTTTTTATTTTTTAAATTGTTTCACATGAAAGAAGAAAAAAAATATCAACCAACCATAACAACTCTTAAACCCATTTACAAATAAGGGATCTGAAGAGCTACAAAGTAAAATTATATGTTTTAAGACACAGCCTGTATGTTTAAGGCTTTCATTTTTTGCTATCTAAAATCCATGAAAATATATGTGAATAAACTACCCAGAGGAATGAATATGGATATTTTAAAAAGGGCAACATTAAAGAGAGACCTGAATCATGATTTCTCAAGGAGCTACCTCCTTGCAGTGTACTATTAGCTTGGTTTTCATATTTAGGAAAGCACAGGAGCTAGAGAGATGGTTCAGCCACTAAATGTCAAGCTCACAACAAAAACACTTAAGAAAGTGCAGGAACCCTAAGCTAGTCTTCAATGGAAAAGAATGCTGTAAATCAGTAAAAATCACCCTTGTTCTCAGTCATGGATACTCAACATACCTTGAACACTATAACTTGCATGATACGGTATAGTATGCATAATATCAGTGTCAGAACCTCCTTTGTTATTTACTACTTGATAAACAGCTGGAATCTCATTCAACCTCCTAAGTGTCTCTCTCAAAATAGTAAGTTCTTTCTTCTCAGAATTATTATGGGCATTGAAGGATATCATAGTATACTATGTAAACTATTAAACGCATTACACATAAAAATTCTGATTAAGTAAGGTTCATGCATCATTAAAAGTAATATATAAACAATAGTTGAAGGCATAGGATATTTATATTTCATTTAATCTGCATACAGAAATACCAATACTAAAGGACATTTTTAGTATTCTTTGTTTATTTATCTCTATGCTAATAATCTCAGAGCTTAATAAGATATGGCCATAGTATTTAATTCCCTTGAACTATAACATAAAAATGTCACTGACACTTATTTACTCTTATCTAAATACTGAATATTAAATTAGATGAAAAAGGGTAGTAGAAAGAACTTGTATGCTCCATACTCCAAATGTATATTCATTTCTATTCTAAATGGAACTGCTATTTTCTAATTGACTCTTATACCCTGATAATAATTTCATTTCCTTAATATTAAGAAACATAATAAAAATATACTTAAGAAACAAGCACTGCCCTAGGTTAGCGATGAGGGTGGTATGAGAAGGAAGAGATTCTGATAATGAAACATACAGTGTTCATGGCACATTATAGTCAAGAATTTCCAACATCTTTATCTGGACCACTTTAATGCATCATAATGGAGTTCCCTAGTTTTTGTCCTTCATTCCCACATATGCCCATGCATGCTTGCTCGTGCTATGTTTATCTTCCACTGAAATTCAAAGACATCCATGTTACTTTCTTCTTCCAAACAAATGCTATAACCTCAAACTTCCAAACAGAGAGGAAAATTCCATTCAACAAAGTACTTGAGGCCCAGCACAATTTAATTATTCAAAAATTTCTTTAGTGAATATTTTCTTCCTTTTTTATTTCTCCTAATAAATTATGCAGCTAAAGTTTGTAGCACAAAATAATGTGTGGTCATCAGTATTCCTGGGCTCTCCCAGTTTAATGCTTTTTACTCTTGCTCTCCAACTATATTTCCTAAACTATCACTCTTAATTCAAAGAGATCCTCACAGCCTGCAAATTCATGCTAAAATTCAGTGTCTAGTGTAGCGAGTCTTTCTCTGTCCTGGCAGACAAATAATCAAACAACTACCAAATAATGACATGGAGACTTAATGTTAATTATAAAAGTTTGACCTTAGCTTAAGCTTGTTCTATTAGCTCTTATAACTTTGATCAACCTGCTTTTATTAATCCACATTTTACCATGGGCATTTTAACTCTCTTTTATTCTGCATGTCCAACTTCCTCCATGTCTGGTTGGCATCTCCTCTGTGGCTCAATTATCTTCCCCTCTTCCTTTCTTTCCCCAGAAATCCTGCCTATACCTCTTGCCTAGCTATTGGACGTTCAGCTTTTTATATACTTACATACAGTGTACACATATCCCACAGCAGTCATGTGTAAGCTCTCCAAACCTCAGGTATGACTAGTGTTTCATTCCTCACTAGTACAAGAGATAATGGCTTAGGTTACAGATTAAATTTAATTATAGGACACATATGACACAGATACACTTTTATGAATCATAATTGCTATAAATCATAGGCTATTTTAACTTATAAATATACCTGTGAATTGGATATTAGAGTTTCTATTTGACAGAAAAAGTTAAGATTTTATATTTTATATGAACATCTTTCTTGAGAAATACTCAGAAAACAATTCTCAAACAACAGTCAGTCATGATTTTGTTGGTATTTCATTAAATAAATCAACAAATGTTTACAATGGTATCATATAGAGGAAATTTAAATTAAGACCACTTTATGTGACAAAAATTTCAAGGCACAATGGCTTAGTAAACTGTTCACTTAATACACTTATGAGTTGAGACATAATCATCACCAAGAATGAAATAATGTACTTTGGCATAGAAGTACCATACCCATTCTCTGTATATTCTATGTTCTGATTAGTGTATATGCAGTATAGTCATGAGTTTGCCTTCTCAAATCAAACTTGGTAAAATGTGAAGCATCTTAGTGGTGACGAAAGTGAATAAGCATCTAATAACCAAGATAGCTAAGAGTTATTGAGGGAAACAAGGCTTTAACAGGGGATAGAGAACTGCTATGGTTGGGTACAGATAAGAACCAGCATATGAAGGTTATACAAACTCTTTAACTTTCAAAAGAGAAAAACATTGAACATGAAAGGACCCCAGAAGCAAAAACACCTGAAACACTGCAGTTCTTGGTGCTTACTCATGGCCTGAGTTGTCACTACTGTGTTGCCTATAGAGCCAAGAGTTCTCTTTAAATTGCAACAATACTATTTCTTTTTCTTTCTTTATAAAGTCTGTGCAGAATACCAGCAAGTAAATGAATTTGTGATCTTTTGCTCTTACTTTCTGAAATATCCTTTACCCCTTAATGAAAAGAAGCCAATGAATGGACTACAGTTTTAGTCGTTCTGATGTTAGGTGATCTTTCTCTTCTCATTAGTCACAACCTTCTGTACCCAATCACCACTGTGCTTGCTTTGCTCATAGAATACTATCATATTCAACATACTATGAAAAATTCCAAGTTGAAATATTCTGTCCTCTTTACACAAAGTAAAATAAGGTGTCAGAGTGTGAACACTCCTTTTAAATTAAGATATGTATAAATTATCTTTTTGTCCTGCTACTAAAGAATATGAGAAAACC
Organism: Arvicola amphibius; assembly: GCF_903992535.2. Taxonomy (NCBI): domain Eukaryota; kingdom Metazoa; phylum Chordata; class Mammalia; order Rodentia; family Cricetidae; genus Arvicola; species Arvicola amphibius. The sequence goes on from NC_052047.1 coordinate 90,009,951, forward strand.
ATAATGATCATACATATCCATTTATTCTTTTTATCAGTGAAGAATAATTGTCAATAGAAAAATATATAACCCTATCAATTAAGACCCTTAGCAAATGGTGGTCCTTAAAGAATTCAGGTTGTGATTCCTTTAAAATCCTAGTGTATATGCACCCTCCTCACCATCCAGAATTTATCCTAGTTCCACAACATATTTTATTTGGAGGGTGAAGCATTTGAGCATGAATCTGAACCATTTGACAAGAGTTGGTTGGAGGGACACTCATGGCTGCCCACCACCCACTAGTAGTCATTCCTGCTTCCTTTCTAGAACTTGAGTTAAGAAACTAATATCAATTATCATGAACAGGATGTCAATTTTAGAAGCACAATACTTTCTTGTGTCTAAACAAAGCTATTTAAGAAATGTTAATAAAAATTCAAAGACTTGGAATCATGGATTCCTAGAAAAGATAATTAAATTTTTAATGTGTTAATTTAACTATTTTTAAAATATTATTTATTTAATTACATTTTATCCATCATCTTGTTTTTATCCATTATTGCCCTTAAATATCATTTTATAGAGGTCCCTACCTGCTCAAATATGGAAAGAAATCAAAATGCTAATAGATTGAATCACACAAATTACTTGCTGGTAAAATTTGCTGCTTAAGCATGTCTAAAGAAAGACCTGCTGATCAATGTTGCTTTATCCATCGATTTTGCTTTACTACATGAGCCCAGGTGGTCCCAATTGACCAGAAAGAAATGGAAGCTATCAACAGGTGAAAGGATGGGAGAAGTAAGGGTATTTCTGCCCATTCTTCTTTTGCCTCCTTGGTATCTTTCTGCAGTGACTGTATTTCCACCATGAATCTTTTCATAGATGGCCCCACCCTTTGTGACTCTACTCAGCAGAGTTGTGTCACACTCCAAGAATAACAATCACTTTTAGTTTCTGGAAAAAGTGTACCCCATTCCTGCAACTGCTTGCTCTTGTTAACACTACAGAGTCATTTTTGAGTTCTATACCCTGGGCTTATAAGATCATCTTTGTAATGATTTTCTATACATTAAAATACATGGAGTAGGTTTAATCACCAGGCTGGATTCTGTTGCAAATAATGCAAGTTTAAAATATCCTCAATATGGAAAAAGAAAACATATTCAACAAATGATGCTGTCATAACTGGATATCAACATCTAGAAGAATGAAAATACACCCACATCTATCCCCATGCACAAAACTCAAGTCCAAATGGATCAAAGATCTCAATATAATACTCACAGAAGAAAAAGTGAGAAATATATTTGAATGCATTGGCACAGGAAACCTCTTTCTAAATATAACCCCATTAGCATTGATCTATAATGCAAGAAACAATTAATAAATGAAACTCCCTGAAACTGACAAACTTCTATAGAGCAAAGGACATAGTAAACAAGACAAAACAATTACAATTACAGAATGGAAAAAGATCTTCACCAATCCGACATCAGACAGAGGTCTTGAGCTCCAAAATATACAAAGAACTCAAGAAATTAGTCATCAAAAGAAAAAATAATCCAATAAAAAATGGGGTACAGACCTCAACAGAAAACTCTCAACAGAGGAATCTAAAATGGTTGAAAGATACCAAAAGAAATGTTCAACATCCTTAGCCATCAGAGACATGAAAATCCAAACTATTCTGAGATTCCATCTTACACCTGTAAGAATGGCCAAGATGAAAAACACTGATGACAATTTATGCTCAGGAGGTTGTGGGGTAAAGGGAACACTTCTGTATTGCTGGGAGTGCAAGCTGGTACAGCCCCTTTGGATGTCAGTGTGACACTTTCTCAGAAAATTAGGAAACAACCTTCCTCTGGACCCAGTAATAACACTTTTGGTTATATATCTAAAGGATGCTCAATCATGCCACAAGGACATGTGCTCAACTGTGTTCATGGCAGCATTGTTTGTCATAGCCAGAGACAGGAAACAACCTAAATGTTCCTTGACTGAAGAAAGGTAAGGAAAATGTGGTACACTACAAAATGGAGTACTATACAGCAGAAAAATAATGACATCTTGAAATTTGCAGGCAAATAGATGGATCTGGAAAACATAATATTTAGTGAGGTAACCCAGACCCAGAAAGACAAATATCATATTTATTCACTCATAAGTGACTTTTAGACATAAATCAAAGTAAAACCATTCTACATTTCACAATCCCAGAGAACCTAGACCGCAATGAGGACCCTAAGAGAGATAAACATGAATCTAAACTACATGGAACATAGAAAAAGAAAAGACCTCCTGAGTAAATTGGAAGCATGGAGAACATGGGAGAGAGTAGAAAGGGAGGGGATAAGAAGGGAGGGGAGTGGACAAAAGTAAATAGCTCAATAAAAACAATAAAAAATAACCTCAATAAAAAAGAGCATTAGCTTAGGAGAATTAAAATGGAATAAGCATGCAGGTGAGTGTTCAGCGATCTAACAAGACAAGAATATTTGGTTAAAAAATTACTGTAGTCAAAGACAATTTGATGTGGCAAACAACAGTTTCTGATATGCAGAGAACACATAAAAGGGACATGAAAGAGCTACACTGTAACTAGAGGTTTCTCGCTCACCTGCCAGTTCCCAAATAACCACTCTGGGGCTTAATATTTATTACAAACTGTTTTTCCAATTGCTCAAGCTTCTTACTCTACATATAAATTAACCTATTTCTAATAATCTGTGATGCCCCATGTCTGACCAACAATGCTCTGATATCTTACCCCTCCAGGGTCTGCTGGTGTCTCTCTGACTCTGCCTTATTTCTCCCTATCTCTCTGCTTGTATTTCTCACCTGGCTCTGTTCTGCCTGGTTATTGGCCAGATCAGTTTCCTATTAAGCAATGGTAATAATACCTATTCAAAGCATACAGAAAGACATCCCACATCACTCCTTTTTCTATATAATCAAAACAGGTTTTGACTTTAACATAAAAAATTACATATAATCAAAACAATTATCAAGCAAGGATTACAGTTACAAAAAAGTTTGTCTATTTATATTTGACAAAATTAAAGAAATTTTCTATCATGTATCCTTATTTTTCTAAGTCTAAAATTTCGTATCTAATTTATCTTTTTGTATAACTAAGAAAAACTATGTATATATTCAAGTTGTTGGGTCTGCATGGCAAGCATTTCATCCACTCAGCTCAGCCATTTACCAACCTTCAGTTATCTTCTCTGACACTATTTTAGATATGACTAAGACCTTCATCAGGAGGAAAAAGGAAAAACGTGAGTTCAGTTGTCATGCTCAATGTTTGGCAAAATCTACAGTTGTTCTCCCTGAAGCTATGAAGCCTTTTTAGGATGGAGAGCAAACAGGCTAATGAGTTTGCTCATGCTGTGGACTATGGATCATTATAACAAATTCAAAGAGAAACTGGATTTTTCCTTACAAAATCAAGTCTCATTGTAATGAAGAGTTTCTCTACTAAACAAACTCTAGTAAACACTGTGAGTGCATTATATGGATAATTCCAAAGGTGGATGATTAAAACCTATACCTAAACAGGAGGAAAAAATAAGTTAAGAAAAGGGGAAATGAGGGGAAGAACCAGGACTGTGATCCTTGCTTCTACTAACCGAACTCCCCAACCAATGTTTGATGCATATGCCTGGGTACTTTTTCCAAGAATTGATCAGACATTCATCTCTGCTGCCACCACTGCTACAATACTAGATAAGTAAAATTTAAAGATGGCCAGTTTGCACTAATAAAGGGAGCAAATCATCAAGAACACATAACAATTGTAAATATTCATGAACTGAATAACAATTTTATAAAACTAATACTAAAAGGCACAAAATACAATGCTGATCCTGGCATCATAATTGAGAGACTTAATGCCCTACTTCCATTTCTTGATAAGCTTTCTAAACTAAAACTCAGCAAAGAAACTTCAATGCTGAATAAGGAATTAGACTGATTAAATTTAACAAATATTCACAGAATATTATACCCATAAGTAAAGGAATATACATTGTTCTCTGAAGCTCATGAAACCTTCTCTAGAAGTCCTAAAAAGAAGACAGCGCTTCTCCCAACAAAGTTTGGCATCAGGGTTAGGGACATCATTTAGGGGTTTATTTTTACTGGTATAGGATTGGGGTTGGGGGTTGGGGGAAATTTTTTAGGCTCAGGGATCTTACAAAAAAAGAAAACTAAATGAGATAATAGATAAGTCAGTGTGAGCTGACTCACACTGATAATAATAATAATGAGTAATAGAGTGAATACTTGGAAGCTATTATTTATAGAAAATTTACATTGATATAGATTGTTTTATATTGATACAAATTCAAATTATATTTTTTGTATTGAATATGCTCCTATTTCTGTTTACAATATTTGTACACCTGTGCAAAGTTATTTTGTAAGAATAACATTCATATGCATGAATGTTTCTACCTTTTTTAAGACATTTTGTATGTTAACACAATTTTAGGATACATTTATCATGTTGCCTATACAATATTATATGATCTGATTGTCTATACAATTGTATCTGATCAAGATATAAAGCATACAAAGGAAGCAAGATACAAAAGATACAAAAGATAGTTTAACTCTTCAGAAACTCTAACATGTAGTTCAGGCAGTTCTAAGCGGAAAGTTTATTTCTACAAGTGATATCATTAAAAAACACATAGCTATCTAAGTAAATAACCTATTAATGCACTTTAAGACTCTAGAAAAACAGGATGCTACAAACCCAATAAATGATAAGAAATAATAAAAGTTCAGGCAAAAATGAAATAGAAACTGAAGTACAATGAAGCCATCATATAAATAAAGGATTGGCCATTGAAGAATGACATAGTTAAGAAATCCCTAGACAAAGTAATAAAGAAAGAAAAGGCCAAATTGACAAAATTAGAGATGAAAATGGAGGGGTTTTTTATCAGAATTCAGTGAAGTCTGTTAGATCACTAGAAAATAGTTGGAAAAACTGTGTTCAAAAAGTGGTAAAACCCAAAGAAGTGAATACATGTCTAAAGTCATAAAACCTACCAAAAATTCAGAAGATATAAACAATTTAACAACTATATAACAAACAATGAGATTGAAGCAGTATTGAAAAATCACCCCAAAACCAGATGGATTCATGGCACTACCACTTTCTTAAGGATGCTCTGACATCAGTACTTCCAAAATTGTCCCATAGTATTCGGACAATTTGAAGTATCCCCAGACCCTGACTTCTTGCTCCAAACTCCCTCATTCTGCCTACCTTCTGGTACTGATGAGTAAGGGATGCCTGAACACTGAACTTCCATCCCAAACAACCACCACACACCAGCTCTTATCCCCTGGTACTAACAGGAAAGAAGACAGAGACCCTGACATGAGCCCCTTTACAACACTTCTCCTGTCCCCCAGATTCTTATATTGATAGGTATGCAAGACACAGACTGTCAGACCCTCAAACCATATTTACACTCAGCCAGCTGACTCTAGATGTGCAAGTCCCAATGCAAACACACAAGCAATATGAATGTCTGAGATAACGAGTCTCTTCCAAAAATGTACTAAACTCATAATAAGGACTTTGGTGAGAATGACTTGAAAGAATTTCCATAAAAAGAGTTCAAAATAATATGCATAAATGTATTTAAACTGGTCAAATAACACATGAACATAATTCAAGAAACGAAAAACAAAGAGATAAATGAAATAAATACAGAGGCAGGCGGATCTCTGAGTTCGAGGCCAGCCTGGTCTACAAGAGCTAGCTCCAGGACAGGCTCTAGAAACTACAGGGAAACCCTGTCTCGAAAAAAAAAAAAAAAAAAAAAAAAAAAAAAAAAAAAAAAAAAAAAAAAGATATGAAAATAGAATTCCATAAAGAGGGGATTACTGTAAAAAAAAGCTGTGTACTGTATATTAAAAGCTCAGTAAACTAAATAAAACTTATATCTTGTAGAGAAAGGGGGGACACAGACTCCTCCTATGATATTCATCTGTGGAATAATAAATTAGGTCTATAGCTTTTATTCTGTACAAAAATCCATTCAAAATTAATCAAAAAACACAATTTAAAGCACTAAACACTGAAACCAGTAGAGGAAAACATTTCAAGATATAGGCACAAGTAAGAAGAACCTTCTGAATGAGGCTGCAATAGCACAGGCAGTATCCCAAGAATTTACAAAGGAGATTACAAGAAGTAAAAAGCCTTCTGCATACCAAAGGAAACTATCAACACAGTGAAGAGACAGCCAACAGGATGGTAAAAAGTCTTTGCAGCTGCGCTTCAAACAGGGTGCTAATATCTTGAATAAATAATTACAAAAATTAAACAATATATTCTAAGCTTCAAATTAATAAATAAATAGGCCAATGAACTTAACAGGCAGTTTTTAAAGCAGTAAAACAAATGGACAGAAAAATATTTTTTGAATTTTTGAAACTGTAAAGCCACCATGAAAATACCAATTGAACTACTCTGAGAATCTATCTTACCCCAGTCAGAATGGTCATCACAAGAAAATGAATGCTGGTAAAGATGTACTTCTTAGTTATTTTCACCTTGGCATAAACTAGGGTCAACAGGGATGAGAAAACCTCAGTTAAGGAATTATCTTTATCAGATCAGCCTGTGGTCATGTGTGTGGGGTATTTTCTTCATTAATGACTGATGTAAAAGGGCCATCCTACTGTGCACAGTGCCAGTCATGGGTGACCTGCCTTGTATAAGAAAGCAAAATGAGCTGGAGGGATTGCTTGGTGGTTACAAGAACTTTTTGCTGTTCCAGAGGACCTAAGTTTGGTTCCCAATACCCACCACTAGGCAACAACAGATTCAGGGGATCTGATGCCGTTTTCTTGCCTTTCCTGGAATCTGTATACATATGGCGCACAGACACACATACACACATATACATATGTATTATACACATAAATAAGAAAATAACTTGAACAAGTCATAGAAAGCCAGTCAAAAATAGAATTTTCTTTATTTTAACCTATAAGTTAGAATAAACCATTTCCTTCTCAAGTTGGTTTTGTTTGGTATCTTATCACAGCGTCAGAGAGCAAAATAGGACAGGGGACCATACACTTCTTTGGGTTGACATCCAATAATGCCATCAGCTTCTTATAATGTCCAAGAAAGCTTTCTTTGTAACACTAGGAACATAAAGAGAATATTTATGATACCAGTGCCTGTTTTATAATAAAATTTTATTTTCAAGATAAAAAAATCTGTTGATACTGTTTTTCCTAGTAGAAATAAGTTCTCAAATCAGCATTATTCCTGTTGTCTAAACTCAACTAGGGAAAAAATAATCAACAGAACTCAGGTCACAGACAGATAGATAAGTAACATTCCAATTAAAAACAGGAATGTGAGGGCCTAAGATTGCTTTTGAAAGCTTCACTCTTGACAGATGCATGCAATGGCCAAGTCCAAGAGCCTGTTTATGTGCTGAGCTATAAGAAAATTCTAAAACAAGTCTCTCCAAACACTTTTGCAACATCACCACTTGGTTAGAATTAAAATGGTTATAAGACACAGATTTGTAGGAGGAAGATTATACAGAAGAACTCAATGTCAACACAAAATAAACAATTAGACATTTACCAGTAGCGGGTCGCCCATAGTTCCAGCACACACCAGTAAGAAAGCAAGGATCCACAGTTCTTTATCCTAGTCATTTGCCTTTTCCTCTCACAGAGACCTCTCTTGAGATATTTAACCCCTCTGAACTCCATATGTAAATTGAAATAATGGTGATCAATTTTAAAGCCATTATCTATTTTAAAACTATAGTTCCATTTTATTATTTTTCTGCGTTAAGGAATTAAATAAATCAAATCAAAGTAAATCTACATCATGTACGGTTATACCTGATTGATATTACTATTTTATTATTCATTTTTACTATTTTGTAAAATATTTAAAAATTTAGAGAGCAGCAAATTTATATGATTTGGAAATAGTTCTATGATTGTTAAGTTTAAAGATGAGCAGTAACTTCCCAAGCTGTATAACCTGCTCACTTTTAATAAATAGAGCAGAAACTTCTTAATTTGTGAAAACTATTAGAAAGCTAAAAGATGTCAATTAAGAAATTATCTCAATCCTGAACTGCAGTGTACATTAAAATATGGGTTTTGTTTTCAAGTTAAAAATATATGATTTTTTTTGGTTTGTTTTTGTTTTTCGAGACAGGGTTTCTCTGTAGCTTTGGAGCCTGTCCTGGAACTAGCTCTTGTAGACCAGGCTGGTCTCGAACTCACAGAGATCCGCCTGCCTCTGCCTCCCGAGTGCTGGGATTAAAGGCGTGCGCCACCACCGCCCGGCTTAAAAATATATGATTAATAAAGTCATTAAAAACAGAAAGTAAGAACTCAGAGATTTAAGCAATGAAGAATACCAGAAATTTCTTAAGAAAGTAAAAACAGATTGACAAGCTCAAATTAATACTTCTCAATTAATACTACATTCAGTAGAGTAAGATGTTTCCAAATGCTAGTCACCAGTATTACATCATGTCATATCACAGAAAAGCATTAAATTGATTCAAACCTCTGATGTTTTGCCCTCTTAACTGAACATTTCATTATTTAATCTACCAATCAAGTAGGTTTAACTATCTCTCTTGGTGATGTTCATTCATTAATCATGTTATAAAAACTGCAAAGCAAGACCATTTCTTATCCACAATAATAAATGCATACACATGCCATCTTTCATTAATGAAAACCAGCAATTCATTACTGATGTCAGGGTCACTGTCAATGCTGACTTAAATTTCATTAGCATCACCAATTTGCCCAAGAATATATACTCCAATAGGGTAAGATTTATGTTTTCATTCATGGCAACATTTTAAACTTCTTGCATAGCAAAGTCCACATGTTGATGTTATTTTCAGAATTAGAACACCAAGACAGAAACATGACAAAATGATAATTCTCTGAACAAAAGTGTACCACATCTTCAATCTGTGACTATAACTCCAAAATATCTGGGTTAGTTCATAAACCTAAAGTGTCAGTTAAGTTTCAAAATTAAAGTTTTTTCATTATCACCTTCATTGAAAATATACATACTCCTTGAATAATTTCCCTCACCTGAGATAAATTATATGCCAGAAGACATATGGTAATATTCAGAATCATTTCTGAGTTTGACACATGTGTAGATAGTATTTAGTGGATCGAGGCAAGTGATATTGCTAGACATCCTACAGTCCACAGCAGGGTTCTATCGTGAAGAATTACTAGCCTAAAAACAATAATGCCAAGATTTCAAAACCCTCCGGAGAGAGATGAACAGGGTAAGGTGAGAGAAGGAACATGGCAGACATGCAGTTGTCTCTGATTTTAAAAGAAAATGTAGTGGGGGACCAAGAGCTTATTTCTGTGAGGCAGTGCAATTTTCAGTATAAACAGCCTGAAATTTGATGTGGGATTTCCCTCTTTATAAAGCTATGATTACCATTAATGAATAAAGAAACTGCTTTGGACCTATAGTGGGGCAGAACTTAGGTAGGCAAGGAAAAAGGAACTGAATGCTGGGAGAAAGAAGGCCAGAGTCAGAGAGACACCATGGAGTTGCCACTAGAGATAGATGTGTTGAAACTTTGCTGGTAGGCCACGACCTCGTGGTAATACATAGATTAATAGAAATGGGTTAAATTAATATGTATGAGTTAGCCAATAAGAAGCTAGAGCTAATGGACCAAACACTGATTTAATTAATAGTTTCTGTGTAATTATTTCAGGTCTCAGCTAGCCAGGTAGCCAGAAAGAACAAGTGGTCTCCCTCCTCTTACAAACTGACACTCACATGGCCAACTAAATCTACTTAAAAACCTGAGGTATCTTGAAAAGGATTTCAAAAAAAAAAAAAAAAAAAAAAAAGAAAAGGATTTCTAGACACAAAAGTACAGAGTTTAACACACTTTCTTGCTGTATGCTGGCAGTGTGTGGCAGCTATTTTAAGAGAGGTCTTACTAATTCAGCAGTAGCAGTTGTGTGGTTTCAAAATGGCAGCTTTCTGGCCATGGGCTAGCATGAATTTTGATTCCTTCAGGAAACCGAACATTTGGATGGGGTTTGTGAGCAGCATGCTGCAGCTTGCTTGGTGACAACGTGCACTGGCTGTGTGCCTGGAAGTGGGACAGTGTGTGTGGCTCTGAGGCACAAGTGGCTCTACCATGCTGGACTGGGTGGAGCAAGCAGAAAGTACCATATATACCCTAGTAATGGTGCACCTTAAGTTTTAAAAAGCACTTAGCATTTTAAGAAGCAGTCCTGGACAGTAAAGAATTACAGATACACAATAGAACAGATTCAGACATAAAAGACCTCTAAATGGGTCACACTGTTTGATAAATGTATTCAGGCTTGGGAGAGAAAAAAAAAGAGTACAGAGAGTTATAAAAAGAAGTAAATGCTTTTTTAAAAAAATAAAGTCTTTTAAGATACAGAGTACAGACAGTCATATTAAAGGAGTAAAAATATTAAAATAAATATTAAAAAGTAATAGAATAAAAACAAGCCATGTATAGATGGAGAATACACAGCGAGTCTGGATTATGCACATTGTGTTTTCTTTACATTTTTTTACAGTGAAGGAGCTAAGTACAGAGAGGCATTTCATTGTATGGGCTGCTAAGCTAAGCCAACATATATATTTTAAAGGTATCTTAAATTCAAAATATGGGTTTAAGGATCAAGACACCCTGAAATGTTGACTTGAACACTCCTTATAAAATTACTTCACTTAATAAACAGCAAAAAGCAGATGGGAGAGAATTATGCCATATTCCAAAATATTGCCTATATATCTTTCTTTACATATAATGGGAACTATGCCATAGAGATAAATACTTTGCATTGGTATGTATCTTTGTTTATTGATACAAATTTAAAGTCAGTTTTGTTATATGTATATTTCTGCTCTTGAGTAAGGTATTATGTTTGTGCAACTCATTTAATGGTGTAATGTATACTTAAGAAATATAGGTTAATAGAGAATCAACTATATAGTCGAGTGTGTAGTCATTTTAGCTTTTCTAGATATATAGATATATATATTTCAGTTAGATAGGTATTCTTCAAATCTTTCAGAGACATTCAGAATATGGCATTTAAAATGTTTAAGAACTCAAGACTTTTCATGATAGTGAGACATATTAGCTCCTGGCAGGACCAAGATACTTCAAGAGGATGATGGCATTGAAGAGGCTCCATATGGAGTTGGTTAGCATTTTGGGCAAGAAACTTCTCTTGCCTGGAATGATTGATTGGACATGCAGGACCCACAGAGAAATGACTGAACTTACCTAAAAGTGAGATGGCCCTTCAGAGTTCCTACTTCATAAAACACTCTACTAGACATTCTACGGGATACAAAAGAAAGTAACTGGCAAACTGTCAATATAAGTGGAACTGTCTTTAAAATTTCCTGTTTTGTGAAAAAGTCTGCTGGATACTATGGACCTATAGACTGAAGATGGATGCCTCAAGGGTACAGAAGAACTTTGGGTGACTGTTCAGGTAGCAAGATGTCTCAGTCATTTCTAGAGTTTTGAAGTTGCTTATAATGAACTTACTGTTTACTTAAATAATATTATATCCTTCTGGAATCTTTGATGGAGCTGAAGGATTTAGTTATAATTTTCCTTAGTAATGATGGACTATAAAATAAATATAAATACTGTAATTGCAATTCTTGCTTGATAACTGTTTTGTTATATGTAATTTTACTATGCTAATTTAAAACCTTCCTTTTATTTAAACAGAAAAAGGGAGGATATGTGGGATTTCCCTCTGTATGCTATGATTATCATTAATAAATAAAGAAACTTCTTTGGACCTATAGCAAGGCAGAACTTAGGTAGGCAGGGAATATGAGACTGAATGCTGGGAGAAAGAAGGGTGAAGTCAGAGAGATGCCATGGAGCCACCACCAGAGATAGAAGTGCTAAAATTTTGCTGGTATTCCATGACATTATGGTGATATACACATTAGTAGAAATGGGTTAAATTAATATGTAAGAGTTAGTCAATAAGAAGTTAGAGCTAATGGGGCAAGCAGTGATATAATTAATACAGTATCTGTGTGATTATTTCAGGTCTAAAATAGCTGGGTGGCTGGGAAGAGCAAGTGGCCTTTCTTTTCCTATAGAAATTTAGCATCTAATTGAAGCAAGAGTATTCAACAATAAGTGAAATAGAAACAAATGATCTGAACTCTTCCCCATATCTATAAACAGGGAAAAATATGATAGTGTTAAAAACCACAGATGAACTATTCCCAGAACTTCTATTGTTATTTAAGATGAGTTGTACATTCAGAGGTTAATTCAGAAATACTGTGAAATACATTATTATAATTTTACAAACTTTATCATTATAAAATTATGAAAAGTAAACCTAGCAAGGTAAAAATGAGACTTGTGGGATGACACACAGCTGTCATATCACAACTCAGAAGACAATTTTAATCTATAGTTCAGATAAGTTTAGACTCCACAGGGGCACCCTATGGTGATATATTCTTTGTACTCTAACAAATAAAGCTTGTCTGAAAACTCAGAGGGTGGAGCTAGCCAATTGTTAAATATAGAGGTTTAGAGATCTGTACAAACAGACAGTAAGTGACATGGTGGGGCAGAGAGAGGAATTTAAGGTAGGAGGAGACATAAACTTGTGGCTTTTTCACCTGAGGAATTAGCAAGGTAAGAATTGGCTGTTGCTTGCTTCTTTTGCTCTAAGATCCTTCTGCATTTGCCCTGCTATTTCTGGCTCCACGTTTTTATTCTTAAGACAATTAGAACTCATGCATTAATTGATGCCCAACTTTAAAGCATGAATTCATGAAAAAGTCACTTGACTTTGGTTTTAGAGTCACCAGCACACGCTGGAGCTATGCACAGGGACTCCTGTCAGTGTCATAGATCCACTGGCTAGGTTTTCTTTTCTTTTTTTTCCAAGCCTTGGGGTGAGTGTGGAATTTTCTTGTTGTAACCTCTTTACAACAGTCTCTAGTTGCCACCCAAACTCCAACAGCCCCTGGCTCCAACAGTGGCAGGCTCCAAATGCCACAGGACTTTCCAGTTCTATGCCAGCTTGCTCTGTCTGCAGGCAGCTCTCACCACAGGGCTTCTTCCACACAATCCCATGTGCACTATTCAAAATGCTGGCTCTATCTACTATATGTATTGTGGGCTCCTCTGAACTTCCTCCTCAAGCTGCTGATATACTAGGTAGCTGCCTTGACACAATTTTAAGATTCTATTGCTGGTGCAACCACCACAAAGGTCTTAGCTCACAGCTAGACAATAGCAGATGAAGCTGTCCTCAGCCAGGTTTTGCACTGTCCCTGCTCAAACATGCTATGCAGTAGCAGCCTCACACTTTACTTTCAGCAGATTTGGTGACACAATTGGGAATTCTTTAAGAGGAAAATTATTTTTTTTAATAAAAAGAGAGTTTTCCCCCATATTAAAAAATGGGAAACACTTGTGATGGACTTTTGTCTCTATATGATTAAACAATGGATGGTTTAAACTGGAAAAATTAAAATGTATGAATAATCAATTTAACTGGAATTGCCATAATGTTAATTATCAGTTTGCTAATCTTTATGGTTGTCTTGATAATTCTTGGCTTATCCTTCAAAAAGTTGGTTGAAATAAGTGTCAAAATACAGTCCTTAGAAAAACTTAGGAAAACAAATCATAGAAATATCTGTATCCAGGCAGATGGATATAAAGGGGAACCAATCTCAGTATTGCACATTAAGGTTAGTGAGAACAAACTAAGGTTTTCAAACAGCCAACTTTAATCTATCCAGGCACCTTTGAGGAACAACTGCCAAGTGATAGATATCCCCAAGGCTAATCAAGAGTTAAATTGACTCCTGTGGAAATGTTAGATTTAAGGAGATTCAAGGAAGCAATACACCATAAGGCCTGTATTTACCCTTTGTGAAACAGATGTGAAACTTCTGGTTAACTTGTAATAGAATTATACCTAAATTTGTAGAGACTTGGTGATAGCAGTTTTGGAGCCTGGTTCTCAATTACAATGAAGCACCTGCTGTAAAGATGAGGCTAAGACCATTAAACAATGAAATAAGGCTAGATGTATGGAAATCTCCCAATATCAACTTCTTGAAGAGGGATATTATGCTGATGTACAAAGGCAATCTTTATATGATGACCACATCTTAGCTTTATCCCATACAGAACTTTTGAATGATAGGGATAGAATTGGAGAAGTAGGAAAGAAATTTGAGTCTTTTACTAAAGTTATACATGGCCAAATGAAAAAAAAAAAAAAACTTTCAGTGACTTCTTGCAAAGATTGACTTCAACACTAAATACAATGATAATGAAATCAGAAGTAGACAAATAATAATTTAATCTCTGGCTTTTGAAAATGTTAATGTATAATGCAAAATGGCAATAAGCCTGATAAAGGCAAGATCAGCACCATTGGAGAAATGGATCCAACATACAATCAACATTGAATCTCATGGCCATGATGATACTTGGATAGGAGGTAATTTCCAGAGATTTGAAAAAATTTAAAATGTCAAGTGTTTCAACTGTTGTAAGAATGGTCACCTAAAAAGGGACTACAAGCAGGGCATTCCGAGAAACAATGTTTTTTTTTTCCTAAGAATAATCCAATGATAATGCCCCCTTCTGGATTATGCAGAATGTATGGCAAAGGCAGTCATTGGACTAAAGAATGTAGACCAACAAGGAACAGTCAAGGTAACCCTTTGCCACTGGGAAACTCCTTGAGAAGCCACTCACAGCACCCATGCCAAATGCAGTTCAGGCATTTCCTGTAATCATCTAGGAAACTCATTGCCAGAGAAATTAATGAACCTAATGCCTACAAGAAATTATACTCCTCTGGATAGAAGAAAATCTTTAGAAAAGAGAACAAAAAATTCAGGAGAAACCATAAAGCAAATATGTTGGAAAACTTTTATAAATGAAAGAAGACCAAAATTTAAAAATGTATAAATGACATTGTCATTGATGTAGACACAGATACAGATAAGCCCATAAGTTCTCCATAATCTTGACACCCAATTTGGTCTCTGCAAATGGTAAGTGTAAAGCTTTTAGGGACTTAAACTTTATTTCAGGTAAAACAGAACATGAGATGGATTTAAGCCATATGTGGCTAACATAGCAATGGATTTGTGCGGACACGATTTGCTAAAACAATGAAGTACTCAGATTAACATTTCCCAGGTCTGAAAAACAAAACACAAATAGATGTATGTTTCTGGGGAAAATATTACAAGGCAATATAAAGAACAGTCACTAACCATTCAGGTTGTATAGAAACAGAGCACAACAAGTACCTTTAATGGTTGCTAGAAAAACCCATATGGGTTGAGCAATAGCCTTTAACAACAGAGAAACTATAGGCCTTAAAAGAGCCATTACAGGAGAAGCTAAAAGCTTGTCATATTGAAGAATCACCCAGTCCTTGAAATTCTCCTGTAATTGTTATTGAAAAGAAATTTGGAAAATGGAGAATGGTAACAGATCTAAGATCTGTTAAGAAGGTGATTCAGCCAATGAGCTCCCTAAAGTGTGGAATTCTATGCTTTTTCTATTGACTAAAGGATCAACTCTCATAGTTAATGATTTAAACGTTTGTTTCTTCACTATACATTGAGAAAATAGAGAAAAAATTGCTTTCACAGTTCATATTTATAATTCTCAGCCTGTTAAAAGATATCAATGAAAGATAGTCACACAGGAAATGTTAAGTAGCCCCACCCTAAACCAATATTTGTAACTCAGTCATTGGAAATGATACATGAGCAATTTTTTTAATCAATAATTTACCATTACATTGATGACATTCTATAAACTGATTCAAATGCAGACACTTTAGAAAGAATGTTTGAAGAATTAAAGAAAATTTCCCTTATTGTGAATTTCAATTGCTCCTGAAAAAATACAAAGAGTAGATTCTATTAATTATTTAGAATATAAAATATATCTATAAAACATTATACCTTAAAAGCTTCAATTAGGAGATATTGATTGCAGACTCTTAAAGACTTTCATAGATTGCTAGGAGACATTTCCTACGAATGGCCCACTATTGGAGTAAAACCTCATGAACTGAGTAATTTGTTCAAAATCTTAGACAATGACAAGGACATAAAAGAATGATCAGTTGAAGCTGAGAGAGAAATGGATTTAGTGAAAAAGAAATTTTAAAATGTACATGTGGATTGTTTGTATCCAAAGCTTGATTATATTTTGGTTATTTTGCCATCTAAACATTCTACTACTGGAATATTAAATCAGAGAAAAGATATTACCTTAGAATGGATCTTTTCCCCACATAAACAGAGTAAAAAAGTAAAAAAAAACTTACATAGAAAAGGTCTCTGAGTTTCTGAGTTTCTGAGTTGATTCTAAAAGGAAAGCTGTGGCTTCATCAATTCACAGGAATAGATCTCCCCCAGAAATTGTATTACCCTTTACAACAAATGATGACACTGACAAATTATGAGCAGAAAAATCAACCTTTAAAGAGCTTGCAGTATCTTTTTTAGGAAAGATTAATGATAAATATCCCAAAACCAAGAAAATTCAACTTACAAAGAGCACTAACTTGATCCTGCCTTACATTATTAGGGGAACACTGATATCTGGAGACCCTACATTCTATTATGATGCAAATAAATTAGGAAAGACAGGTTACAAATCAGAAAGCTTGGGTAAAATGGATCAAAGCCCTTATAAATCTGTCTAAAAGTCAGATTCATATGCTATTTTTATGTTATTAGTCAATTTTCCAGAACTTCTTAACATAGTTACTGATTTGCTATATGCAGAAAGAGTTGTTTTGAGTACTGAAACTACTACTTTTTTGCTACATGATACAGAATTGATTTTATTATTTATTCAGTTACATGAAATAATCAGGACTAGGAATCATATATAAAGCACATTCAATCTCCTATAAGCCTGACTATGTCTATATAACAAGGTAATGAAGAATTTTATCAACTAAAGATTGAAATAGTGCTGGAGGCCTCCAAATTTCACAAAAGAAATCATGTCAATAGCAAAGGTTTAAACTAGATTTTTCCATTACTTGGAAACAAATCAAGGAAATTATAAGGAAATGTTCTAATTCTTCTTTAAACTACCAAATTCCACCACCTGCAGGAATTAACCAAAAGGATACTCAAAAGGAATAAAATTAGGAAGGTTGATATGTTCAGTCTTGTAGAATTTGGAAACTTGAAATGTGTATACACAGCATTGATACCTATTTAGGATTTCAATAGGAAACTGCTTTGAGTTTGGAAAAGACTGGTTTGGTAATCACACATTTGTTAGAAGTTATGGTCATCATGGGTATACCTGTTCCATTAGACTGACAATGATCCAGTACATATCCGTACAAAAGTGAAACAGTTTTTTTGCTTATTATAATATAAAGTAAATTACAGATATAACACACTATCCTATAGGACAAGCAGTTATAGAAAGATCAAATAGAACTCTTAATTATAAGCTAAATGAACAAAAAGGAACAATAAAGATCTACCGAAATAGACTGCAAAATGCTTTATTTACTTTGAATTTTCCAAATGATAATGAGAAAGGGACAACAGCTGCAGAGATACATTGGATAATAGAAAAAAAAAACCACAGAATTAAATTGGCCTGTATAGTTTAAAGATGTGCTGACCTCAGAATAAGAATCAGAACATGTGATAAACTGGGGAAGGGGTTTTGTTTCGGTTTCTACAAGAGAAGATGGCTATGGATACCATCAAAATTGGTAAAAATTATATTTTAACAGGAGACACCTTAATTAACAGATGATAGTTCATCAAACAGCATCACTGTTTAATCTAATCTAACCTATAAAGGTAACAAATGCTTTTTATTTGATCAGATATTGCTGTGGGATAATGGTCTTGTACTTTTGTAAAGATTTGTCACTTGTATTTTAACAAAACATCAATTGGCCAGTAGCCAGGCAGGAAATATAGGCAGGGCAACCAGGCAGGATGTAGAGGTGGGGTGACCAGGCAGGAAATAAAAGCAGGGCAATAAGAACAGAAGAATTCTGGAAAGAGTAAAGAGTCTGTCTGCAGCCATGATCTAGCCACAGAGGAAACAAGATGAGAATGCCTCACTGATAAAGGTACCAAGCCACATGGCTAACACAAACAAGAATTATGGGCTAATATAAGATGTAAGAATTAGTTAACAAAAAGCCTGAGCTAATAGACCAAGCAGTTTATAATTAATGCAGACCTCTGTGTGTTTCTATGGGATTTAACGACTGCAGGATGCGGGTGGGGCAGAAACCTTTGTCAACAAGATGTAATTGGTCAAAAGAGAATCTTCCCAAATTTAGGGTTGGGAAATGGTATTGTTTTTGTCTTTTTGGGAGAATGAAGGCATCTACCAAAGGGATCTGATGACCACTGAACAAATAAGACATCCAAAGAAAAAAGACATATTAGCCAAAGATAATGTCCCAAGAAAAAGAGTAAATTTGCCTATTGGTATATTACATTTCCAACAGGATAGAATTTCTAAATCTTCACAAATATTTGTTTCTGCTGTTCTCTACAGACACATAATACAAATGGTCTTTTTGTAGTCTCAATGTGTTTAAAAATTAGTACTGATTTTGGAGTTGGAGTGTGACTCTCCTTTTCTAAACCCAAGGATGCTTGTTAAAGTGAAATCCAAAATCTCTGTCTCATGTCAGAAGAGTTGCCTGATATGGGGCAGAAAAAAACCACAAAAATTTAGGGACTATTGTATTCCACTAATCTCATAATCCTTTGGTTCTATTTTTATTCTTTAAAGTTTTTTAGGATATAACTATTATCTCAACATTTATAAGATTAATACATATGTGAAGCTTAACATATAATACATAATTCATATCTAATATATTATAGTTATTATAGTATTAAATTAATTAGTATATTGAATGTAATATAATTCATAATTGATTAATACATTATATAACATATGACTAATTTATATAAGTAATACATATATTAAGATTTATATATATTAATGTGCCATTAGATAATATATTAATAAATATATAATATATTAAGCTTTTTGTCATGATATTATTGGTCATATAGAGTACTAACTAATTCTAAGAAAAGGCTTTATCTAGCTTTCAGTACACAACTTCATGTTTGAGTCTCTATTAACTAGAAATTAAATTTTTGTACTCTGAATGTCATACCAAATACTGTTTCAATAACTTCTTTGAGATATGTTGTACATGACATTTAAAGTGTTTATGTTTTTTGTAGTGAGCCATGTCCATGCCTAACCGTGACCTTTGAATTCTCCAAAAGTATGATGCAATTCCACAATGACAATGACACCAGGACTGATGATAACACCACTAAGCTCTAAAATACCACCTAAAGGTCAACTTTGTACTACAAGCTGCTCAGGAAAATTTCAAGGTGTCTAGCTGAAATGATGCAGCCTCACAGACTATTTTACCCAGCTTTTAGAAAAGCTCCATACTTTCCCATCATGCAGAGACTGGGCAATAAAGGATACAGCTATCTCCCCCAGAATTGATAATTAACCCAAATTTCCCTGTTCAGGATCCCCTAAAGATGCAGTAAATTAATTTAAAAACATGATGCTCAGATTCTCAAGAGGTGGCATGGGTGGTTTTTGGTCATTCAGTGGGTTATGGACATTTGTCATTGTTTAGCGTGGTTGGTTATGAACTATTACTGTTAATGGTCAGGAAAAATTTAACCAAAGGAGATTAGATTCAAGCTCTTGTTTTGAAAAGAAAAATTGAGAATATAAATAGGATAAAAGGGTAGATTATTGAATATACTATTGAAAAGCAACTACTTGTTTTAAATATTTTACAGTGATATGGATCTTTGTATATTTATATGTATATAGGCATATATACATATATATACAAAATTGAGATTAATTTTATTAGAACATACTGTATATACATTTCTAATCTTATTCAAGGTATTGTACCTAAACAGCTTTTCATTATTAAGAACAATTGGAACTCACCCAACAGCACCCTCTTAGTAAATAACAACCAAACACACAAGAAAGAGAGGTGTGTCTATAGTCTCCTGGTTTGGGAGAATTGTCTGTATTCTGTAAATTATATTTTAAATAAACATTGATTGGTTGATAGCCAGGCAGGAAGTATAGGTTGGAAAATCAGACAGGAAGTAGAGGTGGGGCAATGAGAACAGGAGTATTCTGGAAAGAACAAAGCTCTTTCTGCAGTCCTGCCCAGAACACCAAAGAAGCAGGATGTGACCTGCCCTGCTGAAAAATATATTGAGCCATGTGGCTAACATAGATAAGAATAATGGGTTAATATAAACTACAAGGGCTAATAAGAAGCCTGAGCTAATGGGCCAATCAGTTTACAACTTATGGAGACCTTTGTGTGATTCTCTTTGGGGCTAAATGGCTGTGGAAACTGGGCAGGACAGAAACCCCAACAAGCCAGCCCCCATGTTACAGTCTCCTCTTCTGCCACTCTGTTCCCTCTTGTCTTTTTTTCTGTTGTTGTTGTTTTACTGTTTTGGTTTGGTTTTACTATTTCTTCTCATTGATGACATCTGTAATTTGGTTAATAAAAATGTAATTGGCATTTGATTTCATCAAGTGAAGCACATCAGTAAAAATGTTTACTCTTTCATAATAATATTTTTATTCTTTGAAATTAAAATATAATTGCTTTCTTGATCCCTTCCCTTTCTGATTCCCAACCTTTCCTATGCAGAGATGCTAACATAAATGTAAAAATCTAATGGGACCTCAACTGCACACAGAGAATGACAGGCAGCTAACAGTTTGTTCTTAATGGAATACTAACAATTAAAGTAACAACAATCAAAAATGGATACCAAAATAACTATTTTTCCATAGAAGTCATAAAACAATTAGAGACTAAATGTTATATTACTGTTATTTTAAGCATCAAATTATCATTTACAATTCAGAAGAGAAGACAGGCTGGTAAAAGTCAAACTAAAAAGTGACACATCTCCAACAAGGAGAATGTTTCCTTGAGGGCAGTGTCTGAGGAGCTGAATCTTTCCCTTAATGTTTGATTTCCGCTGATTTTCTATAGGCTGCTCATATCTGTTAGCGGTTCACGAAGGTGGTTGTCTCAGTATCAGTAATATAAGACTGTGGGAGCAACTACTGGTTTTTGCTCAGAATCAGCTACAAACAAGCATTGCTATAAAAAAAGACTTGAAAAACTGTGAGTTAAGAAGGTAAGAAAGAGCTGCTTCTTCTCTCTTCTGAAGGATAAATAATACTTAAAAAAATCTTAGAGCCTGAACTAGTGCAGAAATAAAATGATCACAAACAGGATAGAACAAGTTCTGAGATTGATAAGCAACATCCACAGAACAAAAACTGTGGTAGCAAGTGTTTTCATCTTTTGTAAAACACACGATTTGCTTTCATGCATTCTTATCAACAACAGAACATTGTCATCCCTCTCTATGTGATCCTTCCTACTGCATATATCAGCAAATCCTGAAACCGCTGGACAGTATCTTCAGCCAATGTCTTTCCTAACAGATGATCCTTGCTGCAGGCATTATCTCAATCAAACTGACATCTCCACAGTTCAAAGCCATTGCTGTCCTCAGGAAGAATGCAGTAATGGATGTCACTCTCCTACACCATCACATGTCAACCTGCACCGTAGAAGTTGCCAGTGAAGCATTTGTAGGAGTCTACAATTTCTATTAGCAAAAAAAGAGAAACTTTCCAAAAGTGGCTAAGTCACATTTCTTTTTTCTATCAAACTCTTGTAAGATTCCAGGATGAATTTACTAGGATATAATGTATTAAGTAATGTATCAAGAAATAACTTGTCAGTTTTAAAATTCAGATAGATAGGAAATCACCCCAGATACCAATACTGCTCTATCTTCATCTTTCCTGACAGTGGAAGTCATTTTATTATTTACTAAGAAACTAATAGCAGAAACCTGATGTACTTGCCTTTGCTAAAATTTTCACTCTTAAACAGTCTGCTACACACAAATCCATTCATCTTTCCAAATGTTTTTTTCTGAGTCCACTAATTTGTACCATCTACTAGTGCTTGGAACACATACTTTTAAAAATTTGATTCTTATCAACAACAAACACATTGGCATGGCAATCTTCATGACTCGGTGGAATCTGAATCCTACCTCCCAGGGCATTACCCACAATGGAGCAAAGATATCATTTTAGAATATTAAATATTTCAGGTATTCAAGTGAGCAAAGATAAAATCATATACTGAAGAGTCTATTATACTTTTTGTAACATGAACTACAGATAGAGAGAAGGAAAATATTGTGAAAGAGAAAACAAATGAATCTCTGAGACAGGAAATTGAAATCACAAAAAACAATATACAAAAACATTACATAAGCTACTAGTTTATGGTTCATGGTTTAATATATGTCAGCTCTCTCCAATTTTCCCAGAGAAATCTATCTTAAGTTGATGTTAATTACTCCCATGTATGTTTTTATTGATGTCTCCTTATTTGCATATATGGTATCATCACATAAAAAAAAGTCTGCTTCTTTCAGACTTTACACAAACAGAACCCTAGGAACATCACAAGTGCTTCCTGTTCATTCATTTGAATCATGTATAAAATTCTGTGAAATCTTCACATTTACCTGTCCTCTCATTAATTAAGCAGATCCCCTTCACTACCACATATGAAGTATACATGTGCACATCCTGCTTCATGCTGTAAGAACGCTTTCTTTAGGATGTGACCACAGTGCTGTAGCTATGGTAATAGTTGCTGCTCAACTTTCAAAATGTCTGTAAACATTCCTGCCAAGGTGAAGTACTACTCAGAAACTATCCATTTTAGTTTTACTACTTGAAACTTGATGGGAGTGGAGCAGAATTTCAGCTCTCTGCATTCTCAAAGCAATTGCTGAGACAGAGAACACTTGCTTCCATGGACCTTGTTTCACTCCATCACCTCTCCCTCACTTCTTCTCTTCATCTGTCAGAATTTTAGCTTTTTCCAACTTCATTTGTCAGAACACTTTATCAGTCAGAAGTCTCAATTATTTACCAGATAATTTCAAATGTTTTTGACAGTCTTTCTCATTCTGTAGCTTGTAGTTTAATTTTGTTTACAGTGTCTTTTGGCGATCAGAAACTTTTAATAATAACAAAATTTGTCATATTTTCCTAAATATTTATGCTGTTTTATAACAATAAATCATTAATCAGCCAAATATTATGAAACTATTTGTCATAATTCCTACTTAAAATGTCAAATGTGTGCATTTAAAATGTTTTATTAGTAAAAGAATAATCCAATTGATTTTACATTTTTTTTCTTTTTTTTTCCAGTTTATTTATTTTTTATTAAAAATTGCCATCTCCTCCCCTGCTCCTCCCCCTTCCCTCCCCTCTCCTCCACCCATATCCCCACTCCCTCCCTCTCCAGGCCAAAGAGCCATAAGGGTTCTCGACACTATGTTGAGTCCAAGGTACTCCCAACTCCCTCCAGGTCCAGGAAGGTGAGCAACCAAACTGACAAGGCTCACACAGAGCCCGTCCATGTCGTAGAGACCAAGCCCATCGCCATTGTCCTTGGCTCCTCGGTCAGCCTCCACCATCAGCCACTTTCAGAAAGTCCGATTTGGTCGCATGTTCCATCAGTCCCATTCCAAGTGGACTTGGTGGTCTCCCATTAGTTCTGTCCTGCCGTCTCAGTGGGTGAACGCATCCCTCATGGTTCTGACTTTCTTTCTCATGATCTCTCTCCTTCTGCTCCTCATCAGAACTTTGGGAGCTCAGTCTGGTGTTCCAATGTAAGGCTCTGTCTCTAACTACATCCATCGCCAGGTGAAGGTTAAGGCTCACAGTGAGCCCGTCCATGCTGTAGAGTTCACATTCATTGCCGTTGTCCTTGGTTTCTCAGTCCTCCTCCACCGTCAGCCACATTCAGAGAGTCCGGTTTGGTCCCCTGTTCCATCAGTTCCATTCCAACTGGACTTGGTGGTCTCCCGTTAGATCTGTCCCACCGTCTCAATGGGTAAACGCACTCCTCACGGTCCTGACTTCCTTGCTCATGATCTCCCTCCTTTTGCTCCTCATCGGGACCTTGGGAGCTCAGTCCGGTGCTCCTATGTGGGGCTCTGTCATTTTCTCCATCCAATGCCAGGTGAAGGTTCTATGGTGATATGCAAGATATTCATGAGTATGGCAAGAGTATCTGGACATTTCTGGCACCCTCTCCTCAGCTGCCCAAGGACCTAGCTGGGGGCGTCTTCCTGGACACCTGGGAACCCCTCTAGAGTCAAGCCTCTGCCAACCCTAGAATGGCTCCCTTAATTAAGATATATAATTCCATGTTCCCATATCCACCCTTCCTATATCCCAACCATCCTATTCCCCCAAGCTCTTCCCATACTCCACTTCACACTTTTCTCACCCCATCTCCCCTCCCCCAATCCCACCCCACCCCTATGTTCCCATTTTTTGTCCGGCAATCTTGTCTACTTCCAGTATTCAGGAGGATAACTATATGTTTTTCTTTGGGTTTACCTTCTTATATAGCATCTCTAGGATTTTTACGAATTATAGGCTCGATGTCCTTTATTTATGGCTAGAACCCAATTATGAGTGAGTACATCCCATATTCATCTTTTTGGGCCTGGGTTACCTCACTCAGGATGGTGTTTTCTATTTCCCTCCATTTGCATGCAAAATTCAAGATGTCATTGTTTTTTACTGCCGAGTAGTACTCTAATATGTATATATTCCACACTTTCTTCAACCATTCTTCCACTGAAGGGCATCTAGGTTGTTTCCAGGTTCTGGCTATTACAAATAATGCTGCTATAAACATAGTTGAACAGATGCTTTTGTAATATGATTGGGCATCTCTTGGGTAAATTCCCAAGAGTGGGATTGCTGGGTCCTGGGGTAGGTGGATCCCAAATTTCCTGAGAAACCTCCACACTGCTTTCCAAAGCGGTTGCACAAGTTTGCATTCCCACCAGCAATGGATGAGTGTACCCCTTACTCCACATCCTCTCCAGCAAAGGCTATCATTGGTGTTTTTGATTTTAGCCATTCTGACAGGTGTAAGATGGTATCTTAACGTTGTTTTGATTTGCTTTTCCCTGATTGCTAAGGAGGTTGAGCATGCCCTTAAGTGTCTTTTGGCCATTCGAACTTCTTCTGTTGAGAATTCTCTGTTCAGTTCAGTGCCCCATTTTTTAATTGGGTTCATTAGCATTTTAAAGTCTAGTCTCTTGAGTTCCTTATATATTTTAGAGATCAGACCTTTGTCTGTTGTGGGGTTGGTGAAGATCTTTTCCCAGTCAGTAGGCTGCCTTTTTGTCTTAGTGACAGTGTCCTTTGCTTTACAGAAGCTGCTCAGCTTCAGGAGGTCCCATTTATTCAATGTTGCACTTAATGTCTGTGCTGCTGGGGCTATACGTAGGAAGCGGTCTCCTGTGCCCAAATGTTGTAGAGTACTTGCCACTTTCTCCTCTAACAGGTTCAGTGTGTTCAGATTGATATTGAGGTCTTTAATCCATTTGGACTTGAGTTTTGTGCATGGTGATAGATACGGATCTACTTTCATTCTTCTACAGGTTGACATCCAGTTATGCCAGCACCATTTGTTGAAGATGCTTTCTTTCTTCCATTGTGTGCTTTTAGCTCCTTTATCAATAATCAGGTGTTCATAGGTTTGTGGGTTAAGATCTGGGTCTTCTATTCGATTCCATTGGTCGACTTCTCTATTTTTATGCCAATACCAAGCTGTTTTCAATACTGTAGCTCTGTAATAGAGTTTGAAGTCAGGGATGGTAATGCCTCCAGAAGTTCCTTTATTGTATAAGATTGTTTTGGCTATCCTGGGTTTCTTGTTCTTCCATATAAAGTTGATTATTGTCCTCTCAAGATCTGTGAAGAATTTTGATGGGATCGTTAATGGGATTGCATTAAATCTATAGATTGCCTTTGGTAGTATTGCCATTTTTACTATGTTGATCCTCCCAATCCAAGAGCAAGGAGATCCTTCCATTTTCTGGTATCCTCTTCAATTTCTTTCTTCAAAGACTTAAAGTTCTTTTCAAATATATCTTTCACTTCCTTGGTTAGAGTTACCCCAAGATATTTTATGCTATTTGTGGCTATCGTGAAAGGTGAACCTTCTCTGATTTCTTTCTCTGCTTCCTTATCCTCTGTATAAAGGAGGGCGACTGATTTTTTGGAGTTGATCTTGTAACCTGCCATGATACTAAAGGAGTTTATCAGCTGTAGGAGTTCTTTGGTGGAGTTTTTCGGGTCGCTTATGTACACTATCATATCATCTGCAAATAATGAAAGTTTAACTTCTTCCTTTCCATTCGAATCCCCTTGATCCCCTTGTTTTGTCTTATTGCTATTGCTAGAACTTCAAGCACTATATTGAAGAGATAAGGAGAGAGTGGACAGCCTTGTCGTGTTCCTGAATTTAGGGGGATGGCCTTGAGTTTCTCTCCATTTAATTTGATGTTAGCTGCCGGCTTGCTGTAAATAGCCTTTATTATATTTAGGAATGACCCCTGTATCCCTAATCTCTCGAAGACCTTTATCATAAAGGGGTGCTGAATTTTGTCAAATGCTTTTTCTGCATCTAATGAGATGATCATATGGTTTTGATCCTTCAGTTTATTTATATGATGGATTACATTGATAGATTTTCATATGTTGAACCAACCCTGCATCTCTGGGATGAAGCCTACTTGATCATAGTGGATAATTTTTCTAATGTGTTCTTGGATTCCGTTTGTCAGTATTTTATTGAGAATTTTTGCATCGATGTTCATGAGTGAGATTGGCCTGTAATTCTCTTTCTTGGTTAAGTCTTTGTGTGGTTTAGGTATCAGGGTAATTGTAGCTTCATAAAAGGAATTTGGCAATGACTGTTCTGTTTCTATATTATGAAATTCCTTAAGGAGTATAGGTATTAGGTCTTCTTGGAAGTTCTGGTAGAATTATGCATTGAACCCATCAGGTCCTGGGCTCTTTTTGGTAGGGAGGTTTCTGATAACAGTTTCCAATTCGTCGTGACTAACAGGACTATTTAGAGCATTTACCTGGTCCTGGTTTAACTTTGGTACATGGTACTTATCTAAAAAAGTGTCCATTTCTTTTACATTTTCCAATTTTGTGGCATACAGGCTGTTGTAGTAAGATCTAATGATTCTTTGGATTTCCTCTGTGTCTGTGGTTATGTCCCCTTTTTCATTTCTGATCTTATTAATTTGTGTGTTCTCTCTCTGCCGTTTGATTAGTTTGGCTAGGGGTTTGTCAATCTTGTTGATTTTCTCCAAGAACCAGCTTCTTGTTTCATTGATTCTTTGGAGTGTTTTCTGTGTTTCTATTTTGTTGATTTCTGCCCTCAGTTTGATAATTTCCAGTCTTCTACTCCTCCTAGGTGAGTCTGCTTCTTTCTTTTCTAAAGCTTTCAGGTGTGCTGTTAAGTTTCCAATGTGTGCTTTCTCCGTTTTTTTTAAGTGGGCACTTAGTGCTATGAATTTTCCTCTTAGCACTGCTTTCATAGTGTCCCATAAATTTGAGTATGTTGTGTCTTTATTTTCATTAAATTCAAGAAAGACTTTAATTTCTTTCCTTATTTCTTCCTTGACCCAGGTGTGGGTCAGTAGTTGACTGTTCAGTTTCCATGAGTTTGTAGGCTTTCTGGGGGTAGCATTGTTGTTGAATTCTAACTTTAATCCATGGTGATCCGATAAGATGCAGGTGGTTACTAATATGTTTTTGTAACTGTGGAAGTTTGCTTTGTTACCGAGTATGTGGTCAATTTTAGAAAAGGTTCCATGAGCCGCAGAGAAGAAGGTATATTCTTTCCTGTTTGGGTGGAATGTTCTATAGATGTCTGTTAAGTCCATTTGGTTCATTACCTCTATTAAGTCTCTTAATTCTCTGTTAGGTTTCTGTCGAATTGACCTGTCCATTGGTGAAAGAGGAGTGTTGAACTCTCCCACTATCAGTGTGTTTGCTTTGATGGTTGTCTTGAGTTCTAGTAATGTTTCTTTTATATAAGTGGGTGCTTTTGTATTAGGGGCATAGATATTCAGGATTGAGACTTCATTCTGATAGATTTTTCCTGTAATGAGTATAAAGTGTCCCTTTCCATCTCTTCTGATTGATTTTAGTTTGAAGTCATCTTTGTTAGAAATTAGTATGGCCACACCCGCTTGTTTCTTAGGTCCATTTGCTTGATAAACCTTTTCCCAACCCTTTACTCTGAGTAGATGTCTGTCTTTGTGGTTGAGGTGTGTTTCTTGTAAACAGCAGAATGTTGGGTCCTGTTTTCGTATCCAATCTCTTAGCCTGTGCCTTTTTATAGGTGAATTGAGTCCATTGATATTAAGTGATATTAATGACCAGTGGATGTTAACTCCTGTTGTCATTTTTTATTTGGTAGTAGAGATTGTGTGTTTCCATTCTTTGTGATGTGCTGGTGAAGGGTCACTAGATGTCTGAGTTATTTTGGGCAATGCTGAACTCCTTTGTTTGTGAATTTCCTTCTATTACTTTCTGTAAGGCTGGATTTGTGGCTATGTATTGTTTAAATTTATTTTTATCCTGGAATATTTTGTTTTCTCCATTTATAGTGAATGAAAGCTTGGCTGGGTATAGTAATCTGGGCTTGCATCCATGGTCTCTTAGTTTCTGCAAAACATCTATCCAGGACCTTCTGGCTTTCATGGTTTCGATAGAGAAGTCAGATGTTAGTCTGATAGGTTTACCTTTATATGTTACTTGACCTTTTTCCTTTGCAGCTCTTAATATTCTTTCTTTATTCTGTATGTTTTGTGTTTTGATTATAATATGGCGAGGGGATTTTTTTTTTTTGATCCAGTCTATTTGGTGTTCTGTAAGCTTCTTGAACCTTAATAGGAATATCTTTTTTTAGGTTTGGGAAGTTTTCTTCTATAATTTTATTAAATATATTTTCTGAACCATTGAGCTGTATTTCTTCTCCTTCTTCTACGCCTATTATTCTTAGGTTTGGTCTTTTTATTGTGTCCCAGATTTCCTGAATGTTTTGTGATGAGGATTTGTTGGATTTGCTGTTTTCTTTGATCAGTGCATTTATTTTCTCTATGGTATCTTCAGAATCTGAGATTCTTTCTTCTATCTCTTGTATTCTGTTGGTTATGATTGTTTCTGTAGTCTCTGTTCGTTTACATAGATTTTCCAAATCCAGCTGGCCCTCGGGTTGTGTTTTCTTCCTTGCCTCCATTTCAGTTTTCAAGTCTTGCACTGTTTCCATTATCTGTTTGATTGTTTTTTCTTGGTTTCCTAGGATATCGTTTACGGATTTACTCAATTCTTCAAACTTTTTGTTATTCTTCTCGTCCATTTCCTTAAGGGAGTTTTTCACCTCCTGTTTAAGGGACTCTATTACTTTCATAAAGTCAATATATTCTACTTCTTCTTGATTAGTGTGTTCAAGTCCTCCTGTTATAAGTTCGCTGGGTTCTGGTGCTTTCATGTTGTTTTTCAAATAGTTGGAGGAATTCTTGCATTGGCACCTGCCCATTTGTTCCTCTGAATAATCCCCTTTGGGTCTTCTTTTAGAAGTTCAATTCACCCCAATGAATTAAATTCACTCACCCCAATGAATGATGGATCCTCTGGCAGACTGTCAGGTCCCCTTGCAGGCCAAGCAGCTCTCTGACAAATGCCTACCTTGCCGCAGGCAGGCTAATGTAGGAGGGGATCTCCCACCGGCCTGGGTGCACTCAATTCCAGGTCCCCAGTGCCCAAACAGGCTGAGCTGTGGGATTTTGTTGCCCCAAAGACGGGAGGTTGAGGTGGGGTGAGGGGGGGAGGATTCTGAGTGCAAGCTGGGAAGGGACCTGTTTTTACATTTTATGCATTAAGCAAATTTTAGCTGGTAATTAGCTAATAATAAAGATACTTCTAGAATATGTTTCAAAACATGTATCTGGATCACAGAAACGATATAAATAAATAAACTGCAAAAATGGAAATACTTCTAAGAAGAAGTTAAATAAAATGCAACGAAGTTTTTTTAATTGTCTGCTTCCTAAACCATTTCTAGTTGTCTACTTGCCTAACTTCATACAACAGTTACACCGTTAGATCATAATTAATATATTGTTAAATAAGCTTTGTAAAGCTGCTCTCCCTATTCAACCATGTCAGAACTGCTCTTAGCTCTGTGTCAGTTCACATAAGCTTCACAAGAAAGAACTAAGGGCATATACATCCATTTTGGTTTGACTAGACTGCTTTGAATGTACAGATTAATTTTAAGTAAATTGGTATTTCTTTACAATAATGAATACCTTATTTCTAAACTTAGAGTTGCTCCTTTTTCATTCAACTTTTCTGTGCTTCAGAAGCATTTTACAACTATTACCTTGATTTCCTAAGCACTTTTCCCTTTTGTATAAAGGTGTGTGTGTGTGTGTGTGTGTGTGTGTGTGTGTGTGTGTATGTGTGTATTAATCTGATATGTAGTGGTTATGTAACCTCTTCCAATTGACCGAGAATCCAGAAAACTTGCAGAAGTCCTTTTATATTAATTTAGCTAAATAGGTTTTTCAGCTTGCGGTGAAAATGATCATATTGTTGGAAAGTTATTTTTTTTTCATTTAAAAATTTTATTTCTCTACCTTGCTGGCTAAGTATAATCTGTAGTTATAAAATTAATATACTTTTAAATGGGATATTCTAGTCTTTAATATAATAGAGTTTTTGTATCAGAAATAAGATCCTTGTAATAGAATTTTAACAAACCTCCTTCCCAGCTAATTTGCTTCGGTAATTAAACTCCATTCCGCTAAAAGTTGGGAACTGATGTTTAAAAAAAAAGATATTTCACTACTTCATCAGCAAATATTTGGAGGTTTGTAATTCCAGGTTTAGCTAGAAACTTATTAATATTGGCATGCTGGATCAAGGGGTGCTGATCCTTCATTTGTGATATAATTCCAGCCCTCACATTGACATAGAGTCAGTCATATGGCAGAAATGAGAGGCAAATTAGCTATCACATATCTCTTCTCACTAGAAAAGACATTCACAGAAGCTTTTCCTTGAATGACAAGACCTGAGTTGCTAGACTCCTTCACACAAGAAAGGCTAAGGAAGTGAATAGCTTGCATTAACACTAGGCAGTGATAAGCGGGTGATGAAAGAGGCGTTTAGGAGTCGCTGTTGCTTAGATATTGAAAGTAATACATAATAAAGTCTCATTTGCTACTCAATATACTGAGAGCATACATTTTAAATCTATGAAACAGTGACAAATTGCAGATATGTTTGCCACATCTGCTGGTGCTTTTAAGATTATTTGATCTGTTAATCATGTTACTTTAACAGCTTTCCTTATCTTGAATTGATCTTGCTTTCCTGGGACCAACTATACATGGTCACAGTGTATCTACTTTTAGAAACAGCTGCATTAAATGCGCTAGTGTTGAGAGGAATGCTTTTGAATCTATAAGTGCCATCCATCTGTAATTTTCTTTCTCCTTTATTACCTAATTTTAGTCTCAATATTATGATAAACTCATTAGAATGATTTTTATCATTTCCCTTCTTCTATTCTCCAGGGAATAATTCACATAGAGATTGCTTATTTGGTAGACTAATTTGGCATTCTATGGCTTCCTGTGTTTTGAAATAGAGATGGCACGATAGCTAAGGGGCCTCACAGCAGTCCTTGGCTCCAGACACTGAACATGGCCTTAGAACCGCATCTGTTCACCACACTCAGTTCACATCACCCCCCAGGAGTCAGTCCCCTGCCATCACTTACTGTGTCCTGCTTCCTACATATCAGCGAGATCGTGGCTAAAGCTTTGGCTACTTACATTTTACTTCTATTTGGCTCTTTTGACACATTTGGTTTTGTTTTTGACTACAACTGTTTTTTATATTTTATGCATCATTTGTGTGCACTTGGAAATGAAGACGTGTATTTAAACTTAAACGCATATGCGTTGTTATTTATAATTCCAAGAGAATTCTTTGAAACTTGAGTCTAGCATGGGTTGCAGACTCAGCTCTCATCCTCATCAGCTTCTCTCCCTTTCCCTCTAATTATCAATATTTCCTTCAAATTAGACTGCATATGATTCTTATATTGAAATTCCATTTGCCTCTGGATTTTTGTATATTCTCTTGCAAATTCTGGAATTCTTCTCATCATCTATATTCTCAAGATTATCACTGTCCTCTCTGCTTACTATTCCCCAACCTCAGAGATGCCGGCCATTGGTCCATGTCATTACTTGGTGTCCCCAGTCACTGGAGTTCTGTATTACATGCTCTTGCCGTATCTCGTGGTTTTTGTCTTCATAATATGTCAAATGCATAATGAAATAACTACTTGATTAATTTTTATTAATATATACCTTTATAAATTAGCCATAACCCTGGCAAAGACAAGAACATCATTTATCTCTCTCATTATATTTCCACCACCTATCATACTGAGAATGTAATCAGACATCATTAAATTACAAAATGATTTGTCCTTATTTTTATTCATAAGTTTCATAATAAAATACTGATCCAATTTTTAAAGAATAAATCCATTTACCCGGGTATGGCAACAATAAATTTAGAATTTTAAAAAAATTTATATATCATATAAATGATAATGATAATTAATAAAATATGAAAGGCCACATTCAGGCAAATAAGCAAAAATTATTTTAAGGATTCAGTCTTACATAGGCACTGAAAATATCATGGCAATTCTAAACCACCATCTGGAACTCTGATTATACAACATGGACCTGAGGAAACACACACCACTCAGTAATAATAATGGGCAAAACATTACGGTTGATAATAATTAAGAGGTTATTAATTGACATTAGCATATCAATTAATTATTAATATAGAAATTAATAGGTTCAGTGTTAGATTTATAAAATCATTCCCAACACCCTAAGTGTTAGTTTTTCTTATGTTGTGACAAAATATGACCAAGATAGCTTAAAAAGAAATTTTTCCCTATTTTTATTCATTTTTTTATCCAAGATATACAGTATCTTTCCCCTCTGTCCTCTCCTTCAGGCCCCTCAACCCAACCCTTTCACTGTCCCCACATCCTAATCCACTCCTCCTCCTACATTTCTGTTCAGGAAAGGGCAGGTCTCCCATTGATATCAACAAAACATGGCATATCATGTTGTCTTTAGACTAAGTACCTTCCCATGTATTAAGGCTGGGCAAGGCAACTTCGTATGAGTAGTAGTAGGATACAAAAAGCCAGGAAAAGAGTTAGATACAGTCTCTGTTCCCAGTATTAGGCGTCCCACAAGAAGACAAAAATTACACAACTGTCTCATGTATTCAGAGGGTATAGGTCAGTAACATGAAGGCTCTCTGGCTGTGGGTTCAGTGTCTGTTTTCCCTGGTGAGGCCAGATTAGTTGATTCTGTGGCTTTTTTTGTGGTGTCTTTGACCTCTCTGGCTGCTACAATCTTTTCTCCTCCTCTTCTATAGGACTTTATGAACTCTCCCTAATGTCTGGCTGTGCATCTGCATCTGTTTCAGTCAGGTGCCTGATAAAGCCTTTCTGATAACAATTAGGCTAGGCTGCAATCTATGAATATATCAGAATATCCATAGGCATCATTACATTGCCATTGTTTTCCTTCAGTCATGTTTTAGTCTATCCTAAGTGTCTGGGTCATCCAGCCTGTGAGTCCTGATGCTACAGGCAATGTCATAAATAAACTTACTCTCCTGGCATGGACTTTAGGTTAGACAAGTCATTGGTTGGCCACTATCTCAATCTCTAGGTCCTTCTTACTCCAGCATACCCCATAAGCAGGCAGGTAGGTTGAAGGTTATGTGGCTGGGTTGGTGTCCCACTCCCTCTATTTGAAGGCTCACAAGAGATGGCCAGTTCAAACTACACATCTGCTATCAATAGGAGTCTTAACTGGGGTCATCCCTGTAGATTCCTGGGAGATTCCCTTGCACCAGTTTTAACCTGACACTAATTTGCCTCCCCCACTTCCAGTATTCATTTTCAACACTCTTTTCCCCAATGTCTCCCCCAACATGATTGCTCATGTTCTTATTCTCAACTGCCCACAGTCCACTCATGAAATCTCTTCTGTTTGTCCTTTCTAGAGAAATCCACGTATCTCCCTTTGAACCCTCCTTGTTTCCTAGTCTCTCTGTGTCTGTGTCTGTGCATTGTGGCACAAGTATCCTTCACTTTATAGTTAATATCCATTTGTGAGTATATAGCATATTTGTCTTTCTGGGTCTGGGTTACCTCACTCAAGATTATTTTTTCTAGTTCCATTCATTTGCCTGGAAATGTCCTGATGTCATTTTTAACAGCTGAGTAATATTTCATTGTGTAAATAGACCACATTTTCTTTATCCATTCCTCCGTTGAGGGGCATCTAGGTTGCTGTCAAGTACTGACCTTTACAAATTGAGCTGCAATGAAATAGTTGAACAAGTGTTTTTGTGGTACAGTTTAGCATCTTTTGTGTATATGTCAAAGAGTGGTATAGCTTGGTCTTGTGGTCAGCTGATTCCCAGACTTCTAAGAAATCACCATATTGATTTCCAAAAATGACTATAAAGGTTTTTCACTCCCATAAGCAATAGAGAAGTATTTCTCTTGCCCCACATACTTCCCAACATGAGCTATCACTTGTGTTTTGATTTAGCCATTCTGACAGGTGTAAGATGAAGTATTGGAGTCATTTTGATCTACATTTCAATAATAAATAAGAAGGATGAACATTTCTTTAAGTGTTTCTCTGTTGAGAATTCTCTATTTAGATATGCATTCTATTTTTAATTGGATTATTTGGTTAGCTGATGTCTAGTTTCTTGAGTTATTGATATATTTTGGAATTCAGCACTCTACCAATGTGGGATTGGTGATCTTTTATCATTCTGTATGGTACTGCTTTGTCCTATTGATAGTGTCCTTTGACTTACAGAAACTTTCTGGTTTCATGGGGTCCCTTTTGTTAATTATTGGTCTTAATGTCTGAGTCATTGGTTTTCTATTCAACAAGTTATCTCCTGTGCCAATTTGTTCAATCCTATTTCCAACTTTGTCTTCTATCAGGTTCCGTGTATCTGGATTTATGTTGAGGTCTCTTATCAACTTGGACTTAAGTTTTATGACAAGTGATTGAGGCACAAATAATAAAATCAAGGAGACAGATATTTGGATTCAGGCTGAAGATTAGGAAAGCAAAGCAGTCAAGCCACTACAGAGTTCTTACCTCTATCCTCTGTGTGACTGCAGACTGAAGTGCTCTCCACCAAACATCCGACTATAGACTGAGACTCTGATATTTTGTCTTTTTTTCTCATATTCCTCTCCAGTGTAGAGATTAAGGGTGTGCATCACGACCACCTGGTCTTTATGGCTAACAAGTGTGACTTCTGGATTTAAAGCTCTGTGCCTCCACTGTTTGATCTTTATGACTGACTAGTGTGGCTAACTTTGCTCTCTGATTTTCAAGCATGCTTTATTCATTAGATCAAAAACAAAATACTACATTTCCACTTTTTTGTCTACTCTTTCAAAAAGGTAATAACTTCTCCAGCAAAGGTTATCATTGGTGTTTTTTATTTTAGCCAATCTGACAGGTGTAAGAAGGTATCTCAAAGCTGTTTTGATTTGCATTTCCCTGATAGCTAAGGAGGTTGAGCATGACCTTAAGTGTCTTTTGGCCATTTGAACTTCTTCTGTTGAAAATTCTCTGTTCAGTTCAGTGCCCCATTTTTTAATTGGGTTAATTAGCATTTTAAAGTCTAGTCTCTTGAGTTCCTTATATATTTTAGAGATCAGACCTTTGTCTGTTGCGGGTTTGGTGAAGATCTTTTCCCAGTTAATAGGCTGCCTTTGTGTCTTAGTGACAGTGTCCTTTGCTTTACAGAAGCTGCTCAGCTTCAGGAAGACCCATTTATTTAATGTTGCCCTTAATGTCTGTGCAGCTGGGGTTATACATAGGAAACGGTCTCCTGTGCCCATTTGTTGTAGAGTACTTCCTGTTGTGGGGTAAGGGGTACACTCATCCATTGCTGGAGGGAATGCACACTTGTGCAACCACTTTGGAAAGCAGCGTGGCGATTTCTCAGGAAATTTGGGATCAACCATCCCCAGGACCCAGTAATTCCACTCTTGGGAATTTACCCAAGAGATGCCCAATCATACTACAAAAGCATCTGCTCACCTATGTTCATAGCAGCATTATTTGTAATAGCCAGATCCTGGAAACAACATAGATGCCCTTCAGTGGAAAAATGGACGAAGAAACTGTGGAATATATACATATTAGAATACTACTCAGTGGTAAAAAAAACAATGACATCTTGAATTTTGCATGCAAATGGATGGAAATAGAAAACACTATTCTGAGTGAGGTAACCCAGACCCAAAAAGATGAACATGGGATGTACTCACTCATAATCGGTTTCTAGCCATAATTAAAGGACATTGAGCCTATAATTTGGGATCCTTGAGAAGATAACAAGAAGGTGAACTCAAAGAAAAACATATAGCAATCCTCCTGGATATTGGAAGTAGACACGATCGCTGGGCAAAAATTGGGAACTTGAGGGTGGGGCAAGACAGGGCCAAAGGAAGATGGGGAGAGAAAAGCGTGAAGGGGAGAATGAGGGGAGCTCGGAGGAATGGGATGCTTGGGATACAGAAAGGGTGGATATGGGAGCAGGGAAGCATATATCTTAATTAAGGGAGCCATCTGAGGGTTGTCAAGAGACTTGACTCTAGAGGGGTTCTGGGGTTTCCAGGGAGACGCCCCCAGCTAGTTCCTTGGGCAGCTGAGGAGAGGGAGCCTGAAAAGGCCAGTTCCTATAGCCATACTGATGAATTTCTTGCATATCACCATAGAACCTCCACCTGGTGATAGATGAAGAAAATGACTGAGCCCCACATTGGAGCACCGGTCTGAGCTCCCAAGGTCCTGATGAGGAGCAGAAGGAGAGAGAACATGAGAAAGAAAGTCAGGAACGTGAGGGGTGTGTTCACCCATGGAGACGGTGGGACAGAACTAACGGGAGATCACCAACTCCAGTTGGAATGAGACTAATGGAACATGAGACCAAACCGGACTCTCTGAATGTGGCCGATGGTGGAGGCTGACATAGAAGCCAATGACAATGGCTCTGGGCTTTGATTCTTCTGCATGGACGGGCTCTGTGGGAGCCTTCTCAGCTTGGTTGATCACCTTCCTGGACCTGGGGGGAGTTGGGAGGACCTTGGTCTTAACATAGAGTAGGTAACCCTGATGGCTCCTTGGCCTGGAGAGGGAGGGAGGGGGGTATGGGTGGAGGGGAGGGCAGGGAGGGGGAGAAGGAGGGGAGGAGATGGAAATTTTTAAATATAAAAAAATAAACCATATGAAAAAGGTAATAACTATTATAAGAAAATTAGATATAGTAAATGTAACCACTATAAACAATATAGATAGGCAATAAGTACATCAACAATGTCTAGTCCATTTGCATTTGACAAATTCAGAGAAAATACTCTATTATTTATCCTATCTTTGTAAATCCAAAGTCTTGTATGTAATTTACTTTCTGTTATAATTCCTATTACCATCCAAAACTATCTTTGGATATCTCTCAACTTTATATACCATACAATTCTTTAGTGAATTTCTTTGCTGAACCTTGTAAACAAGGAAAACTATAACTATTTAATTGTCAAGTCACCCAGAGACCTGAGAAGAAAATATTATTAACTGAATAAGCAAGAAGCGTAAGCAATCAACTTCCAAAAAAGTGAAAAATAACAGAAACAACTGGACGCCTGGACAATCACCCAAAGTTCTTCTGCAAAATTGGGGCATCCATCTTCAGTCTAAAGATTAAAATATTTGACAGACTTTTCTATGACGCAGGATTTTCGAAGGACATGTCTTGATAAGGTTTGGTAGTCACTCTCTTTTGTGACCTTCTTGTTCAATTAGGATGGCATACTCTCAGCAGTTGAGGCAAATGCATTTTGTTGCCTGGTGGCTTACGTTTGCCACAAAAAAAAAAAACCTCCTTAGGCAGTTTCTTCAGCACCTATTATCTTCTCTGAAGTAGATTGGTGCTGCCAGGAGCAGACATGTCTCATTGTCATAAAAAGAGAAAGAACCTATGTTATTAAAATAACTTAAAATTCCATATTCTGTAGATTTATGAAGTTTTTTTTTTTTTTTTTTTGGTTTTTCGAGACAGGGTTTCCCTGTAGTTTCTAGAGCCTGTCCTGGAACTAGCTCTTGTAGACCAAGCTGGCCTCGAACTCAGAGATCCGCCTGCCTCTGCCTCCCGAGTGCTGGGAAATCTATGAAGTTTTTAAAGATTATCACTTCCTAGAATTTTCATAAATCTAATACTGATACAGAAGTTCAATTAGCTCTTATAGAGCCTCTATTATTTTGCCACCTATAAGGATACTTCATGTATAAGACTGGTAGTTTGAAAACTTTAGACTGTTTTTTTCTCTAACCTTATAATACAGTGCTGAAATTGGTTCTCCATTAAATTTCTCTGTCTGGATCTCAATATCTCTATGGCCTGCTTTATTTAGTTTGTTTAAGTCTTGTTTCATGGCAGTGAAATGAAACAACTTTTAAAGAGATAAGCCAATAATTATCAAAATGTCAGTGAGGATTATGAAAATGACAAATGGCAGTATATCAATCCCAGTCAAGTTGATTATCACTTCATTTATGTGTCCCATTTTCAAATCATATATTACATAATCATACAGAGACCTAACTTTAATAATCGTAATTGTGTTTCCCATTTTTAATGTGGAAAATAAACTCTCCCTTTTAGCTAATTCTCCTTTTAAAATTCTCAATCTTCTCACCAAATCTGTCATCAAAGATGATGAAGTTGTGAAGCTTATTACTGTTGCTTAGAACAGTAAAGGCCTGACTAGATTTAAAGATAGCTACCTAGCTTGGTAGCAGACTGAGAAGGGGGTTCGGGGAAAGGCCACCATGAGAGAAGAAAGGAAAACCTAGCATTTAGGGCAGTGACTCCATCTGCATGTAACACCATGTAGGTGACAGCAAAGCCACAGGCAAACAACATTTTTTATAAATTTGTACCCCAAAAGTTGGGCATCAGATGTATCACAAATAATAAAAATCCAAAAACAGATATTGGGATTCAAGTTGAAAATTAGAAAAGCAAAGCAGCCAAGCCATCAGAAATTTCTTACCTCTATCCTCAGCATTACTGAAGACTGCAGTCCTCTCCAGAAAACCTCAGACTACAGACTGAGACCCTGATCTCCTGCCTCCTCCAATCTTACATTTCTCTCCAGAGCTGGGATTAAAGTTATGGTTAACTAGGCTACTGGAATTAAAGTTGTTTGCCACCACTGCCTACGCTGTATGGCTGACTAGTGTGGCGAGCATCACACACTTATCTTCAGGCAAGCTTTGTTAAATCACAAACAAAATATCACCATAAGTGATAGATATAGACCTATTTTGCATTCTTCTGCTGGATGCTGCCATCCAGTTATGCCAGTACCATTTGTTGAAGATGCTTTCGTTTTTCCACTTTTTCAAAAATCATGAATCCTTAGGTTTGTGCATTTATTTCTGAGTTTTGGATTCAGTTCCATTTGTACACTTATCTGTTTTTATGGCAATACATAAAGTTTTTATTACTTGGTTCTGTAATAAAGCATGAAAGCAGGGATGGTGATACTTAACAAGGTCTTTAGTGTACAGGATTGTTTTTAGCTATCTAGGGATCTTTTGTTTTTCCATAAGAAGTTGAGTAATGTGGTCGGAGACTGCTTGTTCATTTCCCAGCTACCCAAAATAATTACTCAGGAACTATATTGATTGCACCATTGTGTGGCCTATTAGCTAATACATATTTCTAACTCATTCTTACATCTTAAGTCAACCCACCAATACTAATCTGTGCATCACCATGAGTTCATAGCCTACTGGTAAGGATGCAGCTTCTGTCTCCGTCTACAGCTACATGGCACCTCACTGGCTCTGCCTATATATCTTTCTCTATATATCTTTTCCAGTCTGGCTATAGTCTGTTAAGTCATTGATTAAAAGCAGCTTCTTTATTAACTAATAGCATATCGCCTCCCCTTTTCTGTCTAAATAAAAAGGATGGATTTAACTTCAGTATAGCAAGATTACATGCAATAAAAGAGCTATCAAGAAAGAATTACAGTTATAATATTTATATCTACCTTATCATTTTTATAACTAAGGAAAACTATAATTATAACTATATATTTTTCAACTCCATCAAAGACCCCAGAAGGATATAATATTACCTAAATTAACAGGAAGTGCATTGTAAGCAACTTCCAAAACTCCAAAATTGACAGAGACATCTCGCTGCCTGGACGGTCACCCAAAGTTCTTCTTTAACATTAGAGGCACCCATCTTTAGCCTACTGACCCATAGTACCCAGCAGACTTTTCCATGAAGCAAGAAATTTCAAAGACAGTTTAACCTATATTGGCAGTTTGTCAGTAACTTTATTCATGGTCCTGCAGAATGTCTGGCACACTCTTTCATGAAGCAGGAATCCCAAAGGACTGTCTCACCTTCTTTAGGTAGCTTCAGTGGTCATTTTTCTTTGGGTCCTGCAAGTCAGGTCAAACAGTTCAGGCAAGAACAGGTTTTTTCTTTTTTTTTTTGCTTTATAAATAATACCAATCAAAATTTCCACCCTCCTCCCATTTCCCTCCCACTCCCCTACTTACCCTCCCTCCTCCCACTCCAGTCCTAAGAGAGGACAGGGTACCCTGCCCTGTGGGAAATCCAAGGCCCTCCCCCCTCCATCCAGGCCTACGAAGGTGAGCATCCAAACAGACTAGGATCCCAAAAAGCCAGTACATGCAGTAGAATCAAATCCCAGTGCCATTATCATTGGCTTCTCAGTCAGCCCCCATTGTCAGCCATATTCAGAGTCCAATTTGATCACATTCTTGTTCAGTACCAGTCCAGCTGGCCTTGGTAAGCTTCCCTTAGATCAGTCACATCATCTCAGTAGGTAGATGCACCCCTCGTGGTCCTGACTTCCTTGCTCATCTTCTCCCTCTTTCTGCTCTTCAACTGGACCTTGGGAGCTCAGTCCAGTGCTCCAATATGGGTCTCTGTCTCTATCTCCATCAATTACTGGATGAAGGTTCTTTGGTGATATTCAAGATATACATCATTGTGGCTATGAGACAAGGCCAGTTCAGGCAACCTCTCCTCTACTGCCCAAGGACCTAGCTGGGGACAACCCTTGGATACCTGGGAACCCCTCTAGAGCCAAGTCTCTTGCCAACCCTAAAATGGCTCCCTTAATTAAGATATCTACTTCCCTGCTCCCATATCAGCCTTTCCTCCATCTCTACCTTTCCACTCCACCAAGCTCTCCCCAATCTTCCCCTTCTCCCTTCTCTCTCCCCATCTCTCCTTCCCCCAACCCCAACCCCACCCCCATCCTATCAATTTTTGCCCCAGCGATCTTGTCTGCTTCTAATTTCCAGGAGGATCTATCTTTAAAGCCAAGGATATTGTCATTAAGAGAAAAAGGCAACCTACTGAATGGGAGAAGACCTTCATCAACCCCACATCAGACAAAGGCCTGACCTCCAAAATATATAAAGAACTCAAGAAACTAGACATTAAAATTCTGAATAACCCAATTTAAAAATGGGGTACTGAACTGAAAAGAGAACTCTTAACAGAAGTTCAAATGGCCAAAAGATACTTAAGGTCATGTTCAACTTCCTTAGAAATAAGGAAAATGCAAATCAAAACAACTTTGAGATTCTATCTTACACCTGTCAAAATGGCTAAAATAAAAAACACCAATGATAACCTATGCTGGAGAGGATGTGAAGTAAGGGGAACACTCCTCCATTGCTGGTGAGAATGCAAACTTGTGCAACCACTTTGGAAATCAGTATGATGGTTTCTCAGGAAACTGGGAGTCAACCTATCTAAGTATCCAGCAATTCTACTCTTGGGAATATATCCAAGAGATGCCCAATCATACTACAAAAGCATTTCTTCAAATATTTTCATAGCAGCACTATTTGTAATAGCCAGAACCTGGAAACAACCTAAGTGCCCCTCACTGGAAGAATGGATAAAGAAAGTTTGGCACATATATACATTAGAGTTTTACTCAGCAGTAAAAAACAATGACTTTTTGAATTTTGCATGCAAATGGATTGAAATAGAAAACACTATCCTGAGTGAGATAACCCAGACCCAAAAAGATGAAAATGGTATGTACTCACTCATTACTTGATTCTAGCCATAAACAAAGGACATTGAGCCTATATCTTGTGATTCTAGAGAAGCTAAATGATATGGTAAGCCC
Source organism: Arvicola amphibius (assembly GCF_903992535.2). Taxonomy (NCBI): domain Eukaryota; kingdom Metazoa; phylum Chordata; class Mammalia; order Rodentia; family Cricetidae; genus Arvicola; species Arvicola amphibius. Next base: position 90,052,449 of record NC_052047.1, read on the forward strand.
AGAGAAAAACATATAGATCCTCCTTCAAGAACAGTTTTTTGCCCAAATGGCTAACAAACTCCACAAGGAGTCTTTTCAATGGCTATCAATCTCTTGAAGTAATTTGTGCTGCCAGGAGCAAATATGTCTCATGTCATAAAAAGTCCTAAATTTTTAAAACATTTTAAATGTCATATTCTGCAGGTCTCTGAAAGATTTGAAGAATACCTATCTAAATGAAATCTATCTCTATATATCTAGAAAACCTAACTAACATGAATACAAGCTTGACTACTATACCTATATTTATTAATTATATATTAAATTTTTAAATAAGCTTTATGAGCACAATACCTTAATCAAGAGCAGAAATATATATATGACCTTAAAGTTACACCAATAATCTAAGATCCATACCAATACAAATCTGCATAGCATATCCCACTTTAAATATAAACAAACATTTATAAACAGTATTTGGGAATTTGGGTGTAGGTCTCTCCAAACTGCTTTCTGCTTTTTTTGGGGGGTGAACTAATTTTGGGGGGTGATCACAGTGACCTTTCGGGGGGAGTCTTGGTCCATCAAATCACATTAGTCTGGAAGGAATCCCCAGGTTCTCATCTTCTATGGAAACAAAAGCAGAACCTCTTTTCCAAGGCAACAAAACTTTAGACTCAATTTTTTTTTAAGATTTATTTATTTATTATGTATACAACATTCCTTCCATGTTTGCTTGCATGTCAGAAGAGGGCACCAGATCTCATTATAGATGGCTGTGAGCCACCATGTGGTTGCTGGGAATTGAACTCAGGACCTCTGGAAGCGCAGTCAGTGCTCTTAACCTCTGAGCCATCTCTCCAGCCCCCTAGACTCAAATTTTTAAGTCAAGATACCTTTAAAATATATATGTTGGTATATCTTAGCAGCCCGTACAATGAAATGTCTCTCTGTACTTAGCTCATCCACAATAAAATAAAAATCAAAGAAAACACAATAATATACATAATCCAGTCTCTCTATGTATTTTCCATTTTTCTGTGACTTATTTTTCTTTACTCCTTTTAGTCTATGACTGTCTGTACTCTGTCTCTTAAAAGACATTGTTTTCTTTTTTTAAACCCACATGAGTATTGTTCTTTCAAGATCTTTAAAGAATTGTATTGGGATTTTAATGGACATTGCATTGAATCTGTAGATTGCTTTTGGTCAGATGGTCATTTTAACTGTTAACCCTACCAAAACTCATCATTATCCTTTATTATTATTATTATTGATATAGGTCTTGGCAGGAAGTCAGGCAACTAGAGAAGTCAATTTCACAGAGAATCAGAAGAAGGAAGAAGTCCTGAAAAATCCCAGAATATTAAACTCTACTTGCTACTGTTTTGCCTCCAGCACTCTTCTTCATGAGACTAGGCTCCATGTTTTGTTCTCTCTCATTCAGTGTTAGCTTATTTTACTGGCAGAAAGATAAAGTTGTTGAATCCACATCCTTATAATAATGATAGCCTCTTTTCTATTTTCATCTCAATTGAACCTGTGATATGTGACCTAAATTAGAAAAATTATTTCCAGTAATCATGGTTTTCCCTCCACTTTATATTGATGGGTTCTGAAATGCATTATGCTCCAGGCAATCTCCTGGAAGTGAGGTCACTGGGTGGAGCTTCTTTACTTCTGTGCCCAGTGTAACACACTCTATAATCCCTCATAGACTATAAACATTACCAATGCTTTTAACTAAGAGTAGTTCACATGTTTTAAAACATCTCTCATATTTACCCACCACATCCTCCCTGATATTTGTTATAATCCTATAAACACTTAAAGCAGATGAGCTAAAAAAAAAAAAAAGATATAAGGAATCTGACAAACCTTGTCCTCATCATCAACCCAGGCATTCTTTTTCATTGAATAGTCTGATAATTATTGTTCAAATTACTGATTAAAAATACTGACTGTAAAAAAGAAATACTGACTTACACAGCATACTTCCTCTCTAGGCTTATTCTTTATTTCCTGAAAAACTAATTTTCTGAACCCTGAATAACTGACTTTAAAAACAAAAACACATTCTGTTCTGCCTGGATGCTCAAAAGTGTTGTTTGTTTGTTTGTTTGATTGATTGATTCATTGATTGATTGTGTTTGCTTTTATTTTGTTTCCAAATTCTGACATGTTTTAAACAGATAACTTTAAACAGTGGCATGACTTAGTCTTGCTTATAAAGGTTGAAATAAAGACTGAAACACATGCAAGCCAGTGAGAACTAGAAATTTAGATACTGAGCCATCTTTTAAATTTTTCAGATGAATCCCTTAGTTGCACTTATAGCACAGGCAATTAATTGGGATAAAACAAATATTCTTTGATGATCATCAAGAATAAAAGAGGGTGGTTTTAAAGATAACAGAATTATTATTGACTGGGGAATAACATGCACAATTGCTATAACCAAGAAAAGATCAAAAAGAACCTCTGATTATAAAACATCAAAGATTTCAGGCATGTCTTCCCTCAGTGGCATACCTAAAATGTTGGGGAGCCCATTTATACCCCCACATTATGGAATAATGAGTGTCATTTTGATTATTGGCTTTATAATTACATTTTATTAAATCAATGGGATTCTTAATTAGAGAAACAGTTCTCCCACTAAGTATCTGTTCCTCATCATGCTCACATTATTTTAGTGTATGATATTGTGGAAAAGATGACTTAAAAGTAGTACCTTTTTAGCCAACTAGCCACTTAACCCTAAGTTATTCTTGCAATTTCTTGACATTTTCCCTCTTTTAAAGTACATTTTAAAGAAAATTAAATGAGAGACCATTTGGGTCCATTTTATCTTATTAGCAAACACTTGACATGGGATACATTATAGCAACTGGAAATCTTGATGTAGTTCAACAGTAGCATGCATGTTCCCTCTGTTCCTTCTCCAGCACTAACAAAGAAAGAAAATGAATAAGTGTTTCTTTGTCTTTATATTCAGAGTCAATACATTCCATGAACATAATACCAGCATCGACTTGATGTCTAGTGTGGCTTTTTGCCTCATCATAATATAGCAAAATGTTTCAAACCAAGCATGCTAGACAATGATGCTCCTGGTTTCATGACAGTACTAGTATTTTGAATGCTCTAGCCTCCTGACTCCTTCCACTCAAAATTACCTCTCAATGTTCCTGTTCCAAATATCACTAACATATGGTCCTGCAGATTAGCTTTCCAATACACAAATTCCAAAGGGCATTATGATATTTAATTTGTATTGTCACCCAAAATGGGTTTACTGTCACCCAAGAGACACAGCTCTTATTATATTTGTAGGAGCATTTATAGAGAAATTGACTGAGGAGTAGTGAGCCCATCTTGATTGTGAGAAGCAGCATCTGATAGACTGTGGACTTGAGTGGAATAAGAAGGGTAAAAGGAAAAGCAAGCTGTACTCTCATACCTCTTTATTCTGTCTCCTGATCTCAGCAAGCTACTGCATATGTCTGTCACCACAGCCACAAAAGCTCTCACTGCTATGTCTTGCCCACTGTTGCCCCACAAATCATAAGAAAATAATAAACCTGTCATCTTTTAAGTTCCTTCTTGTTGAGTATTTTTTCAGAGGAAAGGTAAAATAACTAACACATGCCAGCAGGCATTTCAAATCACCCACAAATAGCATTTTTTAGAAAAAGAACAAAGATAAAGGATTCATATTTCTTAATTTCAAGACATTGCAAATCTATATTAATTCTGTATTTCAGGCATAAAGACAGACATCTTGTATATAGTTTATGATAAAATGCCCTGGAATAAACTAAAATGTACCAAAATGATCTTCAGTAGGGATGCCAAGGCCTGTTCAACTCTACTGATGCTAAAAATCTGTACACTATATTCAAAAGAATAAAATAGATTCTTATTTTATCATATGGAGGTATTAAACCAAAAGGCCCAAAAGATTGCTCAGTTGGTACTTGCCATGTAAGAGTGGAAAACTAACTTTAGACCTCTACAACTAAGAAATATGTAAAACCCCAGAAATCTACATCTATAACCCAGACTGGGGGGGGATTCCTAAGGTTTGCTGGCTATGTAGTCTAGTACATTGTCAAATTCCAGTTTTTATTAGACAACTTGTCTCAAAACATTCTTAAAGAGTAATAGAGAGAAGCATCCTACAGCAATCTCTGACTTATACACATAGACACATATAAAATTAAGTTAAAACAGATAAAAGACACACATTCAGTATCAAAGCATGTAAAATGTATAGAAAATGCAGAAAATTTTATGATACATGACTTGTTGATGATTCCTTTGTGTGTCACCTTCCATCAGTTCTGGTCAACATCGCCCTAGATGCTCTAGTGAAGAAAGGTGGGAAGAACAGAAATAGGGCAAAAAACATTTAGACTAGAAAGAACAGTAAAGTATATATGAATACATACATACATTCAAAATACTAAAGAACTGAAGAGCAGCTATTAGTTTATTTCTATAGACTAATAAGTGTTACTCCTATAATATAATCAGAAACTATTTTATTTGCTAAAGCATCAAACCTAGAGAAAGAATTTTGGTCAAGTAGGAAATGCTGAGAATGGGAGGAATGGTCTTTCCTAGGTAAAAGTTCCTCCATAACTGGTTATGCAATACCAGTGTCCAGTCCTAAAGTTATGTACATATAGGTAACATTATATGGTCTAAGCAGGTTGCAGCTGTATATTTAGGAATACATGTATAGTTCAACAATTAAAGTAAAGAAGCAATGAATTTGAAAGCAAGAGAACATGTATGGGAGGGCATGAACAAACAAAGGGGAAAAGGGAATAATGTTATTATAATTTCAAAACTAAAAGATATTTTTAAGGAAAATATTGGGTAAGTATACTCCAAAAATTTATAGCTTCTAGGAATGGTGGCTCAAACTTGTAATTATGGCATGAGGTGGCTGAAGCTAGGGAAAAGTTCAAGGACAGTATGAGCTATAATAAAACAAAACTCTATACCAAAACAATGAAGAAGAGAAAAAGGGGGGAGAAAGAAGGGAGGAAGGAAGGATGAAAGGAAGAAAGAAAGAAAGAAAGAAAGAAAGAAAGAAAGAAAGAAAGAAAGAAAGAAAGAAAGAAAGAAAGGAGGGAGGGAGGGAGGGAGGGTGGGAGGGAGGGAGGGAGGGAAGCAAGGTATGACTTATTTAGAGCTAACTGTCAGATTCTGGAGAATTTGGTCAGTGTCAAGAGTTACTGCTCTTTCAGCGGACCTGAGTTTGGTTTCCATCACTAACACACACAGCAGCTCATAGCTCCAGCTCAGGTAATCCAATATCCCCTTCTGAACTCTGCAGGCTCCTGTGTGCATGGGATGTACATACTTTCATTTAAGCGCACACATTAAATAAATAAAGTATAAAATATAAAATTAATTATCAAGGACAATCTTATTTCTACCAGTTTTAAGAGAAACCTATTCACTCTTTTATGTAATTTAATTTAGTGACATTCAAATAATTGAAGTTATTTTACTGAGAATATTTCCAAAGAATAGCTTTTCAAAAAAAAAAAAAAAAACAAAACCAAAAACAAAACCCTTTACAAAAGGCTCGTTTCAATTCATATTGTAGTCATTGGTCATTTTGAATTAGATCTCTCTAGAATATGTCCTTATTTTCTAAAGCAAATCATATGACTGACTCAATACAATTGTTGCCAGATCTCTGCTCCACAGTGAAGCTTGCCGAAGGTACAGTTGGCTTCTGTTCAAATGCTGTATACATCCAAACAGAAGCTAAAACAGATGCTACTGTACACATAATTAGCCTTTGAAAAGATCTCATGGCTTCTCTCTTTTGTCAGAGTGCCTGCTTATTGCCCAATTCCCCAAACTCATCAGGTGACTGATTGCTAGGCAACCAAACAATATCATCCAGAGAATTCTCACTCTCACTCCAGCAGATGGCATCTCACTCAGATACAAAGGGGTTCAAAGCTTCAGTACTTCTTTGCATAGCCCAATAAGTTGAAATTATTTGTGGTGCATTTAAGACAAACAAAACATCACATGAGCTGTCCTGAAAATGTTCAGTTGGAGACGTATTTGCAACACTCTGTAATTGAATAGCACAAGATAATCATAAAAAGGGTTGGAAAATAGTGGAATGTAGCTGATCTTAAATTCACTTTCTTTCTTTCTGGCAAAAATCTAATATCATGAAGAACTGGTCTTTGTCTAAAAAGTTTTATTTTACAACTAATGGGTAAATAGTGATGATGATAATAATAATAATAATAAAAATAATAAATAATTTTATTAGATGATACAATAGAAACAACGAAATCTCAAATACTGCATAACCTTGAGACCTTGATATGACTGTTTCAGTTTCAGAAAATTGGAATTTTCAAATTTATCTGTTATATTTGATTTTCTCATCATGTAGTCTAGATTTTCCTTCAGTGCAGTTGATCAATTGTTCATTGTTTTTAATGTATCAAGTCCCTTTATAGACATCAACTGATATACAGGTCACAGAAAGGTCCAATAAAATGTCTCTCTATATTTTTCTTTTGGAAAGTTATTTATAGTAGTCCTTTACAGAGTTGTTAAGAACTCACTGCTAATGCATGGCAGAACCTCTCACTACATCACATAAGCAGGCGTAGTGCATCACTGTCAAAGAGGGCAGCTGGGAGAGAGATAACAAGCTTCAGAGCTCATACTTCTTTTTATAACATTAAAATGTTCTGGTGTATTAGGCAGTTATACTTTTGAAGTAGTCAGTTGTATCAAGCTTAGGTTTTAGCCTGCTAGAAGTTCCTCATGTAGATAAGTGAGCCTCAATTTTTTTCCAAAAGAGGGGATTAAGTCAACAGTACCACACCATGAAAAACTGACTTTCCTTCTGAAAGAGATGGTTTATTCAAGTCTGAGAATCTTGCTCAGGTACCAGATAGGAAAACAGTTGCATACTAAATGTCAGCGTGGTTTTGCAGCTGAACAAAGAGTATGCTCATAATTAAATAATCATTGTGGAAATGCCTAATGTGAGTATCATAAGGGATATTTGTAAGACTCTTCAACACAATTTTGCTTTCTGTCTAGCACTCAGAAGAGCCAGATTGTATAGGTGAGTAAATTCTATGAAAAAAAGACACTAAAATTCAAAGGACAAAGGTTACAGAATTAATGTCATGTCTGATCCACTCACATGTCAGCGGTTGTGTCTTGTATTCTGTCAGGTAGAACAAGAACCTTTGAAATTTATGTTGTTTTTAGACAGGTTCTTGATATGTAGTAAAGGCTGGCCTCAAATTTAGGGCAATCCTCTTATCTCCATGTATCAAATACTGGAATAAGAGGCATAAGCCATAGAATCCTGCTTTAATGTTTAAATAATTATGGTTGAACTGTTTCTTCATTATTTAAAACTTTTGAAACTCTATAATAGATTTGAAGTTTAGTGTAATCTGAGTATGACTGACATTAAGTTGAAAGTAATAATAGATGTTATATCCATTCAGGCAATCATCACCATATCAAAAATATACTAAGATATTTTGGAAAATTATAAATTGGTTCTATCTGGGGTGAGGAGCTTCTCAGTGGAGGGATTCACAAATAAACCAGAACTGCTCAAAATAGACTCCACAGTCAGGCGGTTCATAAAATCTCAAGATGCACATGTTCTGCACCCATTTGGCTAAGGGATTTGAGCTGCCTGCCATCAAGCCTTGTTACAGATAATTGTTGCTACATCACTTTGTATCTTCTCCCCCATAAACTTTATAATTCATATAAAGTCTTTATATAAAACCACTTGGCTTAAGTTCCTCTGGATAGATCTACATAAAGTTAAAAGTATTGACATTGAGTAACTACTCATGGAAAGTATACCAAGACGGAAAATGTTTGAGAAAGATGGTGCAAAATTCTGAATAGGTTTATCCTTTCAGTAAATAACATTGTAATGTCGTCCAAACAAAGCTTTCTCCACCATTTATTCTATTGTCTTTTCACAAACGTATCTGATGTAAAATGGAACCAAAATGGATTTGATCTGCAATGAAATGAGGAGGGTATACTTTAATAATTTTCTAAAGAACATCTTTTTACAATCAAGGAAAATCATGGCCAAATGATGGCTCTTATGCTGTCAATGACTCCATCATAATCTTCAAAGTCCTATTCATTCCAGATGAATGTAGCTACATCTGAATCATTTATTGTTTGCCAATTTTATACATACATAAATTTATTCTGATATTCTTCCCTTTAATTCTATCCCCCTGCCATATATTCCTACTGAAATTATTCAGAGTCAAAGAATGTAAACCATTTTTCATTAAAATGTGTGGGGGGACTTAAGTTAAAAGATAGCGTTTTATTATTCAGTAATAAACCATTGTGGATCCAAATTCAAGGCTATTTCTGAAAGAAATTAGCCTTTGAGCCTTTGTGTGTGTGTGTGTGTGAGAGAGAGAGAGAAAGAGAGAGAGAGAGAGAGAGAGAGAGAGAGAGAGAGAGAGAGAGAGAGAGAGAGAGAGAGAGAGAGAGAGAGAGATTTGAGGACTGGATCATGGAAAACTGACCCTTTCTTCACCAACAGCCATCTATGACCCATAGATTCTAAACTAGGAGTGGCAGCTAATGAGCTATTTCCTCCCCGATGATGGAATATTGACTTCTTGGTCGTGTCGATTGTGTCCTCACCATCACAGTACTCTCGAGTTCTTATATGTCACGGCCCAGTCATGTCAGGGAACTTGTTGCATTTATAATCTTTCTTACCCTGTTCTGTAATGATACTGGATTTTATTATGTTCTAAGGTATCATAGTAAATAACTTTATTTTAAACTTTACTTATTTATTTTAAGCTTTATTTATCTATTTTAGGTAAAATCTGAATGTGTATTTAAGTACAGACATAGAAGACCCACCTCTTCAGGTCACAGTTGCAGATTCATTCTTACTGCATGGTGACCTGGCTGGAAGATGTTTGGTATGTATTTAGAATAGCATTGTACATCAAATTTTGCAAAAATATTTAACCAATTCTATTAATTTGCTTACATATGCAGATATGAGATCTGTGGATGTATTGCAAAATACAAGATTTAATCCATGCATTTTAAAAATAAAAATTGAAACTCTAAATAAACTTGCCATTTCCTTAATTTTGCTGTAAAGTCAGAGTTACAGGGACTAGGGGTTTGTTTTGTTATTTTTTTTAGTTTTGTTTTACGAGGCATTGAGTGGTCTTACAGTCCCCTTATGTATCACAATTAATCCACATGTAGTTGTTGCTGCTCTCTTTCAGTTAATCATATAGTGCTCTCAAATTTTCTGTGTTGTTACACTGAGTTATGACTAAATTTGTGTGCTCTTTAACTGCCCACATATTTTGCTTGTGAGGTTTAGTAAAGCGAATGCTGCAATGGAAGAGGAAATATGCTCTACTGCCCAACTGAACTGAGACCATAGCTTTTCTACTCAATAGCTATAACTAGATGTATTTGTTAAAATCTTAAGGCCTCAGTTTCATTTGTATTTGATCAAATTCTATGACATAGAGCTTATTATATAAAAAAGAGTTCTATATTTTCTGTAAATTTATTTATAAAACATTGGACAAATTTTAATATTAAATATAATTGTCAACAGTAATCTCAAAACAGAGTTGTGATATCACTGACACCACCCTAAGCAGATTGAAAGCAAATAATCTATAATTCATTACCCTCAAGTACATTGCATATAATAGAAACTCAATGAGGTTAGCTGGCTTTTTGAGTTCAGTGATATTCTGACTCTGAAGTTCTTCAAATTCAAAGAATGTAAACCATATCTATTAAAATGTAAAGGTGATACTTGCTTAAATGATAGAATTTTTCTGTTATTCTGTAGCAAGCTGTTATGGAACCAATTTTAAGGGTATTTTCAAAGTAAGTTACCATTTGAGTCAATGAACTGAATAAAGGCATCATCCATCATTATTGTGGCCAGACTTCACTTAATCCATTGGGGAAAAATGTATAAATAAAAAAGCAAAGTAAATATAAATTCTTCCTTGATGTAGGACATCCATCTTCTCTTGCCCTCAGATATCACAGTCCCTCCTTTGGGGGACTCTAGACTTGAGAACTGACATCAGTGATCCTTACTATAGTCTTCAGGTTATTGCCCTTAATAATGAGGTCATAGCCTTAGTTCTCTTTATTCTATGGCTTTTAAACTCACACTTCATAGATTTCTTTTCCAGATCACTGAAACAATTACTCTTGTCTCACATTTGTATGAACCAATTCTCATAATAAAATTGTTCATAAATATGCAGGTAATAGATAGATATATTGATGGATAAATGATAAATTATAAATAGAAGATAAGTTGGTAGATAGGAAAATAATAGATAAATGATAGATAAATAGATGATAGAGAGATGATAGATAGATAGATAGATAGATAGATAGATAGATAGATAGATAGATAGATAGATAGATATAGATAGATGATAGATAGATAGATAGATACATAGATAGATGATTGATAGATAGATAGGTAGATAGATAGATAGATGATAGATAGATAGATAGATAAATAGATAGATAGATAGATGATAGATAGGTAGATAGATAGATAGATAGATAGATGATAGAGATAGAGATATAGATATAGATATAGATATAGATATAGATATAGATAGATAGATGATAGATAGATAGATAGATAGATAGATAGATGATAGATAGATAGATAGATAGATAGATAGATGATTGATAGATAGATAGATAGATAGATAGATAGATAGATAGATAGATAGATGATAGATAGATAGATATAGATATAGATATAGATATAGATATAGATATAGATAGATAGATGATAGATAGATGATTGATAGATAGATAGATAGATAGATAGATGATAGATAGATAGATAGATAGATGATAGATAGATAGATAGATAGATAGATAGATAGATAGATAGATAGATGATAGATAGATAGATAGATAGATGATAGATAGATAGATAGATAGATGATAGATAGATAGATGATAGATAGATAGATAGATAGATAGATAGATAGATAGATAGATAGATGATAGATATATAGATGATAGATAGATACATGATAGATATAGAAAGATAGATAGATATCATTTTGTACTGAAGACCCTTAATACAAATAGTACATCTCATTTTGTATACATCCTGTTTATATCTTTGCACTTACAATGTATCTTGTACAGAATGTTCAAGAAAGTAGCATAAATGACTTGTAGTTTTATAAATCCATCCTGTCAAACTGCACTTGGAATAACAAATTTAATTTTAAGTGTTATATGAGGTTAACAATATAATGTGTGCATATTTGTTGTAATTATCAGCAACTTATATAGGTGGAAGCTCTGTCCTGCTTGGTCCTGCAGGCATTCAGTCCCAAAGAAACACACAGAGGCATAGATTAATTACAAACTGTTTAACATATTAACTCAGGCTTATTATTAACTCGCTCTTACAACTTAAATTAACCAATAATTATTGTCTTGTTAGCCATGTGGCTTGGTATTTTTTATCAGTGAGGCATTCTCACCTTGCTTTCTCTGTATCTGGCTGGTGACTGCCTCTGCCTTTTCTCTTCCCACATTCCTCCTATTCTGATTACTCTGCCTATACATTCTGTCTGGCTACTGGCCAATCAGTGTTTTATTAAAGTAATACAAGTGACAAGTCTTTACAGTGTACAAGAGCATTATCTCACAGCAAAGTTAATACCGTGTAATTACCACGCTTATGGCCTGAAAGCCATTTTCTTGTTGTAACATTTAAAATCTGCTTTCTTAGCAGTTTCAAGAATGCATTATTATTAGCCACAGTCAATACCCTATATATTAGATCCCTGGAAGGACTTATCTTAATTATAAAAAGTTTAACCTTTAAACAATATTGTCTCATGCCCCAATCCCACAGTTCCTGGAAAATATCACCCTACCATCTACTTCTTCCAGTCAAGTATTTTAGATTCTCTGTTCACACAGGGCTGAACAGTGTTTGTCTTTCCATGTCTGGAATCTGTAGGTTCATTGTCATTGTCATCAAGATTCCCTTATTTTGTATTATATATATATATATATATATATATATATATATATATATATATATATATGTGTGTGTGTGTGTGTGTGTGTGTGTGTGTGTGTGTGTGTGTGTGTGTGTATGTATGTCATGAAAAAAAGAAGTCATGAATTTTAAGAAGGAGTAAGAAGTGTATGGGAAGTTTTGGAAGAATGAAAGTGAAAGAAGTGATGTAATTATATTTTAATCTCAAACTTTACTAAGACTCTAGTCTCTTCAGAGATGTAGGTTCAAATTGTGTTGCTTTCATCTTTAAATGGACTAGCTCTAGGAAAAAGGATTTGCAAAGATCCTTCTTAGAAACTGCTTAAGGCTCGAAGAGAATTCTAGCTCCGTATACAATGACTATACTCCGATAGTCATTTAAAAAGTAATTTTAATTTATTGACTTGTTTGATGAACTAGAATGTGATTCAGAACACCATATGCCCTGGAGAATGTACAGGCTAATGATCTGTTTGGATTATTCTGTGCAGGTCTGTTAGTTCTTCTGACATGACTTGGTCTGCTGCCTCCTGCTCCCTTTTTCATTCTAGTGCATCAGCAGGCCAGCCTGCCTGCTCCAAGTCCTCGGGCATCTCCATTTTACCCTCTTCTACTCTTATCTGTCCAAATGACAAGAGCACATATCTTTTTTGAACAATTTCAGCTGTTCTCAGAATGGTACCTCCTTGTTCCCGTGTCTATTTCCATTCACTTAGGAGACCATGCTGTGTAAATCAGATAATATCTCTCTGCTGTTAAAAGTTCATTAAACGTATTTTCTTTGCACCAAGAATAATCTCACCTCTTCTATGGTAGTTTTAAAGATGCTGTGTTTTTCTTTAAAATGCCCTATCATCTAGCTTCTGCCAATCGGTCTGACTTGGTCTTCCACTGCTTTCTCACCTACTCATGAAACATTAGTCAGTGACATTTCACTCCAAGGAAATGTCTTTATTAAGTTTATTTCTTCTTTGTAGTTATTATGTGCCTTTGTCCTTATTTGTAAGAGTGATGCCACATATATAGAGAGATCTTACTGGGTGTTCAACTAACATACTCCTCCTTTTTCTGAATTTGAGAACTTTCATTTCTTCCAAAAATTACTTATAGTAATTTAATTATTTTTAAATTACTTGTTCAATTACATGTTCTTGTTTCTGAATTAGTTTTAAAAGTCCACAAGGAGAGATATCCTCAATCCTTTGTTCATTAATTGCTCTTCCTTGTGAGAGGGTAAATTGTGCATCTAAAGTTGCACAAATACTAATGGCAAATCTCAATTTTGCTCACAGATTTTATCATAATTCAAAGTTGATACCTTGTCCAATATCCTTCAGTATTTTTCCTTGTTTCTGTTAGTACAGGTTTATTTAATATTCAAAAGGACATCTTTATATTTATATATTTAAATTCTATATAAATTTACCAGCTTACCTTAGTTTGTATTGAATTATACATGTTTTCATTTTCTACTTCTTTTATGTCAAACTACAGGTTAAAAAGTCACCCTGTCAGAACCATGCAGTTATGAACAAAGGAGTAGTAGAAACAGATGCATATCAGCCATGTTTAGTTCAGGAAGCCTGGTAGTCTTAGTGGTGAACAACAAGTGATTATGACTGATATAATTTAGAGGGTAAGAAATATTAATGAGTCTGTCTTCTAACAACACATATGTAGTGACATGCATGAACATACACACATGTACATACAAATACACTATACACACACAGTAATAAAGTACCTAAATACTCACTCAGATCATAGTTTAGGAAACCTTTCTGCAAAGAGCCACAAATATAGAAAATATCCCAAACTTTGTGAGTCTAATTAACACCATCAACTTAGCTGTTGTGGCATAAAGGATCTCAGATATAATGTGCATATAGCTCAACTTTTCTGACTGGATAAAACTTTATAAAGATCAAAATGTATATTCTACAAGAATTCTATACCATGTAATATTTTATATACTTTTTCTAGCTATTAAAGGAATAATAATTATTATAACTCATGAAATTTTCAAATCTAGGCAATGACCTTGGCCCATGAGCTATATTTTCTAATCCATGATCTACAGTAATATACCACAGGTTACAAAATAGTTTTATTTTTAAATATTTATTAAAAAAATCAAATGTTCTTTGAAGCGTTTTGAAAACCCTAACTCATCAATTAAGTGGATTCTGACTCCATAAAATGGATCCTCTTGAATATAAATGTTGTATTTGTTTATCAGTTGTAAAATTATACTTAGGGTTTGAAAGTACACAAAGCAGTACGGCAAATAGTTTAATGAATAAAGTTTTATTATAGGAACATTTAAATGCCACCAAGCCAAAACACTCAAAGCAGTTAGACAATATTCTTCCCATGAATTCCTTTTACCTTTCTAACAGCACTTTGAATATAAAATAAATGTCAATGAAAGTGAGTGAAGTGAAAACTGAGACAGCTCCAAAATGAAATATACCCACTATAAAACTGGAGTACAGCAAGGCCCTGGGTCTGTTTGCCAGAGGCAAAAGGTCAAATATCCACAGCAAAAATCAGAGGCATTGTTTAAAGAATGGGTTTTATTTTCCATTTACTAGCAAGAGTTTGATTATGGTCTTTTCCTTCACATGTTTTTAATCTGCATAATTGTATGCCGTTAGCTTTAATGAGGTGGGTGTTTTAATTTAGGGTAACAAAGGAGTTATCTGAAACAAAGAGATGTTTGTATCCAAGAAACTGGAAATGGTGTGGGACTCTTCCTAATCTGTATGTTCTGGTTTACTTAATAGATGGATAACAAGGAACTGGGTTAGGAAAAGGATAGTTTTCAGAAAGTAGAAGTCAGCTGCTATCTCTTATCAGTCCATGTCCTCCCGAAGCCTAATTGTACACCATGAAAGAATACATTTTCCATTCACATAAATCACCGGTGACTCAACATCATAAGCTTGAAGTAAACACAAGATGGCATTCCAAACAAGAGGAAGTTGTTTTATGGAGAACACCAAAAGCTTGAACAGAAAGAACAATGGTTTTTCGGGAAGGCATGGACATAGTAGTAGCCTCAGGGACACAGTTGTGCCCACCCACAAATCTGAGGGAGGAGAGAACTCTGAAGAGAGAGAAGAGGAAGAGGAAGAGGAGAAAAATGTGAGAAAACCTGAGAGAGAAGCCATATTAGAACCCTGAAGTCTCTCAGAAGTTCTCAGTGGATACAATTCGGACATTTGAGTGTAAATATGTAACAGGATAGATAACTGTGCATAAATGCATGGTGTTACATCATAGCTATAAGGGTACTTGCTGGGTTACAGAGTAGACAAAAGAAGCATGCTTCAAGAGCCCAGATTTGGGGTAATTTAGACAAAACTTTCAAACCACACAAAATGCTTTTTTTTCCCTTGTAGATCTTAGCTTGAGAAAATGGACAATGGATATCTATAAATCTGAACTTAGGAAGTTGGGCAATGCTATCTGTAGACCTGAACTTGGAAAGATAGGCAATGGTTGTCTTCAGATCTGAATTTGAGATGATAAATAGTAGTTACTCTGGAGCTTTTAAGAATTCAGTTTCTTGATTTCTGCAATGCACACAATAAAGCATTTAGCTTTTAGAGTTTTTTTTTTTTAATTCAAATTTACCCCTGAAGAAGAAAATGCAGTTCTTGTATATAATGGAATTTCAAGACAATCCAATATTCTTATATAATTAACATTAATACCAAGACTTTTAAAATCTATAGTTCAAAATGAATATCAGAAGACATCTATAGACAGCCTGCCAAAATCTCATCCATGAGCAATAGGATATCTTTTCTGGGTAAACTTAATTGAAAATCATGAAATACTTAACTCTGGTTGAATATCAGAATTGCTTGCTTCTAATGATTTGGAATTTGAGATTCTCAGTGGCATGTCTTCCCTCTGTGTGGACAGAATATTTTCAAATAATGACCATTTACATGTATAAATAATTATCATCAAGCCAACATTTTTACTATTTCCTATATGAAATACCAGTATAACACACAAATGTACTTTTCTTTGCAAAATGATATAATGGGCACAAATTGTTTATTTTCCTTCTGTGATACATAATGAAGCACAGTATTTCCACATCATTTAACAAGAGACTGATGTTACATATATATACATATATATGTATATATATATACATATATATGTATATATATGCATAACTTATAAAACCAATTCCCTTTTTGGATATTTACTTGTTCTATTTTTTCATTATAACTGATTCTTTTGTATTGATTCTTTTAAAGATGAATGTTTGTATATATCCTTGATTGCTTACATATAGCACATTTTTGGAATTCAAACTTTTTTAAAGAAAAAGTAGATGTATATTTATGATTTTCATTTCCATTGTTTTATAGGAAGTCTGACTCTAGGTTGATGTAAGATAACTTGACCCTTTCATTCTCTTGTTAGTGCTTGTATATGTGCATTTATTATTTTTATTACTTATTTTCAAGATGTTGTATTATATTTTACAAATAGTAACCAATTTTATTTCTTTGTATACTAACAGTCTAGTTATATAGACAATAGTCTAGTTACTTAGACAGTTCCTTTTTTATATTAATTACATATGTAAATGTATTATTAGCATCATTTGTAATACACCTTACAATAGATGGCGTTCATTTTACCCTCTCCTCCAATTTCATTTTACTTTTCTTCATGTTTTTTGCAGTTGTGTAAAAATATTTCCGTTTGTATAATAAATATATTGCTTTTCCTTTTTGATTTTTCTATGTTTATAATGCTGGATTTTTTATCAACATGACAAAAGATAAGTACCAGTTATATTTTATGTGATTATTTAGATATATTTTTATCATTTAGCTCTCATATTCATGAACAATTTTATTACAACCAAAGTCTTTCTATATAAGCAGATTTTGTTTGCATCTGAACCATCCCAATAACTTTTGTTAACACCTTACCTTCTAGCTGTAAACACTAGGGACAAACAGCTAGAACAGATTCTTCCTGTTTCTGAGATGCTGTGATGTCCTTTCTCATCAAATTATTAGGCTTCTCTATTTGCCATCCTGTAAATAACTGTACTACCTTCACTTTCTCAACACTTTTGTTTGTCGGCTCTCTGTTCTGTCTCAGTGTTAGTGAATGTTCCTGTGTATATACTTATATACTTATATACTTACTGTGCAGGATCACATAGCAAATTACAAACTCTTACCTGCATGAAAACTCAAAAACATTCAGAGAACAGGGGGAAACGATTTTGGAGGGTGTTTGCATTCACGTTCTTGTTATGGGTAGGATTTTATAGATGCCCTCCTCCCTACACACCCAGTGTTCTGCCTTAATTACTACAATTGTCAATATCACACTCTAACCCTGCACGTTGCTAGAAATAAAATGGCTGTGGAAATGCTAATGCCATCAGTAATCAGTCAACTGTAAAATAAAAAGTATTTGGGATTATCTTTTGAGTTAGCCTAATCACATAAACCCTTATCAATCAGACGGTTTTCTTGATGGAGTAGCAGAAGGAAAAGTCAACTCAGAAGAACAATTGTGATTTGATATAATATTACAGACTTCTATGACAAAAAAGCAGCTAGCATAAACCAGAATATTCAGTGTTACAATTGTAGGGGACTGGATGAGGCTGGAAGATGGATGCCCCATGAACCGTAGAGATAGAAGCAAAGTTTATCTGATATCTTGATCCAAGGCAGAGAGCCAGACCACACTGCCCTGGGTGTTTTCCTGCGGAATGAGATCATATGCCGAGATGATAAATGTTACACTTTCATGCCACTAAACAAACTGGTGAGAGTTTATCATGGCAGCAATAAAGTTCCAAACAATACCTGCATCTAGTCACAGGAAAAGATGACTTATAGCAATGGGCAGGAAAGAAGGACCTGCCAAGCCTATATCCTTAAAAGAGAGAGCCACCCATTGAAAAGGAGTCAAGAGGACCAGGAACTCTGACGACTAATGTGGAAATACCATGGACTCCCTTCCCTATGTAATTAACCCTACCTCAACAGGACCTTAGTCAGCTCTCATTAGTTCACAGACACAAATTGTGAGGGCTGAGTAAAATTGTGCCACTGGTAACCAAACTTGCTTGGTTATATTGAAAATAGCCTCGCCTGCAGCTTAGAGCCAGAGAAAAAGACTGTAGACATGAAGAGATGTCAGGGCTCGTAGGCCCCGACATAGAAAAATATTTTCCCTAACTGGACTGGTACCGAGGCACAAGGAATAACCAGACACAGCTTACACCATCATCACTGAAGGGCATCTCAGGCTTCTCTCCATCCTGAAGATCTACCAGCGTTTATTCAATCAAACATCTCTTAATCCCCCGGTTATTCACAGCATACAGAAGGAAATTCCACATCACCAGGGTCCCTCAAGTTGACTATTTTCCCCCAGAAATCGGGGAGAATGGATTAAAAGTTTTAGAATGCAATCCAATAACCTAAAATTTGAATTTGATCATGATCCAGTGGTCCTGCTGACTTCCCTTAGAACTGTCTTCATATGAGATGCATTCAGCCTTCCCTTATCCTTTCATTGGTGTCCCACCTGCAACAATATCTGATGTCATGAGACTCCTGCTTCATGCTGCTTCCTGACTCTGTCCTGACTTCTCTAACAGATGCTTCCTCCAGTGTATCTCATCACATTAAGCCCTACTTATATCTGCCTGTGAAAGACCCTATTTCTTGTGGCACTCAAGTGAAGCAACAGCATAAGAAAGAAGCTGAAACTTATTTGACTTGTCAAGGACATGAGGGGGAGTCACTTATATAAAACAGTACAATAGACTGAGACAGGCCCTGCTACTGTCTTTGGATAATAGAAGTCCTGTTAGTGTCTTTGTAGGGTGGAGGCCCAACTATTATCTTTGTAAGGTAGAGGCCCATCTATTGTCTTTGAGGGTAGAGACCCAGCTATTGTCTTTGTAGGGTAAGAGGTCCAGCTTTGTGTCTTTGTAGGGTTCTTAAAGGTTACACACACTGATCCTAGAATAGGTGGACCTTCATTTGTAGCCTTGCACCAAGCTGGCAGGCACCATATATGATAGATCAAACACACCTCACCATTCCCAGATGTAGATTTTCATCCCCCCACCACCACCACAAGAAAGCCAAAACCCATGTCTCTAGTATCTGTGTATAATTGGTCCCTGATACTTTATTTGTAGGTTTCCTTCGAAATTACTATAACCCATGGTTGAGTCTTTGCTCTTGGGGCATCAGGGAAGGTCTTAGAAACCAAGTTAACCTAATGAGAATAATTAGTGTTTGTCACACTTTCTTAACTAGCCAGAAAATCATTGTGTTTATTGATCAAGGGGAACATCTCCTGGAGGGCACAAATGATAATTTCTGACATTGGAAGTTTCCAATGGCTGCGCTGCTCAGCCTAATTTTAGCCCAGTGAAGAATAAACTAGTCAACGAGATATGTAAGTATTTTCCATGCAGGACTCACAGAATCATATCACCAGTGTGGAGACCTGTTTACCGCTGCGCACACTGAAGTTCAGAGAAATTAACTAACATGGAGTCAGCTACATGCTTGGTTAGAGATACAGCAGGGGCTGAAAGCCAGTGTCTATCAGATGGTGACTCCCAGAATGTTCTCATATGTTCTCCATTGAAAAGATGCTCTGTTAGCAGCAGCTGGAACAAATGAGCTGCAGGTCAGAGGCAACATGGAAGAGCATTATTTAGAGTCTGGTGACACTTTCCCCATGATTACTACGGCTCTGTCACTTGGTCACCATAAAAATATCTGCTGATTTACTCTGAGCTCCTGGCCTGCCTCATAAAGGCATCTTTGTGATTCTCACCAGAAACCATCCTCTGGAATGACAAATAGCATCGATCATTAAAAATGACATCCTTAATTTTACAGCCAGAGAAGACAATCTTTTAAAGCGGTCGGTGAAACAATGGGGATTTTAGAAAATAATGATGTAATCTCTTTAAAAATCTTGGAAAATTCTAAAGCATGAAGATGAACTGTCTCCTCTGGACCTGCAGGATGAATTTCAGGCTATAACATGTCTCAACAACATTCACTGTGTCTCTACAGGTGAGGTGTGAGAACCTGAGGTTCTGTTCTTGCTGAATGACCTCAAAAGAGCTAGTGAACTTCATTCAGGGTGGGAGTAATGGAGGACAAGCAGAGAGACAGGAAATATGCTGTGTATTGCAGGAAAGGGAAGTGGGAAGCATAGCCAGAGAGAAAGCCAAAGTATATGTAATACACATAAACTGGAATTGTTCTTCATTTGAGGAACAAAATAAGCCACACATTTAAAACCTTCAATTTTACATAATCTAAAGTCACTTTAAGGAATGGTATTTTCTCCCCTACTTAGCTCTTTCAGGACTATAAAAATGCTGAATTGTCAGGGACTGGAGAGACATCTCAGCAGTTAAAAGCACTGGCTGCTCTTCCAGAGGACCTGGGTTCAATTTCCAGCACCCACATATAACTTCAATTCCCACACCTGTTTGTAACTTCTGTTCCAGGTGATCCTATGTCCCCATACAGACATACATGCAGGAAAAACACCAAAATACATAAAGTAAACAAATTATGTTTAAAATTCTGAACTACCAATATGTTCCTCTCCATAAATGTGCAAAATATATGAAAGAAATATATACATATATGCAAATATATAAGGAAAAGAAATGAGGTGTCCACTTTCTTTAAAAAGGGCTTAGAATAGCTGTCCTGTGCTTCTGCTTGCTGACTCAGCATTTAATGTAAGCACCTCCTGTTTCCAAGATACCATTTCCATAATCACCGAGAGTGATTCTATTTTCAGTGCAATAGCTGATAGGGTGTAATTGGACACCACAGAGGCAGAGTATTTTCTCTTTCCTTAAGGGTCTTTTTGCTATCATCCTATAATCTTCTCCTACTCATTCATAGCAGTGCTTCTCATGCTAAATGAGATTGTTGCTGGTCTGGGGTTCTTTCTGTCCACAGGTTACATGGCTTGAAATCTGCAAATGTAAGTCATGGTTGGCTATGACAGAGCTGAAGTTCTCTTCATTTTGACTAACTGTTAGACGGGTTTTTTTTTCTTCCTGACTTTGGACCTTCCAACCGCTGCTTTAGCAAGCTTCCTTTTGTAAATTATTTTTCCTTCTGTTTCAGTTGGTAAATTTTCTCGAACTCCACAATATCATCCTCACAGACGGAATTCTAGATCCTTTTGCTTTTGAGATTGTAACACCTCACTGCCCCGGAATGAGCTTCAAGTGGTTCATTTAAACAAATCTGTTACCTTTTTAGTATCTGCCCATTGGTGTCTGAAATGCTTAAATATCTACTCTCTTTTTTTCCCACAACGGGCTTGTCAATGGTGTCTCATGACACATTATACACTGAAAATCATAATGAAATATAGCTCCAACATCAATTATTGGTGGATTTCTATTCTCAGGGAATTCTAGGGCTTTCATTTGTGGGACTGCTGAACTATACAGTCAGATTCTGTAATTCAGGATTGCTTTCCAGGACAGTACCTCTGTATAGCTTTTATTCTTTACTAATTTCCTATCAACTACTTGTCTTAAAGGGAAATCGAAAGCATACCAGTCTCAAAGAACATTGTCTCTAACAAACTGCCCTGAAAGACTGCCTTTGATGAATTCAGAAGGGAATATTGAGAATAATGATTCTCAACAGATGAAGAAAATGCCCTAGTTCCTCAAAGTTTCCAATATGCAGAAGTTTCAGCAGTGTGCGAGTGGCAGGAGTAAGATTCTGTACTAGAAAGCTTTAAACCTGAAGCCAATTAAATGCTTTCCCTATCTGTTAAGAAAATGTTTTGTACCAGAGAATAGGGTGTTGTAGCTACACCATAGATTTTCCCAGAACTCTTCACTTCATAGTCCCTCATAGTCTTAGCTGGAAAAAAAAAAGTAGAAATATGAGGTGCAAGACTAAGATCCAATTTGTATGTTTTGATGCAGCAAATATAGTTAAGAATTTAATATCTGATAAACTTTATGCAACATATCGCTAATGTATCTTTATCCATGAACCCACCACTCATCCTATGACTAGAACACTTTGTCATCTTATGTATGCTTGTCTCATGTTCAATTTCTGTTTCTTATCTGTTTGACTCCAGCTTTAGTTCTGTGCCGCCTTCCTTTCTAACTGTCCTATGGTCTCTATTCCATTCTTCCCTCTCTATTGAAAACAGAGACAGAAATTTTTAATGAGTTAAATTGACTGTACCTAACCAATCAACTTTCAGTTAAAAAAGAAAACCAATCTCAGGATGGTGTGCAAAGGTTTTGGTTATTTGGCACTGTGTAGGATTTTCTTAAGCCGACTTATTGCTACTGTTGATAATTTTTTGACTTCAATTACTACCTAGATTGCTTTTAATGTTTTTTCTTCATAGTAGCAAAAGGCAACTAAAAATATCATTATAAGAAATAGTAAAACTGAGTCATGAATCACACATAATAATTTCTAACGCAGTTGAAAGGTGCAGACAGTTCATATGTAAACATGATTATGGTGGGAGCCCAACTAGTCTAATTATCTTAGAAAACAGAACTTGTCTGTATTCAAGAGTAAGAGAGGAGATGGTGAAAGTGAAGGTTTCTGATAAGATTTTAACTGAGTGTTTTTTTTTTTTTTTTCTCATGGTTTATTTTTTTTTATATTTAAAAATTTCCATCTCCTTCCCTCCTCCTCCCCCCTCCCTCCCCTCCTTCTCCCCTTTCTCTCCCCTCCTTCTCCCCCTTCCCTCCCCTCCCCTCCACCCATCCCTGATGGCTCCTTAACTGAGTTTTGAAGTGCACAATAGTTATACATCCTTTATTCATTCCCTATTATTTCAAAGCTAAATTCCCGAAATCTTTGAAAGGGAAAAAAAAACTCTATGTATAAACTCTAGGAGAATTAGTGATTAATCAGGAGAATACTAAAAGACTATTTACTATTGTAGATTTGTTCTTCATTTATCAAAAATCTTAAAGAAGATTATGAAAAAAAGAAAATTTAAGAAAAAAAGTTTTATCTTCAAAGAAATTATGTGAGTGGCTACATATGTCTTCAGTGGTTTCTAAGTATGTAGTAGGTGGTTTTTAAGCTCATTCTTAAGAGTGTCCTCTAGGTTGACCAGCACAGCTTACGTTTTCAAAAGGTCATAAGAAATGATGTCTTAATGGAGTCTAAATTCCAGTTATGCAGTCTAAATTGATTCTATGAGTCTGAACTAAGCAGCCTCTTGTACTCTCATCTACTTACTTCCCACGTCCCTGCCTTGAATGTGAAGACAGCATAGCAGGTTTAAGTAAAGATTTAAATGATCAGAGGAAAGAAGTAATTGCAAGTACACAAGTGTGAAATTAAACTGTGACCAACCCAGACTGTGAAGGCAATGGGCATATTTAAGTGCCAAATGAAATATTGCATCACAGACTGAAGACTTAATTCAGAAAATGTTTTCAAGTTTGGAGAAGAAGCTAGGAATTTGTGATTTGGGTAGAGGTAAGCATCCTTTTCCCATGGAAACAATGTTTCAAGAAGCTTCATCAACAATACAAACAGAAAAAAATTTTAGGTAAAATTTTAAAATTCAGAGGGTAAAAACAAAGTTCTTGTTGGTACAGACTTGCCTTCCCTCACCCCTACTTCCCAAAAAGCTAAATAAAAGAGAGCATCAACCATTGTTGACATACATATCTGTTGGCAGAAAGCAGGGAAACGTAATGTAATTAAGGGTATTTTTAAGCTAAAATGGCATCCAAGTTAAACATAAAGAATATATAGATCATCAGGATTCTCAAAACACTGGTACCTTAGATAGATAATGAGTTTGGAAAAGAATTTACCCAGAGTTATTACTACCTGAAGATGTGGTTCGTGCCATCTACACCCTTCAGACATTAGAATGGCAATATTTTACAGGCCCTGTGTAGAGGAAACAAGCTTGCCCTCCCTGCATTGCCTGATAATCCATAGTTTTCAAAACCCTAACAATGGCCAGTCTTCAAAATTGTTCACTCTGCACCTCCGTGATGCCCTGAAAACAGCTTGTTGCTATTTTCCAAACAGAGGTGACTTCAGATTATTTGATATATCCTTGTCAAACATGTGATTTCCCAGATGTGGAAAGGGAAAATCAAATACTTCAGTTACTTAAGGGGGAGCTATCTGAGCAGCTCTGACCTCCGTTAAGTCCACTTAGCAAGCTGTTTTGATTCTTTCTGCTCTTATATGGTGATAAAAGTTTGTTGCTTACTTCGTGCTTGATATTAATCTATATAGTTTTGCACATTCTTCTGCTCTTATGAATCAGAAAATAAGACAGAAAATCATTAGAATTTTGCTGTGGCTACTTTGTGCTAAAAAAAAATCTATTCTCCTGATTCTGTAGGGAGGAAGACAGAACTTATAGGAAAAGCTTAATGATTCTAGGATTACTTTCTGTCACGAGAAAGCAATCAAGGAAGTGCTTTTTCATAAATAGATTTTCTTTTTAAAAAATTTTCTTTGCTTTGATAGACTGATTTTAATTTTAAAAAGTGTGATTTTTAAAAAGACAGGCAATTTATTTGGTAGCTGTTGAGACTGAGACTCTTAGAACATGGTGCTAGGAAGACTGGCTGGCCTCCACAGTTGAAGATTAGCTCAAGTCTTTATTTATAGTTTGAAATTTTTGATAAGCCACATTTACTGAAGAAAGTGAAATGAGCAAGCTTCAGAATAGAGCCACCATGTCTCAGACCTATGCTGCAGGATTTCTCACACAGCCTAATGAGAGAGTACTGGTCCTCAAGGGGTTTTCATGCATACATCTGTACAATAGTCCACAGGGTGCTTTCTATGTCACTGTGGGATCACAATAGAATAGTTACTAGTATATCGCATTCTCTTTTAGTTCCCTGAAACTCTGATTTCTTCATCTTTCCCATAAAAAAAAAAAAAAACAGGGACAAAAACTATAAACCATGTCTCCAAGTCCAGCTGATGGTTTGGTATCAACCAAGGACTCAGCTGCTGACTCTGACTCAATACCTGTGGGGTGCAGAGCTCTGAGCAAGTCAGGTTACAGCCCCTCCCCAATTGCTGCAGCTATTGTCTCACCAGACCGTATGCACATCACAGCCCCAAAGAGATCACACTCCTGCCCAGACTACTAAATCCTCATGGCAACTCTTTTCAAAGCCACAGCTTTCACTATGAAGATACTGAGCCGGATCCTCAGGCATTTCTGCCCAGGAAGTGCAGAATACGTTTCCTCCAGAAAGAAGGCTTGGTTTTTCTTCTTCACAAATAGCATCCATTCCATGCCAAAACAAAACAAAAAAAATCCATATTTATTTAAAGAAAACATTAGTTAGTGAAGAGAGTCAGGACACATGAATGGTTTTAGTTCATC
Organism: Arvicola amphibius; assembly: GCF_903992535.2. Taxonomy (NCBI): domain Eukaryota; kingdom Metazoa; phylum Chordata; class Mammalia; order Rodentia; family Cricetidae; genus Arvicola; species Arvicola amphibius. The sequence continues at coordinate 90,077,992 of NC_052047.1, forward strand.
TTCTTAGCAACATTGGAGAAGGATTCTAGTATTTCAGTCATATTTCAGGCAAAGTCACTGAAGTATTCAGTCCAGGCATTGTCTTTCCCACTCGGTAAGTCTGTTTCACAAATAACTTCTGTTTCAGGATCTATAAGTCTGAGAAAATCTGAGCTAATTGGAGTTAAGGTGCATTTCTAAGTGGTTATACAAGGTACCATTATTTCCATATCATAGAAGGGAAACCTGGTCATGAAAAAATATTGTACCTTATGCTGACACATATTTTCCTAACTTTATGGCTTCAGACTCCATTTATAGTATGGCCAGAGCAGGACACTTAGTTCAGCTTTCAAATTGGAAACCCCGGGAGCTACAAGTAATTTTCCTAAAAATTAAAGAAACATGGCAACCACAAAATTCAGTTTTTCCATCCACAAAATAGGATCTTAGAAATGAGTGTGGTTATTCATAGGCCTGGAGATTAAGTGGTACCCCCCAAGAAAAAGAAAGCCCATTCAGCAAGCAGCTGAAGAGTATGTGTGCATATTGTGGTGCTCCTAACTGTGTGTGGCTGGTTGGGCTGGGGCACCTGTCACACACCCTGACATGGCTGAAGCCTGCCACCTACTACTGGTGAGAAACAGGCTCTGACACTGCTGGTGGGGAAAATCACTGCAACCATCCCCTCTCTCTCCTCTGATACTTACCCTCATATAATGTCCCTGAACTGGGACAGACCTCTTTACTTCCTCATGGCTCTCCTGCTTTGTTTAAGAAAACTCCCTACTTTCCAGAGCTTTTATTGTTTCAATCAACATTGTGAGGAATATAAGCACACATATACATAAATATACCATTTGGATATTAATAAACATATGTATTTCTATGTCTGCTTGTAACATATTTCTATATTGTCACAGTGCTTATGATATATGTAGGTGTTTTATATGATGATCTTCACATACTAAAATGCACGTGTAGGTAAAGGTTAATGTCATATCTGTAACTTTCAGACTTATTGATTTTTTGTCTGAAAAGTCACCATGGGTTCTATTTGTTCCCACCACTTATTACAACCATGTAATAAATTCGGTGAAGATGGCTGGAACAGCACATTCCGCTTCTGGTGACTAAGTTAACTGCCACCAGATTTTGTTCCTTTCTTAGTTCTTTTGCCTCTCATAAGAACCCCTGTAAGGCAGAGGCATTAATACAACATATATAGTTATAAAAGTGGTCCTTCCAGACTTGGTAAATGAACTTACACTGGGATCCTTACACACTCAGTGCCCAAAGCTTGGGTCAGAACTGTTATATTTAACTTGTAGCCAGATTGGATTTTCTCTGGAGCAAAGAAATATTTCTGAAAGTAACATCAGATTGTTGGACTGGAAAAAAAAAACTGGAAGTAAAATTAAATTGAAGATTAATTAGAGAATTGCTTATGACATCATGTCTAGAAAGGATTAAATATCACTTGATAAAGCTCCATTTCCCTCTAGCTTATTAGAGGCATGCACCCCAAGCCACCTTTCTGTTTGACTAGCTGAAATATCAAAGACCAAGCTCAGGTTTTCAAACGTTAGGAAAATCATCCTATTTATTTCTGTGGGTGTTTGGCACATTTGCAGAAAGTTTTTGCAACCGAGTTAACAAATTTTCTTGCGATACCAGTGTCTCAAGCATTTTTTTACCCATTTGTCCATGAGGAGAACATGAAAAGCTAATCCCACTGGGCCATTTAAGGAGCATGTCGACCATTCCACATCTTTGGGCTTCCTTTGATGATGAAGATGCATTGATGACTAGTAATCTCCAGGGCTCAGTGAAAAACTCTGTGACTTATAAATTGGATATCTGTAAATGCTCCTATCTGCAGCTGGGCTCAGAGTTTTCTTGTTCTTGTATGTGAATCTGGGTGAGGAATTGGAACACTAATATTGGGCATGTGAACTAAAAATAACCTTGACAATTTATGTGTTATTTAACTTAAAAGTAACTTTACAGCTTTGAAACAGGCTTATAAAGATTAATGGATGTGCCTAAATTTAGAGTCAATAGAAAGTAGCAGAATAAGAACTTTGATGCAGGGCCATAGAACTTTCAAATGTCAAGCTCTTTTTCCAGCCATCAATGGCCTGAATGATGCTGTATGTTAATTTTAAGTGTTAAGAGTGTGACGTTGATGACTTATAATAAGCGAGCAGGCAACAGCTAAATATCCTTTCCCCTCACTAGGCAGTTCTGAAAAGTTTGGGTTAATTTATCAAAAGGGCATTAAGAGTAATGTGGGAAGATGGACTTGGCAGTGAGCAGCTAGCCTTTTTCTCTTGAAAGGAGTCTCCTACTCTCCCTCCAACAGACTGTGACTTTAGTGCAAAACGCTAATTGGTATAAAGTCCTTACTTCCAGCCATGTGTGCTATGAGGGTAAAAGCAGCATTAACCATAGCTTGTGGTCCAGGGAAAAACCAAAGGCTCAGTGGAGCTTTACCCTGGTCACCTGACCCTGGGCAAAGCTCCCAGCATCTATCTTCTTCCATATTGTGTTAGCCCACTCAGGTTATTATAAGGTTTTTAAAGAACAGAAATTTATTTCTCAGTGCTACACAATCAAGGAAGTCCATGATCAAGATACTAGCAGATTCAATGTTCAACATGGGACCACTCTTTATAGGAAGTGTCTTCTAGGAGTGTACTCCTGTGGGGGGTGAGGATAAAACTAGTTCTCTGGAGCAGCTTATATGAGAATATACTACTCAGGGAATTTGTCTTAGTGACCTGATCCCTTTCCAAAGTCAAACTTTGAAGTTTAAATTTTCTGTTAGCATTACTTTGAGAGTTCAGACCTCACTGTGGACTTGGGAGGAAATCAAGTATTCAAACCATAGTGTTTTACTCCCCAAAGCTTAAGAACAAGAGGGTCTGGTTTGTCAGGGCTGAAGAAGATAGATATTATATTTCAAAGAGAAAAACAGTGTGTACTTTTTGTTGCCCTTAATCACTAAACCATCTTTCCATCTCCCACAAATAATGTTTGAACAGCAATCTGTACAGCCCTGTCCCCGTCCATCTGAAATATAAATTAACCATCTCAATGGAGATGAACTGACTGTAAACTTTTGGCTACTGGGCTTTTGACTCTGTGGTTTTGTTGTGCATTGGGTTTCTTTAAAGGATTCATGCAATTACAGGAAAATGGGGCCATATATCAAAGCCTACCACATTCATTCACTAGATAAACTGTTGGGAGAAATGTTCAATTGAATTCAGAGTTGTGGCTGAGACATTTGACTTTGCATTGGTCGGAAACAGTGAACAATGAATAGAAAACAAAAGCCCAGTTAGAATTTGAACTAATGAAAACAGGAATAAGATTTATGTAGCACAAAACAGTCTTTAAAATTTCAAGATTTTTTGTTAAATAGCTGTGAATTTTGTCTTAGGAGACAGGTGTACTGGGGATTCTGGCTCTTAGGACTTGGATGGAACAGGAGACTAATTGTACTTTTCAACATTCTCATTTTAAGATAAACTTCTGTATTTATCACGGGTCAGATAATATGCATATTGCTCCCAGCTCACTCTAGAGATCAAAGGAATAGGTGTGGTCAGCATTGTGACCACCAGTCTGATTAAATCCCCATTGTGTGCTGATGGTTTCTTTGGGTTTCAGGAATGGGGCCTCTGTCTGCATTTGAGCTTCACTAGCTATTGGGGCACAATGGCCTTTCAAGGCTCAGGTTGATTCTTCCTCTCACAGAGTGACAGGTGTGCCCCAGTGAGAAGGTCATATTGCCAAGGGGGAAGAAAGCACAATGTTTAAAATCATGCTATGTGGTTCTTTTCCAGGTGAGTTCACGATTCTTCCTTCACCTGCTGGGTGAGTGCTTTGTGAAAACTCACTTTGTGTTTTATTTCCATAGATGGACAGAGGGTGCTGGGTCCAGCCTGTGGTCATTCTGACACTTACAATGGTCCCAAAGTCCTTATCTAATGCTGGGCTCAGCAGCATGTTGCAGAAGTATACCATGGATGAAAGCGATGGCTCCTGGGAAGGCTTTTGAAGAGTCACTTCCAAATGGGTGTGTGCTGAATTTATTCATTTGGAAGTTCAAGATTATATTTTCATAGCAACTGTGAATCAACCATAGATTTGGTAAGTGTTGAAGATATAGTCTCTTAACCTCTTCGTGTTTAAATAGACAAGTTGTCACCATGATACTTTGTTCATCTATTGATACAGTAGGTATTCTGAGTGTCAAGAGCACAGTAGAGGAGGCCAAGGACAATGTTACAATGAATGAACATTAAACTGAACTTTTGACATTTTATTTAATGAAATAGAAACCATTGGGCATAATACAAATCATTTCCCCTTCACTTTTCCAGTCTTCTATCTGGAGGAAAATAATTGTTGAATAACAATTGAAATTTACCTAAATACACCAATACAAACAACATACAACAGTTATAGTCTGAGGTAATGGTATATGTAAGGCAGAGAAAAAAATGAGTTCTCTTAGAAATGGCATCCAGGTCTGCATGGAAACCAGGTACAGGAATGGACCAGAGTTGAGAGGGGTAAAGCTGTACAGGCAAACACCAGCTGCTCTCTTATCAACTTTTAGCAATATAAAAGCTACCCAGGATGAAGGAAGCTTCAAAATGGTTTTTCTGTGTTTTGCAAGAGAGGTGTGTGGTGTCTTTGGCAAAAGGGTCTTAACATCAAGTTCTGGTGGGTAACCAGTGGCAGTGGTCATTGCCTGTATAGTTTGGAGTACCTCTGGAGTCTTCCTATCCAATAGTTCCTGGAAAGATGCCCCTTACACAACATTAATAATATCGTCTTTTATAAAATGATTTAATTTTTGTTTTATGTGCTTTTGGTGCTTTGCAAATGTGTGTGTATGTGTATATGTGTGTGTTTGTGTGTGTATATATATGTATATGTACATATACATATATATATATATATATATATATATATATATATATGTCTGAAAGTGTCAGATCCCTTGGAACTGGGTCAGACATTTGTATGTTTCATGTGGATGCTGGGAATTGAACCCAGGTGCTCTAGAAGAATAGCATCAAGTTCTCTTAACCTCTGAGCCATTTTTCCAGACCAAGATAATCTTTTAATAACTCATGACTTCTGGGATTAGCAACATCTACCCATATGTGATACCATTGTTTAAACTCCATTTTTAAAGTATGGTTTCTAATTAGATTGTAAAGTAGTGGGTTTCACTGTGACTTCTTCATATGTCTGGTGTAGGAGGGTCTTCTTTCTATGTGTTGCTTTCATTGGTCAAATAAAGAAACTGCCTAGGCCTTTTGATAGAGCAAAACTTAGATAGGCAGAGGGGGGGAGATAACAGAATTCTGGGAGGAAGAAAGCAGGATCAGAGAGAGCCACCATGGAGCCAGCCGCCAAGCCAGACATGCTTTATCTTTCCCGGTAAGCCACAACATTGTGAAGAAATACAGATTTATAGAAATGGGTTAATCAAGATGTGAGAGTTTGCCAGTAGGAGGCTAGAAATAATGGACCAGGCAGTATTTTAATGAATACAATTTGTGTGTTGTTATTTCAGGTTATGAGCTAGTCGGGCAAACAGGAGCCGGGCAGGATGTAGCCCACCACTCCTTATATGTGTCCTTATGATGGAGGAGTGTTTATGTGTTACTTTCATTATTAATAAAGTAACTGCTTTGGCCCTTTAAGAGAAAGAAAATTAGGTAGGCGGAGTAGACAGAACATAATTGTGGGAGAAAGGATACAGAGTTGGGGAGACGCTTCAGGCAGCTGCCATATGCAGTCACCATGCCTCTCCTCTCAGAGATGGACGCAGGTTAAGATCTCTCCTGGTAAGCGATCCACCTCATGGTGCTACACGGATTACTAAACATGGGTTAAAGCAAGATGTGAGAATTAGATAATAAGAGGCTGAAATTAATGTGCCAGACAGTGTTTAAAAGAATACAGTTTCAGTGTAATTATTTTGGGTAAAGCTAGCCGAGTGGTGGGATGCAGCCCCGCCGTTCCATCTACAGATTGGTGCTCCAATGTGGTGACTAAATACACTTAAAAACCTGAGAGGACTTTAAATAAAGGAGAGAGAGAGAGTTTAACACAGATTTTTGCTGTTTGCTAGGACGTGCCATAGAGAGATTTCCTGTTTCAGCAATAGCAGCAGAGAAAAAGCTGAGTCATTTTAAAACGCGGCTTTCTGGTGCTGTGCAGCCAGTGCAAACTCTGGCTTTAAAGCATTTCAATGGCTTTTATGGGACTGGATGTTTGTGTGCCCACTTGGGAACGGAAAGAAAGTACTCTGAGACCATGCCAATGGCTCCCTGCTCCCTGCCTGCACCTGGGCAGATGGCAGAATCAGGCTTAGGCGAGCCAGAGAGCATGGCAGATTTTTGCTGCCATACAGAGAGATGTTTCCAGACTGCAAGGTGCTCTGCGCGTCAGATTTGGTTGTAACTTGGATGAAAAGAGTTTTTGTGCCGCACGCTCAGTCTCAGAGTTAAAATGCTGAGTGCAGATCCTTCCTGGCGGCCCCAGAGCTAGCACAAAATGGTATAACCTCCATTTTAAAATTGGAGAGAGGTGGAGCCAACATTCAGAGCAGCCTGCTGCTCTGTAGCTCAGAGGCACAAGTGGCTCCACCATGTTGGACTGGGTGGGGCAAACCTGCAGTTCCTGTTTTTGACCCAGGAATGTCAAAGCTTAGATTTTTAAGTGCTTAGCGATTTAAAGGTGCAAATCAAAAGTACTCCTGGATAGTAAAAAAATTACAGATTCACAATAGGACAGATTCAGACATAAAAGACTTTTAAATGAGTCACAATGTTGGATGACTGTACGTAGGCTTGAGAGAGAGAAAAAAATATAGAGAATAAAGTTAATGCCTTAAAAAAGGGTAAAGTCTTTAAAGAGACAGAATAAAGTAAAGTGATAGAGTAAAAATAAGCCACGTAAAAATGGAAAATTCTGTATTTTATTGTGTTTTCTTTTAAATTTTTGACTGTAAAGGAGCTAAATACAGAAAGACATTTCATTATATGGACTGCCAGACTAGACCAGAATGGACATCTTTACGGTATGACTTCAAAATTTGGATCTAAGAACATGATGCTTTGGAAAAGAGGGTCTTCTTTTGTTTTCACAGAGGATGGCATCCTGTGGATTGCTTCTATCCCAATATGGTATGATAGACCAAGCCCTCCTGAAAGGTTGCTGTGAACACCCTCAAAAAATTACTTCACTCAACTGCCATCTGAGATGAATCTGGCACACAGGTTACACCATGAAAGATCTGATTAACAGCGCCCCCATTCAGCAGGAAACAGTTTGGAGAGAAAAAACTGTGCCCATTTTCCCAAATATTGTTTATAAATGTTCTTTTACATTTAAAGGGGGAGATGATATAGATATGAATAATATGCATTGGTATGGATTTTAAGGTCAATTTTGTTATATGTATATGTATTTCTGATCTTGATTAAGCTATTGTGATTGTGTAGTTCATTTTAAAATGTAATGTATAATTAGGAAATATAGGTTGTTAATGGATAATCATCAATAATAGTCAATCTTGTTGTCATGTTAGTTAGATTTACTAAATATATATAGATATATTTCAGATAGACATTCTTCATATCTTTCAAAGACTGCAGAATATGGCATTTAATGTTTTAATAACTTAGGGTTTTTCATGACAATGAGACACATTTGCTCCAGGCAGCACCAATCTACTTCAAGAGGAAGATGGGCATCGAAGAGGCTCCTTATGGAGTTTGGTAGCCATTTGGGCAAGAAACTGCTCTTGGCTGGACTGTTACATAAACTGGACACAAAGAACCTGCAGAGAGAGGACTGCTGAACTTGCCTAAAGGTGAGATGGTCTTTCGGGGTTCCTGATTCATGAAAGAGTCTGCAAGACATTCTGCAGGACACTGCAGAAAGTGACTGTACTGTATTTGAAATTTCCTGCTTCATGGAAATGTCTGCTGGATACTATGGGCCTGAAGGCCGAAGATGGATTCCCCAACGGTACAGAGGAACTTTGGGTGACTGTCCAGGCAGTGAGTTGTCTTTGTTATTTCTAGAGTTTGAAAGTTGCATATGACTTGTTTACTTAGGTAATATTATATCCTTCTGGAGTCTTTGATGGAGTTGAAGAATAAATAGATAGTTATAGTTTTCCTTAGTTATGATAAAAGATAAAATAGATCTAAATATTGTAACTGTAATTCTTGCTTGATAACTGTTTTGTTACATGTAATTTTACTACGTTAAAGGTAAAGCCTTTCTTTTTTGTTTAAACAGAAAAAGGGGAAATGATGGAGGAGTGTCTATGTGTTACTTTCATTATTAATAAAGAAACTGCCTTGGCCCTTTAAGAGACAGAAAATTAGGTAGGCAGAGTAGACAGAACAGAATTGTGGGAGAAAGGATACAGAGTTGGAGAGATGCTTCAGGCAGCCGCCATATGCAGTTGCCATGCCTCTCTTCTCTGAGATGGACGCAGGTTAAGATCTCTCCTGGTAAGCGATCCACCTCGTGGTGCTACACGGATTACTAAACATGGGTTAAAGCAAGATGTGAGAATTAGATAATAAGAGGCTGAAATTAATGGGCCAGGCAGTGTTTAAAAGAATACAGTTTCAGTGTAATTATTTTGGGTAAAGCTAGCCAAGTGGCAGGACGCAACCCCGCAGCTCCATCTACATCCTTAGTATTGGTTAATATTTCCCCTGCACCCTCTTTTGTCCCCCATTTCCTCTCCCAACTCATACCTATTTAAACATTAAGATTCCCAGTACTCCAATTCTTATTTTTCATAACACATGTGTACTACCTTTCCTGACCCCTTTAAGATCTCTTCATCCCACTTCCATGACATTTTTCTCACTTCTAGGTTTCACAGACATAACTGAAACAAACAAATCTAAATATTCAATTCTATCAGCCATATATGTGTCATTTGACTTTTGGGTCCTGGGTTATTGTACCTATTATATACTCCAGATCTACTTTCCTGCAAATTTCATGATTTTATTTTTCTTTACAGTTGAATAAAATCCCATCATGTTTATGTGTCACATTTTGATTATCCCTTCATCAGCTGGTGGGTATCTAGGCAGATTCCATTTCACAACTATTATAAATAAAGCAACAATAAACATGGGTGCAAACATAATTTTTCGAAAAAGCATTGTAATGTCAGAATTAGAACTGTCTCTGGAGATGTTCTAGAACTGGCTGAGAAAGAATATGACACAATTTCAAAATATACTACATAAAGGCAGAAGGATCAGGAGTCTCAGTATATAGTTTGAAGCCAACTTGGGCTACAAAAGACTATCTTTTAAAAAACACAAAATTTCTAAGTAACAGTTTAAAAACTTTAGCCTCAAATTCTATTATATATAATTGCTTTCTTGATAAGTAATGATAAATACAGAGTTATATATTTTAACATTTCATCAACAGTCATGCTTATATATCTGTTTTAGTCAGTTTGTTTTGGTTTGGATGGTTTTGATATTTTTCTTTTTTGACAGGATCTTACAAAGCACAGACTTACTACATAGCTGAGGATAAGAATGGCCTTGCATTACTGGATATATGGCCTCTGTCTTCCAAATACTGTGATTATAAGAGTCTAACACCAAATCCAGTTTTCAGTCATTACCACAAAGTCAGTTTACCATGGTTCTAGTAATAATACTAGAAGCACGTTCAGTGTTCCTTCTTTCTGTATGCAATATCCTAGGTGAACCACATCTATATACAGAAGTTTTCTCCAATGAGCTAAAGGAACCTTCAGCAGTGAGTTAGAAGCTGTCCTTAGAAACAGATCCTTCATGCTAGGCAACATAGCAACACTGCAGGGGTTATTTCCCAACAACACAGACAAGCTTTGTCTGAGTAGGAGGATGCTCACTCTGCTGAGGAGCTGCTGATCAGTTCTTTCAAAAACTGAATTTCTTACTTGAAATCATCACCTAACTAATACAATGAACCAATAAAAATATTTTCACTCAAAATAAGAGTACACAAATTGTTGAAAAATAGAGTTGCAGGCTTGGGGATGAACAATTTACATGCATAGTGAGATTAGATTATTAAAATGATTATGAAATGTTTTTACTACAATAACTTTGAGGTGCTGAAAGGTGATGATGATCCAAGATCATGTTATTTTTAGTTTAAGCTTAAAGGTTTAATCGAGTGTGTTACTTCAGAGTTGACATTTTTCCATTTGTCTATAAACACTGTAAGGATTTTTCTTTTTAAAATATGAATACATTAAGTTTACTTCCTTTTATTCAAGGTCAAAGTGTTTTAGCTCCTGTCACTGGAGACTGAGCTTATCATGTTAGGCCCACTAAGCAGATCTATTGGCAGATTTTTCTACCTCCCATGTAGTAGTAGTATAATAGTTTCAAGTCAAAGAAGGACCTATAAGAATATAAATGACGGGTATCTGGAGTTGAAATCAGTACCAGTTTTCACCTGGCTGGGTCCAGGGTTTGAAGTTACCATGTCTAGAATATCATAGTCTTGAAATTAAAATTGAAATTTATGCCCTGACAATGCTGAAACATGGATGGAAAGTTACCGTATATAGCAATTCTGTTTAACTTGTCTGTATTGGGTTTCATGGTCTAAGTTAATGAGGACAACTGACCAGGTTTCTTCCTAAAGAGGGCACCTGATCTCATTAAAGAGGGTTGTGAGCCACCATGTGATCTCTGGGAATTGAACTCAGGACAGTTGGAGGAACAGGCAGTACTCTTAACTGCTGAGCTATCTTTCCAGCCCCATATCATAATCTTAGAGGATGCTAATTTTAGCTGAGCACCACAACATTGCAAAGCTATAGTAGATGTCATAACTTTCAGTGGCTTAATATCATCCTTGTAGTTTAAAAATAGAACTTAAAGAGCCTTGAAAAAGTCTGGTGAAGGCTCGGTGTTCCATGCTCATAGACACTCGACTTGATCCCCAATTTGAAGGTGTATTAAGGAAGAAACTGTATTGTAGGCTCCAAGTCACTTCAGAGATCAGCTGACCTCCCCACAGCACTTTTGACTGTGTCTTTATCACAGGGGCATTTCTGTGTCTTTTTCTTCTGTGATCATCCTGAGTTACACTGAGTTTCAGGGAAACTGAAATACAAACTTACTTACAAAGGCTTATCCAGTTGGCTAATGTCTGAAATATTTCCAGTTTCAAGGGAGACATCTAAGGAGTTGTTAACAGAGAAGAAATCTAGAATGAGGACACTAGGGAAGATTGGAGCACAACATAGTAACACACTAATTTTATACCATTGACCATTGATGTTTTGGATAATGACCAGTGCATCAATTTTCCAGTGGGGCTGCCATTTAATAGTCATAAGAGGAACGTTCTGAAGAATATGAATGTTAACGTCCCCATTTAGGAGTCAGTGATGCTTTTTGTCAGTGAATATTGAGAGTGGAGGTAAAGGCAGTTTCTGTTTTATCAACTGAGTCTATAGATCCTTTGGCAGTCGTTCACTTTCATTGACTTCAGCAATGATCTAAATGACTTGATTTTCCTCTATGTTCCTTTCTCTATTATCTCCTCAATGAACAAAAAGATGATTAAAGAGAAGGCCCTGTAGAAAGAATTTAAACTTCGAGCCACTCTCATTTTTCAATCTGATAGCATGTCACTAAGTCCATGTCACTGAGCCCAAGACTTTGAATGTGTGCCTGAGCAACTTGTAATGGCTTACATGGATGAATGCAAGCCATGACAATGAGTTAAAAATAGAACATGGGAAATTATGCATGCTTTCTTGGACTGTGCATATTATCCCCGGGTTGCCTTGACAGCAGACTGTCCTGGAAGGATTATATCCCAGGACAGCATGCTTTAACATCACGCTGCTGCAATTATATAAAGTTCAGAGTTACTGGAACTAAGAGCTAAGGTGACTGAATCAAACTTATAAACAGTTTTTGTTTACAAAAAGATGGATCTCACCAGAATATTTCCTGTCTACCTCAGTCTCAAATTACTCAGACTCAAGGCTAAAGACACTGGAGATGCTTAGACACAGGTTACGAATGAATAGCTGTGTCAAGTGATTCAAATATCTGTTTCTAATTTTAAATTCAAAGACATTCTTAAGCCTCAAGTAGTATGAACTGATACTCACTCCAATTTCTCAGACCAGAGAGCTAGAGGCCACAGATAGCTCCAGAGTCTCCCTGGCTCAGTGAGCTGCTTTAATTTAATAACTGCTCAGTATTAAAAGTATCCAAATGTGTGCTGATCTGAAACAAATCCAATGTGACTGCTTTAGTCTTTGCCTTTGGCTTCTTCTAATGACCTGGAGGCTGTTCTATGGCTCCTCTCTCAGAAAAACCAACAATGCTCAAATTCTAAACATTTTGCTCGGAATATAAGCAACTATTTCAGAATTCTCTTTAGTGTCTCACTTTATAAATTAGACTATAGGGTTGTAACTATTAGTCTGAAATTACTTTTTGATCTGAAAAGAATCAATTTAAAGTCAATTAACTGATTTTAAAATCACTTTATTGAGTTATAGTTCACAGACCCTCCTATTCACCTATCTTTATATACAACTGAGTTATTTTTAGTAGTTAATGCCCAATAACCATCCCCAGAGGTTCCAAATACTGTCTTTGCCATGTAAATCTTGTCTGTTTATTTGAATCGCCTTGACATGCTTACAGAAAATCAGTTGAAAACAATGTGAATTCTCCAACTCTGTTTATTTTCAAGGTCATTTTGTCTGTTCTGGGTCTCTTGCAAGCTCTAACTAATATTACGTCAGCTTCCCGATTTCTAAACTGATGAAGCATGGCTGAAAATTTGACAAAGAATAAAAGTGATTTGTAGATCAAAGTGAAGAATTTTCTTAACATTGTGTTCTAAATCACAAACAGTCGAAATCTTGTTTATTTGGGCTTTTCAACTTTTCTTTTTTGTGATGGTATTTTATCCTTTAAAGAATTTATTTTTGGATTTCTGTTATTAAATGTATTCATAAATGTTTTTATTTCTTTTTCATAATGTTTAAAGGATAGCTGGTTGTATACCTTATCACAATCTCAAATCTGTTGAGATGGACATTTTTCTTCTTTTCTGCATACCACTTTTGTTCTACACATAATCTTTATAGACATTGAGAATTCAAGACTCCATTACAATTGTCATTTAAATGAATGTATCATTTGAAAAAGTGTAGGAGGAAAAAGTGTATTATTTTAACTTTGCTTGTTATCTTTATCTGTTTCTGCTTTTTTTAGTTTTTACTGTTTTTGCTTGATTTATTTCTTCCTTTAAATGTCACCATCAGTTTTCATTTCCTTATGGTTTTAGTGTTCTACTGCTATGAAGAGACACTGTGACCAAAAGAACTCTTATAATGGAAAGTTTTTAGTTAATGATTGCTGACAGTTTCAGAGGTTTACTCCATTGTCACCATGGAGGGAAGCATTGTGGCATGCAAGCAGACATGGTACTAGAGAAGTAGCTGAGAGTTCTACATCTAGATCAGCAGGCATCAGACAGAGAGAAAACCACTGGGCCTTGCTTGGCCCTTGAAACCTCAAAGTCCACCCCCAGTGACATTTTACATCCAACAAGGGCACACCTATTAATCATTTCAAATAATGCCATTCCCTAGTGACCAAGTATTCAAATCTATGATCCTCCGAAGTATATTCATATTCAAACCACACACTTTACTCCCCAGCCCCTCTAGACTCATTCCATACCATAAAGCAAAAAGCATCCAGTCCAACTTCAAAGGTTCCCATAGTCTATAGTGAAAGACCTGGATAAATCCAGGTCTCCCCAAAGAAAGCCCTGGATAAATCCACCCCACCCCCCCGCCCAGCAGGAAGAAAATAGCCAAAAATCTAAGCAGGAAGAGAAGAATCAGAAATCTAGGATTAGCCGGTTCAGTGACTGTGTTTCAGGAACTAGCGGAAGATAAAGTTAGATTCTAATTTTGAGAATAATCTTGAGAAACAGGGATTTTTCCCCTTGTGATTATCATTGGTATTTTGGGATACTGTGTTTCAGGAACTAGCTGATTATGACCTTGAGAGTGATTTTCAGCGGCAGGGAGTTGCCCCCTTGTGATCATCACTGGAATTTTCAGAATTTTCTACACCCTCCTTGCCCCTTTCAGATTACTAGGCTGTGGTTTCTTCCCTTAAAAACTCCTTCTCCCTGTCCCTCGGGGTCAAACTCTTCCCCTGCATGGGTTATGAGTCTTGGCCCCAGTGCACTGGTTCTCCTCTCAGTTGCTTCTGAGACTCAGGACAATCTTTTAAGTATAACCATTTTTAAAATCAAAATAAAAAAGCAGATCACATTCTTTCAATATACAGTGGTGCAGGATGTACATTACCATTCCAAAACAAAGGAAAGGGACCCTAGCAAGGAAGTACTATCCCAAAGCAGGAGCAAAACCCAGCAGGACAAACTTCGGACTCTCCATTTCCATGTCTGAAGTCAAAAAACTCATCATATCTCCAACTTCTTTCAGCTTTGTTGATTGTAATACACTTCTCTCTTATTGGGATGATTCTACACCCAAATTTTGCAGAATTCTTTGGCAGAATCTTATCACTCTGACATTTCCAACACCTTGGGGTTTTGAAAGAAATCTAACCTTTACTTTCACAGCTTCACAAAATGACATGCTCTCCCTGGGCCTCCATGTAGGAACACCCTGGCCTCAACAGCTTTCCTTAGGAGTGGAAGGAAATTCCATAATTCCTTTCTTGTATCTTTGACTCTAAAGCTAGAACCATGTGATTGAATCTGCCAAGTTTTGCTGCTTGCTGGGGCTGGAACTTACGTCTCACCTTGTACAACTACATTTGCACCATCATTCTTTAGTCCGCAGTTCTTTTGATTAAGTTTTTCTTTAGTCCTATGAACAACTTGGAAGTTTAGCTGGGTGTGGTCTCTCCCTGAGGACACCACCCTCTTTATTCGATACAGTGTGAGGTTTTTTCTTTAAACTTGTCTTTTATACTTCCTGGTGCTCCTTTCCTCCTCAAACTGTACATTTTGCACCCCTTTCTTTGCTCAGTCTGCTCCTTTTCATTAGATATCTGCCTAAGAGTGACCACTAATAACCACATGACAGAGTCCACACTAGACTGTCTTGAAATCTCATCTGCTAATGCCATTAATCAAAAACTTTTTGATTTAGCCTCAAGTAGACTTTTTTGGACAGCAGCAGAAAGCAGCACGTTTCTTTACCAAAATATCAAAATGATGGTCTCTTGGCCACTAATTGATATTCTTCTCTTCTGAAATCTCTTTAACTGAGCAATCATAATCTACATTGTTAAGAACACTATTGTCTTCCATGCTCCATTAGTATGACCTATTAAGCCTATTTCCTTTTCCAAAGTCCCAATGTCCACATTCTGGCAACAAGCAGCAGGGTCCAGTCTGTCACAACAATATCCCACTTCCTGGACTGGATTTCTTACCTTATAGTATGCATCTTCTGATGTTGGTACTCAGAAGGTAGTATCTTTTTCATGATTATGATTGCCCACCCCACAATGGGTAACCTAGTTTCAGCTGGATCTGTAACTTTCTGTGATCCCTGAAATGCTTATCTGAGTTATAAATCTCACAAATGGCTATTAATTAATTTCTGCATTGTTTCTCAGCTTTTCCTGACCCTCACTTGAGCAGAACTATTACCCTATGAAGCAGCAGCTATGGGTAGAGGAGAGGCAGTCATGGAAATTTTTATTCTCTGCTTCCCCATTAGGAAACCTCAAAGAAGCAGGGTTTGTGAGTTTGTGTGTAAATCCAGGGCAGTGAGAACCACTGATGCCATGACTGCTGTCAATCCTAAGAAGAATTCCCATGTAGCTCATTACCCAAGTGGATTGATGTGCCTACATTTGTTGATTATCAAAACCACTTGGAGTAGGTGTTCCCCAAGAGAAATCCAAGACAGATGTAAGCAGGCCCTTGGGCTATCTTATCTCCTGGTGCCCTTTCCCTCAAATAGAAAGACGTTCAAGGAAATAATCTATATCCTTCACCAATAGGCACACATGGTTCTCAAACTGAGTGGAAATTGAGAGTAACATATCAAGTAGATGCTAGAGCATGAGCACGGTAGTCCTTCCACAACATGGAGTGTGGAAATGGGATCTACCAAAGTCATGTAAAAAGAAACTCTTTTATCTCAGGGAGCTGGAAGGGAAGATAATATTAATAGTGTACTTAATATAATCAAACCATTTCCATATATTTTATTGAATTAATGCTTCTCAATTTGTGATGGACTCATTAACCAGTTTTTTAGTTCTTAATTCTGAACTGCTACATGTTTGATTTTCAAAAGATATGTTTACATGAGCTTGGCACACAATCCCCTGGAAGCCAGGGTAATCTCTGTTTTTCTTACATCATAAATGAAACTACTTTCTTATTCCTTTTTTGTTGTTAATTATTTGGACAAATGTATACACTGTCATTTTAAAGTCTGTAGTTTCATCACCATCAATATTTGTAGCATGACACAGCCATCTTCCATGTGAAGTGAGGTCTCTCTTGCTTATGAGGTTTTTGTTGTTACTGTTACTTTTAGGTTTTTTATTTTATTTTTTTAACTTGACATATATTTGGTATGTTCTAAGAGGAAAAATGTATAAATGCTATATGCAGTATCTTCTCTTGGATATAAAAATCACCCCATTTCAGTTCTTATTAGCCAAAGGGGACAAAGGGACACCTACCAAAACTAACACCAAGGGAACCGCAAAACTTTGTGGGACTTGAGGTCAAAAACAGAGCTGCCATTTAGAATCTGCTTTTAAAATAGACTGCTTTTGCTCTTAGATTGTGTGTGTGTGTGTGTGTGTGTGTGTGTAATATCTTTCTTTCCCTTTATCTCCAACTCACTTAGCTCTACATCCTTGGCTATAAATGGTTTTTAGCTCAAGTAATAAATTCGTAGCAACAAGGCTTCAGATAATAAGAATGTAGTTTGACTGCCTAATTTGGCATCAGATGTCAATTCCTCATCAATTCAGTTCTATCTCCAGTGAAGATGTGTGTGGGGACCTTCTCATTTCCAGGAGAGGATCTGATAAAAATAATGTTTGATTTGGTCTTTGTGGCCCTTTCTGTCCAAGAAGGAAAATTTATACTTAAGCTTTTGTTGTTTTTTTCATCCTTAGCATCTAGAATAGGGCACAAAACCAGTAATGTATAACCAGCAGTTGAGTTTTATTGTCTATAAAAGGAGAGAGAAGGCATTAAAATTTCTGCTTATTCCAATGCAGAATGAAAACATACAGCTAAGATTTCTGAGCATAGGTACCTGAGAGATAAGAACCACATATTTCAGTGTAGACTAATCCTGTGTCACAAGTATTGAAATCTCTTTATGTAGAGTGGCAAAGAGTCATTGGTCTAAGTCCCCAATAGTCAACATATCCATTGGCCACACCATCTTCTTTCACTGAACTATGACAACCCTCCCCCACATACCTTTACAAACACTGACAAACAATAGGCTACTGAGTGGCAGCTTGAGAACCTCACAGGACTGTGATATGCTGTTAGTCAATTTCTTGGCTTGCTATTTAAGCTACTTGATCAGCTCTAAGGTAGTCAAACAATAGACTCTGAGTTCAGCTCTTTTTTTTTCCTATAGCCAACAAATATGTTTTTTCTCTCCTTGGTATCTCATATAAAACTCTTCGAAATTAAGTTTTAAAAAGAAATTAAGTTAGATATAACTCAAACGTATATCTTAAATGTAATATGCTTTATTTGCCTCTTAAATCAGGCAATCCTCCCCAAAGCACCAAAAGTACTAAAGTTATGACTTCTTCCAGCTTCATCCATTGAGGACAAATTAATCCCATAGGCCATGTTTACAGGTCTAAAAATATTGCTAAACTCTTTTATTGAGAGAGTGCCGCTGTGTATCAAATAAGTTAGTCAGAAGAAAGGGTGATTATCAGGTGCATTAAAGACTTACAAATCAGATTAACACATGAACATATAGGTACACAAACTTTTATCATTTGATCTTTCTATACCCTGTTTTAAAATAGTGCAATTTATCCATAGAAGGGGAATTTAGTGGCTACACAGATGGCTCAGCAGTTCAGAGTGCATACTTCTATTGAAAAGGGCTTGAATTTGGGTCTCCACATCCCTATCATGCAGCTCAAAATTAACCATAACTCAGACTTCAGGAGATTTGACATCTCTTTAGACACAAGAACTCTTATGCACACACCCATGCACACAAACACATGTACACGTGCGTGCACACACAGACATACACACGGAGATTCACACATACATGCATGTGGCATTTTTGGTTCTTTTTCGCTTAATGCCCTGTCAAGACATGTTTTTCCTTTTCTTTATGTATATATTATGGTTTCCACTTTCGTGTTTTTGTGGGATTTCTGTATGTGTGCACATGTATGTCTTTATATGTGTTACTTGAGCCTTTTCTTTGACTACTTTTCTTCTCTTTGCTGTTTTACTATTCTGGTTCAGCTCTGATAAAGTATATTTTTGTTTGTTTTTACAGCCCAATAGCAGTTTTCCCTCTCTTCTCTCCTTCCAGACCCTACCCCACCTCCTCTTGCCTTGTGTCTCCCTTCAGAAAAGGCTAGACCTCCCATGGATGTTAACCAACCATGGCATAACAAGTTACAATAATGCTAGGCACCTCATCTCATATTAAGGCCCATTAAGGAAAAGGGTCTCAATAACAGACAAAAGAGTTAAAGACAGCTCCTACTTGTAACCCCACCGGCAGGGTCAGCTATTCAGGGTCCTTTGAAGGGGTGCTACCTGAAAGAAATGGGCTGAAGAGAGGAAGGAGACCAAGCAAGATTCCATTTGTCAAGGTCTCGTTTATTAGGGTGAAGGTTACAGCTTATATGGCCCTTGAAAGAGGAACTTGACATGGGGTGGAGGTAGGGGTAGGAACTTTGCCAGGGTAGTGGAAGGTCATCAGTCAGTACACCTGGTGTAAGCCGAAACATGTGATCCATTAACATTTTTCAAGATAGTTGGAATAAGGGGCGGGTTTCGTTAACAGATAGTTCTCAAGATAGTTGGGATGTGGGGCAGGTTCTCTGTAAACAATCTTAGGGCAATGACCTCTGCTATCCTTTAGGACAATGGTCCCTGACACCTACTCTCACTGTTAGGAGTCCCACAAGAAGATCTAGATGTGCAACAGTAACATATACACAGAGGGCCTGGGTCAATCCCATGCACACTCTGATTGTTGACTCAGTCTCTGAGTTTCTAAGAGCCCAGGTTAATAGGCTCTGTGGGCTTTCTTGTGGTGTCTTTGAACCCTGTGACTACTATTATCCTTCTTCCTCCCCTCCAGCAGGATTTCCTTAACTCTGTCTAATGTTTGTGCAAGTGTTACAGCTCTGGAGAGAAAAATGTCCTGACTTTTCAGGAATTAGGACTATAACGGAAGTTCTGGAGAGAAAGTATTCTAACTTTTTGGGAGCTTAGGCTATACCTGAAGCTGTGAAGGCACAGCTCTGGAGGGCTCTAATTTGCCAGGGAGTCAGGCTATATCCAAATCTGGGGTGTGGTGGGGGATGGTTACCCACAGGATACGCATTCCTGCTCCTCTCTGAGAAGAGGTGTTATAGCTGAGTTCTGCCCTACACACCCTTTAAGGGAGTTTCCTAGCAGAAGTGTTGGTTTCTTCTCAGCTCTAGCCCAAGATGTTACTGCTTCTGCCTAACTCTGCTCAAGTGGAAACCCCTGCAGTAATGTAGCAATTTCCTTTGGTTCCAGGGACAATTTGTTACTTTTTCTACACAGTCCCTAAGGGAACATCTCAACAGAGGTTCTACTCCGTGCTGGTGAAGAAAGATCTTCATCAAAAACTCTTTTAAGAAAGAGTTTTATTTGAGAAGGAGGAGTTCAGGACACTGGCTGCCTCTGCCTGGCTGGAAAAGAACAGCCAGCAACTGAACAGGCAGAGTCGTTTATATAGAGCTTTTTAGGGGCAGAGCTTTTCCCACAGAGAATATTTTCTGCTCATAGACTGTTTGGTTTAGTTGGACAGGGAGAGTTGGCCAGATTTCAGGACCAAACTGTGTTTCCTTCACTGGACCTTTTTAACCTTTTGGCTCTAGTTTCTGGGACCAGTTATTGGTCTGCCAATCCCACCATTTCTATAAGATTTTTACCCTAGCACACCTTACAGGCAGGAAAAGTTACTGGCAGAAGGTTTTGTGGTTGAGTTGGTGTCCCAATTCCTCACTGGAAGTCTTGCCTGGTTACAGGAGATGGCCAGTTCAGGCTCTGTATCCCCCATGACTAAGGGTATTAGCTAGGGTCACCATCTTAAATACCTAGAAATTTCCTTTTCGCTAGTTTTCTAGCCTATTCTTGAGATGCTAGTCATCTTTCCCAGTACTCTCTCCCTCTATCTTCCCCCAACCTGATCCCTTCTGTGTCTTTGCCTACTCCCTACACCCCAGCTCACTTTTCCTCTCAAAACCTCTATTCTATTTCTCATTACCAGGGAGACCCGTGTGTTCAAACTTGTGTCTTCCTTGTTACTTGCTTCTCTGGGTCTGTGGATTGTAGCATGGCTATTCTTTACAGTCAATATCCACTCATAAGTAAGTACATTCCATGTTTATCTTTCTGAGTCTTGGTTATCTCACTCATTAAATTTTCTAGTTCTATCTATTTGCCTGCAAATTTTATGACTTTATCTTTTTAACAGCTGGGTAATGCTGCAGGATGTCAATGAAAATTTCCTTTATCCATTTTTTCAGTTGAGGTATATCTAGGTTCTTTCCAGCTTCTGTATAATATGAATAAAGCCATTATAAACATGGTTGAGCAAGTATCCTTATGGCAGGATGGAGAGTCCTTTGGGTATATACCAGGAGTGTGACATCAAGGTAGATGGATACCCAAAAAATTTTTTAAAACTACCATATTATTTTCTATAGTGACTGTACAAGTTTGTACTCCCCTCAGCAATCGAGGAATGTTCTCCTTGTTTCTTATCCTCCCCCCTCCAGCATGATCTATAACTTGTATTTTTAAACTTACTTTTTCTGATAGGCTTAAATGGAATCTCAGAGTCATTTTAATTTGCATTCTCTTGAATTCTTTATATATTTTGGAGATCAGGCCTTTGTCTGATGTGGGGTTGGTGAAGATCTTCTCCCATTCAGTAGGTTGCCTTTTTGTCAATGACAGTGTCCTTGGCATTGCAGAAGCTTCTCAGTTTCAGGAGGTTCCATTTATTCATTGTTGCTCTTATTCTCTGTGCTACTGGGGTTATACTAAGGAAGTGGCCTCCTGTGCCCATGTGTTGCAGACTACTTCCCACTTTCTCTTCTATCAGGTTCAGTGTGGTCAGATTTATATTGAAATCTTTAATCCATTTGGAATTGTTTTGTGCATGGTGATAGATATGGATCTATTTTCGTTCTTCTACAGGTTGACATCCAGTTATTCCAATACCATTTGCTAAAGATGCTTTCTTTCTTCCATTGTATAATTTTAGCTCCTTTGTCAAAAATCAGGTGTTCATAGGTTTGTGGATTAATATCCGGGTCTTTGATTCAATTCCATTGGTAAACATCTATGTTTTTATGCCAATACCAAACTGTTTTCATTACTGTAGCTCTGTAATAGAGTTTGAAGTCAGGGATGGTAATGCTTCCATAAGTAGTTTTATTGTATAGGATTGTTTTGGCTATCCTGGGGTTTTTTGTTTTTTCCTATAACATGCTGAACATTTCTTTAAGTGTTTCTCAGTCATTTGAGATACATCTATTGAGAATTCTCTGTTTAGATTTGTACTCCATTTTTGGTTTGTTGATCTCAAGATTCTTGTTATATGTGTATATATATGAAATTAACCCTCTGTCAGATGGAGGACTGGTGAGGGTCTCCTTCCATTTTGTGAATTGATCTTTTGTCCTATTGGCAGTGTCCTTTGGTTTACAGAAGCTTTTCATTCTCATGAGGTCCCATTGATTCGTTGTCTATCTTAGTGTCTGCACTACTGGTGTTCTTGTAAAGAAGTTGTCTCCATGGCTGCTCCCCAATTTCTCTTTTATCCAGTTCGATGTATGCTGAGGTCTTTGACCTACATGGACTTGAGTTTTGTGCCTGGTGTTAGATGTGAATCCATTTATATTTTTTGTATATGCCAACATCCAGTTACACCAACACCAATTGTTGAAGATGCTAATATTTTTCACTGTGTAATTTTGTATAATTTATTTAAAATCAGATACTCAAAGATGAGTGGATTTGTGTCCTGGTCTTCAAATGAATTCCATTGGTGAAGCTGTCTGATTTTATGTGAATACTATTCGGTTTTGATTACTATAGCTTTGTAGTATGGCTTGAAATCAGGTATGATGATAATTCAGGAAGTTCTTTATTTTATGTAATTGGTTTAGCTATCTTGGGTTTTTTGTTTTCCATGATATTGAGTATTGTTTTTTCAATGTCTATAAATAACTGAGTTGGAATTTTGATGAGGATTATATTGAATCTGCAGGTTGTTTTAGTAAGATGACCATTACTATATTATGCCTACCAATCCTTCACCATGGGAGATCTATCCATCTTCTGATATCTTCTTCAGTTTCTTTCTTCAAAGACTAGAAGTTCAAGTTGGATAGGTCTTTCACTTGCTTGGTTAGAATTACAAGATGTTTTATATTATTTGAGGCTATTGTGGAGGGTGATATATCTTTGATTTCTTTCTAAGCCCATTTATCATTTGTATATAAGAGGGCTACTAGTCATTTGTATATAGGAGACTTTTTGGGTTTTTTTTTTTTGAGTTTATCTTGTATCCAACTACTTTGCTGTAATTGTTTGTCAACTCTAGAATATTCCTGGTAGAACTTTTGGGGTCACTTATGTATACTATCATATATTCTGCTTATAATGACACTTTTACTTCTTCCTTTCTAGTTTGTATCACTGTGGTCTCCTTTACCTGTCTTGTTGTGCTAGCTACAACTTCCAGTACTATAGTGAATAAATATAGAGTTGATAAAGATTTCCTGTTCCTGATTTTAGTGGAAATGCTTCATTTAACTTGATATTGACTATTTACTTGATGTATATTGCCTTTATTTTGATTAGGTATTTCCTTTGTGTTGATGCTCTCTCTAAAATTTTATCATGAATGAGTGCTCAATTTTATCAAAGACTTTTTCAGCATCTAATGAGATGATCACATGGTTTTTTTATCATGTTGTTTATATGGTGGGCTACATTGACAGATTTTCCTTTTTAGAACCATCCCGCATCTCTGGGATAAATTCTACTTGTTCATGGTGGATGATCTTTTTGATGTGTTTTTGGATTCAGTTGGCAATATGTTATTGAATATTTTTACATTGATATTTATGAGGAATGTTCATCTGTAGTTCTCTTTCATTATTGAGTATTTGTG
The DNA here is from genome assembly GCF_903992535.2 of Arvicola amphibius. NCBI lineage: Eukaryota > Metazoa > Chordata > Mammalia > Rodentia > Cricetidae > Arvicola > Arvicola amphibius. Next base: position 90,101,501 of record NC_052047.1, read on the forward strand.
AGACTTGGGTATCAGGATGGATATGGCCTCATACAGTGAAGTTGGCAATGTTCTTTCTATTTCTATTTTGTGGAATAATTTTTTGTTTTGTTTTCTTTTGTTTTATTTATTAAAAATTTCTGCCTCCTCCCACCTTGCATTTACCTCCCCCTACCCCTCCACTTCCCCTCTTTCTCCTGTCCGAAGAGCAGTAAGGGTTCCCTGTCCTGTGAGAATTCCAAGTTCTTGTGGAATAATTTGATGAGTATTGGTATTAACTATTCTTTGAAAGTCTGGCAGGATCTGGCTTTAGTGACTGCTTCTATTTCCTTTGGTACCAAAGTTCTTTCTAAACTGTTGTTTATCTAACCCTCATTTAGTGTTAGTAAGTGGTACTTATCAAGATATCTCTCCATTTCACCATCAGAGTTGAGATGTAACAAGTTTTACCAGAGCCAGAACAGAGCAGAGTTGTAACACTTTCACTGTGGAAACTAGTGAAGCAGAGTTGCTACACTCCAGTGAATCTGAGAAGAGCTGTAACATTTCTCCACAGTACAGCAGAGCAGAGCTATAACAACTTCACTAGGAAACCCTCCCCTGCAGGTGCAGAATTGTTATACTTGCATTGGGGAACCCTTTCTCTGTAGAAGGACACTTATGGTGACTTCATGGTAATCATTGGTTCCTGACTTCCAGGATACCTTTCCATATGAATTGCAATGCTTACACAGAGACTGAATAAAAATGGAAGGACAAAGGAGAGACCAGACTCATGATTCCACTAGATTGTCCTCTGACTTCCACACAGGAGCAGTGGCACTTTGTCCATGTCTCTGTCTCTGTCTCTCTTTCACATAGAAATGCACACACATCATATACACATACTAAATAAGTAGATAGATATATGATAGATATAGATAGATAGATGATTGATGACAGAAAGATTCTACCATATTCTGAATAAATGGCAAATGTGATGAAATTATTGCCCTTATGAATTATGATTCTCTGTTCTACTATCTCAGACTGATATTCATCTTCAATACACTAATGACCTGACTTATCAAACACACTCATTCTGGAAAGAAGAAAAATAAATTCTGAAGTGAACAAAGATCTCTTAAAAATTATGTTCCAAATTATATTAAGCAGTTTCTCTCCTTTCTTTCATGTTTCTTTTCCTTTATGAACTAATATATTCAATATTTTGGAAGTACTGTGTAAATAAATAGCCTTAACTTATTCTAAATGTCTAGAGATAGTTAATGCAGATTGCACAGAAAGCTATATATTTATATCCTCAAGAATTCATTAAAATAATTTTAGAATTAACTGTTAATTCTAAAGATAAATTATTTTCTTGTCATCTAATCTAAATTATTTTCCATTTTAATGCAAAACCATATAATCATCATTATCTTATTTCATCATTTACTTAGCATTTCTGTCCTTCAAAAATAAGATGTGGTGTGTATGTGTGTGCGTGCTTATGTCTATATTTTGTATTTTGTGTGTGTATTTACATGTGTTAGTGTGTCTGTATGTACATCTCTCTGCATGTATACATGTTATTCTGTGTATGTCCATGTGCACACACACACACAACCCCCCACCCCCATATGTGTGTGTGTGTGTGTGTGTGTGTGTGTGTGTGTGTATATATATATATATATATATATATATATATATATATATAATACAGTACATTTACTTGTATGTATATATGTGCTTGCCCATTCTGGGACATATGGAAGTCAATGTTTGGTGTCTTTGTCTATTGCTTTCCACCTAAACTTTTGAGACAAGATCTCTCACTAAACCTGGATTTTATCATTTTGGCAAGACTGACTAAAAGGCCTTAAAGAATGCTCTACCAGTGTTGGGGTTACAAGTATGCCCAGTTTCTAAGCAGACGCTAGGGATTTGTACTCATATCCTCGTGTTTATGTGGCAAGTTCTTTACCCACTGACCTATTTTCCCAACCCAAGTAATAGCTAACTAAACTTGAACAATAAACACAACTAAATGTTAATAACATATAATTACACACTCTATCTTTTGCAAAAAGCACACAGTGTTTACCTGAGATTCGACATCCTTAGTAAAAAATTCTTAAATTAGCACAATTGAGAAATAATTTAACTCTAAAGTTAATTGGAAATGTTTATGAGAAAGCTACTGATCAAGCTCTAGTGGTTAATGGATGTGAGTTGACAGCAACAACTGCATGTGTTCCTGTTAAGGAGAAACACACCTTGTATCAGCCATTCAACCTTCCCACCTTAGCAGATGAATGTCATTTGTGGTGTCAGTGGATTGAAGTCAATAACCACTCTCACTCTGCTTTGGGACCCCTTGGGCTTACAAAGGCAATGTTTCTGAATAAGAGCACATTTTGCTAATGAGTCAGCATCTCTACTGATGGTAACAAGAGCTTGAAGCTCCACAATTCAAATGAACTATTGCTTCTATGTTCCTTTTAAGTAGCCATTAAACAGCAATGGTGCATAATACTCAGATCTATTCCCTAAGGGAGGAAAGGCTGATCCTGTAAGAATTTTCAAACATTCATGTTCTGTAATGCATCGTTCTTACTCTCTATGGAGAGCAGTTATGAATCAGATACTGTTTTAAAAACTTGGCTAGACCAGTCCTTTAAAAAGCACTTTGTTATTGTGTCTATGTAAGAGTAAAGGTAATGCTCAACCCAGACATCCACACAAAGTGCCTTATCCTTGAGTCTTTCCTCTACTACTCTATTACTTACTTTGTTTGAACAAATTATGAATACCAACCAGGTGATCAGTTAAAATCTGGCAGTTTGAGATGCCCCCAATCTGTCTTTGAATATTCACTTCTTTACTCACTTGTTCTTATGCATGTTAGAAGATATGCAGTATTTACTAAGACCCATGGGACTTTGAGATAGCTCCACAAATTTGGCAATTGTTAGATGGAAGTGAACTTGGTGTCATCAGACCTTACTGTCACCAAAGCTGTTCCATCTATTACATGAATCTAATTCCACAAATTAGTTTTGCTTTCCTTGTGCAGATGTGAATCCTGGATCTGAGAGTGCTATTAGAAAGGTGTTCTCTTGAATGTGGGACAATTAGAAGTAAAATATGTTAAATATGCAGTGATTTTCTTCAAGCTCCATTGCTGATTTTTGCAACTTTTACAAAGGAGAATGATTTTAAAACTGAATGTAAAGATAGTTCCACCTGTGTTCCTCCTCTATTCACACAAAGACTCTTGAATTTAACTTTTTATTTTAAAAATTTTCTTAAGAATTTCTTACATGAACACATTTATATCACCCCCCAAGTTTCCTCTCATATTTATAACCTTAGTTATTTTTACCTACACATGCACACATATACAGGCTTGTGTGTCTCTGTGTGTGTGTCTAAAACTCAGACCTACTGAGTCATCTTAGTTCTGCACATATGTGTATGTGTTTAAGGCTGAACACTTATAATTGAGTAACCTATTAATAAAATCATCCTTGTTGAAGACTGATTCTCCCTCTCTCAAGATCCATTTATTGCCTATCCTACTTCATCTAAGTATAGAGTCTTGCGAGATTTCCTTCGTCCACGTTGACATGTCAACTGATATTGTCATGGTGTTGCTTTTGTTTAGGCAACAGTATCCTTGAGATTTCATGGGTGTGACTTCCATGTTATATTAAAAACAGTACCTCACAGCAGACATAGCAGTCTTCTGACTCTTGCAATGTTTCTTCTACCACTCCTGTGGTTATTTTCTGGACCTTAGGTGTGGGAGTTTTCTTGTCGATTTATAAATCTATGTATCCTACAGTCAGATGTTCTTTACATTTTTATCAGTTGTAGATTGCAGTAATGGTCTCAATTTTCTGCAAAAAAAGAGAGAATCTTCTTGGATGAGGAGTGAGACCCACATGTACCTGTAGGAATAAGGATAACTATGTAGAATGCATGTAGACATTGCACTGGTTTAAGAAAGTGGCAATAATAAATTCTCCTCTTCGGTCTATTGTTTTACTAGTTACAGGAAGTTGGCTAGATTTCCAGTACCAGGAATTAATTCTGTTCTCTCAAATAGAACTCAAGCACAATTATAAAGATGTTGTTTACTCTTGAGATATAAATGCCATGATTGTACACTTGAGGATATCTTGCCATTATATTCATTGTTGTGATTCACATGATTGACAGCTGAATAGATCCATGGGTTGAGTTTCTTCCTTGGCAGTTTGCATAGCACCTTCAGATACTAGGAAACAATCAGAGTTAGTGTTAGTCTTCAGAAAGAAGGGTTCTTGCTTAATTCCTGTTCTATTTGGACAAGAAAGATGAATATGAATCTGAAGAAATGTGACAGCTCCAATAAGATTCCTTAGCACCCCATCAAAACACTTATTATATCATATTATGCCATAATTTTACATATTTCTCTTCTCCACAATATTTTGACTTTTAAAACCAGGAAGTGTTTGTTTCTCTCTACAATTTCATTTTTATCTGACCCCAATCTATCTATAGTAAACAATGAAGCTGAAAATGAAATGTAAATGACCGGTTTTATCAATTTGCACTAGATAATTATAAGAAACATTTTATTAACATATTCTAAAGAGATTAGATGATTTCCTAAATTTAATTTTCCAAGCACAATGATCAATAATAAATAACACTAAAGCAATGGAAAAACACATACAAATGTTGAAAGGTATATGTTAAGACCTGAAGAAACATGTAACTTACAACAAGGATTCTTTTTCCTTTTTTTTAATTTTTTATTGAAAATAGATTCTTTTCTGATATAATATAACATGGTCACGGTTTCTTTTTTTTCCATTCCTCCCAGTTCCTCCATACCTCCCCTCTCCACTACCCTTCTACTTCCTTTTCAGAAAATAGCAAGCCTCCAAGAGATGACAACTAAACAGGAATAAACAAGATATAAGGCAAGGAAAAAGTCCTCATATCTAGGCCGAATAAGGCAACCTAATAAGAGGAAGAGTCTCAAGAGTAGGCAAAAGAATCATAGACATACGTACTCCTACTGTTAGGAGCCTCGCAAAAAGAAACCACCAAGCTAATATCCACAACATATATACAGAGGATCTGGTAAAGACCCATGTAGGCCCCTGCTTAATGCTTCAGTATCTATGAGCCCATCTTGCCCTGCTTAGTTGATTCAACAGGCCATGTTCTTTTAGTGTCTTCCATCCCTTTTGACTCCAATAATCTTTCTTCCCCCTTTTCTTAGGAGATGCCTGTTGTCTGAGGTAGGACCTCAAATTTAGACTCGCTCTTTTCATAATGTCTAACTGTGCATCTGTGAAACTGCTCCCATCTGCTATCAGAGGACATCTTTCTGAAAACAACTGGAAAAGGCACCATTCTGTGAGTGTAGCAAAAAGTGATTTGTACTCATCTTCTTGATTGTTTAAGATCAGTTGTGTTTGGTTTTACACTAGGCCTCTGGGCTATCCAGTTTCCAATTTCTGGCCATTCAGACAGTGTAGGAAATAGGCTTCCACTCACAGCTTGGGCCTCAAGTCAAACCAACATTGGTAGGCCATTCCTACAAGTTCTTTGCCATATATGCCTAGAACATCTTGCAGGCAGGACAATGAGGTAGAAGGCTTTGTGGCTGGATTGCTGTCCATGTTTTACTTTCCATGGCCTACAAAGCACCTTCTTGGCCAAAAAGATTGGAACATAGGTGTGAAGGTTTGTAGGCTCGTATTTCTACATGATATGGCAGCCAGGCTCTCAAGCTATAGTTCACACCTGAGGTGGTCACAGAGCCTTCCAGACAGGCTGTCACTTCCCTAACAAAGGGTCAGGATATTGCTCTGCTCCTTTGTAATTTGGAGGATGCCTGGGATGGAGATGCAAATTCGGTCTACTTGACAGAGCTGGCATACAGAGCAAGAAGATAGGGAGGCATAACAAAATGGGCATATTAAGGTGTGGTCAAAGGTGGAGAGGTGACTAAAGCCATTCATCTGGCTGCCTAGGAAACAGAATGCTAATGATTTTCCCCCTCACTTTACATTTTGGTCTAAGGGATGTTTGGAGAATAAACACGAGGAATTTTCAGGATGTGAACTCACAATTTCATAAGGAATCATGGAGAATCTGCTTCCCAATAAAGCCATGTGAGTTGTTTCAATTATTCCTATGCCTCCCAGACTGGTCCAGAGAAATAATTTATGGTCTGGGCTGGCACTGGACCACCACAAAGGTTCATCACAGGTACCAGCACCCCCTCTCCACATTCAATAAGCTGTGTAGATGTTATCTAAAACAATAGGTCATCCTTGCAACTATTCAGAGTGGCCTACTGTCCTAGTACCAGCCAGAGTTGTTTAACGATCTCCATGGGAAACCATAGACCAACAAATTTACCAAAAACTACACAGTCCCACCACTAGAAACCTTCCTTGGCTACAAGAGATAGCCAGGTCAGTCTCTGTATCCTCCATTACTAGGAGTCTTCACCAGGGTCATTCATATATTCCAGGAAGTTTCAACTATATTAAGAAATTACCTCCCAAGTGCCTCCTAATTCCAGCTATTATCTTCCCATATTCTATCACTTAATCTTCCAGTGACATCATCCCTCACACTTCTGTTCCTATATACTTCCAGTCCACCTATAAAATCTACTCTATTTTCTCTTAAACAGGAAGATCTATGTTTCCTCAGTAAAGCCTTTCTCTTTAGCCTCTCGGGGCCTAAGGATTGTAGCTGATTATTATTTACTTAAGAGCTTATAATTGATTACATATTATATTTATATTTCTGGGACTGGGTTAATTCACCTGTGATGATTTTTCCTGCTTTCATTCTTTTTCATTTTCATCATTTTCATTTTCATTTCATGATGTCATTATTTTTAACAGATGAGTAATACTCCATTGTGTAAATGTACATTTTCTTTATCCAGTTTTCAATTGAGGAACATTTAGGTTGTTTCCAGTTTCTGACTGCTATTAATAAATACACATTGAGCATAATTAAGAAAATGTCCTTAAAGCCGGACAGTGGTGGCGCATGCCTTTAATCCCAGCACTCGGGAGGCACTGGCAGGCGGAACTCTGTGAGTTCGAGACCAGCCTGGTCTACAAGAGCTAGTTCCAGGACAGGCTCCAAAGCTGCAGAGAAACTCTGTCTCGAAAAAAACAAAAAAAGAAAAAAAAGAAAAAGAAAATGTCCTTAAGTAAGATGAAGTATATTTTGAGTATATGTCCAAGAGTGATAATAACTAAGTCATGAGGTAGATCAATTCCTGGATAGCTGAAGAACTTCCATATTGATTTTAAAATTTCTGTACAAGTTTCAAATCAAGAAAGCAATAGAGAGTATTGCCCTTGTTCCACATCCTCTCCAGAATGAACTGTCACTTTTTATTCATCTTAGCCATTTTAAGAGGTGAAGTACATAATCTCAGAGTAATTTGAATTTTCATTTCTTGGTAGCTAAGAATGTTGGACATTTCCTTAATTGTTTCTCAGTCATTTGATATTCTTCTGTTGAGAATTTTTTTAGATCTATTTGTCATTTTTGATTATTTGGGAATTTTTAGATCTGATGCCAATACATTCAAAGCTGTTTCCCATATTCTCTTCTATCAGGTTCAGTGCTTCAGTTTTTATGTTGAGATCTTCAGTACACTTGTACTTGAGTTTTGTGCAGGCTGATAAATATGGACCTATTTTCGTGCTTCTACATTCAGACATCCACTTTGACAAACACCATTTTTTGAAGATGCTTTTTTTGAGTATACATTTCTGGCTTCTTTATAAATAGTCAGCTGTCCATAGGTGTGTGAATTTATGTCTAGATTTTAAATTTCATTCCATTGATGAACATGTATACCTTTGTGCAAAAACCATGCAAAAAGAAAAAAAGCACACCCAAGAGGAATGGGTGGCAAGAAATAACCACAATGAGGGCTTCAATCAATAAAATGGAAACAAATAGAACAACGCAAAGACTCAAAGAAACAAAGATACAGTTCTTCAAGAAAATCAACAATATATACAAAGTAAAAAACAGAGATAGAATATCCAAATTAATAAAATAAGAAACACAGAGGCACATATAACAATAGACACAAAGGAAATCCAGAGAATCATAAGGACATACTTTAAAAACCTGTACTCTCCCAAGCTGGAAAAATACAAGATAAATGGATAATTTTTATGATAAAACTCATTTACCAAAATTAAATCAAGATGAGATAAAGAATTTAAATAGATCTATAAGCTCTAGCATAATAGAAGCAGTCATTACTCCCCCCTCACACCCAAGCGCCAGCAAGGAAGCTGAACACTGCCCCCATGTCTGGTGGAACTCCACTGCTCTGCTGCAGTCCCACCAAGAGAGGGTACCTGAACTGGCCTTCCCCTATACTCAGATCATTGACTACCCTAATTGTCATCATGGACCCTATATCCAGTAACTGATGGAAGCCAATGAAATGGTGGTCAGCCAAGCACTGGCTGAACTCCTGGAGTTCATTTCAAGAGTGGGAAGAAGGATTATATGAGCAAGGGGGGTCAAGATCATGATGGGGAGAACCACAGAAACAGCTGACCCAAGCTAGTTGCAGCTCATGGTCTCTGAATTGACAGCTAGGGAACCTTCATGGGATTAAACTTAGTCATCTGATTGTGGGTGACAGTTATGCAACTTGATGTACAAGGGGACTGGCAATGGGACCAGGACTTACCTCACATTCATGAACTCGATTTTGGGAGTCTATTCCCTATGGTAGGATACCTTGCTCAACCTTGATACAGGGGCAAGGGCTTGGTCCTGCCTCATCTTGGCATGCCAAACTTCGTTGACTCCAAAGGGAGGTCTTACTCCCTCTGAGGAGTGATTTAGGGGGTGAGATGGGGATTAGTTGTGGGGGAGAAGAGGAGGGAACAGAAACTGTGGATGGTATGTAAAATGAAAAAAATTAAATATAAAAAATGGTCAGTAAATTCTCTAAACTAATAAAAACCCTTACCAGACAGTTTTAGTTCAGAATTCAACCAAACCTTCAAAGAAGGCAATGCAAAGACTTCTCAAATTCTTCCAAAAAATAAAAACAGAATGAACATTGCCCAGTTCATTTTATAAGGCTAAAATTACTCTGATAACCAAATCACATAAACACTCAACAAGAAAGAATTACAGACCAATTTTCTTTACAGATATAGACATAAAAATACTCAATAAAATGCTCACAAACTGACTTCAAGAACATATCAAAAAGCACAACCATCATGATCAAATAGGCTTGACCTTATCCCAGAAATGCATGGATGGTTCATCATATGAAAATTTGACAATGTAATCTACCATTTAAACAACCTAAAAGAAAATTCCACATGATTATCTCATTAGATGCAAAAAGGGTCTTTGACAAAATCCAGCACCTCTTCATGGTAAAAGTCCTGGATATATTAGGGTTACAAGGGACATATCTGAACATTATAAAAGCAAATACAACAAGTCTATAGTCAACATTAAGGTAAATGGAAAGAAACTCAAAGCAATTCCACTAAACTCAGAGAAAAGTCAAAGTTTTCCACTTACTCATTTTCTATTTAATATAGTAGTTCAAATTTTAGCTGGAGCAATTAGGTAATTGACAGAGATCAAGGGATGTAAATTGTAAAGGAAGAAGCCAAAGTATTTGTAGATGATACAATAGTATACACAACTGAGCCTTAAATTTCTTCCCAGGAACTCCTACAGCTGATAAACACTTTCAGCAAGTTAGGTAGACACAAGATTAACCAAAAACAAAAATAGTAGCCCTCCTATAGACAAATGACAAATGAACTGAGAAAGAATTCAGGGAAATAGCACCCTTTACAATGTCCATAAATATTTTGAAGTATCTGGGGATAACTATAACAATGCCAGTGAAAGACCTCTATGAGAAACACTCCATGTGTTTTAAGAAATTGAAGAAGATATAAGAAAATGGAAAGATCTCCCTTGCTCAGAGATCTGAAGGATTAACATAGTAAATATGGCCAACCTACCAAAAGCAATCTACAGTTCCATGGCAAGTACCAACAAAATCCCAATACAGTTTCTTACACACAATGATAGACTATTCTCAACTCCGTATGCTAAAACAAAACCAACCAAACAAAAAGGTCTGAAACAATCATGAGCAATAAGAGAACTGCTGAAGGCAGCACCATCCCTGATTGTAGGAGGTTCAGTCCTACCAGGCCTAAAGGAGCCAGCCTGGAGACTGGCTGGTGCTGTCAGAAGTCTTGACTGTGCCTCACCAATAAGGAGCAACCGAGTGTTGCTTACTGAGTGCCGAGCAACAGGCATGTCAGAGGTTGTGCCTAGCCAATGAGAGATGAGTATGAGATGTCAACTGTCAACTAATCAGAACACTTGAGTGCTGGGAGCATATATAAGCTTTTCCCTGTTGTTAATCAAATCTGCTGTAAGCCTTCTACCTGATTCCTGGCATCAGTGTTTGTTGAAATCACACCTTTTCACTCTCTTCCCTAAGGAATATGTTAGGGCCCAGCAACACGTGATATCAAGTTGTGCTACTATATAGCAGTTGTACTCAAGGAATGGGTGTTTTTGATATGGTAACTCAGCAATCACTAATATCTATCCAAAGCAAATATGTTCCTCATTTGTTATATAAATTGATTTCTAATTTTCACTAATGTGAGCCAAACCCACCTAATCATAAAACTTTCTGAAGAACTGATAAAATTAGAAACTCCTTCTAAAGTACCTAATCAGTGCTATGAACCAATTTTATACTTCAGATTGATGTTTCAATGTCTTCGTTACTCCCTTCCAATTAATTATTAACAAATTTTTCCTTTAATAAACATAGGAATGTAGCTTGATTTCACATAAAGAATTATGAGCTATCAATAATGAGAAACAAGCATCAAATACACACACACATACACACAGTAATGTCATTCACTGTAAATTTGAATTAACTTGTTCCCTTAGGTAAAAAGTTTACAAAATTTGAATTGATTGTCTCAGTGATCAACTTGTGAAGGTATCTGTGAGGTTTTCCAAAGTCACTTCTTTGAGATCAAAGAAAACCATTATTTTAAAATTCATCTTACCTCTTTTGTATTTGTATTATTTCTTGTAATGAGCACATAGCCATAACAATATCTGTTTAAGAAACAAGAACCTCCTGAGGCTACTATAATCAGTAGTTAGATAGCAAGGAATCTATCTTATGTTAGACAATTTTCCTTATCAAATGCTATGTGACACTGGGAAATCTAGGTAGACTCTGTGATGAGTTCATGTATAGATTAGCACCAAGTTCTGCTTTCACAAAAGGTGTCCATTTGTTTCTAAAGTAATGATAGTTTATTCATTATTCAAATATATACATATATATACACACATACACAGCACACTGATAAGTAAAGTTATATTGAATATATAAATTCTATATATTCAAGATTTCAAAAATTATATAACTTTTAAGAATAATCTATATAATTAATCTGATCCATATCCAATGATAACATTTGGCAAAAAATACTAAATTAAACTAAGGTGTATAAATATGTAAATTTATTGCTGAAGTCAAATAAACTACTATTACAGTTCTGAATGGCACAGAAAGACATATAAGGAAAATTTAGAGAGTGAAAAGTTACATTAAGAAACTCTATAATAATAGATAAATACCAATTAAGTATTATTTTCATTAAACAGAAGATTTGATATTTCTAAGACATGTGAGTTCTTTGGTGACTCAAACTAAGTTTAGTGTATTATTTCAGTTATTTAAATCCAAATAGCAATACAACCATCTTAAAAATATTTTAAAGCCAACAAAATGTAATAAATATCTTTGATTAAAAAATTTTTTAGAATAGCTATACAATTTTAAAATATGATGAGAACAACAAAAATAAAACAAAAACAAAAAGCTGAATACAGGCCATTTATCACCTCATAGAACAAATGGGCAAAGCAAATTATTGATGAATTCACCTGCATGAGGATATTGGAAACCTGCTACTAAAATTTACCAAATGAGAGTATATACAGTAAAATAATGTCAACTAATAGTTTATTGAAATTGTAATTGCTTTGGATGTTTGTAATTGTTTGGATTCAGAAGTGCTTAGTCATGTAAAGAACTGAAATCAATGACAAAGAGGTATTTCATTGCATCCTCACACACAACATTGAAATACGGAATCAAAGTAAGCATCCACCAGTGGCAGAAGATATAAAGAAAATATAATACAGAAGATATAAAGAAAAATTAAATACTATTCAGTCTTTTAAAAAAAGAAAATATTGTTACTTCTGACAAGAGATAACACTTGAAAGACATTATCAACGTGGCAAAAGCCAAGATAAAAAAAAATGCTTCCTATCTTTTTTTTTGAGACAGGGTTTCCCTGTAGTTTCTAGAGCCTGTCCTGGAACTAGCTCTTGTAGTCCAGGCTGGCCTTGAACTCAGAGATCCACCTGCCTCTGCCTCCCGAGTGCTGGGATTAAAGGCATGCTCCACCACTGCCCGGCAATGCTTCCTATCTTAATTCCATGTGGGACCTAGCAAAGTTAAGCTCAAAAGAGTGTGAAGGCTACCAAAGACAGGGATCAGTAATAAAGAGAATGAAGATATGTTGATGAAAAGGTACAAGGTTTTAGATGAGAAAAATTATTTTTGAAACTGATTGCACAGAAGAATTGGGCAAATAAGGAAAAATTCAGTGTAGACTTCAAATTAACCAAGAAAACAAACTCTTTCTTAGTGGAAAAAATAATTGGTAAGTAAGATGATGTATATTTTAATCTTGCCAGTAGTCCAACTCTGCCAACTACGGTCTTACTTTGCTTGTTAAATTTTCAGCCAAATAATGTTTGCTGAGACCTTTTAGAAGCAAATGCTTAGTCTTAAAGTGAAGTTCTTTATAAGGCATTCTCAAAGATTTGAAAAATCTACTCTTTAACATTTGAATCAGTTAGCTTCCATAGTAAAAATATTTCTCCCAGGTCCCAAAGGAAGAGTGCAAGTACATGCAATTCTATTTCAGGAATGAAATTTTCAAAAACAACTTTCATTAAATCCATCAATATTTTCCTGTAGCCTACTTCTTCAAGCTGCTGAAATGAATAAACCTGCTTCATGACTGGTATTTGGCATAGAGTCCCATGGAAATGATATGTTTGTTACAGAAGGTGACTGGAAATTTCTAAGAAGCTGTCTCTGTCTTGTCATCTCAGCGTTGTCTACTAAAGTCAAAGCCTACTGGATCTACTTCATAACAGTAGTTCATTACTTCTGAATTTAGTAAATATGACTTAATGTAAAAAAAAAAAAGCTTAACAGAAAGATTGCCATGTATGCAGTAGAATGCATCGTACTGATTTTCTGCAGAATTCCTTCTGATTTTTTTAAGAGTATTATTTGAATTTAATATTTTGGCTTGGAAATACATGCTTTAAATACATGTATCTTTATAGTAGACCCATGTGAAACATGTTAAAGCTAAATGGTTCATTTACTACTTTAGTGTAATAGCGAATGGTCCCAATGTCATATTCTAATAGTAATTACAAAGAAATTTACTTGACAGAAATGGACCTTGTAAAACTTACTGTTTTAGGTTTTTGTTTCTTTTTTAAAGTGGGTTTTGTTGTAGTCTTTGGTTGTACTTTAGGTTTTTTGGTTGTTTGTTTCATATTTTTCTTCGTGGTAAAATTACTATAGCTCTTCTTTCAAACTAAATCAATAACTATCTCAAGGCTTTAAGAGATTATATCCAACTATTTTGTTTGCAAGGGAAACATATACTTTAGTTAAATCCCTAAAAGTTTCTAGAAGATGGAAATGGATCTTTTGATAAGGTGCCTATTTTTAACCATACCTGGATTATGTTGAAGTTGTTGATTCACATTGACTTGGGTTTTGTGCAGGACAATAGATATGGATTATTTGCATTCTTTCAGATGCCTGTATCCATTTGAACCAGCACCATTTGTTGCTTTCCAATAGGATGCTTTTTATCTCCAATGAATAATTTTGGCTACTTTGTCAAAAATCAGGTGACCATAGGTGGGTGGATATATTATCTGGGTCTTCAGACTGAATTCCATTGATCTACCTATCTGTTTTATAAGAATACCATGTGGGGTTTTTAAATTTTAATAATTTCTCTACATTTTTCTCTGCTCCCCTCCCTGTCTCTCCTCTCCCCCTTCAGCCCTCCCCCAAAGTTCCCACGCTTCCAATTTACTCAGGAGATTTTGTCTTTTTCTACTTCCCATGTAGATTAGATCTATATCCTCTTAGTGTTCTCTTTGTTGTCTAAGTTCTCTGGGATTGTGGTTTGTAGGCTGGTTTTCTTTGCTTTTTTTTTTTAACCATGTGGCTTTTATTATTATAGCACTGTAGAAGAGGTTGAATTTGGGGTGTTGATATCTCTAGCAATTCTTTTATTGTACGAAACTGTTTGAGCTAACCTGCATTTTTTTTTCTTATTCCATATGAATTGAGTATTGTTCCTTCAATGTCTGTGAAGAATTTTATTGGGATTGCATTGAATCTATAAAGTGCTTTTGGAAAGGTGGCCATTTTATTATGTTGCCACTACAGATTCCTGGGCATGGAAGATCTTTCCATCTTTTGATGTCATGGATACCTTGTTTTTTCCACCTATAATGACATACAGTTTTGCTGATTTTATTAATCTAGGTTGGTAGTCATGGTCTCTTCATGAGGTTACAGTTACTATGATACCCAGACCACACAATACTTAACAAAAAACAAGAATTACAGACCAATTTCCCTCATGGGCACAGATATGAAGATACTCAATAAAGAACTCACAAACTGAAACCCAGTACCCATCAAAAAGATCATCCATCATAATCAAGTGGGCTTCATCCCAGAGATGCAGGGACAGTTAAACATAAAAAAATATGTTGATGTAATTCACCATGTAAATAAACTAAGATCTCCAAGTCAGGAACTGATATGGCTGAGCAGAGAGAGGAAATACTATGGTGGGAGAAAACAGGAACTCGGTCTCTGGCTGAAAAGTGGAGAGGTAAAGTGTCTGTGGCTTTACACCTTCATCTTTCTGATGGTTCAGCATTTCCCCCAATATATGACTCTAGGATTTTATTATGAAGACCTATTAGAACTCAGGCTACAGAGGGATAATTAGGGTTATGTTGGGCAAGCATGGGTGGGGTGAGGAGCAATCTTATCTGGGGTTCAGGATGCTAGCCTGACCTCTGAAGAATAGAAATTCTTGTGCTCACAGATAAGTGTTAAGCACACAGGGTTGTCTCTTCAAAGGAAGAGATATATAATCTGTTTTCCACCCAGATAACTGGAAAAGCATGTAGTTAATAGCCTGGTGGTCTCTGTGTTATTTGCACACCTGGCTCCCCCAGAGGTGTGGATCAGGTGAAAAAAAGGAGGGGCATTTGGGGTTATACTTGGTAGGGTAGACAGGGGTTGAGTGGGATAGTGACTTACCTGGTTTTCAGGAAGATGGCCTGACTTTAAAGGGGTGGAAGACTTTAGTCAGAGTTATGGGCCAGGATATGATGATGAAGAGAGGAGAGAAAATTGGGATTTAGTTGGGCAGGCACATATGAGGTGGAGGACTGTCTTATCTGGGGTTCAGGATGCTAGCCTGGCTGTTCTCAATTTTTAAAAAAATCTGAATAAGATGGAGATGTAGAAATAGCTTTGTTTGTTGTAAAAATATTACATTAAAAACATACTGACTTTAACTATAAACTAAGAAAAAACTTATTTTTAATATTTTGTTTGAAAAACTCGTAGACTGTATTCTGATCATAATCCTAACCTTTGTGTCTTCCAAGATTAATCTTCCTAATACCTACACAACTTTGTGCCTTTCTTACTAAGGACCCCACAGAGTCCCATTAGTGCTGTCTATATACTCATATGTATCTGGCCATCCACTGTAGCATTTTAGACCCACCAGGAGCCACATCCTTAAAGAAAGCTATTTCTACATCTCCTTCCAGTTACCAAAGCTCTTCTGCTAGGAGTGGGGCTGGTGCCTCATTTTCCCTCCAAGCTGGATTTTGTATGACTTGAGTTTGCTTATGTCTTGTGCATCAGCTATGCTGTCAACTAACAAGTACGTTACTAAACACTTGGAAAGCATTTGACTACAGCACTTCAGTCACAGAAGCCAATAGGAAGACTGCAGATTTTCACTTATCCTTCTCCTCCTCCAATCCAAACACGTAGTCTCATTTCCAGTTCTGCAACAGAACACCTGCAGCAGCCATCCTTCCCCAATCTATAGTAGATCCCACAGGTCGTGGCCCCCTAACTTCTCTCCCCCAGCTCCAACAGGTAACCTAGGTGAACCCACAAGCTGCTCTGACCGGGGAAACAGGTAGGCTAACTGTAGATCTTCACTTCTCCTTCTTCTTCTCCTTCAAATGCAAACCCTGGGTCTCATCCCCAGTGTACAGGGCTCAGAAATTCTTGTGCTCACAGATAAGTGTTAAGCACACAGGGTTGTCTCTTCAAAGGAAGAGCTATATAATCTGTTTTCTACCCAGATAACTGGAAATGCATGTAGTTAATAGCCTGGTGATCTCTGTGCTATCTGCACACCTGGCTCCCCCAGACTCATACATGTATCTCAATTATCCTCCTCAGACCCTTATCTTGAGCAGTATTGTTCAGCAGTAGAAACCTTCGTTATGGTAAATGTCACATGTTCTTAATAAACAGGAGTGGAGTTGAATAATAGCCCAGTGAATTTTACACTAGCTGTATGACCTAGATTATAGCAGATCCTCCATCACATCCTTAAAATATCATATGTAATCAATCCAGACAACACATCTTTATGGAAGAGGTCATGTGTACTTTACAAAGAGTTTCAATGTAGTCATCTCTTAAATTTTATTGTGCACAAGGCCTTGAGTTGCTTATTATCAGGGAAGTTTTCCCCAAAATATAACGTACCTAAATATGCCTAAAATAGAAAGTCTGGTGTCAGACTTTTGAAGTTTGAAGCAACACTGGCTACTGAGCCATATTGAATCAGACTTCTTTCCTAGAACATGCAGATCGACACTCTGTTGGCCTTAGTGTGTTGGGGAAGAGGGGACAGGTTAATCTTCCCAGCTGCCTGGCTAGCTTACAACCAAAATAATCACACAGAAATTGTAATAATTAAATCACGGCTTGGCCCATTAGCTCTAACTTCTTATTGGCTAACTCTTACATGTTAATTTAACTCATCTCCATTATTCTGTGTCATGGCCTACCAGGGAAGTTCAGCACATCTATCTCCAGCAGTGAGTCCATGGTGTCGCCCAACTTTGCCATTCGTTGTCCCAGCATTCAGTTCCATCTTCCCCACCTACCTAAGTTCCTCATTTCAACAGGCCACGGTAGTTTCTTTATTTATTAATAATTATTACAGAACACAGAGGGGACTCCCACATCATTAGTGTTTGCAGAAACCTCACGTACCCCAGGTCTGCAAAAGAACACCTTGTATAGTCTCCCTTCCCTCCTACACACGCATGCACACACACACACACACACACACACAAACACGCATGCACACTTACATGCACACAAAAGCACAATTCCAGTGGATAACAAATCTCTTCAAAACTTTCCTCCCCAACCCATTTTTTTTGTCCCAGCCCCCAACTTCAGCAAGCATTTCCCTAAAGCCACAGTCCACTCTGACTATGGAAGCAAGAAGGCTAAGTATAGATTTTCAGTTCTTCCTCCTTCCATCCAAGTCTAACAGTCCAACCACCCTGTCTCATCCCCAGCACTTTAACACAACTTCTGTCTGCTGTGGTCTCACCTCATCTCTGACCTTATTCCCAGGAAGTTAACTAAGCAGATCCTGGAACATCCTGCTTTTCTCCCTCCAGTGAACTCCCTCAGACCCCTGCTCCCAAGATACCAGAAAATGGAAACATCCTTACTCCTAAGTGACAACTCACAATACCTAGAAATATATTTTACATGAAGCCACAGCTATCAGGACCCCAGAAGAATTCCTTACTGAAAAATAGACAGTCAACACACTCCTCTAAGAACCAGAAATGAAACAGAAACCAAGGAATAAATGCCCAACCAAAGAAGGCAACACCTGAGATCAGCAACTAGAATTAAAATCTTCCCAATTCCTGATGCCTAGATGCTAGCATAAAAGCCCAATGAATCACAGCCAGAACTATATGTCCCCACTAGAGCCCAGTAACTCTATCACAGCAAACTCTTACTAATGCCACATGTCTGAAGCACAAAAAAGAAAATGTAAAATAGTCTTTATGAATATGACAGGCTCTTTTATAGAGGGAATGAATAAGTCCTTTAAATAAATTAAACAAGAAAACAATGGAAGGAATGAATAAAGCAGTTCAAAATCTGAAAGTGAAATCTATAGAATATATATAGAAATAGAATCTATATAGAAAATCAAAACTGAGGGAAATGTGGAAATAAAAAATTTAGAAACTCAAACAGAAAACTAAGAGTTAATCCTCACCAATAGAATATAAGAGATGGAAGGGAAAATCTGAGGTGATGAAGACATGCTAGAAGGAAGAGATACATTGGCAAAAAAAATCATGTTAAAACATCCAGGAAATCTGGAACCCTGTGAAAAAAACAAATCCTATTTTCTTATAATATTAATATAGGAAGAGAAGCAACTCAGGTCAAAGGCATAGGAAATATTTTTAACAAAATAATAGAAGAAATATTTAAAATAAAATTAATATATATTAAAAGGTGTAAGGGAGCCGGGTGGCCGGGTGGTTGTGGCACACATATTTAATCCCAGCACTTGGGAGACAGAGATAGGCAGATCCCTGTGAGTCTGAGACCAGCCTGGTCTACAAGAGCTAGTTCCAGTACAGGTAGGGCTGTTGCAGAGAGAAACTCTGTCTGTACAAACAAAAATATGTAAGAGGAAAAGACCAAGTAACATATAAAGGCAGATATAATAGAAAGACTACTGATATCTCAGTGGAAACTCTAAAACCCAGAAGGACCTGGACAGATATTCTTCAGAATCTAAAAGACTTAAATGCTAGGCCAGACTACTATATTCAGCAAACTTTCAATTACTATAGATGGAAAAAGTAAGGCATTTATGATAAAACCAAATTTAGATAATATCTATCTACAAATCCATCCCTATAGAAGAAAGACTCCATCCTGCTACATCGAAAATACACTTTAAGTTAAAGGATGATTAAAAAAAACGTTCCAAGAAAATGGACCTAACAAGCAAACTGATGTGGCCCTTTTAATATCTGAGAAAATAGACTTCAAACCAAAACTAATCAAGAAATGCAGAACAAAACTTCATACTCATCAAAGGAAAAATGCACAAAGGTGACATTTCAATTCTTAACATCTATGCCCCAAACACAAGGGAACCCAAGTTCAAAAAGGAATGCCTCTAACTCTTAAATCACAGACCCTTAGACACTGATAGTAGGGGATTTCAGTATCCCAATCTCGCCAATAGACAGATCATCCATACAAAAACTAATCAGAGAAGTGCTGGTATTCACTGACATTAAAAACTAAGAGATATTTACAGAACGTTTCACACTAAAAGAGAATATATCTTTTTTCTTTGAACCTCATAGAAGTTTCTCCAAAACTGACCACATACCAGGACACAAAGAAAATCTCAACAGATGAAAGAAAATTGAAATAACCCCCTGCATCCTATTAGACCACAAAGGATTGGAGCTAAATATCAACAACAACAGAAAAAATGAAAACCTACAAACTCACTTCAACTATAAACTACTCTACTGAATGAAAAACAGGTCAAGATAAAAATAAGATAGAAATTAAAGACTTTCTAGAATTTAATTAAAATGAATACATAATATACCAGCACTTATGAGAAATCATGAAGGTAATCCTAAGAGGCAAGTTCATAGCACTAAGTGTCTACACGTAGTGTAGAAAGGAAGAAATCTCATAGTAGCATGAAGTATGTATGAAACATAGTAGTATGAAGAAATCTCATAGAATCAACTTAACAGCACATGTGAAAGTTCTAATACAAAAGGAAAAAAATAACACTTGAAAGATGACAAGAAATAATCAAACTCAGGGCTGAAATCAATAAAAAACAAACAAATAAAAAGAATCAATGAAACAAGACTTCTTTCTTTGAAAAAAAGCAATAAGATGGACAAGAGCTTCGCCAAATTAAATGAAATTTAGGGAGAAACTATCCACATTAACAAAATTAGAATTCAAAATGGGAAGGCATAACAACAGACAACTGAGGAATTCCAGAAAATCTTAAGGACATACTTTAAAAGCCTACCAAATTAGAAAATAGGAAAGAAATGGATTTTTTTTTCAGTAGGAACCTCTTAGCAAAGTAAATCAAAATCAGATAAAAAACATTTAAATAGACCTAAATATAACCCCTAGTGAAATAGAAGCAGTCATTAAAGGTACCCAACCAACAAAAAAAAGGAAGAAAGAAAGAAAGAACGAAAGAAAGAGAGAGAGAGAGAGAGAGAGAGAGAGAAAAGAAAAAAAGTAAAAAAGAAAAGAAAAGCTCAGAACCAGATGGCTTACCAGACTTTCAAAGAGAGGTTAATGCCAATACCTCTCAAATTAATTCAATGAAATAGAAATAGAAGAAATACTGCCACATTCATCTTATGAGGCCACAGTTATGTTGATACTCAAACCACATGAAGACCTTACAAAGAAAATAACTGACCAATTTACCGAATGAACATAGGTGCTAAAAAGTAACAATAAAATAGTTCTAAAATGAATCCAAGAATATGCCAAAAAGATCATCCATCATGATCATGTAGATTTTATTCTAGAGATGCAAGAATGGCTTATCACATATAAATCATCAAATATAATCCACTATATAAAGGTAGGCACAGAATGATCTTCAGATACAGAAAAGGCCTTTAAAAATTTAACACCCCTTCATAATAAAAGTACTGGAAAGATTAAGGATGCCAGGAACATAACTCAACATAATAAAAGCAGTTTAAAGCAAGAGCCTATAGCCAACATTAAATTAAATGAAGAGAAACTGAAACCAGTTCCACTAAAATCAGGAAGAAGACAAAAGGCAAAGTTGTCTATTTTCTTTATACCTATTCAATATAGTACTTGAAGTCTGAGCTAGAGCATTAAGACAACTGAAGGAGATCAAAGGATTATGAATTGGAAAGGAAGAAATTAAAATATCTTTATTTGTGGATGATATGATAGTATACATAAGTGACCAAAAAAAATCCACAAGGGAACTCCTACAGCTAATAAACAACAAACTAAGTAGATACAAAATTAATTCACTAAAACCACTAGCCTTCCTATACATGAATGACAAATCGATCGAGGAAAAAAAGGAAGAAAAAGACATCTATGATTTTTAAAAAATTTAAAGACAGGAATGGAGAGATGGCTGAAAGGTTAAGAGCACTGACTGTTCCTTAAAAGGTCCTGAGTTCAATTCCCAGCAACCACATGCTGACTTATACCCATCAGTAATGAGATCTTGTATTCACTTTTGGCCTGCAGGGATATGTACAGTCAGAACATTGTATACAAAATAAATAAATCTTTTTAAGAAAGGCCAGATAGTGGTAGCATATACCTTTAATCCCAGCATTTGGAAGCCAGAGGCAGGCAGATCACTGTGAGCTGAAGGCCCATTTGGTCTACATAGATAGTTCCAGGACAGAAAATGCTATTACATAGAGAAGCTCTGTCTCAAAGGAAAAAAAAAAAGCCTTCAAGACATTGACAGAATTGAAAAGGATATCAGAAGATAGAAATAACTCCCATCTTTATGAACAACATAATAATTAAAAGAAATGGTCATCCTACCAAAAACAATCTATAAATTGTTCAACACATCAAAATTTCAACACAATTCTTCAGAGATCTTGAAAGAACAATTTTCAGCTTTATTTGAATACACACAAAACAAACAAACAAAAAGGATATCTCAAATATTCCTGAACAATTAAAGAACTACTGAAAGTCTCACCATCCCTGATTTCAAGTTGCACTACAGAGATGTAGTAATAAAAATGGAATGGTATTGGCAGAAAAATGGGCATCTTGGCCCAGACATAAATTCATGCACCTCTGGACATGTTTCTTTTTTTTTTTTTTTTTAATAAAGAAGCCAGAAACACACAGTGGTGTTGGGGGAAGGTGAGCATATTTAATAATTCATGCTGATCAAACTGAATGCTTGCATAAAAAAATCCAAGTAGATCCATGCCTATCACTCTTTACAAACCACAACTCCAAATGGATCAAAGACCTCAACATAAAATCAGGTACACTGAACCTGACAGAAGGTAACATAACCGTGAACTCATTTGCAGATGATCAAACTTTCTGATCATGGGACATCACGACACTGAAAAGCTTCTCTGAATGGCAAGGGATGCAAATTGGAAAGATAGAAGTAAAAATATTTTGTGTGCAGATGATATTATAGAATACATAAGTGACTTAGAGTTCCACAGAACTTTTAAAGCTAATTGGCTCCAAAGTTGGGGTATGTATTTCTACATAGGGCCCAAGAAAGCTGAGGAAAAAGTTGACATGGCTTCCTAGTAGGTCAGTGTATAGTGAGTCCTAGAGCAGACATTCCACTAACTAGAAGCAACAAGCAAAGTAAAAATGTCAGTCACAGTGCTGGCACCAACTTCATAGAGCTTGAGTGGTAAACGCAGCTCCCAGTTAAACACAGCTCTCATGGACCTAACTAAGCAGGGTGACACCAGCTGCCAGCACAGATCCTCGCAGTAAGTTTAGGGTTCAGGTCACAGGGTTAGAGAACTCTATAGGTGCACAGTAAAGCGGGTCCAAACTGAAAAAAAAAAATTTAAACAGGTTGTCTTGTGTTTAAAACTGTGGGTGGGTAGGCACTTAAGAAAGAAAAGAAAATTGATATAGACAGTCATAAAAATAGTTTAAAAATAATTATTTCTTTAAATAAAGAGTAAAGTAATATAAAAAGATTAAATCATATAAAGATGGGAAATACACAGGGTATCTGGATCCTATATGGTGCTTTGTTGGCTTTGAATTTTTTGAATCCTGATAAGTGAATAACAACTGCTGAGAGACATGGGATTGTAAAAAGATTAAATCAGCCTAGATACTTTAGAGATGCCTTAACTTTAAAATGGAAGTCAGAAATGTATTGCATTTGGGGAGAGGTTATGTTTTCGTTTCCACAGGAAATGAAAGGCTGTGGGCTGGCTCCTTTAAAATAAGAAACCAGATTTGGTTGGGAGAGACCCCCTAAAAGTCTTGGCTACAGACATAAAGAAATAAATCTAGAAAAGCTTCAAGACAAGTGACATGTGTTGATTCCCTGACATGAGAACAACGCTGAGACTGGCTGAGACATGATAAATCTTGTTGGCTACAGAATCCTCATGACTTATTATTACATGCCATCCTTTCAAATGACATGGATTGAGAGGTTTGGTTATGCAGTCCAAACAAACTTATAAAGTTGGCAGATATCTTTTACCTGCCCAAACATAAAACAAATATCTTCAGCTAGCTTGTGTACAACATAGAATCCATACTTGTGTCAATGCAATATGTATGTTACCTTTGAAAGTTTGTGTTTTCAGAGCAAAGGTTGCAGACACTGGCGAAAATGGGTGGCCCAGGTGATCCAGCCTTTCAGATGCCTCTGTTGCAGTTTCCTCGGAGTTCTGCATTCAGAACAGCTTCAAGACTGCTAGGACAGCATTGCAGACTGTTCTAGCCAAGACTTCAGAAGATCCTTGCACTTGAACAGAGACAGGACAGCAGATGTTACAGCTCATTGTCTTAGGACTTGATTATTTTCTTGAATTTCTCAGAGTCCCATGGGGATGCCATCACCACCAGACAACAGAGAACAATAGAGACAATAGAGAACACAACACCTACATTTCCAGAAGGTGATGTGAGTGGTTTTTGATCATTCAGTGGGTTATAGATGTCTGTCATAATTTAGTGGGGATATAAGAATATAGAATAAAATACAACTGTTCATCTAAAATATTTTATAATGGTATTGATTCTGTATATTGATACAAATTTAAGGCTATTTTGTTATATTGCATATATGTTTCTACTCTCATTTAAGGTATTATGTCTATGCAGCTAATTTAAAATTATGTGATATAAATTTCTAGTTCTTCAAAGTTATTATTGTAGACTGTTTAGGATAATTAAGAAATGCAGGTTAGTACTTAGTCATCTATAGCAATCAAACTTGTATCACATTATGTATGTTTTCAAGGATAAGTCAATACATTTCAGAGAGATTATCTTCAAATGCTTCTGCGACCTACAGAATATGGCATTTAAGTTGTTTAATAACTAACCTAAGGCTTTTCATGAAAGTGAGAAGCCTCTGCTCCTGGCAGCACCAATTTCCTTCGTAAAAAAAGGGAGGGGAGGTATGGGTGGAGGGGAGGGGAGGGAAGGGGGAGAAGGAGGGGAGAGAAAGGGGAGAAGGAGGGGAGGGAGGGGGGAGGAGGAGGGAAGGAGATGGAAATTTTTAAATATAAAAAAAAAATAAACCATGAGAAAAAAAAAAAAAAAAAAAAAAAAAAAAAAAGGATGGTGGGAATCAAAGAGCCTCCATATGAAGTTCACGTTCATTGTAGCAAAGCTAGCCATTGAATAAGAAACTGTCCTTTCCCTGACTACTGACAGTATACTATATAAACTAGACAATCCAGATACAAAAGAAAAGGACTGCGAAACTTTGTCAAGAAAAATAGGACAGCCTTTCAAAATTCCTGCCTCACAGAAAAGTCTGTCAAACATTCTACTCCCTGCAATGCTGGAAACCTTGGGTGACTGTCCTGGCAGTCACATTTTTCTGTCATTTGTATACTTATGGAAGTTGCAAGCTCTGCACTTCCTGTTTACTCAGGTAATACCGTATCTTCTTGGATTTCAGATAGAGTTGAAGATGAGGTGTCATATATATGTATATGTGTGTGTGTGTGTGTGTGTGTGTGTGTGTGTGTGTATGAAGGTGATCTAAATGAAATTACCAAATAATGGGGGAGGCAGTATTGCAATTGATCATCGCTAGTCACCAAACAAATCTTCCAGTATTAGAACTGAGTTACATCTAATTGACTTGTTGGTCAAAGGGTTCCCATGGGAAGAAATCTATACAACTCTTTTAACATGGTAAAGTCAAGTTGGTGCCTTCACAGAGATGTAACCTCTATGTCCTAGAGTATTTGGTATAGAAAGGTACTCTGCATGCTACCAAAATAAGAATACAAGCACCAAATCAACACAGCCTTTTATCTACACTGATCCTGCATGTAAGATGTGCTAAGGCAATGGTGGCACAAAACTAGTGGGAGCAACCAAACAGTATCTAATTTGACAAAAGGCCCACTCAATGAGATGGAACCCATACCTGACACTGTCATTGTGTGACAACAAATCAGACAGCTGGCACTCCAGTGACCTAGAGTGAGTCAAACAACAACAAAACATAATGATAAAACTCCTAATGATATTCTGCTATCAGTGCCTTATTCAGCCATCGTCATAGAAACAGCGGATGGAAACAAATACATAGACTGACAATTATGCAGAGGGCAGGAAACCTTTGAACCTTCACTCAGCTCTACATGAGATATCTTCATCAAGTCCCTCTTCTTAGAATTCAGAGAACAACATGACAGAGGAGGCAGAAAAACCTGTAAGAGCCAGAAAGGATGGAGATTTTAAGCAGAGACTGTTAATTTTCCAGCCACTCAGACCCACATAATCACACAAAAACTATATTAATAACAACATTGCTTGGCCAATGGCTGAGGCATATTCCTACATAGCTCTTATATCTTAAGTTAACCCATTTCTATTATTTTATATTTTTACCATGAGGCTCTTGGTTTACTGGTAAGGTTCTGGCATCCTTCTCCTTTGGCAACTACATGGTGTCTACCTGACTCCGCTTTCTTTCTTGCTGTATTTAGTTTAGCGCTCTAGCCTAGCTATATTCTGCCATGCCATAGGCCAAAGCAGATTCTTTATTACCAATAATAATAAAACATATTCACAGCATACAGACAGGAATCCCACATCAGGAGATGCCAAACAATCAAGGCCCTCTAAATCAACATGAAAGTTCATATGAATACACAGAAATTGAAGCAACATACACAGGACCTGCAAGAGTCTACAACAGGCCATCTGCATACATATTCTGGCTTCCAGTTTAGTGTTTTATAGGATTCCTGAGTGTGTATGTGTGAAGGAGTGGACCTTGGATTCTTTGTCTTGAGCTCTTTCTTTGAGTTGCTGTGTTCAAGTTCCATGTGTTATTTTCCATTTATCGTTTTATGCTTTATTTTGTTCTGTGTTATTATTATCTCTCAGAAACTTTTTCTTTTCTAATAAGAGACAGAAAGGGGGTAGACCTGGACGGAAGGGAATGTGGGGAGGAACTGAGAGGAGTAAAAGGAAGGAGATAATAAGCGGTGTATATTATGTGAAAAAAGAAATCTATTTTTAATAAAACTAAAAAGATTATTTGATTACAGAGCTAAATTTTACCTTTCTCCCCACTTCCTTCTAATCAGTTTGTATGTTTGTATTTTGGAAATTTCCTTAGAGAAATAACTTTGTTTTTCTTTTATAGACTACAAGTCCTCAGATTTCAAATATTTGACAATAAAAATTAGATACACTGCCTATGTACTACAATATACAATTTACAACTACAATTATATATACACATTTATAGTATATGATTACTATAATCAGATTACTAGTAATATGTTAGATTTCCATAATTTCTTCATCTCAAAGTACAAGTTTATGCCCTATTTCACATGCATACTCATATCCCCACCTAGCAACTCTGGAACCCAAAAACTACATTTCCATACTTTATTTCTGTGAATAGACATATTTTTTAAATTCCACTTATCTGTGATGTTATACAGTGTTTGCCTAGCTGTGCCTGATGCCTGTCATTGGCAGAATGGACATGCTGTTCCAAATGGCAGAATTCCTTTATTAACTATGGCTGATTGTAATTCCAGCTCATGTGTTAGTGCATCCGACATCTCTTATTCATCCTTCCACTGACACTGGGGTTGTTTCCTTAAATTTACCACTGTTACTTTTGCTGCCTTGAGCATTGGCTTCTAAAATCTTACGCTCCCTGAGAGGTCTCTGTTCTTTCAGTCCTTCAACAGTTATTCAGGATTGATTTTGTGGAACTTGTTAGTTCACCACTGCTCCTTCATTTTCTCCTTGAAAGCATAGGAACTTAGTGCATAAGCTGCCACCACCAGTGGCAGAGTTGAAATTTGATATTAAGGAGTCCTTAATTTTGTTTCTCTTCACTGCCTTCCAGGCTTACATTTAGCCTGAATGGCCCTGGCTAGAATCTATTTCCACAATTCTCTATATAAAACTATAAACAGTTGAAAAATCGAAGGTTAATACTTTGAACTTGAAGGAATATATATCCTGATAAAAGGAAATGAAAGTAGTTATCTGAGGAAGAAAAATTCCCTTTAATGATACCAAGCAAATGAATTTTCAAGAGGTCATGTGCATGAAAACCAGTATCTTTAGATGCAAAATCTTGGTGAGGGAAATATCTTTAAAAATCTTAAAATTAAAAATTGAACAAGGATAACATTAATGGACATTCAAACTGGATAAGGAAAAACCCACAAGGCCATCCTCTACACAAAGGCAACTGAGAAAAGCTAAGAGCTGGAGAGGTGGTCTTGCCCAGGGAAGAACACACCAGTTGGGGATGCAGTGCTAAAAGGTCAACTCTGAAAGCACACACATATGTGTAACATTATGCAGACTGAACAAATTGTTTTTGGAATGTATATGTACACATACACACATACACACACACACACATATATATGTATTTATGCAACAATTAGTAAAAATGGGGGCTTTAAATCTGAAAGAGAGCAAAGAAATATTTATGAAAGGGCTTGAATGAAGAGAAGTGTTATATTATAATTTTAAAAATTATACAAAAGTAAAATTGTGTTAATATATAGACTAGCAATTACTCTTGTAGGCATTTGTCCCCAAGTAATTTTACGTTCCCACCCACCTGCACTCTGATGTGCATAATAACATCTTTTACCCATAACAGCCAAAATATAGAAACAATCCTTGAAAGAGTTTATCACTATGTGAATGCTTCAATAGCTGAACATTGAAGCCTCTTCCACCATGAATGCTATCCAGTGGCAAACAACTGACTATACAGCCAGTAGAACAGATTTCTAGGAAATAAAATTCAGTTAAAAAAAAAATGAGAAAAATATGACATGGATCCAGTGGAGGTGGGCATGCCTTTTTTATTATCTTAATTTTTCCCACTCCCCACGCAACGTTCCCTCCCTCCAGATCTGCTACCCTCACAGTTGCCCTGCACCCAGAAAAGAGCAAGCCTCTCAGAGACATCCACTGAACATGGCAAAACAAGATACGATAAGACCAGACATAAACCTTCATATGACAGCTGGGTCAGACAGCCCAGTAGGAGGAAAGGGATCACAAAAGCAGGCAAAAGAGTCACAAACACCCCACTCCCAAGCTCAGGAATTCCACAAAAACACCAAGCCAACAACTATAATATACTTTCATAGGACCTGGCACAGACCCATGTAGGTTCCACAACTGCCCTTTCTGTCTCTGTGAACCCCTGTGAGCCCTGCTTAATTGAATATGCAAGCTGTGCTGTCAGGGTATCCTGCACCCTCCTGACTTCTACAATTCTTCTTCACCCTCTTCCCCTAGGTTCCCTGAGCTCTAAGGGGAGAGATGTGACAAAAAATTTCCAACCTGGGATCTCTCTCCACCTAATGTTAGGCTGTGGATATCTGCATCTGCTCCTGACATCTAGCTGAAGAAGCATCTCTGATGATGATTGGACTAGGCTCTGATCTATGAGTATAGAAGAACATCATTAGGAATCATTTAATCACTATTTTATTTATTTATTTATTTATTTATTTATTTATTTATTTATGGCCACTCATGTTTGGTTCATGCTTTTAATCCCAGAACTTGGGAGGCAGAGGCATGTAGATTTCTGTGAGTCTGAGGCAAGCCTGGTCTACATAGTGGGGTTCCAGACAGTCAAGGCTATGTAGAGAGACTCTGTCTCAAAAAGAAAGAAAGACAGACAGGAAGGAAGAAAAGAAGAAAGGGAAGGAGGTAGAAAGGGAGGGAGGGAGGGAGGAACAGAGGGACGGAGGGACGGAGGGAGGGGGGAGGGAATTAGGGAGGGAAGGAAGGAAGCAACATGGAAATAAATTGAATACTTCCTCATTTTTAGTAAATCTCCAGAGCTTAATTTTACTCTGGTAAGATTAAGAATTGTCTTAGAGGGGCCCTAAGCCAAGCTTACTTAGTCATGGAAACTCTTTTTATTTCCCACTAGAACCTTTCCTCAGTAGATCATAATTAAGGCAACGCAGATGAAAGCATTTCTTGAGAAATTAAAGAAAAACATAATTCCTCTAACAATTTAAGTTTCGTTCAGATTTACAAAACCCAAATAAATTTACAGTTCATAAAGTGAACCTGTAGCATCACATTTTATTGTTATGAACATAGCTCATCTTGTGGATTGTCTAAGATGCTACCTAACTAATTAATGTAATTATTTCTTGGAGTTAACTGCATCAGGAACGATTGGTCAAGCTATTGCCATGTCTGATGTAGCCGGGCTCCTCTAATCATCAAGGGCTCTGGGCACAGCAGGTGAGCCTTTTATCTGCTGTGGGTTCTGTCTGGATTTTCCACTAGAGTGGCTGTTTGGATAAAACAGCTGGTCCCAGACACCATGGAATTTGTCCATGGGAATGTCTGTATCTCCAACAAGATCAATTTTGGCTCTGCAGTGAATTTTGGCAGATGAGAAGAGAAACATTTTCCTGTGAAAAGTGAATGGCTTCTGCTCTTGGAAAACTCAGTGATTGTCAAGCTGTATTGCAACAAATTTGAATCCCTGTGCACTTTTCTCATCTACTTTTTGGCCACAGTGCATGTTATTTGAAATACCACTTAGTATCTAAGTTATGGATGCTTTGGGTGGCGGGGAGGAATTTAGCATTCTTTCCTGGCAGCCCCTGTCTTTCTTTTTTAACCCAACTTCGACATAGTGAGACATATGAGGCAACTGAGTTATTCTGTCATCATAGCTTAGCTTCAGCTCTTTTTACTCATCTGATACATTTTGTATATAGATGAGAGATTGTCTATGAGTACTACTTTTTTAAAGAGTTTGACACCAGACAATTTATTTTAGACATATTTAAGTACAGTACAATTTTCGAAATAGTTTTCTGATAACAATGAACTCAATTGTGTGTGCACTATAAAACTTAAGGCATGACTACATCAAAATTATTTCACAAAATATGTGAACACTTTATAAATATGGGCTCCGTGGTTTAAGGTTCTGGAGGACAATCTTGTGTGGTCTCACATAGGTCACCCACCAAGCTATAAAGCACATGAGACATCTTCCATGTCCCAGGATGAGTTCTTTTGACTGAGAAACAATGCTCAAGACAAAACTCTAGAGAAGAATAGTGGGATAAATATTAGTCTGAGAGATTCAGGTGTGACCTGGCTCTACAGACAGCACAGATCACTGGGCTGTTAACTGCATCCATTCCCTGCCTTTTGGGAGGAAAGCAACTTACATATATCTCTGTCAAGAAGACAGTCCAGTGAAAAAATTTGCTGGGATTTTGATGGGGATTGCATTGAATCTATAGATTGCTTTTGGTAGGATTGTCATTTTTACTATATCAATTCTACCTATCCAAAAAGCAAAGAATATTTTTTTCATTTTCTGATATCTTCAGTTTATTTCTTCAAAGACTTAAAATTCTTGTTATATAGCTCTTGCCCCTGTTTGGTTAGAGTTACCCCAACATATTTTATGCTATTTGTGGCTATTGTGAAGAGTGATGATTCTCTGATATCTGTCTCAGTCTATTTGTCATTTTTATATAATAGGGCTGCTGATTTTTTTAAGTTAATCTTCTGTCCTGCCACATTACTGAAGGTGTTTACCAGTTGTAGGAGTTCCCTGGTAGAATTTTTTGAGTCATTTATGTATAGTATATCATCTGCAAATAGCAAAAGTTGACTTCTTCCCTTCCAATTTGTATCCCCTTGATCTTCTCTTGCTGCCTTACCCATTCTACCTAGAACATCAAGTTTAGTTGTTAAAATGCTTGCTATGCAATCATGAGGATTCGAGTCCAGTTTTCGGCACCTATATAAGATGCCAGGCACAGTCCAGCTGGCCTTGGTGAGCTCCGATTAGATCAGCCCCACCATCTCGGTGGGTGGGTGCACCCCTCGCCGTCCTGACTTCCTTGCTCATATTCTGCCTCCTTCTGCTCCTCGTCAGGACCTTGGGAGCTCAGTCCAGTGCTCCAATGTAGGGCTCTGTCTCTATCTCCATCCATCGCAAGATAAAGGTTATTTGGTGATATGCAAGATATTTATCAGTATTGCTATAGGATCTGGCCTTTTCCGGTTCCCTCTTCTCAGCTGCCCAAGGAAGTAGCTGGGGGCATCTCCCTGGATACCTGGGAACCCCTCTAGAGTCAAGTCTCTTGCCAACCCTAAAATGGCTTCCTTAATTAAGATATATGCTTCCCTGCTCCCATATCCACCCTTCCTAAATCCCAACCATCCCATTCCCCCAAGCTATCCCCATCATCCCCTTCACACTTTTCTCTCCCCATCTCCCCTTGCCCCCATCCCACCCCGCCCCCAAGTTCCCAATTTTTGCCCGGCAATCTTGACTACTTCCAGTATCCAGGAGGATAACTATATGTTTTTCTTTGGGTTCACCTTCTTATTATCTTCTCTAGGATCACGAATTATAGGCTCGATATCCTTTATTTATGGCTAGAAACCAATTATGAGTGAGTACATCCCATGTTCATCTTTTTGGGTCTGGGTTGCCTCATTCAGAATAGTGTTTTCTATTTCCATCCATTTGCATGCAAAATTCAAGATGTCATTGTTTTTTACCGCTGAGTAGTACTCTAATATGTATATATTCCACAGTTTCTTCATCCATTCTTCCACTGAAGGGCATCTATGTTGTTTCCAGGTTCTGGCTATTACAAATAATGCTGCTATGAACATAGTTGAACAAATGCTTTTGTAGTATGATTGGGCATCTCTTGGGTATATTCCCAAGAGTGGAATTGCTGGGTCCTGGGGTAGGTTGATCCTGAATTTCCTGAGAAACCGCCACACTGCTTTCCAAAGTGGTTGCACAAAGCATGGGATAAAACCGGACTCCCTAACATGGCGGACAATGAGGGCTGCTGAGAAGCCAAGGACAATGGCACTGGATTTTGATCCTACTACACATACTGGCTTTAAGGGGGGAGGCTAGCCTGTTTGGATGCTCACCTTCCTAGACCTGGATGAAGCGGGGTGGAAATTGGACTTCCCACAGGGCAGGGAACCCTTACTGCTCTTTGGGCACAAGAGGGAGGGGGAGTGGAGGGGGAAAGGGGAGGTAAATGGGAGGCAGGGAGGAGGCGGATATTTTTAATAATAATAATAATAATAATAATAATAATAATAATAATAAAGATACCAGGCACAGTAGGGAATGTCTGTAGTCAAGTACTAAAGAGGATTCTCCTGGGGATGTTGGCCAGCCTAGTTTAGGCAATCAGTGAGCTCTGAATTCAGAGGAAGATCCTGCCTCGAAAACATAAGGTAAAAAAGCAATTGAGGAAGAATTCATCCATCATTCTCTGGCACATAACCCCACATACTTGTACCTTTTGCACACATACAAAGTGTTTTAGAAGGGTGTAAAATCATGGTGTGTTCCCTACATCATTCAATGGTCATGTTTTCCTCCAATTTTTGATTGGTTAATCTTTTATTTGGGTGTTAGATTAAAGTACTTGGTTCATGCTCAGGATCTATGTCACACAATTCACACACATTGTATCTAGAATCGCATCTACTGCAGAAAATCATATAAGGGGAAGAGGAGAACTGATACAGACAACTGAACAAAAACTCAGTCCCTGTTTCATGTTCCCCTGGAGCTCCAGGGTAGGAAACCTAGCAAAATCATCCTCACCAACTAAATCAAAGAAGCAATTACTGGGACCCATCTACCTCACCTACCATTGTGATAGTAAATCTACAGAAATAGCATCCAGCTACATCAAACATGTTCCTCCAACCTAAATATAAGCTTGGATTCTGTGTAATTTGGGCTTCTCAGAATTTACATTGAAGCAAAAGCCAAGCAGGGCTAGAGAAATGGCTCCGACATAAAGGTGATTGCTTCTAAACTTGATGACCTGAGTCTACATCCCAGGACCCACATGGTAGAAAGAGAGAAACAGCTTCCACACATCAAGCTATGTACCATGGCAGACACACCCACACAATATGTAGTAAATAGATTAATATAATTTTAAAATTTCAAACAAAATACCTGAGGCTGCAGCTAAATAAAAATTCCCCAGAAGATTGGCTTGTACTGGTATTCTGTCTTAGGTACTCTTCTACAGCTGTGCTAAGACACTATGGCCAAGGCAACTTATAGAAGACAGAGTTTCTTTGGAGCTAATAGTTTCATAGGGTTGGAGTCATGACCATCATCCCAGAAAGTATGGCAGAAATCAGGCAGGCTAGGCTCTGGAGCAGTAGCTAAAAGCTTGAGTCTTTTTTAAATTGCTTTTATTGAGCTGTATATTTTTCTTCACTCTTCCCCTTTCCTCTCCCTTCCCCTACTACCCTCTTTCATGGTCATTATTTACTCAGGAGATCTTGTCTTTTTCTACTTCTCATGTAGAGTAGATCCATGTATTTCTCTCTTAGGGTCCTCTTTGTTGTCTAGGTTCTCTGGAATTGTGAATTGTAGGCTGATTTTTCTTTGCTTTATGTCTAAAAGCCATTTATGAGTGAGTACACATGATATTTTGTCTTTCTGGGTCTGGGTTACCTAACTCAATACAATATTTTCTAGATCCATCCATTTGCAAGCAAATTTCAAGATATCATTATTAGTGTGTGTGTGTGTGTGTGTGTGTGTGTGTGTGTGTGTGTGTAGTACTCCATTGGGTAAATGTACCACATTTTCCTCATCCATTCTTTGGTCAAGGGGCACTTAGGTTGTTTCCACGTTCTGACTATGACAAATAATGCTGCTATGAATATGGTTGAGCACATGTCCTTGCAGTATGATTGAGCATCCTGCAGGTATATAATCAAAAGTGGTATTGCTGAGGCTTGAGGAAGGTTGTTTCTTAATTTTCTGAGAAATCACTATATTGATATCCAAAGTGACTGTACCAGTTTGCCTTCCCACCAGCAATGGAGAAGTGTTCCCTTTACCCCACATCCTCTCCAGCATAAGCTGTCATCAGTGTTTTTCTTCTTGTTCATTCTAATAAGTGTACGATGGAATATCAGAGTTGTTTCAGTTTGCATTTCTCTGATGGCTAAGGATGTTGAACATTTCCTTAAGAGTCTTTCAGCCATTTTAGATTCCCCTGTTCAAAGATCTATGTTTAGGTCTGTACCCCATTTTTTACTGGATTATTTGTTCCTTTGATGACCAATTTCTTAAGTTCTTTGTATATTTTAGAGATCAGACCTCTGTTTATGGGGTTGATTAACAACTTTTCCCATTTTGTAGGCTGCCAATTTGTCTTATTGACCATGTAAAGCTTTGCTTTACAGAAGCTGCTCAGTTTTAGGATGTCACATTTATTAACTGTTTCTCTCAGTGTCTGTGTTACTGAGGTTATATTTAGCAAGTAGTCTTCTGTGCCAATGTGTTCAAGTATACTTCACAATTTCTCTTCTATGAGGTTCAGTGTAGTTGGTATTATGTTGAGATCTTTGATCCATTTGGACTTGAGTTTTGTACATGGGAATAGATGTGGATCTATTTTCATTCTTCTACATATTGATATCCAGTTATGCCAACACCATTTATTGAATATGCTTTCTTTTTTCCATTTCATATTTTTTGTTTTTGTGTCAAAAATTAGATATTCAGAGATGTTTGGATTGACATCCGGGTCTTTGATTCGGTTCCATTGGTCCTCCTGTCTTATGCCAATACCAGGCTATTTTCAGTACTGTAACTCTGTAGTAGAGTTTGAAGTCAGGGATTGTGATGCCTCCAGAAGTTCCTTTATTGTACAGGATTTGTTTGGCTATCCTGTATTTTTTTTTGTTTTGTTTTTCCATATGAAGTTGAGTATTGTTCTTTTGAGGTCTGTGAAGAATTTTGCATGAATTTTGATGAGCATTGAAATGAATCTGAAGATTGCTTTTGGTAATATTGTCATTTTTACTATGTTATTTCTACCTACCCAAGATCATGGGAGATATTTCCATTTTCTGGTTTCTTCTTCAACTTCTTTCTCCAAAGATATAAAGTTCTTGTCCTAAAGGTCTTCCACTTGCTGGGTTAAAGTTATTTCAAGATATTTTATGTTATTTGTGACTATTGTGATGGGTGCTGTTTTCTATAATTTCTTTCTCAGCCTGTTGATCATCTGTGTAAAGGAGAGCTACTGAATTTTAAAGTTAATCTTGTATCCTGCTACATTACTGAAAGTGTTTATGAGTTGAAGAATTTCCTTGTTACAATTTTTGGGGTCACTTATGTAAACTATCATATCATCAACAAATAATGAGAGTTTGACTTCTTTTTTTCCTAATTTGTATCCCCTTGGTCTCCTTTTGTTATCTTATTGCTCAAAATAGAACCTCAAGTACTATATTGCATAGATATAGAAATAGTGGACAATCTTGTCCTTGTTCCTGATTTCAATGGGATTTCTTTGAGTTTCTCTCCATTTACTTTGATGTTGGCTGTTGGCTTTCTGTATGTTGCCTTTATTATGTTTAGGTATGTTCCTTGTTTCCCTGCTCTCACCAAGACCTTTATCATCAAGGGATATTATATTTTGTCAAAGGATTTCAGCAACTAATGAGATGATCATATGTTTTTTCCAGTTTGTTTATATGGTGGATAACATTGACAGTTTTTTGTATGTGGACCCATCCCTGCATCTTTGAAATGAAGCTGACATGATCATGGTGGATGATTTTCCTGATGTGTTCTTGGATTCGGTTTGCCAGTATTTTACTGAATATTTTTTCATCAATGTTCATGAGTGAGATTTGTCTGTCATTCTCTATCTTATTAATGTCTTTGTGTGCTTTGTGTACCAGGGTAATTGTAGGTTCACAAAAACAGTTTGGTAATGTTCCTTCTGTTTCGATTGTGTGGAACAATTTGAGGAGTATTGGTATTAGTTCTTCTCTGAAAATCTTGTAGAATTCTGCACTGAAATTATCTGGCCCTGGGCTTTTTTTCATTAGAGGATTTGATGATTATTTCTATTTCTTCAGCAGATATAAGCCAGTTTAATTTGCTTATCTGGTCTTGATTTAACTTTGGTAAGTTGTATTTATCCAGAAAGTTGTCCATTTCCTATAAGTTTTCCAATTTTGTGGAGTACAGGATTTCAAAATATGACCTAATGATTCTCTGGATTTCCTCTGTGTCTGTTTGTTATGTCCCCCTTTTCATTTCTTATTTTGTTAACTTGGATATTCTCTCTCTGCCTTTTGGTTAGCTTGGATAAAGTTTTGTCTATTTTGTGGATTTTCTCAAAGAACCAACTCTTTGTCTCTTTGGTTCTTTGTATTGTTTTCGTTGTTTCTACTTTGTTGATTTCAACTCTTAATTTGATTATTTTCTGCTGTCTATTCCTCCTGGGAAAGTTTGGTTCTTTTTGTTCTAAAGTTTTCAGGTGTTCTGTTAACTCAGTAGTGGGATTTTTCCAGGTTCTTTATGTAGGCATTTAGTGCTATGAACTTTCCTCTTAACACTGCTTTCATTGTGCCCATAAATTTGTATATGTTGTGTGGTCATTTCACTGAATTTTAGGAAGTGTTTAATATCTTCCTTGACCCATTGATAATTCATGTGAGCATTGTTTAATTTCCACAAATTTGTGGGCTTCTTGAAATTAGTTTTGCTGTTGAATTCTAATTTTAATCCATAGTAACCCAATGAGATACATGGGTTATTCCGATTATTTGTGTCTGTTGAGGTTTGTTTTGTTACCTAGTATGTGGTCAGTTTTTGAGAAGGTTCCATGAGGTGCTGAAAAGAAGGTGTATTCTTTTATTTTCGGATGGAATGTTTTATAGATGTTTGTTAAGTCAATTTGATTCATAACATCTGATATTTCCCTTATTTCTCTGTTAATTTTCTGTATGACAAACCTGTCCAGTGGTGAGAATGGTGTGTTGAACTCTCCCACTATGTGTATGGGATTTAATTTCTGGTTTAAACTTTAGTAGTGTTTCTTTTACATATGAGGTTTTATTTTTATGTGGGGCATAGACATTTGGAATTGAGATTTCTTCTTGATGGATTTTTCCTGTGACTAATATGAAATGTCCTTCTTTGTCTCTTTTGATTGATTGTAGTTTGAAGTCTATTTTGTTAGGTACTAGGATAGCTACACCAGTTTGTTTCTTAGGTTCATTTGATTGGGAATTTTTCCCTACCCTTTATTCTGAGGTGATGTCTGTCTTTGGCATTGAGGTGTATTTCTTATATACACCAGAAGGATGGATTCTGTTCTCATATCCAATCTGTTAGCCTGTGTCATTTTATAGATGAATTGACACCATTTATATTAAGGGATATTAATGACCAGTGATTACTGGGTTTTGGTGATATTATTGTGTGTGTTTTCCCCTTCTTTGGGATTTTCTGTTGTGAGATTATCTATTGTCTGTGTTTTTGTGGATGTAGCTAACTTCCCTGGGTTAGAGTACTTTGTGTAGAGCTGGGTTTGTGGCTAGGTATGGGTTAAATCTGGTTCTGTCATGGAATATCTTGTTTTTTCCATCTATGGTGATTGAAAGTTTTTCTGGGTAATGTAGTCTTTGATAGCATCTGTGATCTCTTAGTGTCTGTATATCACTTAACCAGGACTTTGTAGCTTTCATTGTTTCCATGGAGAAGTTAGGTGTTTTTCTGATAGGTCTGCCTTTATATGTTACTTGGCTTTTTTCCATTGCAGCTTTTAATATTCTTTCTTTATTCTGTATGTTTAGTGTTTTGATTATTATGTGGTGAAGGGACTTGCTTTTTGATCCAGTCTGTTTGGTGTTTTATTAGTCTCTTGTATCTTCATATGCATATCTTTCTTTAGGTTAGGAAAGATTTCTTTTATAATTTTGCTGAATATATTTTCTGTGCTTTTGAGTTGGACTTCTCCTTTTATCCCTATTATTCTTAAGTTTGGTCTTTTCATGGTGTCCCATATTTCCTGGATATTTTATGTTAAGTTTTTGTTAGATTTAATGATTTCTTTGACTAATGAGCCTATTTCCTCTATTGTTCCTTTAGAGCTTGATTTTATCTCTTCCATCTCTTGTATTCTGTTGTTTATGCTTGCATTTGTGATTCCTGATTATTTTCTCATATTTTCCATTTCCAGAATTTTCATGGTTTATGTTTTCTTTATTGTGTTTATTTTGATTTTCAAGTCTTGAATAGTTTCTTTCATACGTGTAATTGTTTTTTCTTGGTTTTCTTTAAGGGATGTACTGATTTTTTTCTAATTTTTTTGTTTGTCTTTTCCTCCATTTCTTTGAGGAAATTTTTCATTCCTTCTTTAGGGACCTCAAAAATTCTCCTAAAGTTATTTTTGGGTCATTTTCTTCTGTGTCATATATATTTGGGTTTCATATATTCAACGCTTGCTGTTGCAGAGCCACTTGTTTTTGTGGGTGTCGTGTTGCTTTTTGTGGTGTTGAATATCTTCTTACCTTGTCTACCCATCTTTCCCTTTCATTGGTGTAATTGGAGCTGTTTCACTGATTGTCTGTCTTCCAGGTGCCAGTAAATCCAAGGCTCAGATGGTTGTTCCTCATGGTGCAGTCAGGGCCACAGTTCCAGTCATGCTGGAGGTCACTCGGTGTTCCTGGAGGTCATTCAGAATTCTCAGGTATCACTCTGCAATCCTGGAGGTTGTTTGGGCCTGCTCCTAGAGAGATTGCTTGCTTGGAGATACTCCCACTGAGGTTGCTGCCTTGTGCCTATTCCAGGAGAGGCCACTGGCTCAGGCCTGCTCCCACAGAGGTTCCTGGTTTGGGCCCAGTCCTGCAGAGGATTCTGGGTCAGGCTTCTTCCCTCAGTGGTCATTCCCTTGTACCTGCTCCTGTGGAAGTCACTGCCTCAGACCTGTACTGGTAGAGATTACTTCCTCAAGCCTCCTCCTGTGGGGATCACTGCCTCAGGCCTGCGATGGCAGAGGTCACTGGCTCAGATCTGCTTGGTGGAGGTTGCTGGCTCAGGCTTGATCCTATAGATGCCCCTGGCTTGGACCTGCTCTCGCAGAGGTCCCTGGCTTGGGCCCCATCCTACGGAGGTCTCTGGCTCGGTTCTGTTTCCTTGGAGGTCCCTGACTTATACCTGGTCCTACAGAGGTCTCTGGACTCAGGCCTGCACCCACAGTGGTTGTTCCCTTGAATCTGCTCCTGTAGAGGTCACTGCCTCAGTGTTGGGGACTATGGATCCCTGGACCCTGAATTTCCTGTGACCCCTTGCCTGCCTGAGTAAATATGCTTGCCGCTGATCTGAGCAAACAATTTGTTTGCCTGTGTTTGCAGCTGCTCTGAGCATGAGACCCTCAGGAGTTCCTAATGGTAGGGGGCTGGTTTCTGGTGGGCTGGCAGCTGAGAGTTAGGGCATGGCCCTTAGTCAAGGAGACCCTATATAAGCTGCCCTGGAACACAATAAAATTGGCATTCTTAATTCAAGGGGGCATTCTTGATTCAAGGGGGGCATTCTTAGCATTCTTATTTCAAGGATGACCGATGTCTCTGTTTCTGTGTTTGTGTGTATGTGTTTCAATCTTCAGTCCCTTGCCTTGCTCGCAAACAGTACCGTGCCACAGTGCATAGCATGTAGAATAGTAGTGCATTCTATACTTGAGTGACCTCAGGCCTGTTCCTGCAGAGATCACTCAAGTATTACATTTTTATTAAGATCAATTTTATAGTGCTCTCTTTTGAATTTGCATGGTTGCTAATTCGATATCTGTCTACGGAATCTTTTACTTTGTCTTTTTCTTTAAAAAGAAATATGCTGTACAATCTCAATCTGTAGTCCATACTGGCCTCAAGCTCATAGCAAACCAAGTGCTAGACTTACAGGTACCGGCTAGCATACATGGCCAGAAATATCTTATAAGCAGCTAGTGGAAGAATGTTTTCTGTTTTTAACTCTATAAAAGTCCTTTCAGTAAAAGAGAACATAAGATCAAAAGGGATATGATGATAAAAAGCTCATTTATAATGACATAATTTCAGAGATCTCATAATATGAAAGTATGACATATGTAAATAACCTGTACAACTGACTGGTGTCTTTTTTCATGTGGTAAGTTATTTGATCAATTCCTAAATGCCTTGACATTCTCAGACACTGTCTGTGCTATAAATTTCCAGTGAGTTCACTTAGAGATATTGGAATGGGTTAAGAGATTAGATTGCTTGAGAATTGGCTGACTGGCATGGGGATCTAGAGAGAGTGTCACAAAAAAAGCCACTCCTCTTACCTAAGGATCAGCTTTCAGACTCTCTAAATGTCCCAGTGCAAGACCTGGGCTGTGATGCTAATATGAGAACCCTGATGATCCATGCTCCACTTTGTATTCAGTTCTCCTTAGATTTGGGTTTGTTTGTTTGTTTAAGGGGCAGAGTGTAAGGTGGGGTAAGAGGCACTGTAGTTAATGAAGTGCTAAGCATCTCTCTGGGATATTGAGCTTGGTTCTGCCTGAAGCTGCCTGGTTATTTGACACATGCTGTCTCAGATGTTTACGCTTTTTTAAGTTACCTGAAGCACAAACTACTTCAGTCATCCGAAGAAATGTCCTCTTTGCTAACATCTGTAATTCCAGTTATTGACTTGGAGGCTATTGGCTCCAGCCAAATATGAAGGAAAGGGTGATGCTATGGAAATTCTAACTCTGTAAGTTTGAAGGGATATTTTTCTCTTTAAGAAACCAGGAGTCTTAGGTTCCAATCAGAGGCATTTGAAGTATAGCAAGTGGCTGAAATTGAGTGTACTGTTTTTAACAAGTGACTCACTGTAGAACATCTGTCTTCCTTAAAAGAACTCAATATTAATGTTATTCTTCACCAACATTTTACTTTTGAACATGAAGTGTTTAATGATTATCTCAAAAAAACTTTAAATTTCAGCTTAAATGTACTATATTAATAGCATGTCATAGTAATACATTTTATCAGTGACATTTCTCAAAATAAAACCAATAAGAATTGAAAATAGGCAAAAGAAGGCTGCTAAAGCTTTTCTGAGGGTGTGTTAATTAGCTTACCACATCATCAAGGGATATCAGTGGTAGCATAGGCTTGGTCCTGATGGAGAGGTCAGCATCTGGAGGAGAGGGTGTGAGGACAAACCTTCAGACCAAGACACTGAGTGCTCCACCCCTTGCTGCCCATCATTACATCACACCCTGGGCTGGCCCTCGTGATGTCATACTGCACTTGATGCCTCTGAACTGCTTACTTCAACTCAAAGAAAAATGTGTTTTTGTTTAAAATACTGTAAAATGTCAAGTGTCTGCCATTAATTTTCAGGAATAAAAGCAAAACCAGACAAAAAGTATACTTGTATTAAAAACTACATTAGTTCATTAGTAGTCTTTTTTAAAAGCTAATGTTACTTATTTTAATCTGAAAAGGTTTTTAATTAACACAAGGCAAAATAATTGCAAGCCTACATAATGTAAGTTGCTTTAGAGTAACATCAGGGAGGAACTCAAAGGGAAGACACCTGCACAAGTCAGTCCCTGCTTACTCAGCTCTCTGCCGCCCACCTGCTCTCCTAATGAGCATCTTCTCATTCTCTCTCCTTCTCCTTACTGTGACAGCCTTCTGAAGCAGAGAGGTTATTGTACTACTCAGCATGAACATGAAAGTTGTTTATTTAATTGCAGTATCATACACATTCAACAAACCGCCTCAAGTTTTTAAGCATAACTATGATCTTTACTGCTTTTAAAATGATAGGAGATTCCTTTTGCTCACAAAATAATTTTTCACCTGCAACCCTTTTACCCGACTCTGCTTTTTCCTTAACATTTTGCTCTTAGTAACCTTGAACCTTAAAATGTTGGGGTAAACATTCTTTGCACATAAAGGAGGTGGATGGGGTCTAGATAAATGGTTCAGAGATTAAGAACAGATGGTGCTTCTGAGGAGGACCTGGTATAGTGGTATTTTATTTGTGTTTTAATAAATAAAACTTGTCTGAAGATCAGAGGGCAAAGTATCCATACTAGTGAGCCATACAGGCCAGGGAGTGGTGGCACACACCTTGGATCTCTGTTAGCTCAAGGCCACCTTGAGCTACACGAGATTAAATCTGTCTAAAAGAGAAACAGAACTCACACAACAGTGATCCCAGTATTTGGAAGGTGGAAGCAGGAGTGATATGGCTGGGAGGAGAGAGGAATATAAGGAGAAAGAGACAGGATCTCAGTGGAGTGTGGAGTATGGGGTGTTGATTCTTCAGGATTCGTGAAGGTAGAATCTCGCCCATTTTCAGTCTGAGGTAGAGGTAAGAGCCAGTGGCTGGCTACCTTGCTTTTCAGATCTTCAGTTTGAACCCCAGTTTCTCTCTCTGAGTTTTTATTAATCATGCTTAAGCCTGGGTTTGGTCCTACCACTCATATGGCAGTTCATGACTATCTGTAGCTCCAGAGTTTTATTTTGTTGAAAAATTTAAATTTTAATTTTTCTAAGCAAATATCTTTATTTCTAGTTGTATTCCCTAAAAATATGTTCAGATTGAAATTATTTTATATAGGATGTTTATTGCTCCTGGGAACCAAACTTGTGTGGGAATAAAAGAAGTAGAATGGATGGAGGAAGAATTCGATTTCTATGCTTACCTCTGTAAATCCCCTAGGAATCTAAGAAGTGCAATGGTTGTATGGAGTTGACCTCCACATAGATGCCAGAGAATTAGCTTTTGCCCTCATATTGACCATTGTTTGTATCTGAGCACCCCCTAGAATGTAGTGGGTTAATGAGACCCAGCACAAAGAAGTACTTCTAGTGGAGACTGTCTTCTTCACCGCAAAGTGAATCTTGGATATAAACTTATGGGAGAGCTATTAGCTTCCAACATGTACAGAAGGTGAGGGAATAAATGCCCTATCTCTAATGCTGACCTTTGCTGAGCACACTGGCGTTTACAGTAGTGAGAACTGGATGCTTTATATGATGTCTTGGAGCACCCTCCTGGCTCTGCAGGAGGTTAGGAAATGAATCAGCTGAGTTCTCTTAATGTAGCCAGAAACTCTAGTACAGAAGGGTTTATGGGAAAATATGAGTATATGTCGTGCTTCAGTCTTCTGATTTACCTAGTAAAACAAAATTGTTCTTTAACAATGAAGCACAAGTCACCATCATTGCTCCAAACATCAAATCGTTTAAAGATGATCCAACTAAAAAAAAAAAATGCTTTGCAGAAACAGCAGCTGGATTGCTCTCTGCAGCTGTGCACTACAGGTTTTTTTTTTTTTTCTTTAAGACACCTGCTTGCTGCTAACAAGTTTCAAACATCTTTAGTATTTGCTGACTCAACTCATCTCAAGCAGTGGGATTTCTCTAGGTTACAATAGTGGAATTTCTCAAAGAGGTGGAACACATCTGACTATCTGGTACATGGTGTGTGTGAAATACTGGTGGCATGGAATATCTGCCATCACCGTTATTGTCTGCTTAACTATAGTTGGCTCTTGGTGGGGTAAAACGAAACACTGCTGCTTACCATCAAGAGACAAGTTTGTTTGTTATTTTTCATTTCTTATTCCCTTCCTTCCTCAAAATAATGGGGAGGATGAGATACGTACGTATTGGACTGACAGATCTATACGTCAGGGACTGTAAGGACATAGCTCTTAACAAGGCTATGTTTTGAAGTATGAATTGTGCATCAATAAGTAACTGGTGTGAGCAAAGAGCTGATGAGAAAGCCAAGAAGTTATGATGCTGTTGGTGGCTTGGAGTAACAAGTAGACGACCCAAAATTGAGCTTGGGGAGCATGTTCTTGTTCACTAAAGGTGTGTTCTTCTACTGTTAATTCTTTACTGCCTTTTGGAACACCAGGAAAACATCAAGACTGTCTTACTCTTTTAGTCTAATGCATGAGGATAGGGTGGGAGGCAACATAAGGACTAGCAAGAAGACAGATTCAGAGAAAAGAAGAAGCGCCGACTTTCTTCACCAAGTTTAGCACACCGTGGGAATACACCCAGGGAGCTACTGGACAGCACAAAGCTTTTCTCTCAAAACGTAGTCAGTTTCACAAAAGTTTTGTTCTCCTAGCAGGGGACCAGAGATTGCATAAGATCATTGTCAATCCCACCAATCGAGAATCAGACCACTATCACAGTTTAAAACCAAATTTGAAGCAACCTTTAATTAAATGCTGGTCAAGTGAATGGGTGCTGGCCAGGTCTGTACCCCATTTCCCAGGAAATGACCGAGAATCAAGTTTTGCAAAAGTTTAACAAGGAAAACCCATAATTCATTGCATTTCCCATCAGGTCCAATCAAGTGCAAGCAAACATGACATACTTCCTGCCTATGTACCTACTGCCCACATGTG
The DNA here is from genome assembly GCF_903992535.2 of Arvicola amphibius. NCBI lineage: Eukaryota > Metazoa > Chordata > Mammalia > Rodentia > Cricetidae > Arvicola > Arvicola amphibius. Next base: position 90,146,333 of record NC_052047.1, read on the forward strand.
ATCAAGCACATCTGGTTCAGATGGATCAAACAAAATTGTTTAGAGAAGTGAAAATATGTGACTTTTTATATCCCATAAACAATTTCCTCCAGCATTTCAGGTACTATCAGTCTTTGGGCAAGAGGTCTGCAGATGAGAAGCACTTTTGTTTCATGTTTCTCTACGACATAGTAATTACAACTCAAAATTACATTTTAGGTTTTACTTTCACACCATTCCCTCTGAGGCCCCTGAACTCACTACCATCCATGCCAAAGAATCCAGCAGCACTGCCTGCCAACAGGCTCACAGGCAGTAGCTGCTGGCCAACCTAGTCTAGGAGCAGTTCCAAAGCACAACGAAAGCCAGTGAGGGCCAGAGAATGCCAGAGAGGGCAGGCAACCTTGGACCCAGCATGACAGCAGGATAAGGCCATGTCAGAGCCATGTGGGAGTGGAATAAAGGAAAAAGCAGAATACCAAAAAGTCAAGAAAAGGGCAGTATAGGCAGCCCTATCAGAGATACCTGGAAGATTATGCTTACTCTTGTAGTTCATCTTTCTTTCAAACCACTTTCTAAATTTTGTCTCCAAAGGGCCTCTTCTTACCAATCAAGTCATTTACTCACTGTTTGTTCATCTTTATGTGTTCAGAGATCAGGGACTCTGAACATCTTCACTGATGCAAAGTAGATGGTCAGGTTCATGACTCAAAAGTTGGTTGCTGTTGGCAACAGCCACCATAGTCTAGAACTTGGATATGACATCTGTAATGATTCAACAGCAGAAGGCTCCTTGACAGATTGGAGCCAAAGAGTACCACAAAATCATACCACCATGCAACAGAGCTCACCTGATGATGGCGATGGAGACAGTACAGAGGTGGCCTCTGAGCCAGAGGGGAAGGAAAAGAGAGTGGAGAGAAGGTGCCTGCTTCTTATAAGAGGATATAGCATATGCACATAGGGAGATTGCACTACTCTTGGTGGTAGTAACAACAATGACCTGCATTTTGGTGGCGGATGATGACAATGTCCTGCTGTCACAGTTCCTGCGGGCCAACTGGTAGAAATGCTTGAATGATAACATTCCTTCCTCTGGTTTATTACAAAAGATAAAAAAATAGGAAAGGAGGCAGATCTAAAAGCCTTGCTCCTGCTGTCAGGCGTATAAACATCTGGATGCTGTTGGTCCTCACCATCATGGCATATTTGCTATTCATGTGCCTTTCAACTCTATGGCTAGCAGTTGCTGGTCCTGTGATAATAACTAATTAATTGTTTGATTAGAAATACTTTGAATTCATCATTGGATAAATGTAGAAAGGAAATGAATATCACAGGATGTAATTAGTAGAAATAGGAAAACAAGAAGAAGAGGCAGGAAAAGAAGTATTCCACTTCCATATAGAGTTCCCAAGGTCCCAGGAGTTTGAGGTGTCAAGTTGTTCTTTACATTTCTTTTTGAGGTCTGTTTGAAACTGTTAGATTTTAGTTTTTTCTGTGCCAGATTGGTTGACATAGAAGCCTCTTTTTCCCCTGTCTCCAGGGTTTGAGTAATCAGAATTTATTTTCTCTGGATTTTAATTGTGCTGAAGAAATGGTAGAGTTAACCCACAATGACAATGCCTGTTTCTCGTCTAGGATTCCACAGGTTCTGGATGAAGGAGACCACCACATGGTAGGGACTCCCTCATGGATCCTGGATTAGGCACAAACCATACCCAAACACCTGTTTTCACAAAAAGATCCTTTAGTAAGTGGAGGGTTGTGAATGCTTTCCAACTCAGGCAGAAAATAACAGCAAATGGCCTTGCATGTGTAATTATTAAGAGGAGGAGAAGAAGTAAATGTCTGTGTTGGAATGGGCTAGAATGCATTGTTAAGGAGATAGGCAACAAGACAAAGGGAGCAGAGGTATTTGTCCTGCCTCTGTATGTGGGAAAGACAGACATGGCACATAGGCAAATGGAAGTTTATAAAGGCAATAGGAGAAACCCAGTGTTAGGATGAGGTGTTTAATTTTAACTGAGCATGTCAATTAGGTGAACCTAAGAGGACTTTTGATTGTTGGACTTTGGTAGTCAGCCTCAGTAAGAGGAAGTTGCCAAATAAGGGAATAGTCCTTAATGGCTAGCTTTTGGAATGTGATCTAAGAGTTTTTGGCAAGAGGAAGTAGGAGAGAAGGCCTGCCAGAGCCACATGCTCAAGTGGACTAGTGTCCCTTCACAGAGTATAGAAGTCAAGGGCCCCATTTTGTTGATAGGAGAATGGGGGAGGCAAGGATTCAAATATGAATAATGGTCTTGGCAAAACCAGTATGGGCAGCCCCATTATCTGTCTTGTCGGTCTTTACAACAAACTTTCTGGCCATAGAAGAAGCAGACAAAAAAAATCAGGAAATGAAGTAGGGAGGGGTTGATGTAGCTGGATATAGTGGTGATGGAAATTTTCATTGGCTCCTGAAAGCCTTCTGGGAAACAATTTCCCAACCCTATTTAGAGGGACTATATTTTGTAAGTGAGGGTTTTATGAACCTCGAATCTCCATATATAAAAGTTGCCCTGGACAGAAGCAGACAAGAGGGAAAGAAAGAAGAGACTATGTCCAATCCAGTAGAGTGAAGCATGGTGCTGGGGTAAACCTTATTCTCTGAAACTTAACAGAGCAGGGTCCTGCTGGGGTTGATGTGTAGGAAGGGCAATTATCTTGAGTTAGGGGAATAAAGGGCTTGAAGTGGGATAGGTGAATCCAATGAGGGGGGACCTCAAGTGCAGAGGCTGTGAGGGTTACACTGAATGGACCCCACCATTTAGGGGGAAAGGGTGAGGGACATAGGCCAAGAGAGCAGAGAAGGAGCTTTTGGTAGTTTGAGTGGAACTGGCTCCCATAATCTCATACAGAGTAGCACTATTAGATGTGTCTCTATTGGTGTGGATATAACTTTGTTGGAGGAAGTGAGTAATTGTGAGCATGGGCTTTGAGATTTCCTATGCTCAGGATACTGCCTAGTATCTCAGTTGACTTCCTGTTGTCTGCAAGATGTAGGACTCTCAACTATTACTCCAGCACTATGTCTCCTGTATATCACCCTGCTCCCTACCATGATGATAATGAAGTGAATTTCTGAAAGTATAAACCACCCCAATAAAGTGTATTCTTTACAAGAATGGACATGGGATCTCTTCACAGTAATAGTAACCCTAAGATAGACCTGATCTTCAATATTGATTGGGAATGAACAGAATTTGGTCCATGGCTATGGCAGGCAGTGGTCAGTAAAATTCCAGAGGAAGAAGCAGGGATGACAGTAAGGCAGGGATGATAGAGTAAGGGAATGAATAGGTGATCAGCAAGAGACAAGCATTTAGGTGAAAGACCAAGAACGAGGGTCCACACATGAGCTCAAACAGGAGGTAGAGAGAAGTCACTGTCACTTGGGGAGAGCCCCTACCCTGAGAAGGGCCAGTGGCAGGAGATTTGGGTAATCAATGTAATATTATTGTGACAGTTTGACAAGGATATCTTTTAGGGAGCAGTTGGCTCATTCTATCTTTCCTGGGGAATGGGGGTGGTATTTGATATAGAAATGCCAAGAGATATTGAGGTATTTGGAGAGGGTTTGGGGAATCTAGGGGGTGAATTAAAGACAATTGTCTGGCTGAAGGGAGGTAGGTATTCCAAAGTGGGGAACCATCTTCTAGAAGAGGAGGTCAGAGCCTGTTTGTATCCTTTGATTGTTGATGGGGGATACCTCCACCTACCTGGCGAAGGTGTCCACCAACACCAGGAAGTACCTAATGTATTTGATTGTGGGAATGTGGGTAAAGTCAAGTTACCAGTTGCTTCCAGGGAGAGATCCTCTGGTCTGGTGGGTAGTGCTAAGAGATGTCTTTTTGTATGTTGCAAATATGTGTTGCTTTTGTTGGTTGATGAATAAAGCTACTTTGACTGATGGCATGACAGAATATAGCTAGGTGGGAAAGCCAAACTGAAAAAGGAGAAATTGAGAGAGACATGAGAAGCCAATGAAGGAGTAAGATGCCAGAGCATTATCAGTAAACCACGGGCTACAAAGCAATACTCAAATTAATAGAAATGGGTTAATTTATATGTAAGAGCTAGCTAATAATAAGCTTGAACCATCAGCCAATGATCAAAATTAATATTAAGACTCGGGGTGATTATTTTATAAGTGACCATGGAACTGGGGATTCAGAGAGGACAAGAATAAGTGGAAACAATCTGTCCAGTGAGTCATCACACAGTGGGCAGGGGTCAAGGGCTAAAAACCCATAGAGACACGGTCACCTGGTATCAGGACCTGTGGAAGATGTCAGAGGGTGAAGACCACATCAAAAGACTAAATATCACTCATGGGAAGAAGTGACCAGAGGTGGGTGATGTCAAAAAGGGTCAATTCTAACCTTAAAGAACATGGCTGGGGATTCTTTTACCTCCAAGAATACCAGAGGGGTGCTCAATGGTCACTCCCCTGGATCCAAGAATGCAATTATGTCAACAAGGAGGGGGAATTTACCAATTGTTGGAGTTGGATGGAGTGCCCAGATATTGGTTAGTCAGAAAGTTTGCCTGTTGCAGGTGGGCTGGGTACAAGGTCCCAGTGTACCTCAGGCTGGTAGTAGGCAGGAGGACAACCACCAGAAGAGCCCTCTAGAGTCATGACATGCGTGTAATGATTTAACAGCAGAAGATACCTTGGAAGACTGGAGTCAAAGAGTTTCACAAAGTCACACCATGCAACAGGGCCCACATGAGAGGTTTATTGTGGGAGAGAGGGGTGTGCAGATGTGGCCTCTGAAAGAGAGTGAAAAGAAAAGAGAACAGGAAGAGAAATTGACTTTTTTTTAATAAGGGGACATAACATGTGAGCATAGGGAGAATGTATGACTAGTAGTGGGTGTAGAAACAGTGAAGCATCTTGGTGACTGAGGATGACATGTCCTGCTGTCACCTAGTCCCTGGGAGCAGGCAAGTGGAGATGTCTGAATACTAACAACACTCACCAATGTATTTTCTTTCACCACTGTCTCTTCTCAATTCACTCTCAGTAAAGCCTGTCCTACTACTGCAGGCCGTGAGTTGTCATTGTTCTATGTAGTATAGATGCAAGGAAGCAAACTGATTGTTAGTTAACTTGACAATAAAATCCCATTTTATAGACCATTTTTTGAGTCATTCTTGGAAACTGTTTGCTAATCAGATTCCTCTAGAAAATTATCTTCATGCAAACAGTTTGTTAGGCTCTTAGTGTCAATGCTCCTGGTGAATTAATGCAAGGGGAAGACTACACAGGCAAGAAGGTTTCTTGAGATGCTGTCTTCATAGGAACCTTGATAGCATAGCAAGAAGTAGAGCTGAAATAGTCACTTAGAATTGAAGCACAGTGAATGTTTGGACCTTCACATGTTCAGTGCTTGAACATCAACATTGTCAAGAAGACATGTTTGGATGTTAGAACTCTCTAAACCAAAACAACTCCTAAATAATCATTTGGCAGAGAGGAAACATCCTCCAAGTTTCCTAATAACTGGGAATGGGGAACTTTTAATGCTCCTGTACCATAAAATGGCTAAGGGACACCAAAGCCTGTGGATACAGCAGATAATGTCCTATACTGAGTATTGCATACTTAGGAAATTTGAGAATCATAGGAAAGATAAAAGTGGCTCACGGAAGCTTACCAGATTTTCCTGCTATCAATATTTGCATGTTTTCTTCACCCCTTTTTCCTGGGTATTTAGATTTTCTGTATATTTGAAATTTTATTCAAAACTCCATACAACATATTGCTGCATCACATAATATATTTGAAGTAATTTTTCATATTATTAAAATAATTTTATTCTCCTAAGTTTAGGGTCTTTAAATATTTTATCATTGATTGAAAAAGTGAAATAAAACAAGGACATGACTTTTCCTAAAGTGTGAAGAAGATTTTTATTGTAGATATAAGAGAGAAAGAAGACATAGGGAAGAGGCCTAGTTGAACATGGCTGGGATACTAAACCAGACCATGAGAGGAGAGAGGGAAGGAAGAGCTAGAGAGGAGTCATCTACCGAGAGAGGCAGCCTCAGCCAAAATGACTGACATATATACGGATCCAGCTTAGGTAAGAAAAGTGGAAGCCCAGCCCCTGGGAAGGAGAGATTTAGGGCAGGGGGCAAGGTGAGAGGTGCTGAGCTACAGGCCCTGTGTGCTGCTCAGAGAGTTGGCCAGCATCTGCTTTAATAGGCTAATAAGCATTTCAGTTAGCCTTTGTCCCTGGTTTCTGAAAGTAACACATGCGAAAATTTTCTCTACATTGTACTCTCTTTTATTTTACATATAATGATATTAATACAAATGTAAATTACTGATCAATAATCTAAACACACCTGAAAGACTTAGTTCCTTTTAGAGAACTGGTAAGTTGGTAAATTAACCTTTATCAAGGACATTCTATTTTAGTTTATACAATTCTAGAACCTAGTTATGAAAGGGGGAAATCACAGCCAGAAAGCTTATGTTTTCAGGTGTCTATTTTTAGTTCTTCCACTTAAAGGCAGCAGTTAAATTCACTGATATAAGAATTTACATCAGTAAGTGTGTAGCTCCAGCCTTTCCCCTTACCCTTTTCTTGTGAATACCCCCAAACACTAGTAAATGTGGACTGTATTATTTTGTAGTGACATCGTGCCTGGTGTAAAACAATAATGCAGTGGGTAGAAATAGAGAATCAAAGATAAAGCCATTTTCTCTCCTTTCACATTGTATCACAGTTTGCATAATTTCAGGATTGCGAACATTTGCGAAAACTGAAGGACATGAAACTCATTAGTTTTTCTGCAAAACAGATAGTGTCAGTCTTTTGCATAGCAACCAGCAGCCACATGGAGACCACATGGAGAAGAACAAGCTGCAGCTATGGTCCAGGTGCTTGCTGATATTCACAGTGTCAACAGAACATCTGGAGGTTGGCTAAATCTACTATTCATCATCATGATGTTTCTTTGTATAACTAAAATACAAAGAACTATGTGATATCTAGGTTAGCAAATTTACAGTGCATAACTTTCTTGATTAGGGGCTTCCCATTGTGACAGCAGGGGCATCCATAAAAACAAGGCAGGCTGCAACTAATGTCAGGCTAAATAGTCTCTCATTCTGTTGTAAATTAACCAAAGAAAGTCAGGGAGCACAACACTTTCAACTCAACTTGGTGAGTGGTTTTTGCTTCATCTTAAGTGGTTTTTTGTTTGTTTGTTTTGTTGTTGTTGTTGTTTTCTTTCATGCCATGGCCTTTTAATGAAGAAAAAAATCACTGTAATTAGTAGTGAGATCCATGTTTCCTTCCCTGGTATCTGAAAATAAGACTGGATCCCCTGCGGCTGTGAAGCCAAGGAGTTGAATGCCCCAAACCTTAAAGTGAAATTTAAATCAACACATTCAGACTTTAGATGATATAAGGTTTCGGAGCACTTAGTGACTCCGTTTGCCCCAACTCCCAAACACAGAGAGTGGAAGAAGAGACTTACAGACTTGTGGTTGTATTGGGTTTGCTGTTGTTTGTATGTTTTAACTAATATATCTGTTTGGTTGGAAGTGTCATCCCAACCCCTGGCATTCATATACCCAAAGAGGCTGGAATGTTTGGGTTAAGGCTTCACCACAGCTCCTGGCATCCATATATCCAAAGAGTCTTCAATGTTTGGGTGGAAGCTCCATCCCAAGCCCCTTTCCTTGGGAGTTGCCTCAGTCCAGACTCCACCTCCAAGAAAATTCTTTAAATGATGACTCCTCCCCAGAAATGCTCAAGACCACTCCCACAGGGTTTTTAAACTGCCCCCTAGAGAACAAACATATGGTTTTCTGGTCTTCCTTCTCCATCTCATCTCTGGGGGACTGGAAGGCCACTTGGGGAGCATTTAATATCCATTAAACCTGGACTTTTCCTAATTTGGTTTGATGTGGTCTGATTTGGATTGTTGCATCTGCAGAAAGGTTTATTGGGACACAAAAACTTTTCATCTGGAGGTTCCACTGAGGGGGCTGTTTTTCGCACTGTCCCAGGACCACATGTTGCGAAAACACACTTCTGTACCTGCTCTCCAGCAGGCTAAGTTCGGCTTCATCTGGGTAAATTCTGATTTCTAAATTATTTTGTTTAGAGGCCCTGGGTCTCATATGATTTTCAGGCTGTCCTGTTGAAGACATGGCCAAGGAGCCCAACCTGACCAGGATAGGGGACTCCCATATCTTTCTGGGGTTCTTTTTATCAGGATACATCTGTCAAGGAATTTCTCACACCCCTCTGTTTTTTTGACCTGAAGTCTACCACAATGAATGTAGAGTGCTAGGCTCTGTGTCCCTGAATGTACTTGAAAAGGCACACTTGCAATTCAAGGCCAGATCTCCAAATGCCCTTGGACTGCCTTTTACAAAATCTTTTTAAATTGGAACAGTATCACACTGTACATGTCTTAATGCCTAAAAATTTTTGCTGGAGTAGAAACAAACAAAGCCCCTATATATGTACCCATGTTTTCTGGATGCTATGGGCCTGTAGGTCAAAGATGGATATCCCAACGGTACAGAAGAACTTTGGGTGACTGTCCAGGTAGCGAGATGTCTCTGTTGTTTCTAGAGTTTTGGAAGTTGCTTACTTCTTGTTTACTTAGGTAATATTATATCCTTCTGGAGTCTTTGACAGAGTTGAAGAATAGATAGATAGTTATAGTTTTCCATTGTTATGATAAAAGATAAAATAGATCTAAATATTATAACTGTAATTCTTACTTGATAACTGTTTTGTTATATGTAATTTTACTATATTAAATTAAAAGCCTTTTTTGTTTAAATAGAAAAAGGGGATATGGTGTAGAAGGGTCTTCTTTCTATGTGTTGTTTTCATTGGTTGAATAAAGAAGCTGCCTTGGCCTTTTGATAGGGCAGTACTTAGATAGGCAGGAAGACAGAACTGAATTCTGGGAGGAAGAAAGCAGCAGAAAGAGAAAGCTGACTGCCATGAAGCTGCCAGGTCAGACATGCTGAATCTTTCCCTGTAAGCCATGAGCTTGTGGTGACATATTAGAAATGGGTTGAATCAAGATGTGAGAGTTAGCCGATAAGAGGCTAGAAATAATGGGCCAGGCAGTAATTTAATTAATACAATTTGGTGCCATTATTTCAGGTATAACCTAGCTGGGTGGCAGGAACACAACCTGCCGCTTCTCTCCTACAACACTTAGGCTTCTTATTAACTCTTATAACTTATATTAGCCCATTATTCTAGTATATGTTAGCCACATGGCTCGGTACCTTTTTCAGCAAGGCAGTCCCATCTTGCTTGTTCTGTGTTTGGGCAGGGACTGCGTCCTCTTCCCAGAACTCTCCTGTTGTAATTGACCTGCCTCTACTTCTTGTCTGGTTGTCCTGCCTATACTTCCTGCCTGGCTACTGGACAATCAGCATTTATTTAAAATATAATTGACAGAATACAGACCATGGCACCAAATTGTCTTTGTTTTAAAATCTTTAAAACTTGGACCTTCTGATTATAGCAGCTTTGAAAAAAACATGCAAACAAGTAGATAACTTCCATTTTTACCTCAGCGCCATCTTTGGTAGGAGTGCCCATGTGTGCTGGATCTACCAAGAAGATATTCCACCTCCAATATTCTTTGCCTTACTAAAATATTCCTTCTAATCTTCTTGTCTCTTCTAGAAATTATAAGCTATAACTGACTGGATAAACTATATGCCTAAATTTAACTTATATGTCTAATTTGGATATACCTGAGAGGTAATGGTACCTTTATTCTCAAGTGCCTTTACAGATCCTAGAGTATGGCATTTAACAAAAGAGCTTCAACATACCAGCTCCTGTAGCATCCTATAGCTCCTCCAAGAAGATACATGGTTGCAGAAGACCTTCTACCTGGAGGCTTGCCTTTGGATATGGCAAAGTCACCCACACAGCAAAAAATTGCCTTCCACCTCATCAATTTTCTGGACACTACACAGGAGGGTTGATCATCTCATCCTGCTAAGACAGGTAGACTGAACTTTACCCACACAGGATAATCTTTCAGGCCTCCTGAGCCCATCAGCTAAAGGCAAATACTGCTTTTAAGAATGGTATTCACCAAAGACTCTGGAGAGTCATGGGATTGTCAGTGTAGCTAAAAAAGCTGTCTCACTTCTTCTCGTTTATTTATCCCTCTCAGATCTGTCTGATGGCATTTGATGACTTAGGGTACTGATAGCTCATTACTTCATTTGTTAAGTTTCCTGCTAAAAATACAGACAGGCATGCCTCTTTCATAGACATTATAGTCCAGGATTAACAGGTTTCAGGTGTATCTTTAGAGGTTTAGAGTTTCCAATTTCCTTTATCTAGTCTGGTATAAACTAAGTCTCCAGGCCCTGTTTTAACCACACCCATTTTCAAGCATATTTTGACTAATTTATTTGTAGAGGGCTCTATAGAAAATGCCAACACCTGCACCAGCTCCTGGGACTTCACCATTTGTACCCACTTCCCAGGCTCAAATGTAAACCCACACAACTAAAATCTGAGTATAAAGAGCATGTCTGTTCTCATCTTATTCATTTATTCTTGCCTTTCCTGTACAACCAGGGAAGTTCTCTGTCCCATTCTTTCTGACAGTTAATCCTAGTCCCATTAATAGGGCCAGTAATAACAATCTATTTTTTCTCCTAGCAACCTGCCTTCTCATCTCCCTCAAGGAACAGATGCCTGTAGTCTCTCAGATGGCAGATAACCTGCTTCTTCAGCCACACCTCCTGCTTTCCCCTCTCCCACATTGTCCCATACCTACAGGAAGTAGCCAGGCTTGAGTGAGCACCCTTGTCTTCCATATACCCAATAAGTCTGGGATGTTTGGTTGGAACTGTCACCCCAGCCCCTGGCATACATATACGCAAAGAGTCTGCAATGTTTGGGTTAAGGTTTCATCCCAGCCCCTGGCATCCATATATTCAAAGAGTCTGCAGTGTTTGGGTGGAAGTGCCTTCCCACGTCCCCCTCCCCCCACTTCTTGAAAGTTGCCTCAGTCCAGACACAATTTCCAAGAAAGCCCACCAAATGATGACCCTCCCCAGAAATGCTCAAGACTACTCCCCCAAAGAACAAACACATGGTTTTCTGGTCTTCTTTCCCTATCTCATCTCTGGGGAACTGGAAGGCCACCTGAGAGCAATGGTATCCATTAAATCTGGGCTTTTTTAAATTCACTTTAATTTGGTCTGATTTGGATTATTGTGTCTGTGGATAGGCTTATTGGGGTGTAGAATATTTCAATATCCTAGTTTATGCTTAATCACAAATTTATCAGGATTTTTCCCTCTTGAGCCTTATCACTTCTAGACATGTTGTAATGTGAGAAGCTAAGCTTAGGTTTTAAGTATAAGCTTTAGAGAGTTATAGAGTCAAAGCTATAGGTTAAGAGAACTATAAAGTCAAGATGCCTCTAATCTGTAAACCCCACTTGCCCAAGGACAGATAACTTCCTGGAATGTTGTTCATGTAAGATAACAAACCATGTGTTTTTGGTTCTGTAAACAAGGTTTGTTGTCCCAACTGCACAGGATGTGCTGGGTCACATGTAGGCAGAAGGTAAGAAGGCAGGAAGGATGTCACTATGTTTGCTTGCTCCCACTGGGGGAAGGTAGGAAGTACATAGCCTTGCGGGTTTTTATTTTATAAGCATCCAACTAGCACAATTCATGGCCATTATCTGGGAATCCTGGGTGTGGACCTGGCCAGCATCCATTATCCTGGCCAGTATTTAATAAAGCTTGCTTCAAATTTGGCTCAAAAACTGTAGTAGTGATCTTGTTCTCTCTTGGTGGGATTAACAGTAAATATGCTACATAGCATACATACGATAATAACTTCAAACTCAATATAACACCATCTTAGGTTTTTGTTTCTCAGCCTGTGCTTGTATATCTGCTGGGAGACAAAGGATATGCAAAATATGCAGGAAAATAGCCGCTAGTTCTTGCTTTTTCATTATTTCTTATTCATGCCTCAACTCTTAAAATAGGCCTTTCCTCCCACATGTTCACTGAACTTTCCCTTGTTAAGGTCAGTGATAACCCCTTGGTTGATGAAAACAATAGAGAGTCAGTCCTATCATTATTTGACCTCTCGGCAGCAGTCTATAATGCTAACAATCATCTTCCAAAAGTTTCCTCCCAGGTCTGGCTGGTGTTTCTTGATCAGAGAGAAGACCTTCCCACCTTCATCCCTCTGCACACCCTCTTCCTACTCTCACACTTAGCTAAAGTAGATTTCTCTCAAGTTTTAACAACCTTCAGACCTCTGTTACTTTCTTCTGTCCCTGCTATGTCCACCATCCCAACAGAGGCATGCATTTTATTTCATTCTCTGACTTAAAGTTCTTTCACTCTCATCCCTGCTATCTTTTCTATAAGCAGAGAGAGAAGAACCTGAATTTGAATCACATCTGCTGATTTGTTTACATGGGGCATATTTTGTTTGTTGACTCTTCCAAATAACAAGGAAAAAACAAATAACAGAAACATGCAAACAAAAAGACAGATACATCAGATGGAGTTGCTGGTCTCCTGTGAATATAAAAGTAGCTCCTGCCTCAGGATATCCACTCCTCCCTGAGCCCACCCTTGGTTGATAAATGTGCACTGAGAGAGAATGACAGTTTGTGATTTCTATGTACTGTATTGCCAGGTGGTTAGCATGCAGGAAGAAGCCAGGTGCTTTACTTTCAAAGCTATAGAGAACAAATTATGAGTGATGAGCTGGAAACTGATATTTAATCTTTAGTGTTGGTGGTACAGAGACATAGATGAGGATTGTTTTAGCATACAGAATTAGATAGCTGTCAAGACATTCTGCAGCTTTAGTGTAGAAAAAAATTCACTTCCAGCAGTTTTCTGGGCTTAGAGTAGTTATTGGCTCCATTATTTTTAGTGGAAGAATTTCTATCAACAGAGTTGATGTATTTGTGGTTCTTAATTTGAATGTGTGGAGTTATTTTTTTCCTGGTATGAGGAACGATGTTACTATCTGTTATATGTAAAGGTGGGAGCAATTTCCGAGGATTACAATTATGAGCTAGAGGACAAGGGTATATTCTCATGATAAAGAATGGGACAAACTATACAGGGTTTTTTTATTTCTCATTTTCAAACAGGTGAACTTGAGAATTCACAGGTGTGTTTCTCACTTTCTTACATCTCTGATTGATACCGTATGTTCTCTGATATGTTCTACTTCACAGCTTACCTTAGAAACATGTTAGCATTTAAGTAAGCAGGCTTATGTCCTTATAGCATAATGTCTACTAGTACATCAATATCTTTCCCAACTTTAGAACATGGGTTATGATGGCTCAGAAGGAAACCAGGAATAGGAGATGAAATTAGAGGTATTATTTTACAATGACAGAATGTTTACTTAGATCTTTTTCTTCAGAAAATATTTATTTATTTTTAGCTATTCTGACCTCTCTCTGAGAAAGTATCAAGCATTTGAATGTGCAAAAAAGAGAAGAAATTTTAGACCTTTTTTTCTTAATATTTGTGTCAAAAGGTTGCCATAGATTCTTGCTCTTTGTTTCCAGGAATTTTAAACTCTATATGTAATAGATATTAGATAATAATGCATAGTAATATCTAAGAATATTACCAGCACAGAAAATAATTTGCAAAGTCTTTGCTCGCATAAATAGATAGATGTGACCAAAGCTGCAAAGCATCTCGCTCTTCGGAGATGAGTCTGTCCAACTTCATAATTACATTCTTTTAAAATACTGAACTGGCATGGACAATGTAGTCCAGAGTCACTAAACACGCCTGTTTAGGCAGCGATCTTTGTCTCATCTATTCCCAACATGTATGAGAGTGGTTCACATGTAGCTACAGTGGGACTGATCTATTTTATTTCCCTCCTCTCCACGTACAGGAAGGACATAAACTAGCAATTGCTTGACACAGTCTCAGAAATTGAAGATGGGTAAGAAGAAAAGCACACGTCCAGATTCAGTCGAGACAACACAGTCTGTCTTGAGTGACAGGCATTAGTCTACAGTTCTATTGGGAGAGTATGAGGACATAACTCTAAGGAACAAATACCATGTGTTGTTTTTGTTGCAGGTAAAGATAGTTTTCAGTATTTCCAGATATCCTTAGGCTAGAGACTGGAGCCTGCAATGTAAGAGACAGTTGAATCCTCGTGTAGCCAGTCCCCAATTAAGGAACAAGTGATTATGCTACCTTTGCATGGTCAGGATACCATGGTTGTTTAATGTAAATCACGGGGTAGGCGGTGCCTGTATTACTTTTTATGCTAAAGGTGATGTTTTTGGTAAACAGGCAGGATTCTTGTTTGCTGAGTTCCTTTGACTTCTTTTAATATTTCCTTATGGCACGCCTGTGTTGGAGTAACCTTTTAAATACAGATGAGTTTTATTAGTAGAATTTACATCTGGGATTGTTAACTAACAATTGTCAACCTGGTTGTTTTAGGCTTGTACTTGGAGAAAAGTGTTCTTGTTACTCATGTTAACAGTATTTCATCTATATAATTATAAATTAACCCAATTAGTATTTATAGGAAGTCATTATGATTTGTGGAATTTAGATGTTGTAGTAAGCTTTAATGCTTTCTTTACTGGTGGCTGCCTTTAGGCCAACAATATTCTGAAGTTTAAGGTTAATTCACTATAAAAGGTTGTTTCCATTCCTGAAGAGCTGTCCCTCTTGAGGCTAAAATATAAGTTTACATTTTGATTTTGAGTTCTTATGGTAAACTTAAAGTTGAACTGAAATTCTTTATTGGGTAACTGAAATTCTTTATTGGTTATAGTGTAAAACATCTGGATTGTAACTGCACAGTCTTATGAAAACATCTTCTATGCCTACACTTCAGACAATTCTAACAGTTGTACCCACAGTCTATTTTCCAGTACATTCATTTAAACCCCAAACAGTCTGTAACTGAATGTACAATCATGAATTGTGCTTTGAGTCTCATTTCTCTAAAATACATATTTTAATTAGCCAAGATGATGCTCATTTATGAAATAAAAGATGTTTAATGTAAACATCTTTAAAGTGATTTTTAACTTCTTGGTTGTATTTTCACATTTCTTCCTGAGCACTTTGATCTCTTAAGTCAGGTCTTGCCAAAAGTGAGGTCTGCAATATGTCAAAATACTCTTTTACAGTGCTCAGGGTATTACTGTTCTGATTACTAGGAACAGACAGGATGTTGGAATATTGCAAATAGCCGGACTCTTTCATGACATTTGTCTTCTACCTCTTGAGAATATAGGCTGTAGGATAAATGAAAGGACATGGCAATGAAACATAACCCCTCTGTTACCTTTATGAAATAATGAATGCTCACAGACAGAAGTGAGAAGAAAATTGAGACTCGTAGTAAATCCATGTAGCCATTAATCTTATATTCTTTTACTCCAATTAAATGTCATATCCTTTCTATCTCCTTGGAAGACACCAATTCTCAGTGGCATAAATAATTAAGAGAGAAGCTAAATAACCCCTAGTGGAAAGGTGGGTTTTGAAGCTTGTGCAGTGTGTGTACATGGGGGAGGTACAAAAATAAAATAAAAATGAAATATATGTTTCAGAACATAATCTTCTCCAGCTCCAGAGTAGTCAGGTATTTACTGTCTTCAAATGTTTGCCATGGTAACTACCTCCACCCACGAAAGGGTTTTGTTGATTTCTCATAATGACTTTGAGTGGTACTTTTACTGTCCTGCTTCAGAAAGAAAGAAAATAATACACCTAATATAGAAAGGGGATGTGTTCCAAAATAGTACTCATCCAGTATGAGGTGGATACACATTCATAAATCCAAATTTGCATTTTTCTTCCTGCTCCCTTCCTGACAACTTGCACTCTCTAAATGATCAGTGGGAAATTGGGACATCACAATAAAGGGCTGTAGAGCAGTGGTCCTCAGCCTTCCTAAGCTGTGACCCTTTAATGCAGTTCCTCATATTGTGGTGACCCCCAACCATAAAATGATTTCGTTGCTACTTCATGACTGTAATTTTGCTACTATTATAAATCATAAGCTGATAAACAATATATCTTTTTCTGATCTATGTTAGCCATGTGGCTCAGTACCTTTTTTCAGTGGGGCAGATCACATCCTGCTGCTTCGGTGGTCTGGGCTGGAGAGGGAGGAATAAACTTCCTCCTTCCCAGAGTTCTCCTGTTCTCATTACATCATTTCTACTTCCTGTCTGGTTTTTCCACCTTTACTTCCTGCCTGGCCAATCGGCGTTTATTTAAAACACGATTGACAGATACAGACAATTCTCCCACATCAATATTTGATATTAGACCCCCAAAGTGGTCATGAGACAAGGTTGGGAACCATTGCTGAAAACACTTATAAACTGCATCTAAAGTTAAGGTCTGGAGAGAGTACTTACTAGAGACCACTGTCTGAAAGAGTTAAGTCTTGGTAAACAGATGAAAAAAAGCTATGTTCTTCCTCCTGGTACCCACTTCTTAATCAACTAGCTTTCATTCCTTGCTACCCTTCTTCTTTACCTGTCTCCTCTTCCTTTTCCTCCTTTCCCTCTCCCTTTACAATCATTTATTCTTCCATCCCACTTCCTTCTTCTCTCTCTCTTTTTCTGCCCTTTCCCTTTGTCTATCAATCCCTTCATTTCTTCTCTTTTTTATTCTTCTTTAATTCTTTTTTGCAGCATTTGTAAGTATAAGTTTAAAATCTTCTTTTGTCAGACAGGACATTCATTTAGGGACAATAGGTGCAGGAGGAGTTGATATTAGGGATAGCAAAGAAACTCATGCCTATCTTGGGTCTAAAGGCTTCTTTCCTATTTTGTCATCTCAGGACTCTGCTGTTCAGCCTCAGTGAGTAGAGAGCACCTGAGCATTAGGACATGAGCTGTAATAACAACCACACATTTTTCCGGTTCACATCCTGTGTCGAATCTCATGGGAATCTGATTGAAGCAGTGCAGATGGGGTGAGGAGGAGTCCTGACTGAACAAAAGGAGATTGTACATCTGCCAGAGCCCACAGTAGGAAATCTTGACAGCTGGAAACTAATCTGCAAACACTATCTGCCTCAAATTGCAAGGTTGACAGTGTGTTTGAACAGGAAGCAGTAAATATAAAGCATGCACTGGCTGTATTTAGACTCTATAGGTGGTGTTTAATTTTAACAAAATGAAAGCTATTCAAGAATTATTTCAAAACAGGAAATTATTAATGGATTCAGAATAAGTATTATATATATGACTATAGGATACTTTTACTGTTTTGATATGTATTATCTAAAAAGCATATGTCTTAATATATCAATATAATATATAATAGCAATGTATATATAATTAATTATAAATTATTAAAATATCATTATATAATCATATATACTTGTATATTATAATGATATGTCATTATATAAATAAATATATAGATTATATCTAAACTGTAAAAGTTTAGATAGATGATGATAGAAAGATATATATTTCTTGTTTGAAATATATATTACATATAATACATAATCTGAATAGGTAGTTAAGTCAAGGGTTTTCTGAGTATGATAAATATTTAGATTCCTATGTAGCTAAACATATATGTTAGTACATACACAAAGAGATGTCTCATTGACTTGACAGAGTATAGAACTCTATTTTTAATACACAAGTTTTTTTATTAAAAATTTTCTCCAGGAGTTAGGATTATTAGACAGTCTCAAATAACCTAAAGCTATTCCTAGATTGCTTATTGATTCCTTATGGTTCATCTCCTGTTATTTTTATTCTTCTCATCTTTTACACTTTTCCGAATGAGAAAACTGTGGCCAGCACTTTAATTATATATAAAGAATTTGAAAGCTTTATTAAAGCTCCAGGATACTGGATAAGTATCTGTACACCAAGCTGTCACTTATAAAAAAGCAAAAAGCGTCTTGCTTAGGACATTCTTGTTACATCCTCTGTGGTACACAGAAATTTCTGAGTCCTTTGATACTCTGTCTTTTGTTTCTCCTGGAGGATGCATGAATAATGTCCAATTTTATCTATGATTTTACTCCATAAACTCTGAAATCACAATATGGAAAACATGTAATTAATGGAAAAGCAAAGCAATAACCATTCTGTGCAAAATACCAAAAGCCTGTCCCTGCAGCACACCTAGCTGAGATCAAATTTACACAGTACAAGAACCAAACTGATGATTGCAAGAGGCTCTCAAGAATAGAAGGTTTTTGAATCAAAGAGGCCTTTAAAAAGATAATCCAGAAAACCAGCAAGGTGTCCCCTGTGAACCAACAAAGCTGTGTCATTTCTAACAGTGCCAGCTGAATTTTTCTAATCATCAAAGGATAGTTTTAAAGACGTTTTAATCACTTGGTTTTTAATGCATTGACCAGACCATAAATGACTCTCATTTCATTGTCTTTGCATCCCTCTACGGTGAACAAGGTACTAACTGTGTGTGTGTGTGTGTGTGTGTGTGTGTGTGTGTGAGAGAGAGAGAGAGGGGGGGGAGAGAGACAGAGAGAGAGAGAGAGAGAGAGAGAGAGAGAGAGAGAGAGAGAGAGAGAGAGAGAGAGAGAGAGAGAGAGAGAGAATTTGGTTTTTTCTTTCCTGATGCTCTCGGTGGTCCAGAGAATTTAAATAATTTTCCAATTGTTTAATGTGTTAATATGTCTAACTGACACAACTTTAGCTTCTGAATTCAAAAACTTTTGTTTGGTATATGGAAAACATTTCAGCTGCTCCTGAAGTATTTTATCTTCTTTTTTTCATCTGAGCTCTAAACAGTATCAGATTTAAAAATATGAGATGACACTAAGTTTCACTTTCATAATCTGAGGGACCCTATCTAAAAGCATGCTCATCTTTAATTTAGATTCTTTTTAAAGAGTCTGTGAAAGTGATGTCTGTACTTACTTACTGAGATATACAAAGAATGATAGCACCAGTTCACATGAGGATACAGAAGAAATCTGCTGAATTCTGTGGGCTGGGTTTTACAGGTATAGCATGTAAAGCTTGCAGAAGTTTAAGTCATTTATTAAAAGTCACATGCCAGGCAGTGATAGAGCTGTGATTCCAGCCAAGGCTGGCTGTCTCCATGACTTACACACTGAGTACAGCTGTAGCAGCTTAGGCATATCTGCCTGGGGGTTGATGTGAGTTTCTGTTTAGTTAAGTGGAAACAACATAGACAGTGGTAACATGAGTCATAAATCAAAGTGGAATTTATTCCTAATAGCTAATGTAACTAGAAGAAAAGAATACTCCAGATTTTATAGATTTCTAGAAAAAAATCTAACTTCATGATCATAATAGAAATATTAAAAAGAGGAATTATAGAGCCATCCCACAATTCAGGAATGTCATTTTAAAATAAAATTAATTGTGACTCTAGACACATATTTTGTCTCTTATTTTCCCATCCTCTCTGTAGTGTGTCTGATATGACCTCTGGACAGGCAAGCATTAGGGAAGTATCTGAAATAGCTTCCATTTTTGACAAAAATCAATGGCTTGTTGGCAGCAACTACATTTCTATATAGGCTTCAACCCACTTTCTGATTTTTCCACCCCCTTCTCCTTCCATATTCATGCTTGGCCTTATCATATTTTATGCATTTGTTGCCTCATTCTGACAAGAGAGTTAGAAGAATCTGCAAGACTCACATAGCAACTGAGATAAAGTCAACCTGCCCATGCAACTCTTTGGGTTGAAAAGTCATGGGCTCAGAAAATATACTGGAACTTGTAAGTACGTTTTCAGGGATGATCATGTGGTATTGGAAAAACAATTAGTATACCTTTCCCTTTAACTGAACAGGTGATATTTAGATGAAGGTGCGTGGTTGATCGGCAGTTATGATTCACCAGACAAGCTTTAATATATATAAGTCAGTTTTAATAAAGGAAAGGAAAGGGAACTTACAAATCCAAGGTTCCAGCGAGGAGGGCAGGAAAACAAAGAGCAGGCAGGCCACAGGCCCGCAAGATTTTATAAGTCAATATTAGCCTAAGGGGGACACGCCTAAGAGGGACACGCCTAAGAGGGACACTCCTTTAGACCAAGGGGGACACGCCTTTAGACCAAGGGGGACACGCCTTACAAAACAAGGTTTTTGGCTAGGCTTCCCCTTCATTTAGAAATGTATATGCATATACATAAATGCATACAACACAATTAATTTAAAAAGAAGCCATGAAAGAGAGCAAATAAGGATATATAGGATGGTTTAGAGGAAAATATAGAAGAAAATTATAAAGTTGTAATATCAAAATTGAAAGAAAAAATTTGAGAACAATTAAAGAAAAAATAAATAGCCACATGACAAACATTTCTTTGACACTACTCATGCCTAACAAACAAGACCCAATGAAAACTTCATTATTCAACACTTGTACAGCAGTGTATTCATTGGCATCTTTGAATGACAGAAGCTCTGTTGTGATTTCTTTATGTCTCAATATTAGTCATACTGTTCTGTATTATAATATTTTGAAGACATATGTTGATGACTTGTCTATCAAACTCTTGAGCATCTAGTTGTATTTCAGTGTCTTAATCCCTTTGAGGTACTATATCAATAATATCATATACTGAGTGAATTGTAAACTACTCATCATTCTGGAATGGTGCTATCTTATGTCCTCAAACAATAAAAGGGACAAGGTAGATCTCTTGGGTTCCTTTCATGAACTCACATCTACAATGGTTGCATGCCATGACCTAATAACTTCCTTTATTAGCTGTCTTTTGATAACAAAATTACCTATAAAATAAGGTTAAAAGGAAATTGTATTGTTTTTTGCTTCACAGAAAGGTGTTTTGGCCCATGGTCAGTTTGTATCATTGTCTTTAGACCCTGGTTATCCAGAATGTCATGGCAGAGTGTCATGGTCAAGCTAGGGTAGTTAGCTCACATCTTATACTACTCAAAGAGAGAACAGTTCACAGTCTAAAACCACTTCCATGACCATAGCCTCAGTGACCAAGTTTCCTACTATTGGGTCTCATCTCTTAAGGTTCCCACTGTCTCCCAGAAGTGCTGTTGGCTGGTAATCAAGCCATTAATAAATTAGCCTTTGGACAGATTATAGATTAATCTTTAGTCCATCCTAAAGCTCACCTTCAAATATAATCATGTTGAGGACTAGAAATTTGATATAGGAACTATATATAGAGAGAGTAAGTGGAGTCAAAGAGATGCCATTTGGCTGCAGAAGGAAACAGACACTGAAGACTTAGTGATAGGCCATAGCCTTGTGGTGATATGTAGATTAATAGAGATGGGTTAGTTTAAGATGTAAGAGTTAGTTAATAAAAATCCTGAGCTAATAGGTCAAACAATGCTGCAATTAATAGAGTTTCTTTGTGATTATTAAGGTCTGGGCAGCCAGGAAATTACTGAGCAGTGTCCATTTACGTAATGGCATCAACATGGGCCAACTACATCCACATGAAAACTGAGAGAGCTTGGGAAGGAATTCTAGACACAAAGGAACAGAGTTAAGCATCACTTCTTGGTAGCAACATTTTCTCAGGTAGACTATGCTTGCTAAAGGCACGCTGAGGCATGATTCCTTTAAGAGAAGGCTTTCTAATTCAACATTAGCAGCAAAAACTATGCAGCTTCTTTAAGAGACAGCTTCCTATTTCATTCTGGAAGCACTAACTCTGGTTTTTTCAGGAGGTCCTGCAATTAAATGGGGTTTTTGAGCAGCATGCTACTAGTTGCTTAATGGTGACGTAGACATGCTATGTCCCTGGAGCTTGGACAGTGAACATACCATGTTGGACAGGGTAGAACCAACAGGAAGGGTTGCATAGTTGGTCCTAGTCATGCCTGATTAGCATTAAAAAGGGGTGGGCACTCCTGGTCAGAAAATTATTATAGATATGTAATAAAGAATTATTCAGACAAAAATAAACTTCTAAATAGGTCATAGTATGTTTAAAAATATACATAGGCTTGGGAGAGAGAAGAAAAAAGAGTATAGACAGTTATAATATAAATGAGTATAGCCAGTCATAGATTAAAGATGTAAAGAGAATAAAAAAGTAAGCCACATAAAGATGAAATATACAACAAGAGTCTAGGACATGTATATTATTGTGTTTTCTTTGAATTTTTTGATTGCAGAGAGATATTTGATTCTGGTGGCTAATAAGTTAAACCAACATAAAGGTATTTTGACTTCAAAATTTGGGCTAAGGACATGTTACTTTAGAAAAGAGTTTCTACTTTTGTTTCTACAAAAGATGAGACCCTCTGGATTTCTTTCAGACTATTGTGGTTTGATGGAACAAGATTCCCCAAAAGATCTCCATAAACCCTAAAATTACTTCACCAAACAAACAACAGGAAGCAGTTTGGAAAAAACTATACCCAAATTTTCAAATATTTTTTATGAATGTTTGTTTTTCATTTAAAGGGGGATATAATATAGAGGTGAATACTTTATATTGGCGTGGATCTTGATCTGTTGATACAAATTTAAGATTGACTTTGTTATACTGAGTATAGGTATTTCTGATCTTGTTTAAGGTATTGTGTTTGTGCAGCTCACTTAAAATGCAATATATAATTAAGAAATACAGATTAATAGTCATCTGTAATAACCAAATTTTTAATTATGTTAAGTTTTCTAGATATATGAAGATATATTACAGTTAGATAGATCATCTTCAGCAGTTAAAGACCTTCAGAATATGACATTTAAAATATTTTAAGAACTCAGACTTTTCTCAACAATGAGACATGTCTGCTTCTGGAAGTACCAATTACTTCAGAGAGGTTGATGAGCATTGAAGAAACTCATTATGGAATTTTCCTTCAATGTGTTTAGGCTAGCCATTTGGGCAAGAAACTGCTCTTGCCTAGATTGTTTGACGGTATACTGAATGAACTAGACATGCAGGACCCACAGAAAAGTAACTGGTGAACTTTCCAAAAGATGGGATGGTTCTTCAGGGTTCCTGCTTCACAGAAGAAACTTTCAGGCATTCTATAGGACACAGAAGACAGCAACTAATAAACTTTGACTATACAAAGCAGAACAAACTTTCAAATTTCCTGCTTCACTGAAATGTCTGCCAGATACTATGGGCCTGTAGGCTGATGATGGTTACCCCAACATTACAGAAGAATTTTGGGTGACTGTCCAGTCAGCAAGCTGCCTCTGTCGATTCTAGAACTTTGGAAGTTGCTTACAATGCACTTCCTGTTACTCAGGTAATATTGTATCCTTCTGGGGTCTTTAAAGAGCTAAAGACAGATAGTTATAGTTTTCCTTAATTACAATAAAAGATAAATTATATATAAAAGTTTAGATTCACAACTATAGAATAGATAATAGAGCATTCTTCTTAATTTGCCAAATGTAAATAGACTAAGTAGTGTATGTATACTTCTTGCTTGATAATCATTTTGTATATGTAATTTTACTATGTTAAAGTAAATCTTACTTTTTATTTAGACACAAAAGAGGAGATGATTCTGAAAGCAGTTACGTCACAGCTTTGCCATAGCTGTGAAAGCAGCTCTGGCCCCAGAACATAGGGGGCACACTTGCACGTAACATTCATCAGTGTAAAAACTTTACACACCCATGATATTGTGAATCAGTGTAAAAACTTCACAAAACTTCACAGAGCTGTTACGAGTGTAAAAGTTACTTCAGTCTATCTACCTCCATCAAGCCCAGAATGATTCATCCCCACTTCACGCAGATGCACGGGCAATCTCATCCCCAGTTCTTAAGTAAAACGCAGAACTCTGCAAGATCTTCCACTGTCAGGGCTTGAGATTATAGCTTTCAGACTCATTAGATGAAGTGATTCCTAGGGACAAATCATGTATAGAGTTGATGCTTGTACATGTGATTGCTGACATCATAACAGCTTTTTATGGTAGTAGGAACAAAGATTTACAAACCTTTTTCATTATATTTTTTCCTAAATTAAAAACTAAAAAATTATGAAAAAAAGAGGAGATGATGTAGGATTCTCCTTTGTGTGTTATGAATATGTTTTATTACCGTTTATTAATAAAAAATCTGTTTTGGCCTATAGCAGGGCAGAATATAACCAGGCTGAAAGAGATAGAGAGAGAGAGCAGTCAGAGTCAAAGAGACACCATGTAGCTGATGAAGGAGACAGACACTGGAATCTTAGTAGTAGACCACAGCCTCATGGTGATACATAGATTAACAGAAACGGGTTAATTCAAGATGTGAGAGTTACTTAAGAAGAAGCCTGAGCTAATAACACAAACAGTATTGTAACTAATATAGTTTCTGTATGATTGTTTAGGTCCGTGAGGACAGGAAACAAACAAGCAGTCTCCATTAACATAAATATCTACTTCATACCCTGGCTCCTAGCCTAGGCAGTGTGCTTCTGCCACTGTAAATGGGGTATTAATCCCCAGTAAGTAATTTAGGTCAGAAAAGTAGATATTTTTAGATGTGTATGTTTGGAATTTGGAAATTCTGGGGCTTTAGTTCTGGGGCATGAAAAGGATCCAAAACAAGCACTACAACAATAAGATTGAAAACTTCCACATTAAATCAAAAATCTATAGCTTCTAAAGTCTGGGATAAATCAGTGAATAAAAATATCTACTATAAGAGTCAATTCTGTAAATAAAAATTTGAAAGCCCTCCTTTTCTTCTCTTATTATTAAAAATAGATTCTTCTCTTATTTTCACCACAGTTTTCCCTCCCTCCACTCCTCCAAACTCCCCTCTCCCTCAGGTCCACTCTTGCTCTGTCTCCCTTCAGAAAAGAGCAAGCAGGCCTCAAAAAGACAAGAAGCAAATTCTACAAAATGAAATACAATCAGACAAGGACAAAGCCCTCAGACCTAGGCTGAACAAAGTAACCCAACAAAAAAAGTTCCAAACACAGTAGATTTTTTTCTCATTCTGTAGACTGCCTCTTTGTCCTGTTGGTGTTGTCCTTTGCCTTACAGAAGCTTTTCAGTTTCGTGAGGTCCCAATTATTAACTGTTGATCTTAGTTCCTACACTATTAGTTTGTTTGTTCAGAAAGATGTCTCCTGTGCCCATGTATTCAAAGCTATTCCCATTTTCTCTACCTTCTCTTCTATCAAGTTCTGTATGTCTGGGTTTATGTTTGATCCATTTGGATTTAAATTTTGTGTATCATATTAATATATAACCATTTGCATTTTTCTACATGCTGATATCCAGTTATACTAGGACCAGTTGCTGAAGATGCTCTCAGTTTTTCCATATGTATTTCTGGCTTCTTTGTTCAAAGTCAGGTGTCCATAGGTATGTACATTTATGTCTGACTATTTGATTCAATTCTCTTGATTTTTTATGACAATTCAGGAACACAGAGTTAATTGTGGCTTCTTATCCTCTCTAGACAATATATTGGATATCGATATCACACCTGTTACTGCTGCCAAAGATTTGCTTTGCCCAGCTTTCTTGTTGCCTGCATAGGACATGGGGCAGCTGTAGCAGCAGAGACATGAGACTTAGACATGGGGCCAAACAGAGTCAGTCAATACCTTTCAACTTAGCATTTCTGAAATGTTTCCTGTGTTGGACTCTTTGGAGAGTAACAATGGAAAAGAATATATTTTAAGAGAATAATTTATAAATATGAAACAGATACTCAAATGTCCTCAAGATTGAAGCCATTGTGTAACCAGAATTTTCAAACTTTCTCTTTTCCTTACTCTGACCTGTCTGACTTTTGGAAACTGTGTTAGAATTTGAATACCATGAAGGCAATATACCATTAATTTTGTGGCTTTGGAAGGAAATAAGCAGTCCTGGGTTCACTGTTCTTTGGGGAACATGACGAATGTTTTCAGAGCTAACATATAAAGGAAGAATTTATCATTTAAAAAATGACATGATGTCCACACTTATGAAGTACATAGTTATAGTTCTTTCCTGGGATTTTTTTCTGTTGGTCTTATTTATCATACAAGTATTCTGAAAACAATCTATGACTGATTAATGTAAAAGGAAAGATTTTTCCCAGTTTAGTTACATCTGGATATCTTAATGATTTCTTAAAGACATTGCACATGCAGATAGTGTCAATTAAATTGTATACAGACCAATGCCTTAGGAGTCATCTAAAAATAATGGCACAAATAAACAATTACAAGGATTTCATATGTGAAATTATTTTCACAAACATTTATACTGGTGACTTTTTTATTCTGGTGGTACATGCATTGCATCATAAACATTGTCTGTTGTTTAATGTCTAGTCTCTGGCTTTTCCTATTACTAAAACCACCATAATCAGTGAGTTTATAAATGTAATTGTTTCCTTCTTTGAAGCACAATATAACACAGAAATAATTCTTACCTAATGAAACTTACATTTTAGTAAAGACAGGTAAGAAATGAAATAGGTGGATGGCAGTTATGCAGCAATGAGAATGATGAATTTCTTGTGGGGCAGAATGGTTTATATTATGTGTTATTCATCAATATATACAAAGTGATGCACGAATACATACCTACACCACACAAGTACACTTGTATTCCAATAACTTCCAGTATTATGTATAACTGCAAGCCAAAGTGAATGAAGGTCATGTACAGGGCTACAATGAGAACCAGATGATGAAAGGTCCATCTCCCACCTTAAAAACTGATATTTGATTATGTTGCCAATGGACATATTGGAAGATGTTAAGCAGATTAAAGATGTCCCACTATTTTGAGTAGGATTCTGTTTCCACCAATCTTGAGGAAGAGAGGTCCTAAATCACCAATTGTTGTTAGGCCTGTAATAATGCTAATAAACCAGGGAAGTAAAACAGGACTTACAAAGAAGAAAAAAGTATAAAATGGAAAAAAGAAAGCATATTTAACAAACAGTGCCAGCATAACTGATTATGAACATGTGGAGGAATGAAAATAGAGCCATATCTATCACCATGCACAAAACTCAAGTACAAATGAATCAAAGACCTCAACATAGTCAGCCACACTGAACCTCATAGAAGAGAAAGTGGAAGTACACTTAAGAACACTGTTTTATGTGCTTGTGGGCCTGGCAAAAAACAAGAGATTAAAATTTTATTTCTATGTATGAAACTTGTAAATACTTGAATGTATGACATCATTAAGAAAGATTGTGTAGAATGAGTCAGGGTCAGTAACAGAGGGCTGGAAAAAGAGCAGAGTAATAAAGATGATAAAAGAAACGGCAAAGTTCTAACCTGATAACAGCAGGTCAATAACATCTGGCTCATCAAAACTGCTTACTAAATTTACTAAATTGTTTAAACTTAGAAAAATCTCTGCAAGGTTTGTTTATGGTGTTCTTTGTGGATTCAGAAAATTCTTAATAATTTGTGTGACTTTTTATAACATAGAGCTAATAATCTGCCATATAATCCAAACATATCCTGTATCATTCTTCCTAGCCTGCTTTTGTGTTTTAAAGTCATTAATTTTATTTATCAGGCATGTACTAAATTGTATCTATTTTCATCACTGAAATGATACATTTGAGCAAAAAGTAGAAGATGAAGGCATTGTTCAAACCACAATTATCTATAGAATCATTACAGACTGAGGATGTAGTGATCACTAAGGTAATAAGGATGGACCTCACTTAATGCTCAACAAGACAACAAAAGTCAGGTGAATTGGAACATCGCAATTTGGCTTATAAGAAGCCGATGCAAAAATGAAAGACTGTAAAACATTTTTAGCCTTTACTCTGAAACAGGAAATCACCACACTGGTAATGGACATAACAAACGTGGCATGATCTCACATATTTTAACAACGTGACTTTGGTACACAGAGGTAAAAAGAGGCCAAGTTGGTAGGGTGGAGGAGGGATTTACTAAAATCTGACTGGAGATGATCAGCCACCTTGCTGTCTGATGGTGACTCTGGCCCTAGTGATATCACAAAAGATGATATGAAATGATCAGAGAACGGCTACATTTTAGTGGATAATACAAAGAAAGGGACAGGGAATTGCTTCAATATTTGAATATTAGATGAATGGTAGGATTCATTTATATCACTATCGATGGAGCTACAGAGATAAATCAACTTGAGAAATGCAAATTGGAGATACGTGTTTGATGTCACATATGGAAAACTTAAGTAGCATCACAGATACATAATATGGAGTCAAAGTCTGAGAACTATTATGTAAGCTGTGCTATACAATGCAATGGTCACTGACTGTATGCACCAGCATAGCTAAAGTGCTCAGGAGTTGCATGTGCACTGGTTAGTATAAGGTGAGATATTTCTGTTGCAGAGGCCAGTGCTTATGGACAACACTAACCCAGATGATATTTTAATTGATTGCTTTCAAAATCACCAAAAGAGTAATAAAAGAGAGAGAGAACAGGCTGACTCTAGGGTCATCCAATAGTCACTGATTATACAGATAAACAGGATGAAAGGAAACATACTAGACAAAGACAAAGTCTTTATTTTATAAGCTGATGGTGGGAAACTGAGACTGTCTGGTGAAAGCTAACTACTCCATCCCCATAATGAAACTGGGGAGGCTTAGATAATTCCCTATCTCATCTAAATGAAGAAACTGGGACCAAGAGAATGAAACTTGTCTTCTATTACACAACTGATATTGAGACAAAATAAAAGCATCTTCCTTTGTAATGTTCTTCTCTCTTTTTCTAAGGGAGGGGAAGAGAAATCCCCAAATGATGCAGCTTCTAATAGAGATGGGGCCAACGGATTCTGCTAGGGACTGTCTATTAAAGCCCTGCTGAGGTCCAGAGACCTGAGAATTCCCCCATTGTGACAGTCTAGCAATGGGCATAAGCTGATGGCTATAATTTTAATGAAAAATGTGTTAAATTCTTTTTCAAGATGATATTTGGATTTTGATAAACATATTGGATGATGATATCATTTGCTCATCTTCAAAGACAAAGTAATTATGAATATAAAATAAAAAGAAATTCTCTATTCTTTGGAAATAGACCAAAATAAATCTTACTAAAATAATATCAGTGGATGCTCTAGATATCTAATATTTATCTCACTCATCTTGTTTGTTTTTGTTATAACTTTGGAAACAGAAAAATCAAGTTGTAATCTTGGTTCTACATTATCAACTGTTTGAATTTGTGGAAGTTAATTAAAAATTCTCTGCATCATTATCCTAATCTCCACAATGAAAGTGTCTTTATCTGTGTTCTATCATTGGGAAGAGACACCATGGCCATGGCAACTCTTACAAAGGAAAACATTTAGTTTGCACTTGTTTACAGTTTCAGGGGTATAGTTCATTCTCAGAATGGCAGGAAGCATGGTGGCATTCCGGCAGACATGGTGCTGAAGAAGCAACTGAAAGTTCTTGTTGCAATATTTAGTTTGTATTCTGATGAATAAAGGTTGTCTGAGAATCAGAGGATTAACCATAGGGGTCTTGAGGTCTGTACAGACAGGAGACAGGAAGTAATATAGTTGGGTGGAGAGAGGAAGTGATAAGGAAGGCCGCAGACAGGAACTCATCCCTTTTCAGTCTGAGGTGTTGGAGAGGTAAGAGGTGACTGTGGCTGGCTCTTTACTTCTCTAATCTTTCAGTTTTTGCCTGATATCTGACTCCAGGTTTTGTGTTGTTTTGTTGTAGCTTCAAGTTCTGCATTACCATCCATAGGCAGCACCAAAAGAAAGAGACTCTGGACCTGAACTGGGTTTTCTGAAACAATCAAGCCTGCCCTGGTGACTTAATTCCTCCACCAACAAGGCCACACTTCTTAATCCTTTCAAATAGTGCCAGTTCCTTTTGACCAAGAATTCAAATACATGAGCCTATGGAGCTGACTCTCATTCAGACCACCACAGAAATAAACTTAATTTTCCAAAGACATTTTATATATATATATATATATATATATATATGTGTGTGTGTGTGTGTGTGTGTGTGTGTGTGTGTGTGTGTGTGTGTGTGTGTTATGAAATACACACATATACATACAGCACATATGAAGTATATACCTAATAATTGTTATTTTTCCATTTTAAAAAGTTCAATTTACAGTTATTTTCCTTGACTAATTTCTTCTTTCTTTATGAGGAGAGGCATGTATTCTCAACAACTTAAAAAGGCTAATATAACACTTCATTAGACTAAAAAAAAAAAGAAATGCTGGTCTACTACAAAACTTTTTTTATTTAGTTCATAGAAAAATTAAAAAAGAGAAACACCAGCTCGATCATATTCTGCACTCATATACCATGAACGACAGCTTCATTTTCCCTTTACTGAGATTTGAAAGGATGTAAAGTAAAATATCATTCTACTGTTTTGATTTCAAGTGACTGTGATGAGCATATTGTTTCTTATGAGTTTTGAATTTTCTAATTACTTTCTTATTTGCCTTTCTTTGTAGCATGCATATTGCCATTTATTCCATGTGGCTTTTTCTTTGCAGCCTTATTACCTGGGGATGATGGGAGAGAAAACATGCCAAGAAGTCTAGACACTGAATGCTCAGGGTATTCACACAGAGAGACAGTTCAGCGTTCCAGGGTGCATTAGCCATCATGATTCTTATGTTTTTTTCTATTTCCAGATATCAAATTAATACACCATTTTCTACCCTGAAGGTGGCTTTTGCTTTTGATACTCAAACAAACATGGGAAGGATTCAAAAATAAGTCTAAGCCTGATTGATTCAGAACAGAGAGGATTTGCAGTTCACAAACAGTGAGAATAAACAGTAATGTGTTCGTGTCACTGGTTGTGTTTGTAACAGATCATGTAATGCAGTTATCAACATAAATTCTGGGTTAGTTCCTTTCCTGGATGAAGCATTGCTCAAGAGCTGATGAATCTCTTCATACAACTGTGACAATACTGTGCTGTGATTTGACATAAATTAGAGATTAGTTGTACATTCCTTAACATATAGAATAAGCATGAGGATGGGAAGGGGTATGGACTAGGCTAGGATAAAAGGAACTCTAGTTCCCAGTTCTAATTTTCTGTAATAGACTTTGGTGTGGTGGTTTGCCCATTTGTGTGTGTGTGTGTGTGTGTGTGTGTGTGTGTGTGTTGTTTTGTGCTAGTTCTTTTTATGCTGCTCATGTTAAAAATATAGATTCATGTCTAGGCTCTATGAGTCAGATCAGTCTAAAAACAAAATCAATAAAAAAGAAATGTCTATACAAAAAATTTTGAATACATGAAAAATATGTGAAGCAAAAACAATGATAACTGATTATTATTTTTAAGTCAGGTATCATGATATATAATGACTTATGGCTAGAAAGAAAATAATAAAAGTATGTAGGTATTAATAGATAATTCTCCATAAAAGACATCAGCACCCAAATGTCACAGAGTGCTTGTCCTTAAACATAATTAGAACAAGTAAAATTACACTGAGACATTACTTATGATATTTCTTGTCTGAGAGAAAGGAAAACTTATGACTCTGTTGAATTGGCCAGACTGTTAGAAAACAGTGGTCTTATATATATTGCTGCTGGAAACAAAATGGACTCAGTTGTATTTGGATGTAAACCTGAAACCATCTAACAAAACCATTAATTTATTTCTTGTATCTAATAGGTGTAATAAAAGGATTTGGTGTTCAGCAAAAGCTATACATGAATGAGCTGATTCAAAACAACAATGTGTATTTTAAATTACAAGAAATAAGGTACTCACTCATAGATTTTGTGCCAAATGACACAATGGAGCATATTACACCTGTGTAAATAACAAAAAGGAGCTCTGTAAAAACACACTTAGTGAATAGACCGGAAAGTGAGCTCAGAAGATGAGACCACTCACTGTGCAAACCTAAGTCTGACTTTTACCTTTGGAGCTCATAGTGCAAGCAGAAAACTGACTCCTAAAAGCTGTGCCCTAAGCACTACATATGTGTCAGGGCACCATTGTACACAAGCACACACACAACATACATGAAGACAATAATTATATAAGAATATATGCAGGGAAATAAAGAAAGATTTGTATTTTTGTTCACTTGGAGAAGAAACAAAAGTAATAAAAAGAAAGGTAAAAGTCTAGACTTCCATCATAGGAAATAGGAGAGTAAAGAAAAGGACAATCAAAATACAGTTGGGCTATTCTCTGGTTATATATTTTGTTTCAGCTTTGATATTAATGGTATATCAATGCTTCATATGTTAGTCAAAATTAAATTATTAAAATATTATAGATATAAGGAACTCAACATGGAAAGCATCCAGATATCAATTAATCTAAATGAATAAATAGCATGACCTCCTCTATGGACTTGGGAAAAGAAATTCTGGGAGACTACACGGGAAGCCACAGGCTACTCCAGCCAGAGAAACAGGTAGATTAACTGTAGATCTTCACCTCTGCCTCAGCCCCTCAAAACCCTATCTCCCCAGTCTTATGTCCAGCTCTGTAGGAGGCCACCTATGGCAGCCTCCTTTCTCTTCCCTTCCTACCCCAGATCACTTTTGAGTGGATCACACAGATTTTCCTCTCTAAACTTCCCTACCTTTACTCATTGCTTTATCCCAGCCCCCAAACGCAACAAGCATTCTCTTAGAACCTCCAAGCCAGCCATTCTTCCTAGCTAAGCAGGCAGGCTGACTATGGATCTATTTTTCCAACAATCCCCCCAGCCTCACCCTTAGCTCTGTAGCAGACCTTTTGCTATGGCATCTACTCTCTCTGCCCTGATTCCCAGGGTACTAAACATATCCTGGTAGAACACACTACTCTCTTCACTCCTGTGAACCACCCTTATCTGTCATACATAGCCCACCTCCATTAAGTATTAGTTCCCAATACCTAAAAATACATTTTACCTGAATCTCCACCTATCAGGATCCCTGAAAAATATTCCTATCAGGGAACACATGGCAACCACACTCTCCAAAGAACAAGACAGAGCAACAGAAACAAAAAACCAAATTATCCACCTAACAAAGACAGTAACATTCTTCCTATACCCAGATATCTAGATGCCAGTGTAAAAACACAGTCAATGGCAGCCAGGACAATATGTCCACACTAGGGTCCAGCAACCGTACAACAGAAGACCCTGAGTATTGCCACATGGATGAAGTACAAGAAAAATACCTCAAAATAGTTTTTATGAATATAATAAATGTCCTTAAAAAGTAAACAAATAAATCCCTTGAAGAACTCTATGAAGACATAAACAGTGGACGGAAATGAATACAACAAAGACATGGAAATAAAAATAGAGTCAAAGAAAACAAAAACTAATGTAAATTTGGAAAAAAAATTAAAGACTTTATAGAGCTGAATGAGAAGAAACACACAAAATACCCAAACTTATGGGGAACAATGAAGGCGGTTTTAACTAGCATGCTCATAGCACTAAGTTCCTACATAGACAAACTGGCAAGATTTCAAACTAGTAATTTAACAGCATACCTGAAAATTCTAGAAGAAAAAGAAGGAATCACAACAAAAAGAAATAAATGGAAAGAAATCATCAAACTTAGACCTGAAATCACACTAGAAACAAACAAACAAAACAGTACAAAGAATCAATGAAATAAAGACTTGTTTCTTAAAGCAAATCAGTAAGAATGACAAATATTTATCCAAATTAACTAAAAAGAGAGAATGTTTATCCAAATTAACAAAAATAGAATTGAAAAGGAGTACATAACAGCATACGCCAAAGAAATCCAGAGGAACATAAGGACACACTTCAAAATATGTGCTCCACAAAATTGAAAAATCTAAAAGAACATAAAATTTTATCAATATATACTGCTTACTGAAGGTAAATCAAGAACAGATAAGAAATAATACTTAGTAAAATAGAAACAGTCATTAGAAGTCTCCCAACCAAAAAAAAAAAAGCAAAGCAGTAGATGGCTTTAGTGCAGAATTCTATAAGACTTTCAAAGAATAATTTACCAATACTCCTCAAACTAATTTGCAAAATTGAAACAGAAAAAAAAAACATTGCCACATTCATTTTATGAGGCTGCAATTACCCTGATTTCCAAACCACATAAAGACTCAACAAGAAGGAGAATTACAAACCAACTCCATCATGAACATAGATATAAATATTCTCAATAGAATATTTTGAAACCAATTTCAAAAACACATCAAAGCATCATCCAATGTGATCAATATGCATGCAACCCATCTTGTGCTTTGTTTTATATGAGATAGGGTTCCAGTCCCCAGGAACTGATTATATACGTCTTGAAGTGGCCAATTCAGTTGCCAAGATTCTGGAGGTGGTCCCAAGGGAAAACTGGGAAGCCGTGAATGTGACCACTTGGAAGAGAGGAAAACGACCACGAGGGACTTTCCAGGGAAGCACTTGAAAAAGACTAGGGGAGTGGTCAAGACTTTGGCAGGCTGTCTTGACTCTCTTCCGGGGAGGGCTCAAGGTTTGGCAGGCACAGGGACTGGGCCTCCAAAGATGGAGGCCAGAGACCAAGATTTAACAATCCTCACTCAAACTCAAGCCAGGCTTTTTTCTGTCCAGCAGGCCATACAGTCTAGGCCCTGAACTTGAGCCAGACTTTTTTCTGTCCTATAAACCTCGGGGTACAAGCCCTGAGATAATTTTGGCCCGACAGTTCTCAGGGAAAATAAAGAGGAGCTCCTTTAAAAAACCTGAGAATACTGTAGTCAAAGCTTATATATAACCTGATGAAACTAAAACATATTGCTATGCTGGGAATAAGAGCCAAGGCAAAGAGGATTTCTGAGGTCAAATTGGAAGACAATCACTAAAATAATGAAAGTTTCAGTTAATATGTCAACACAAGATTTAATATGGACTGGGTTTTTTAAAAGAAACAAATAGGGAACAATAAAGAAATATAATAAAGGAGAAAACAAACTCCAAATTGTAAATGTAAACTTTACCCGATTAATAATCAAATTAAACAGACAGCTGAAGAATTCTAATTACAACTCCAAGAATGCTGTTACATGAGAAGCAAGACCCATAACTAATACCTGTTTTCTGTTATGTTTTTTAACTATTATTTTGAATTAATATGCTTCCAGTCATCCTGACAGCATAAAAAGAGAAAAGACAGAATAACAGTTTCAGGAATGAGGAAGGTGGTCCAGGTACAGGCAGATTCTGTCGGTCTTGAATGAGTAATAATAGAACATCATAAATAATTTCAGATTGACAAGTTTGAAAGGTGAGTTGAAATGAATACTCCCTGGCAGATATATACTGTCATCTTGTCCTAAAAAAGAGCCAGACTATATGAATTTCCATTTATTTATTTATATTTATTTATTTATTCATTCATTTAAAAAAATACAAATTTAATTCCTCATGTTCTAGACACTAGCAATCCAAGAACATTGTGTTGTCAGATAGGTACCCTTTCTATGGCTCATGTGGTCTTCATCATGTCTCACAGATTAGTATCCTCTTTCTATATCCTCATATAGTTGTCATCAAATTCTTTATTAAATAAATGAATAATTATCTTCTTTTGGGTGTGGGAAATTCATTCTGAATTTTGAGTTTATTCTAGATAAAACAGATGGACAGAATTTATATGCTATTTTTCTGACACTATTAATTTTGCATTTTATGATAAATGAAATAAGCAATACTACTAATTTTGGATGTAGATACAGGTCACAATGGCAAAGCCAAACATGGTTCACTGGTTTTGATTCTGACTTGACAGCTTCAGTGAGAATATTTGTTTCTTTTTTTAACTCCAGTTCCTTTTTACAGATAAAACATGGGAAAAGGTTTAATAGGAACACAACAGAAATCTTTAGAGACCAAAGCTTGCTCTCTATATGTTTTTCTTGAATATAACCAAGAATTCTTCTTATATAAATGCTTACTTTGAGGTCTAGACAGGTGATTTACAAAATGAACCTGACAAAACTATTTAATGTATAAAGAAGAAACTGATCAAAGAGTCAAAGAATTTTATCAGCAAGGCTCAGAGTCCAAATGACTTAATTATCCTATTATATAAAATTGGAACAATTTCAATCAAAATACTAACTTTGATGGATGAAATTTATTCTACATTTCTCTGTAACAGTGAGAGAATAACTTTCTTTTTATAAATGCATTTTAGATAACAAAAGACGGCAAATGTGAACTACCACAATTTTACAACCTAATGAAATAAAGGACTTGAGTAGCAGTCAACAGAGGATACACTGCCACTAGCAACTTCTAGCAAGCATCACTACCTACTGTTAGAGCCTATGAGGTAAGTGTATGAGTCAGCAAGAGATGGTGTAGGAAAAATACCACGCAATAAGCAATTAAACATCAGAAGTTTATTTTTACTCATTCTGGAGAGTAGATAACAAACTCACTACTGTGGCTGCTGTTTTGAGGACTGTTTTTCCAGTTTATGTAATGTTGCCCTTCCACTGAAGCCTCACCTACCCTTCCCTGTGGATAAACAAAGGTGGGGAAGTCAGAAAATGAGAAAGACTTTCTGTAGTTTGTTTCCTGCAGCAACACAAATCCTATTTCATCAGGCCCCTATTCTTAAGATTTCACTTAACCTTACTTACTTATTGAGAGACCTTACCTCCAAATAAGGCTTGCAGTGAAGGACGGGGCTTTAGCAACTCAAATCATTGGGAACAGACTTTCATAATGGGTATTTATTTTAAATAATGAGTTTAAAATAATTAATTCTCTAGACCATTTATCAATGTAACAATAATACGAAGGAGAAATGAATATTCTAAGTGATATCAAGGAGCTATTCAAAAGCATTTTATAAAACTCCTCAGGAATAATGAACCTTCAACATAACAATGCACAAGGGAAGATAAGGATACAACTAAATACTATGTATTTTACTTCGATTCTACTTCCTTGAGATTGATTGGTGACAGCTACATAGATGATTAGATGATAGCTAGATAGATGATTGATGGAAAGACATATGATAGAGAGATATATCAATTGATAGAAAATAGATAACAATACATAGATAAATAATTGATAGATAGCTGCACAATACATAAGTAGATAGCTCATGACTTTTCAAGCCCATAAATAAATACAGATTCCAGAGCACAGGCAGCAATTTATTCTTTGCTATAGCCTCTACTCTCTTCCCATTTAATGACGATTCATCTTCTTGGACTTTCTAGAACTTTAGAATTATATTTTATTTCTTCATTTTTCTTTTATTCTTTGAGTTTTTAGTTCGCAAGTTTTGATTATATTGATGCCCTCCAACTCCTCTCTAATTTATCCATTCCATCCTTTTAGCATGGCTTAAGGTGAATCAGCTTTCCTTGGGGTTGTTCTTTGGTAAGGTGACTGACAAACACAATTGAATTAAGTCTTGAGGACAGAGACAATGGAGATGTGTCTCCAAGCAGATGTAAGTTTATTCTTCTGACCAAAAGGAAAAAAGAAAATAACATTCCCATAATGGGCATCCAATGCTACTGTAGCAGTGACTTATTTGGACAGCACAAATTGGTGTTGATGGGTACAAAGAAAAGAAGCAACATAAACAGCAATGTGCTTTACCCAAATGAGTGGTTGCAGCCCTTTCTCTTCCTTGCTAACTGGAGAATGTGCCCTTGTTTTCTATAATCCACCTCTTAATACCTCGCTGGATTTTCTCTCTACTCCTTTATTCCCAGTACAGGAAGGTTTAGATGTTCATTTTCCCTAACCTTTTTTTATTATTAAACAGATGAAACTGTTATATGATTATCATGTCACATCTTCTCCAGTTTACACTGAGTAAAATTACTGATGCTTTAGTAAATGTTAAGTTCAATGGAGGATGACAGGATAATAAGAAAGTTGTTTCCATAAAGAGGAAATTGTCTCCTGCTCTTTGTAAACACATACCATCTTCAAATTCATGCTCTGTGAAAAGTGAGCATGCCTATTATTTTCAAGTGGATAACATGACTTGTGTGCTAAAAATAAATTTAAAATCGAAGTTCATTCTTGGTATACATTTTCCCAGAGACACCTTGAGTCAAGAAAGTAAGTTCTAAGTGACAAAAATCTCAAGGTATTTTTATTTTTTCTACAGTAGCAAAATGAGAAGGGACAGAAAAATTTAATTATTAACTTAAAACAGATGGCAAGAGCAAGATACAACCTGCTGGTTCAAGATAATTTAATACATGGTTAGTTTAAATAATCAAATTTCTATATCAAATTTAACAATGTGTGAGAAAATGTACACTACATTTTGCATCACATAATCAGTAATTCTTCTGCACATCACTGTTAAGCTAAAAAGTATGATAAACAATAATTTATTAGACAGAAAATGAGTTGTTTTACATATATAGTATATATGCATATATAATTATATACAAACACACATTCAAATACACACACACACACACACACACACACACACACACACACACACACCTTAGTTTTATATAGTTCTTGGCCTAGCACTGAGGCCTCCTGAAATTTCTCCCATCAATGTTACTATATCAGTAGGTGCCATTGTTCAGATCATACACAAGAAGAGATGTTGATGAGACTTCATGGGCATAGTTTCTCTGACATTTCTAGGAGACACTATCTCACAGAAACTTCCTGATCACCTGACTCTTACATTCTTTCTTCCCCATCTTCCACTAAGTATTGTTTGCATAAAAATTCACAAATATTATGTATCAAAGAAATTAATCTGGATTTGTGAGAAAAGTTACTTATGTTGGGTTCTATGCTAGATCAAGCACTTGAAAAAACATCAGTGACTTCACTCATGAATCCAGATTAACTTCATAAAAATCAGAGAATTTATGGGGCCAGAAGAAGCTGTGAAAAGTTTGTAGAGACTTCTGATAAAAAAGAATATTAGAATTTCTTTGGTAAGTTTTAACTGTGAATGCATTGGGGAACAATGTGATGTTTGACACATGTAGACTTTGGATAATATTTTATTGAGTAAGCACATGCGTCTCCTCCAACATGTATCTCTATGCAGTGGTAATTCTAAAGCCGAAGAGAGGAAACAACAAACAACAATACATGCACTTAAATATGTCAAGTTTACGGCACTTAAGGTTGTGTAGAAGTAATCACCATTCTGTTTCTGCATAGAAAAGCACCAAGCACTTTGCTGACATAGTTTCAGGCTGGGAAATGAAGTCACCTCTTTATACATACTTAGTTCTTTTTTATTGATTTTTATTGATCTCTACATTCTTCTCTGCTCCCCTCCCTGCCTCTCCCATCCCTGCCTCTCCCCTTACGTTCAACCCTCCCCAAAGTCCCCATGTTCCCAATTTACTCAGAGGATCTTGTCTTTTTCTACTTTCTACTTCCCATGTAGATTAGATCTATGTATGTCTCTCTTAGGGTCCTCATTGTTGTCTAAGTTCTCTGGGATTGTGATTTGTAGTCTGGTTTTCTTTGTTTATGTTTAAAAAACCACTTACGGGTGAGTACATGTGATACCTGCCCTTCTGTGTCTGGGTTACCTCACTCAATGTTTTCTAGCTCCATCTATTTTCCTGCAAAATTCAAGCTGCTGTTTTTTGTTTTTTTTTTTTTTTTTTTCTGTGTAGTACTCCATTTTGTAAATGTACCACATTTTTCATATCTATTCTTTGGTCGAGTGGCATGACAAACAATGCTGCCATGAACATAGTTGAGCACATGTCCTTGTGACATGATTGAGCATCCTTTAGATATATAACCAAAAGTGTTATTACTGGGTCCAGAGGAAGGTTGTTTCCTAATTTTCTGAGAAAGTGTCACACTGACATCCAAAGGGGCTGTATCAGCTTGCACTCCCAGGAATACAGAAGTGTTCCCTTTACCCCACAACCTCCCCAGTATAAGTTGTCATCAGTGTTTTTCATCTTGGCCATTCTTACAGGTGTTAAGATGGAATCTCAAAGTTGTTTTGATTTGCATTTCTCTGATGACTAAGGATGTTGAATATAGTAATGAGCAGCAGGCTGCTTCCCGCCACCCGGCTCCCAGCCACCTGGCTAGCTTATGCCCAGAAATAACAACACACAAACTGTATTTATTTAAACACTGCCTGGCCCATTAGTTTCATGCTCTTACTCACATCTTGACTAACCCATATCTAATAATCTGTGTAACACCACGAGTGGTGTCTTACCAGGAAAGATTCAGCATGTCTGACCTGGTGGCTGGCTTCATGGCAACTGTCCCAGAAAGGAGAGGCAGGGCAATTTTCTGAGCCATCTACCTCACTTCCTTCTTCCTGTTCTGTCTACTCCACCCACCTAAGGGCTGGC
The DNA here is from genome assembly GCF_903992535.2 of Arvicola amphibius. Taxonomy (NCBI): domain Eukaryota; kingdom Metazoa; phylum Chordata; class Mammalia; order Rodentia; family Cricetidae; genus Arvicola; species Arvicola amphibius. The sequence continues at coordinate 90,186,611 of NC_052047.1, forward strand.
CTATTAAATGGGCCAAGGCAGTTTCTTTATTAACGGATGAAATACAAACAGAAGACTCCCACATCAGTTGAACATTTTAAGTGCCTTTCAGCCATTTTAGATTCTTCTGTTGAGAGTTCTTTGTTTAGGTCTATACTGCATTTTTACTGGATTATTTGTTTGTTCAATGACACATTTCTTGAGTTCTTTGTATATTTTGGAGATCAGACCTCTGATGTGGGGTTAGTGAAAATTTTTTCCCATTTTGTAGGCTGCTGTTTTATCTTGGTGACCATGTCCTTTGATATACAAAAGCTTTGCAGTTTCATGAGGTCCCATTTATGAATTGTTTCTCTCCATGTCTGTGCTGCTGGGGTTCTATTTAGGAAGTGGTCTCCTGTGCCTATGCATTCAAGTGTACTTCCCATTTTCTCTTCTATAAGGTTCAGTGTGGCTGGCTTTATGTTGAGGTCTTTGATTCATTTGGACTTCAGTTTTGTGCATGGTGATAGATATAGGTTTATTTTCATTTTTCTACATGGTGATATCCAGTTATGCCAGCACCACTTGTTAAATATGCTTTGTTTTTTCCATTTGATTTATTTTGCATTTTTTGTTTCTTTGTAAAAAAATCAGGTGTTTGTAGGTGTGTAGATTAAGATTTGTGTCTTCTATTCAGTTTTATTTGTCCTCCTGTCTGTTCTTATGCCAAAACCAGGCTGTTTTCAGTACTGTAGCTATGTGGTAGAGTTTGAAGTCAGGGATTGTGATGCCTCCAAAAGTTCTTTTATTGTACAGGGTTGTTTTGGCTGTCTTGGGTTTTTTACTTTTCCATATTAATTTGATTAACTTTCTTTTGACTTCTGTGAAGAATTTTGCTAGGCCTTGCATTGAATCTGGAGATTGTTTTTGGCCATTTTTCCTATGTTAATTCTACCTACCCACGAGCATGGGAGATCTTTCCACTTTTCTGGTGTCTTCTTCAATTTCTTTCTTCAAAGATTTAAAGTTCTTGTCATACAAGTCTTCCATTTGTTTGGTTAGAGTTATTCTGATATATTTTATGCTACTTGTGGCTATTGTGAAAGGTAATGTTTCTCTGATTTTTTCCCAGCCCTTTTATCATCTGTGTACAGGAGGGCTACTGATTTTTTGAGTTAATCTTGTATCCTGCTACATTACTGAAAGTGTTTATGAGTTGTAGAAGTTCCTTGGTAGAATTTTGGAGTTTACTTATGTAAACTATCATATCATCAGCAAATAGTGAGAGTTTGACTTCTTCTTTTCCAATTTGTATCCCCTTGATCTCCTTATGGTGTCTTATTGCTCTGGCTAGTACCTCAAGAACTATATTGAATAAATATGGAGAGTGTAGACAACCTTCTCTTGTTTCTGATTTCAGTGGGATCACTGAAGTTTCTCTCCATTTAGTTTGATGTTGGGTGTTGCCTTGCTGTATATTGTCTTTATTATGTTTAGGTATGTTCCTTTTATTTCTGCTCTCTCCAAGACTTTTATCATGAAGGGATGTTGTGTTTTGTCAAAAGCTTTTTTGGTATCTAATGAGATGATCATGTGGATTTACTGTTCAGTGTGTTTATATGGTGGATTACGTTGACTGATTTTCATATGTGGAACCATCCCTGCATCTCTGGGATGAAGATGACTTGGTCATGGTGGATGATGGTTCTAATGTGTTCTTGGATTTGATTTGCCAGTATTTAATTTAGTATTTTTGCATCAATGTTCATGAGTGAGATTGGTCTGTCATTCTCTTTCTTAGTAATGTCTTTCTGTAGTTTGGGTATCAGGGTAATTGTAGCCTCATAAAAAGAGTTTGGCAATGTTCCTTCTGTTTCTATTGTGTGGAATAATTTGAGGAGTAAATATTGGTATTAGTTCTTCTTTGAAAATCTTTTAGAATTCTGAAATGAAACGATCTGGTCCTGAGCTTTTTTTTTTTTTTTTTTTTTTTTTTTTTTTTTTTTTTTTTTTTGGTTGGGAGACTTTTTATGACTGTTTCTATTTCTTCAGCAGCTATAGGTCAGTTTAATTTGCTTATCTGGTCTTGATTTAATTTTGGCAAGTCTTATTTATCCAGAAAGTTGTCAGTTTCCTTTAAGTTTTCCAATTTTGTGGAGTACAGGTTTTCAAAATATGACCTGATGATTCTCTTTATTTCCTCTGTGTTTGATGTTATGTCTCCTTTTCATTTCTGATTTTGTTAATTTGGATATTATCTTACTACCTTTTGGTTAGTTTGGATAAAAGTTTGTGTATTTTGCTGATTTTCTTGAAGAACCAACTCTTTGTCTCATTGATTCCTTGTATTGTTTTCTTTGTTTCTATTGTGTTGATTTCAGCTCTCAGATTGATTCTTTCCTGCCATCTAGTTCTCTTGGGTGAGTTTGCTTCTTTTTGTTTAAAGTTTTCTAATGTTCTGATAATTCTCTAGTGTGAGATATTTTTCCAGCTTCTTTATGTAGGCACTTCATGCTATGAAAAATCCTCTTAAAACTGCTTTCATTGTGTCCCATAAATTTGGGTATGTTGTGTGGTCATTTTCATTGAATTTTAGGAAGACTTTAATTTTTTTCCTTTATTTCTCCCTTGACTCATGGAGTTAAGTGAGCATTGTTTAATTTCCATGTGTTTGTGGGCTTTCTGAAATTAGTATTGCTGTTAACTTCTAGTTTTAAGCCATGGTGATCTGATAAGGTACATGGGGTTATTCCATTTTTCTTGTATTTGTTGAGGTTTGTTTTGTTACCGAGTATGTGGTCAGTTTTTGAGAAGGTTCCATGAGGTTCTGAGAAGAAGGTATATCTTTTTATGTTTGGATAGAATATTCTATAGATATCTGTTAAGTCCAGTTGATCCATAACATCTGTTAGTTGCCTTATTTCTCTGTTCATTTTTTTGTCTGACTGACTTGTCCAGTGGTGAGAGTGGAGTGTTGAAGTCTCCCACTATTAGTATGTGGGGTTTAATGTATGATTTAAGCTTTAGAAGTGTTTCTTTTACATATGAGGGTGGCCTTGTATTTGGGGGTATAGATGGTCAGTATTGAGATTTCCTCTTGATGTATTTTTCCTGTGACTAATATGAAATGTTCCTCTTTGCCTCTTTTGATTGATTTTAGTTTGAAGTCTATTTTGTTTGATATTAGGATAGCTACACCCACTTGTTTCTTAAGTCCATTTGATTGGAATATTTTTTCCTAACTCTGAGATGATGTTTGTCTTTGAGGTAGAGGTATGTTTCTTGTATGCAGAAGAAAGATGGATTCTGTTTTGGTATCCAATCTATTAGCCTGTGCCTTTTTATAGATGAGTTGAGTCCATTTATATTAAGGGATATTAATGACCAGTGATTGCTAACTCCTGTTAATTTAGTTTTCATTGTTGGTGATGTTAATTTGTGCATTTTCCCCTTCTTTGGGATTTGCTGCTATGAGACCATCAATTGTCTGTGTTTTTGTTTATGTAACCAACTTCCTTGGGTTGGAGTTTTCCTTCTAGTATTTTGTGTAGGTCTGGGTTTGTGGCTAGGTATTGATGAAATCTAGTTTTGTCTTGGAATATCTTGCTTTGTCCTTCTATGGTGATTGAAAGTTTTTCTGGGTATAGTAGTCTAAGCTGGTATCCATGGTCTCTAAATGTCTGCATAATGTTTGATCATGGCTTTCATTGTCTCTAATGAAATGTCAGCTGTAATTCTGATAGGTCTGCCTTTATATTTTACTTAGCCTTTTTCCTTTGTGAAATCTTAATTTTTTTTTACTCTGTATGTTTAGTGTTTTGATTATTATGTGGTAAGGGGACCTTTTTGGATCCAGTCTATTTGGTGTTCTGTAAGCTTCTTATATCTTCATTAGCATCTTGTTCTTTAGGTTGGGAAAATTTTTCTTCTATGATTTTGTTAAATATATTTTCTGTGCTTTTGAGTTGAACTTCTCCTCCTTCTATACCTATTATTCTTAGGTTTGGTCTTTTCATGGTGCCCCATATTTCCTGGATATTTTGGATTAAGCTTTTGTTATATTTAATGTTTTCTTTGACTGATGAGCCTAGTTCCTCTATTGTATCTTCAGCACTTGAGATTCTTCTATCTCTTGTATTCTGCAGTTCATGCTTGCATTTGTGCTTTTTGATCATTTTCTCATGATTTCTGTTTCTATAATTCCCTCAGCTTGCGTTTTCTTTATTGTCTCTATTTCAGTTTTCAAGTCTTGAATAGTTTCTTTCATATGTTTGATTTCTTTTTCTTGATTTTCTTTAAGGGATTTGCTAATGGCTTCCATTTTTGTTAATCTTTTCTTCTATTTCTTTGAGAAAATTTCTCAGTTCCTCTTTAAGAGTTTCAAACATTCTCTTGAAGTTAGATTTTATGTCATTTTCTTCTGCTTCATCTATATTTAGTTGTTCAAGTTTTGGTGTTGTAGGGTCTTTAAGTTTCACTAGTATCGTGTTGCTCTTTGTGGTGTTGTGTGTGTTCTTACATTTTTTTATTCATTTTTTTTCTCTAATAGGTGTGGGTTGGGGCTGTATGTGACAGTTTATTAATTTTCTAGGTGCCAGTGAATCCAAGGCTCAGATGGTTGTTCCTCGTAGTATAGTCAATGCCACAGTTCTAGTTACTCTGTTGGTCACTCCATGTTCCTGGAGGATGCTCAGCTCTCCCTGGCTTTGCTCCACTCCCTTGTTGTCTCATACCTGCTGTAGCCTACTCTAGTCTAGGTTGTTGGCTCAGAACCATTTTTGTAAATGTCCCTGGACTGATACTCTGCTGTTCAGTGGAGCTTGCTTTCTTAAGGCCCACTATGGCCTAAATAGCTGGTTTAGCCCCACTCCTGTGAAATTTGTTGCCTCAGGCTGGCTCCAGCCCAAGGTGGAGTTCCTTGCCTCAGGACTATGTTGGCCTAGGTTACCGACTTTGACCTGGTTCCATAAATTCTGGTCTGGATCTGCTCCTGCAAAGGTTCTTGGATTGGAGTTAGTCCTGCAAAGGTCTCTGGCTCTGGTCTATTCCCTCAGAGTTTCTAGGCTTGGTGCACCCAGACCCACAGAGGACCTGGCTCAGTCTTGCACCCTCAGAGATCCCAGACTCATGCTAGGACCCACAGAGGTTTCTGGTTCCCTTTGACTTTCCAGACCAATGCCCACATGCACAAAGGTCCTGGCTCAGATCTACTGCCTCTGAGGTCCCAGTCATGCCTGGACTGGCAGAGATTTCTGGTTCCTTCCTACTCCCTCGGAGATCCCAGATTCATGGCTAGACCCACAGAGGTCCTGACTCAGGCCAAGTTCCTCAGAGGTCCCAAACTCACACCCAGACCCACAGGGTTCTTGGCTTGGGTCTACTCCCTTGAATGTCCCAGATTCACATCCGGACCCTCAGTGGTCTCCTGCTTTGGCTCACTTGCTCAGCAGTTGCTCCCCTGTACCTGTTCTGGTAGATTTTGCTGTCTGAAATCTGCTCTGGCCCAGGTCACTGGCTCAATCCTGGTATACCAGTGTCCCTGGGCTCAATCCATTCCTGCTCTTATGGAACTTGCTTTCTCAGGACCACTCTGGCCTAGGTTCAGCCCCATTACTGTGGAATTTGTTACCTCAGGCTGGCTCCAGCCCAAGGTGGAGTATCTTGCCTCAGGCCTACTTTGGCCTAGGTTATTGGCTTTGACCTGGTTCTGTAAATCCTGGTCTGGTTCCACTCCTACAGAGGTCCCTGGCTTGGAGCTGTTTGAGCAAATGTTTCTGTCTCCAGCCTAATTCCTAGTAATTCCCAGCCTCGGGTGTGCCCAGAACCGCAGAGGAATTGGCTCAGACTTATTCTCTCAGAGGTCCCAGTCTTATGCTAGACATGCATAGTTTCTATGTATGAAAAATAATTCAACACAGTCTGATCAATTGTTGCTAGTTTTTTAATAGCTATCTTAACATTAATGCTCATGGGAGGAGATTGGAGGGGATAAAGGAAAATTATATAATTATATTACAATCTCAAAAATATATTTTAAACAGTAGTATATATTTTTTTTCTCTGAGGGATAGCATTCCTGACTCAAACCTTTTGTAAAGTATTTGCTCTGACCTAAAACTGTCTTTGTAAATGTATAAAGAGAAAATTCTAACTAATTTCATGTCATCAATGTCCACCAGGTTTATAGAATGTCAGATAAATTGTATATCCATGTGGTTTTTATCTGTATGCCACCATGTGACTTATGTGTACAGTATAATGGTTTTATCATGTACATCTATTTGTGTATATGAATACACATGTATTTGTGACAATGCAGATGCTTGCAAGTCTTATTTCTTTTTAATTCTAAGGTCAAACTCTGGATTTTAATCTTCAATTTGTGATAGAGAAAATTTTCATGAGGTTGGAAGATGCTATATCCAGGTGTAGAGTAACAAAGAGGTAAACTGTAAGGGCTGATCACATAGTGTGGCATTTAATTCCATTTGGTCACAGAATCTTGAAGATGAAAATACCATGCATATGTTTTTACATCTCTGAGTATTTCACCTTCATTTCATCTGAGCATTACACCAATTTAACCATGTGATAAATACCCAGGTTAAGCCAAGGTACACCTTCTCTTAGGAGAAAGGACACTGAGTTTTTTAGTGTAGAGCAAGGGTTGGCATAGAAGACAGAAATTATCTTCAGCTATAATCTGTGACATATATCACATTCAGTGGCATGCTGTGATTGTAGTTTCTACTATTCAAGTTTTCTTCACATTTTGCAAACTGCATTTAAAAGAGGAGCTGTTGGTGTGGTCTCAGATTTGGTTAAAAGCTATTGTATCCTTCTGAAAATTGTAGTGACCAAGAAGTTATCTCAGGCTGCCCTGGTGTTATACAGGTTTCAACCAAATGTGCAATATTTGGAGGTTTCACTGATTTGTACAAATCGGAGACCAAATGCAGTGGTTCAATTTTCTGTTCTAATTAAGGTTTTAAACTTTCTCAGACTATCTGCCTTGATGTTCACCAGCAGTGTGTCACTAGGTGAGGGTATTGTTCCCTCTAACTGGTATTTGAATGAATGCTGTTTTCTTTCTGAGATTTAGAAGTATATTCCCTCCTGTTTAATAGGAAGAAATGCCTCCACATGGCCCCTAGTGCACAACTAATTTCACATGTGCAAGCAATTTTATTCAATAATGATAAAAGTAAGAATACAAGTGTATGTTTGATTTAAATGTATATACTGCAATATCAATGAATCAGTGAGTTTGTGCTGGGGAACGTTTTTGTAGAAATAGAAGAAAAGATGGAATGACAGCAAGTGAAATGAACAAAAATGAGTCATAAATTTGGACAGAAATAAGTTGAGAGACAAGAGGAGCAACTTCAGCTTTAATAACCATTTTGAAATTTTATAGTTTGGCCTTTCTATACTGATTACATTTGAACCTATCATCAACTTTGTGAATATAGCTGGCTGCTATTTTCATATCATAACACAGGAGGCTTGGAGTAGTAGTTAAAATTGTGCTTGACTGAGCTGATTATGACTACACTAACTTTGAAATCATAAATAATGCCTGAAGACATGATGGCAGCTCTGTTTTTCTGCTTGAATTTGTCCCTAAAAAGCCAATGATGTATATCCAATGCCTGCAAAATTCCTACTTCAACTGACATGACAATTGACTAATGAATCATAATGATAGAGACCATGACTCATCTTGTCTTCTGAAAGTGGCTTTGACAGGGAAGGAAATGGAAGCCATTAACACCTGGGAGAAACACTGGGCTGAGCCAATTTGCTGAGTATAACAAAAACTTCTACAAGATTGGTGTTGTGAATGTCTTCTCGTATCTGTGTCATTTACAGTGAAAATTTACCTTATTTCATTTCAAAATCCTTTCTCCTCCTCCAGAAATTTCCCAGGTGAGCCATCCATTTGCTATTCTTGTTTAAAAGGGAAAACAAAAATCAACATCTGGACCTGAGCCCTAAACTGAAACCTATCTGCTTCCTTTGAGGGAATTAGTGACTTTATTTTTCTCTGTTCTCTCAGTTGAGAAGTTCTCTGTACCCATCAACTCCCACTGAATTGATGCACCGTTTAAATTTAATAGGCATCATTTATTAACCTGTTTTTCTCCCCTTTTCCTGTTACCTTAGTCTCCTGATGAGGTACTCATAGTGAAATAGGAGGAAGCAGAAATCTGTAATACTTTTTTTACTATTTTCAAGGCACCATGACATATGCTCAAAAATAGAATATTTTTTGCCTTCAGAAAGTCCGCTTAAAATACTCAAATAGAACTTGGACAGCTAACAGCTATGTTTTTATTGAGCAACTCACATGTAGTTCCCATGTCATGCAAAGGTGTGAGTGGTGATGAGTAAGTAGAGTGCTGAACTAATGGGGAGGGAGCACAGAAACACATAAACAGATGCGTGTTTCGAGATTACCTAAAAGTGACAGAGTAAACAGGAATGATAGAAAGGCTTTAAGAACCATGGCCTGTACTTAGGAAGAATAAGAAAAAAAGAGGATACTGTAGGAAAGAAAGCAATAGGGTCACAGGCCAGATGCTGCATGAGTGGAATTATACATGAAGGTGGGAGTAGGAACAACCATGTGAGTCAAGAAGTAGGCATAACTGATAGGTAATTTGGACAAGGTTGTTCAGTTAAAATTGAATACACAGTGTCAACACACTCTACAAAACTTATGAGATGTGTCAGAATAACTAGAAAAAAAATGAATATTTAAACACATAGACATGATAAATGTTTGAAAAGATCAAAATGCTAATTAGTCCAATATTATCATTTCCTTTACAAAAACATTGAATTTTTACACTGCTCCACAAATATGAGCAAATGTGTGTCAATAAGAAATGAGTGTGGCTGGAATCTGGAGCTTGTAAATCTGACTTTGACATCCTGGGGTAGGAGATAAGGCAGAATATATATCTGCATTGTAATAACACTGAATTTGGGCATGGCAATTTGCCTTTCATTTTATTTCACAACTGGAAACTCAGTCTTTTGCTATGAATGTTAACAATTGCTTAATGGTGGGATGGAGAAGTCTGAGAAAAAGAAATCAATTTTCTGAAATAATGATCATATAAATAGCCCCAGATATTGACAAAGAATTGTTTTCACTTTTGATGTTTGGACATTCTGATATAGATGAAGTAACATACCATCTAGTTCAATTAAATAGGGTATCCACAGTTTACAAAGGAAATTATTTCTAAGACAAACCTTGCTGAATTTCTTATATAGAATGCCTATTTTGAGAATTTTTAATGAATCCAATAAATATAGGTGAGGAGGGAAAAAAGAAGGTAGATGATAGAGTCTTACCTCTGAAATAATAAGAGAAAATTGAGGGCAAATGTCATGTACCTGGAAACACATTATAACCCACAGAAGAGTTATTAGATTTGACATAGAAAGTTAATCTTTGTAGCTCTTTCAAATGACACACTGAGAAACATCAGGATATAAGCTAATGAGTTTTCTTGCAGAGAAAATAAAAAAATGGAAAAGAGGGACAATGTCACATTGGGTTATATATGCTCAAAAATAAAAGCAATTGATTCCAGTGAGAGTTTGAAAATGATTGGTCACTTCTTATTTTACTCCACTGTAATTTATTAATACAAGTTTTAATTAACTCCATTGACAGTGGTATTTGTCTCTTGCAGCAGCTGGCTAAAAATCTAGGGCAAATTCTAGCAATAATTGTGCTGAATCTCTTCAGGGAAAAATTGAGAGCTACAATACTTATTAAACTTCCCTGAGGTTTGTGTTAGAATTTTTTTTTCTCAAGCTGGGTATTTTCACCTTTATGCCCAATTGAAAACAGGTACACCTTAACTGTTGTAGCTAGAGGAAAAATTTTACTTTTCACAAAATTTTTACTTAACTGAAAAATTATTTTTTAAAAAATTAAAATCCTTGCAGACTCCTTTGTCTAAACTTACTTTGTAGTTTGATAATATAAGATGCACATAATTTCTGCTCTTAAATTCACAAACCCTGGTACTTCCTTCCAATGTAATGAAGTACTTTATGCATTTCCATTTTCATATCATAAACTCTAAAAAAAATCTAAGTCACAGCTATATTTAAAAAAGGACTTGGTGTTGCAAGGAGGGCTGCTTGTTGGTTCCCAGCTGCTTAGCCCTAAAATAATCACACAGAAACTGTATTAATTAAATCACTGTTTGGCCCATTAGTTTTAACTTCTTATTGGCTAATTCTTACATCTTAATGTAATCCATTTCTAATAATCTGTGTATTGCCACATGGTGTGGCTTACAGGCTGAAGTTCCAGCAACTGTCTCTGGCAGGTACATGGTTTCATTCTGACTCCACCCTTCTTTCTCCCAGCATTCAGTTCTGTCTTCTTTACCTACCTAAGTTCTGCCCTGCTATAGGTCCAAAGCAGTCTCTTTATTCATTAATGGTAATCACAGTATACAGAGGGAAATCTCACATTACCTCCCCTTTTCTGTTTAAATAAAAAGGAAGGTTTTAACTTTAACATAAAATTATATATATATATCACAAAACTGTTATCAAGAAAGAATTATAGCCTGGCGATGGTGGCGCACACCTTTAATCCCAGCACTCGGGAGGCAGAGGCAGGCGGATCTCTGTGAGTTCGAGACCAGCCTGGTCTACAAGAGCTAGTTCCAGGACAGGCTCTAAAGCCACAGAGAAACCCTGTCTCGAAAAACCAAAAAAAAAAGTAAGAATTATAGTTACAATATTTATATCTACTTTATCTTTTATTATAACTTTGGAAAACTATAACTATAAAATCTTCAACTCCATCAAAGACTCCAGAAGGATATAATATTACCTAAGTAAACAGTAAGTACATTGTAAGCAACTTCCAAAACTCTAGAATTGACAGAGACATCTTGCTTCCTAAACAGTCACCCAAAATTCTTCTGTACCAGTGGGACATCCTTCTTCAGCCTAAAGGCCCATAGTATCCAGCAGACTTTTCCACGAAGCAGGAACTTTCAAAGACAGTTCTGCCTATATTGGCAGTTTGTCAGTCATTTTCTTCTGTATCTTGCAGAATGTCTCACAGACTCATTCATGAAGCAGGAACCCCAAAGGATCATCTCACTTTTAGGCAAGTTCAGAAGTCATTTCTCTGATGTGGGAGGGTCTTCTGTTTGAGTTGATTTCATTCGTTAATAAAGAAACTGCCTGGCCCATTTAATGGTCCAGCCCTTAGGTGGGTGGAGTAGACAGAACAGGAAGAAGGAAGTGAGGTAGATGGTTCAGTCAGATGCCACACCTCTCCTAAGTTAGATGAAGCTCCGGCCCAAGATGGCCGTAAGCTAGAATCTTCCCGGTAAGGCACCACTTCGTGGTCCTACACAGATTATTAGATATGGGTTGATCAAGATGTGAATAAGAGGCTGAAACTAATGGGCCAGGCAGTGTTTAAATGAATACAGTTTGTGTGTCGTTATTATGGGGCATAAGCTAGCCAGGCGGCTGGGAGCCAGGCAGGATAAAAAACAGACCTGCACGCAGCTCATCACTACGTTTCTCTGTGGGTCCTGCATGTACAATTAACTAATCAGTCCAGGCAAAAGAAGTTTCTTGCCCAAATGGCTAAACAACTCCATAAGGTACCACTTTGATATCCTTATTTCTTTAACAGTAGCTTTTAAGTACTTCCCATAGGACAGGGCACCCTGCCTTCTCTTAGGACTGGAAAGGGAAGGGGAGGGGAGTTGGGGAAGTGGGGGGCAAATGGGAGGATGGGAGGAGGTGGAATTTTTAATAAATAAATAAAAAGAAATACAAAAAAGACCCCAATATAAACCCAACCACACTGAACATTATAGAACCGAAAATCAGAAGTAGCCCTCAATGCTTGGGCACAGATCACTCCCTAAATATAACACCAGTAGCACAGACACTGGGAGCAACAATAAATAAATTGTACCTCCTGAAGTGGAGAAGCTTCTGTAAAGCAAAGGACACAGTCAATAAGACAAGAAGGCAGCCTACCGAATGGGAAAAAAAATCTTCACCAACCCCACATCAGACAGAGGATTGATCTCTAAATTATGTAAAGAAATCAATAAATTAGACATCAAAATTCCAAATAACCCAATTTTAAAAATGAGGTACAAAACTAAACAGAGAATTCTCAACAGAAGAATCTTAAGTGGACAAAAGACACTTGTTCAGCCATCAGGGAAATGCAGATAAAAACAACTCTGAGATACCATCTTACACCAGTCAGAATGGCTAATATTAAAAACTCCAATGATAGCTTATGCTGGAGAAAATGTGAAGTAAAGGGAACACTCCTACATTGCTGGTAGGAAAGCTAACTTGTACAACTATTTTGAAAATCAGTAAGGCAGTTTATCAGAAAATTGGGAATCAACCTACATCTGGACCCAACAATACCACTCTTGGGCACATACTCAAAAGATGCTCAATCATACTACATGGACATTTGTTCCACTATGTTCATAGCAGCATTATTTGTAATAGCCAGAACCTGGAAACAACCTAGATGCTCCTCAACTGAAGAATGGATAAAGAAAAGTAGCACATTTACACACTAGAGTACTACTCAGTGGTTAAAAAAAATCATGAAATTTAAATGCAGACAGATGGAACCAGAAAAAAAAAAAAACATCCTGAGTGAGGTAACCCAAATCCATCAAGATTCCCTCCAGAAAGATGAGCATGGTATGTACTCACTCATATGTGGATACTAGCTGTAAAGCAAAGGATATTGAGCTTATAGTTCATGATCCTAGAGAAGCTAAATAACAAGATGAATCCCAAGAAAAACATAAATAGATCCACCATGAAATGGGAAATAGACAGGATCACCTGACAAAATTGGGAGCATGGGGGGGTGAGAAGAGAGCTTAGAAAGGGAAGAGAAGGGGAGAGGGGAACTTAAAGGAATGGGATAGTCAAGATAGAGGAAGGACAGAGATAAGAGCAAGGAAAGAGATAGTTTGATTGAGAGAGCCAGTTTGGGCATAGCAAGAAACCTGGCACTAAAGAAATTTCCAGGAATCCAAAGGATTATCCCAGCTAAGACCCTAAGCAACAGAGAAGAGGGTGCCTGAACTGGCCTTGTCCTGTAGTCAGACTGATTAATATCTTAAATATCACCATAGAACCTTTATCCAGAAATTGATGGAAACTAAAGCATAGCCTACAGCGGAGCACTGGACTGAGCTCCCATTGTCCAGTTGAAGAGTGGGAGGTGAGAACATAAGCAAAGAGGTCAAGACCATGATGAATTCACCCACGGAAACAGTCTACCTGAGCTAATGAAATCTCAGCAACTCCAACTCCAACCAGACAGGGAAGGAATAAGCATAGGTTCAAACTAGTCCCTATGAATGTGGGTGACAGTTGCATGGCTAGGAAAGACTGCAGGGTCACTACAATGGCACCAGCATTTATCCCTACTTCTTGTACTGGCTTTTTGGAAACCTATTCTCTTCGGATGGATACCTTGTTCAGTGTAGATATAGTAGGGAGAGCCTTGTACCTTCCCCAAAGTTATGTGCTTTATCCTTTCTGAGGAGTAGATGGGGTGGGATGCAGGGGTAGGTAGAGAGAATGGGAGGAGGGGAAGGAGTTGGAACTAGGATTGGTATGTAAAATGAAAAAAAGACAGTTTGTTTTCTTTAAAAAAAAGAAAAAATAATAAAACACACTAGGCACCAAGAACAGTCTCTAAAAGCAGATTGCCAACTGTTGGGTTGGAATGTGACAACATGCTAGGTTGAGCAGTCACTCTACCAGAGTTCACTTTCTCCAGATGCCTCAGCCTTAAGCTTCAAGTTGAAGTTTTGACTGTATATCAACCAATTTGATTTTTATTTCATGAATTGACATATCAACATCATGTGGGACAAATTCAGTCAGTGCAGTAAAGTGAATGCCAAACCAATTATTTCTTGTTATATTAAAAAAAGGAATTGAGTTACTTAACTTGTGACCCCTATGAGTATTAGGTACAATGTCACTGAGATCCGCTTTTAAAACTTCCTTCTAGTTAACACATCAAAGTACTGGATTACACTGAGAAGAAAATCCACTTTCTACAAGAGGGGTCATGGATGTTTGACCACCTGCTGCAAGAGGGACCATGGTCTCTTGACCACTTTCTGCTTGAAATAAGGAAGTCACTAGTATTCCTAATAAGAAACTCTACAATATTGTTGCTGATGTCTTTAAGGACAACATGAAGTTCTCAAAAGAATACAGAACATCTGAGGGTTCAGAAAGCATGTTGACTACAAGATTCAGGCAAGACCGAAGGAATGATCCCCTTTTATAAACCTCTTTTATAAAAAGTCTATTTTCTAGTCATTGATTTCCCTGTTACTTACTTACTCTGCTTAGTAAGAAAAGAATAAGAAATAGGAGAGAGAGGACATTCCAGAATTTTAGTTTCATCAGTAAGTTCTGCATGTTTGCAATCTTAAATATAATCCTCTAATTTAGGCTTGGTAGAAGAAAATCTCTTAAGAGACCCATAATATATCATTTCAGTGATAGAAATCATATTTTCAATATGTGTTTAATAGAATAAAAAATATTTTAATAAGCACCAGAAAAAAACTGACTATAAAGCCTGGTAATGAAAAACTATATGCTAAAGAAAGTAAACCATTTTAATACCAAAATAAGTTTACCTTCTTAACAAAATTATCTGAACTTAGTATTATAATTTCAGTGTACAACTAAACAACTCCTTGCCTAAGAAAAGAGGAAATCTCAAAAAAGTTCTTTCTCATTAATGTTATTAAAAGCAATAAAATACTAATGTATTATATATTATTATATATAATATATGTATTATATATACAAATACATACATATACTATTAGTGCTTATCCAGAGTAAAATATAAAATTTTGAAGTGTATGTGAATAAAAGGTAGCACAAAGTTTCCTTGCACTAGTTTTCACCCTTTCAAATTCTATAGAAAATACTGAATATTGCAGGGACTTACAATCAGAACAAACTTCACAAGATTGTATCTGAGAAACAGTATGTAATAGCGTTATTATAGTCAGAGGCTGATCATTTGTTTCCCAGCCACCCAGACCCAAACTATATTAAATGCAACACTGCTTGGCCAATGACTCTAGCATTTTCTTAGGTACCTATTACATCTTAAATTAACCCCCTTCTATCAGTCTGTGTATCACCACCTGGTTGTGGCCTACCAGTAAGATTCCATCTGGTTTAGAGCATCTGTCTCCTGCTGCAGCTCCATGGCTTCCCTCTAACTCCACCTACTCTGTCTATATATGTATCTCTTCCAGTCTGGCTATATTCTGTTAAGCCGTTGGTCAAATGCAACTTCTTTATTAATCAATGACAATAAAACATATTCCTAGAATACAGAGGTGAGTACCACATCACATTACAATATTGAGCTTTAAATTACTGATATTATATTTATATTTGATCAATAAATATTGAAAATTTGAATGCTAACTACTAGGACAATTTATATTATAAATGTTCATTATTTTTAGTATAACTAATATATAGTATTTTATGGTTTTGATTAAATTTAAACAAAATATTTTCAAATACAATTTGTAAATTATGTGTTTTTATTCTGTAATTTGCCCAAACTTTGCCAGATCAGCAATAAAATTTTCAGTGTTGCCTACATTGATTAAAATCAATTATCTTTCCTACTCTTTCCTACTTTACATAAAAGCATAGTTTTATACATTTTTTTGTCAAAATGGACAAAAACATCTAAGAATGAATTATCATAGTTTCTAACTTAATAAGTAATTTAAATATTAGACATAGATTTGGCTTTCCCATCCATTTTTCCACCTTCTTACTTGATGTTCCTCAAGCTTTAGGTGTAAGTATAATGTGAACATACTTGTTAACTTGCTTCAACTTCATAGCTTCTTGAGATAAGCTTACAGAGACTTATAAGGACACATGAAAACCATGTGTTTAAAAATTTTCAGTGTGAAGATGAATGTCAAACCCAGTTCTCATAAAAGCACATTCTGATGTCCTGGAAGAAGCACCATTAAAAAATGAAAACATTGCTTCTGGAATACTGCTTGATATCTTGATATCAGAGCACTAATCCTACTACTGAATAGGTAGGTGAGTTGTGAGTGTCACAAAACATTCTCCAAAGTTCTTCCACAGGTACTTTGAGAGCAGGGAAGAATCTAGAGGTCATAAATAGTGGTGTTATTGAACTTGACTATCTTTAGGTTCATGTGGTATAGCTTGATTATGCTGCAACTTAACTGAAAGAAAGAGGTCCTCAATATAGAACCACAGTGGTGTGTATCTTAATTGCCTTCTATTGATGTGATATGAAACTCTGACCAAGGAAATTGATAAAAGAAAGTGCTAATTTGGGTCATTTGATCCCAGAGAGTTAGAGCCCATGACTATCATGGTAAGAAGCATGGCAGCAGACAAGCAGGTATGGTGCTGCAACAGTGGCTGAGAACTCACATTCTGTTTCATAAACACAGGGCAGAGAGACAGCAAACTGGGAAAGGCATGAGCCTTTCAAACCTAAAAGTTCACCCCTACTAACAAACCATCAAACAAGGAAATGCTTCATATTCTTTCTCAAAAATCTCCGTTAACTGATGACCATTTAAAATATGATCCTACAGTGGCCACTTTTATTCAAACCACCACAATGGGCCTCTGAGGGAAAATATGTATTTATCTTTCTCAAAATAATTAATGCATAAAAGAATTTAAAAAATCCTTTTGATTAGAAGAAATTACTTTGAAAAATCTATGAAAATATAGAGAAAATTATTACCACCTATGATACTATAGAAAACTGGGCACATAATTTTATATATTCTGATTTATATCAATTATGCATTCACACATATTTTTCATAAATATACATATATATCTATATTTCACATTTATTAGTACATTTTTTTCATTTGTTTTATCTCTTACTGTATTGAAAACATATATTTATGTTTTGATTATTATATGGCGAGGGGATTTTTTTTGGTCTAGTCTATTTGGTGTTCTGTATGCTTCTTGTACCTTCATAGGAATATCCATCTTTAGGTTGGGATAGTTTTCTTCTATAATTTTGTTGAATATATTTTCTCGGCCTTTGAGCTGTAATTCTTCTCCTTCTTCTACCCCTATAGTCTTAGGTTTGGTCTTTTCATGGTGTCCCAATTTCCTGGGTGTTTTGACTTTTGCCCAGGGCCACTCTCCAGAATTACCTGAAGGTTGTTTTGCTTTATGAGGAATCCCAACTGTTCTTTGAAGTGTGGACTGTTGGACTTCCTCTCCTACTCTCTCTTCTCAACTAATCTAGTTACTATTTAAAGCTATTAGGGCAGTAGCTGGTCTCTCAATTCACAGAAAGGCTTTGGCCATTTGACTGTGGTTGAATCCCCTTTCCCTTCTGAGATTGGAAGTTCTCCTCAGACAGCAGCTACTTCCACTAGCTTGATCCTGGAGCTGAGCACAGGGAGGGAGATGCAGTTGTTGCTGCTCATCCCGTGTCTTCTGGCCACTTTCTTCTTTGCTGCCCCTCCTCACAGGCTCCTCCTGGGGCCCATCATGAATGATGCCCTTTTCCAGGATGGGAAGTTTTCACTTGATTTACTCATGCCAAGCTGTAAATATTTAACTAGAACTTGCACCACATGTGCCCCATTGACCCCACTTGACCTCTGAATAATACAGGCATAAACTCCAGAGGATTGGTTCCCAGTGCACTTTGGCAGATGGATGTCACTCATTATGCCCCTTTTGGGAAGCTTAAATATATGCATGTAATTACTGACACCCATTACTCCTTTGTGTACACTTTAGCCTAACAGGGGAGAAGGCCTTACAAGCTATCAAGGCACTAAAAACAGTCATGTTGGTTATGGGGTAACCTGGGCAATAAAAACTGATAATGGTCCAGTTTTTGCCTCTCAAACCTTTAAGGATTTCTTATAGAGCTGGAAAATCAAACACTCAACAAGGATTCCCTGTAATCCCCAAGACCAGGCTATTATGGAAAGAATAAACTTCTCCTTAAAAGGAGAGCTGGCCAAGGTCTCCTCAGAAAATAGAAAGGAT
This sequence comes from Arvicola amphibius, assembly GCF_903992535.2. Classification (NCBI taxonomy): domain Eukaryota; kingdom Metazoa; phylum Chordata; class Mammalia; order Rodentia; family Cricetidae; genus Arvicola; species Arvicola amphibius. The sequence continues at coordinate 90,204,716 of NC_052047.1, forward strand.
CCTCACCAAGCCTTGGTGGAGGTCCTCTACAAAAAAAAAATTGGCCTTTAATGAGAGGGCCTTAGCCTTGCTTATAAACACTGGTCTTCCTTCCCCAGGGAAGCTTCCTTTCTACTAGTAAGGTGGAAGGATCCCCTAAGTATGGTCTGGCAACCACGCACCCCACTGTTAACAAGAGGGTGAGGTTATGCCTATGTGTTTTCACAGAACCAAACCAAACCAACATGGGTGCTAAGTCGAGATATTCACTCAGACACAGACCAGGAAAACATCCCAGACAACTCCTCACTGTGCTAATGCTACAACCCTACAATAATTGAACTGCCCATACTCTGGGATCATTGTATTTCTCATATCCGGCTGTTCGTTGTTAGGGGAAAAATATTCATTTGGATGAGAACACCCTGGGCTAATGATTTGATAAGCCCTATCAAATTTTCCTACAGATATTATGATCAGGTCAATAGGCCCATGTTTGGCAATTAACCTCTCTGTGGAAATCATGCTTGTATAGACTTTAGTTAGGCCCTTCCTATTCTTATGAGGACGTAATTGCCATAATGGAACCTTTAAGGGCAATAAGTCATTTGAGGACTCTGTCCAAATAATACCAAAAACAAATTTTACTTTCAAAGGCATGCCATTCTATGTCAAGCTCCCCTTCTTCCTTTTACTAACCAATGCTATTACAGCAGATATAAACTACACAACAAGGCTCTGCATGCTGGATGCCTACTGGAATTTTTTAAAAAGCCTCTCATGTGGTCCTCATATGTATTTCCACATTCTTATGGGTGCCTTTTGTTAAGTTGTGAGCATAGACCCCAGCACCTTGCATCTATCCCAGGCCTGAGAGTTATATTGGTCTGGAATCTAAATCCCAGGATGTCAAGTCCTGACCCCTCCCTGGGGGGTTCAGGACCACTTCCATGGAGATATTTAAATGAACTCCCAAAAGAGGAACACGTGGTCTCTTTTCCTTCTTTCCTATGGTCACGTTTGCAGCCTCTTGCTTCCCCCTCAGGGCCACCGAGAGGCAGAACTCCCATTAAACCTGGATATTTATTAATTTGGCTTGTTTAGATTTGGCTTGATTGGGAATTTGCTTCAGCAGAGAGCTCACGTTAGGAAACATTCTATTCATAACATCCGAGTCATGGCACCAATGTAATGGATTATTAAAAATTGCTGCAGATCCCCGAGCAGCTTGCTGTGGGATCCCTGGCAGCGAAGGCGGTAGGAAGGGAGTCCAAAGAGCAGCCAGTCCCAGGCAGGGACAGTGCATGTGACCAAACGGCATGTCTCCGAAAGTGACTGGTCCCTGGTGGCATCCCTGGTGGTGAGCCATGGGGCAGCAGTGGGCAAGAGACAGACAGATAGACACACCATGCAGAGTGGAGTTGGATATTTATTTAGTAGTTATGGAAGGAAAGGTAGAAGGGGCAAAGAGCAGAAAGGGAAAGGGAGAGAGAGAAGAAGACGGGAGAGACCGAAGCTTCCTCTCTGAGAGGGAGATGGAAAAGAGAGAGAGAGAAAGCTCAGGCTGGAAGCTGAAGATCATCTTGCTTCAGTGGATGAGGGAGGGAGTGGGCATGGATTATCTCTTAAAGAGACAGGACAATCATTACACCTTTCACGAGTGTTATCCATTATCACAAGGTAGAGCTTATGAGTCCCACTAGAATAAAGAGAGACTTTGTAATAACTTCAGCAATCACTGCAGCCATTTTGCTTGCAGTAGCTGGAGGAGCAGTCACTACAGCCTCTTATTCAAACAGGAGCCATGGCCAATGCCTTAAATATAGCCATAGAACAATTAGCTGTAGCCCTCAGCACACAACAGTTAATTAATGCTCACTTCATATGGCCATTACAAATTTACAACAAAATGATTTATTAGATGAAAAATACAAATGATTTCAGCCCCTTTTTTTAACTCCATATTGAGTTTCTAACATGTCCTTGGCCAGACATCAACTAAGAGGTAGCTTATTGGGACCAAAAGTTTGTTAATTCTATACAACTTAACTCAACCTGGGTCCATCTGTTGGACATATATACTACATTCTTCATCCAAGTATGGGATCACATAAAATCCCTGCTATATACCTCTAAACTTGTTGCATAGTGTCTTTTGGGAGGGTTGATGGTGGCTCTAATAATTCTGCTTAAGAGTCTCCTACAGCTAAAATCCTAACAACAGCACGTGAACAAAGCAATACTCCAAGTGTAAATGACTATAGAGGTCACTGTACCAAAACCTCCAAGGGAAGTAGTCCATGCTTGGCTAACACAAATACAGGTGACCATTTAAAACCCTAGTTCTCCTAAAAGTCTCCCCTTGCTTCTGACTTCTTGGGACCTCCCAAGGATTCAATCCTTTGAGGACTGGTAGTCAAAGAGAGGTAGGATCCTGTCTAGCAGGCCAACCTAAGACAAGCTGATGTAGGTGTGTCTTCTATCTATCTGATGATTTCATTGGATAATTAATAAAGAAACTGCCTGGCCCATCTGATAGACCGGCCCTTAGGTGGGTGGAGTAGACAGAACAGGAAGAAGGAAGTGAGGTAGATGGCTCAGTCAGATGCCACGCCTCTCTTAAGTGAGACAGACCACTGTGCCTCTCCTGAGAGAGATGCCAGATGCGATGAAGCCAGCCACCAGGTCAGAGGTGCTGAATCTTTCCCGGTAAGACACCAGTCGTGGTGTTACACAGATTATTAGATATGGGTTAGTCAAGATGTGAGTGAGAGGATGAAAATAATGGGCCAGGCAGTGTTTAAAAGAATACAATTTGTGTGATGTTATTTCGGGTAAAGCTAGCCGGTGGCTGGGAGCCGGGCGGTGGGAAGCTGCCCGCAGCTCCACACTACAACAAGCAAATCCCAAAATTCTGGGGCATCCCCCAGGTGGGGATATGAAAATCCATAACTCCCACTAGGTCACCCAATTTAAAAAAAAAAAGGTAGGGGGTGAGATGAGGCAGGGCAATAGCACAAGCACAAGCAATGCATGGAAACTCACAACGAATAAGCAAAATTGGTCAAGACAACCTATCAGAAGACCAAAAATAAAGTAACTAATGATGCACACTCATAGCCAATCACAACATGCCAGAACTTTAGGCAATGAGTTATCCCATGTTTAGTGGCTTTTCCACTCCAGGAAAAGTTTAACAATATTAACCAGTTCTCTACTGTAGGTCCTATAATGGATATTGGAGAGATACTATTAGTGAAATACACATGTAAACAGACCCGAATGACTCATTCAATAATCAGGTTAGAAAAATAAGAATTAAAGGATAAGTTACCCAATTGGCAAGGTGTTTCAACCCAGCAAGACATGATTACATTTTTGCTTCTTTTAAGAAAGTTAGCTTGTAATTCACATTGCTACACTTTCTGATTTTTAAATGTTTCCTAATTGTTTACTACAAATATTTTAGTTGACATGACTTTACTAAGCTAATTGTGACAAAAAACAGCATAACCTTACCTCTTCTTCATTACTCTGCACCGTAACCTATTAACAACATTAACCCATCAATCACCATGATTCTTATTTGTCTTATAATCATCATTTCTTAAAACTATTCTGTTTTTAAAATAAAAATTAAAGCAAACCATATACAATTTTTTTTTCAAAATGAGTTCTATGAATAGAAGATGGTGGAAAGCTTTGCTAGAAGAAATGGCAAGTGCTTTGTTATTTGCTAAGTAGCTCAATATCACTCTTCAAATTTTGGTAGCCTCATTTACCAAGGTGTCAAGTTCAAAAGATCTTACAGATTTATGTCTCATAGAGAATAGGCAAGGGAGTATGAGTTCTCCTTAAAAAGACTTCTGACAAATCCTATATTTCTCAGTTTTATGTCTGACTTCTGCATACATTATCTTTCCATACAATTATTATGGAAGTCGAATTACAGAGACTCCTGGTGTGTTATAGGTAGAAGTGACTAATTAGTTTTTCTTATATGTAGGATTTTAAATTTCAGAGCTGTCTTCCCACTATAACAGGGACCACTCAGTGTGTCCTTCTACCAGGACAGTGGTGACTTATCAACTCTTTCCACTATGACAATGGCAACTCATTATTTCCTTCCACTTGAAAATGGTCTCTCATACATCGCCTTCCACTAGGACAGTAGTCGTTCACCTTTCCTTCCACTAGGACAGTGGCCACTACTCTTTGTAGAAGGAGTGGTGGGCCACTTCCCACCACCCGGCTAGCTTTACCCAAAATAATTACATAGAAACTGTATTCTTTTAAACACTGCCTAGCTCATTATCTGTAGCCTCTTATTGGCCAACTCTTACATCTTGCTTTAACCCATATTTAGTAATCTGTGTAGGACCATGAGGTGGTGGCTTACCGGGAAAGATCTTAGCCTGCATCCATCTTGGAGAGGAGAGTTATGGCATCTGCCGGAGGCATCTGCCTGACTCTGCTTTCTTTCTCCCACAATTCTGTTCTGTCTACTCTGCCTACCTAATTTTCTGTCCTATTAAAGGGCCAAGGCAGTTTCTTTATTAACCAATGAAAGTAACACATAGACAGATGGCCCTCCTCCATCATTTCCCCTTTTTCTGTTTAAACAAAAAAGAAAGGCTTTAACGTTAACATAGTAAAATTACATATAACAAAACAGTTATCAAGCAAGAATTACAGTTACAATATTTAGATCTATTTTATCTTTCATCATAACTAAGGAAAGCTATAACTATTTATTTTTCAACTCCATCAAAGACTCCAGAAGGATCTAATATTACCTAAGTAAACAACTTCTAAAACTCTAGAAATGACAGAGACATCTCGCTGTCTGGACAGTCACCCAAAGTTCCTCTGTACCATTGGGGCATCCATCTTCAGCCTACAGGCCCATAGTATCCAGCAGACATTTCCATGAAGCAGGAAGTTTCAAAGGTAGTTCAGTCACTATCTGCTGTGTCCTGCAGAATGTCTTGTAGAATCTTTCATGAGTCAGGAACCATGAAAGACCATCTCACCTTTAGGCAAGTTCAGCAGTCTGTGGGTTCTTTGTGTCCAGTTCATGCATCAGTCCAGGCAAGAGCAGTTTCTTGCCCAAATGGCTAACCAACTCCATAAGAAACCTCTTCAATGCCCATCTTCCTCTTGAAGTAGATTGGTGCTGCCAAGAGCAGACATGTCTCATTGTCATGAAAAGCCCTAAGTTATTAAAACATTAAATGCCATATTCTGTAGCCTTTGAAATATATGAAGAATGCCTATCTATCTGAAATATATCTCTATATATCTAGAAAATCTAACTAACATGACTATAAGCTTGACTATTATCGATGATTATCCATTAACAACCTATGTTTCCTAATTATACATTGCATTTTTAAGTGAACTACACAATCACAATACCTTAATCAAGATCAGAAATACATATACATATATACCAATGTAAATTATTCATATCTATATCATATCCCCTTTTAAATGTAAAAGAACATTTATAAACAATAGCTGGGAATATGGGTGCAGTTATTTCTTTCCTAACTGCTTTATGCTGAATGGGGGCACTGTTTTTTAGGTCTTTCATGGTGTGACCTGTGTGCCAGGTCCATCTCAGTTGGCAGTTGAGTGAAGTAATTTTTTGAGGGTGTTCACAAAAACCTTTCAGGAGGGCGTGGTCTATCATACCATATTGGGATAGAAGCAATCCATAGGGTCTCATCCTCTATGAAAACAAAAGAAGAAACTCTTTTCCAAAGCATGATATCCTTAGATCCAAATTCTGAAGTCAAGATACCTTTAGAACATATATGCAGGTTCAGCTTAGAAGCCCATTTAATGAAATATTTTTTTTGTAGTTAGATCCTTCACAGTCAAAAGTTTTAAAGAAAACAAAATACACAGAATCCAGGCTCTCTGAGAATTTTCCATTTTTACGTGGCTTATTTTTATTTCTTTTAATCTATAACTATCTGTACTCTGTCTCTTTAAAGACATTACCCTTTTTTTTACGGCATTAACTTTATTCTCTATATTCTTTTTCTTCTCTCTCCCAAGCCTATGTACATTCATCCAACACTGCAACCTATTTAAAGGTCTTTATGTCTGAATTTGTCCTATTGTGAATCTGTAATTTTTTACTATCCAGGAGCAGTTTTGTTTTTGTGGTTTTAAATCTCTAACGCTTAAGAATCAAAGCTAGACATTCTAGGTCAAAAACAGGTACTGCCTGCTTGCCCTGCCCAGTCCAACATGGCAGAGCTGCTTGTGCCTCTGATCCTTGCACATTCCACCAATAGCATGGCAGAGCTTCCTGTGCCTATGAGCCACAGCACGCAATGTCTGCCTTTTAGGCACAGAGTGAGTATAATTGCCATCAAAAAAATCGTAGTACTTTATTCCAGATGGTCCATTCAAAGACTCTGTATCCCACAGGAGCCAGACAGAGATGGCAATGATGGCATAGCCCAGAAACTGGTATTTCAAAATTGCCACTTTTTAGTATGCAGGAAGAGTCAAGCCACGGGCATGGTCTCAGCTACTTTGTTCCCAACCCCGAGTGGGCCCAGAAATGCTCCTTAGATGGAGTTTGCATCGGAGGCAGAGCCCAGGAAGCCACTTTTAAAATGGCTGGTGTGACTTATTTTCTGCCGCTATTGCTGAATCAGGAAATCTCTCTACAGCACGCCCTAGCAAACAGCAAAAAGCTGTGTTAAACTATCTCTCTCTCTCTCTCTCTCTCTCTCTCTCTCTCTCTCTCTCTCTCTCTCTCTCTCTCTCTCTCCTTTTTAAGCTCTCTCAGTTTTACATGGATCCAGTTTACCACGTTGGGCACCACCCTGTAGAAGAGAACGGTGGGCCACTTCCCGCCACTGGGCTAGCTCTTCTGTAGTGATAGGAGCGGCAGGCTGCTTCCCACCAACTCTTCTCCTTCTGCTAGGGCAGTGGTCATTCATGTGTCTTATTTTCATCTTGTTTATTTTTATGGATACATCTCCTTACATTATCTTAGGAATGCTTCTATTTGCTTTGTTCTTGCATCATATCCATTTTTATCAATTTTTTATTTTGGTAATAGACAGCCTTATAACTTAATAATCATAAGGTAAAAATAAAAAGAATCTGCCATGTTAATAAAAGTTCCATTAATTTTTATAACTATGTAACATATTTTTAGATATCAAATTATTATTATATACCAAATATGTAAATAAATGATATTTTCATATATGTCAGTAAAAAGAATTGATAATTCTGCTTTGACTTCAAAGGCTGGTCCACCTGAAAAGATCATGACAGATCTTCAAAAGAAATGTTTAACAAAAACATACAGGGATTTTTATCTCTTGCTCCCTTTTCTCATTATCAAATACTGGGGCATTTATTACAGCTGTTAAGTCAAATAGGCCAAGATCTAATAGATACCTACTTGATTTGCTAAAATTATGATCTGAGGCTAATGTACTTATGAATTTAAAATGTTAGTACTTTTTATGTACATATATAGTACTTTTAATATAAATGATTTCACCTTTTCTTCTAACTTCATTTTCATAATAGCCACTATGAAGAAAGAATATTTCAGCTATCTTACTTGTTAATAATCTTATTATAATTCAATAAGTACTATTCTCTATTGGTAAGGGTTTATTTTTAAGATGAATGTACTTTTACTTTATGTCTATGAGTGTTTTACCTGTATGCATGTTTGTACAGTATGTGAATGCCTGGTGCCTATTGATGCCAAAGAGGGCACCAGATTTCCTGCAATTGTAGTAGTAATCAGTTACTTGTGAGCTACCATGTAGGTTCTAGGAACAAAACCTGAGTTCTCTGTAGAGTTAGGAAGAGATCTTAACTGCCAATTAATATCTCCATGTGTGGGATCTTCTAAACAGTACTTATAAGTGAAGACACACTAGTTAAATAGGTTGAAGTCCATTTTTGCAGCATCGTGTGGTGAGGATAGTTAGGGATCGAAGAAGAACTAAGGCGGCCAGTGTATTCTCTAATTTCCAGATGTGTGGCTAATGTGGAACATTACCTATTGAGTTACTTTGCCTTGTTAAATTGCCTAACTTGTAAATCACCATGCAGCACAGCTTCAATCACACACTGAAATGGTTTTGACTTACCCTGAATATGTAGTACATTTTACACTTTTGTTCTTCATTCCATACCTGGCCAATTATTTACAAATCCATTTGCAGATTGCATAGCATGTAAAATTTTATTGTGAAGAAAAATAGTACAATTTGAGTTTTTTGTTTGTTTCTTATAACACATCACTGGAAAGCTATAATAATTTGTAGTTAAGTGTTAGTCCCCAAATAAATGAAATTATTTCCTATTAGATAATATATCTTGTATTTTAAGGAATCACTAACTCTGATTATTGATGTACATTATATTATATGTTGCAAAACAGATTCATTTTACACCCTTATTAAAGAAACTGCATTTCGTAGAGTATGCAAAAAGCAAGATAACAATAGAAAATTATTTGGTTTTAGGTTTTTGGTATTAAAGAACAAAAATAGAAATACAGAGAGTTTTAATGTTCTTATTAATTAACAATAGACAAGGGTTAAGACAAAGCTTTTCCTTAAGAAAAGAGAAATTTGTTCCCTAGATCTTCTGATCAGAGAATATCAAGGGGGTGGGGTTAGGGGTGAGGAAATCTTCCAACATAGAGAAAACACTATCGAACTAATGACTCTTGTATTGACCTTCAATTGAGGCAAAGAACATTATGCAAAGTTGTCCACAGTGAAAGCAATTCTTTGAAGGACAGAGATAATGTAGTAAATATGCTTTACTGTCTGATGGTTTAATACAGGAATGGGTCTTAAGAAAATCAACAAATGGATGTCAGCACATCCATTAGGCTTTCTAGTATCTTGAGTAAAGGAAGCTTAAGATTTAGATCTTCCTTGGACCTTCACGAGTATATATTAATTCAACACTATAGCAGTTTTGAATATATGGCAATATTCTTTTGTTTTTCTCTCATTCAATCCTGACTGAAACTTCCCCTCCCTCCACTCCTCCCAGTTACCTCCTCCACCTCTTCTCTTTCCCAGATCCACTCTTCCTCTGTTTCCCTTCAGAAAGAGCAAGCCTCTCAGGGATATCAACCGAACATGGCATAACAGGTGAAGCATCCCAGTTAGAGGGAAAGAGTTTCAAGACCTGGCAAAAGAGTCAGAGGTACCTCTACTCCCACTGTTAGGAACCTCATAAAACCCCAAACTAAAAAAAACACACCTATTTTGGGAGGACTTGGGGGTGATGTGGAAACCCAGTGCAGTGGAAACTTCTTGGAACATATGGGTAATATTCCTTATGATATTTATAATGTGTTTTACCCTCAGACTTTGTTTCTTAATAGGCATAAAGATGAGTACTATTGATTTCTGGCTCCTGGAGAAAATAATGTTCTTTGTGTTGTCCACAGAAAGCTAACTAGTTGGAAAACAGGTAGATAGACAGAAAGCATCCTTATGCTATGTTAAACAATTCCTCAATGAAAAATAAAATTAAGATATCTGTGGTTCACAAGCTTTTAATAAAATTACTATCTAATACAAATTTTAATGCTAAAATTAAACATTACTTGGTTTTCTATGCTAGGTGTATGTAGTTGGACTCTCTAGGTAGCTTGTAGCCAATGATTGCATGCTGTGAAGTGTGGCAGTGTCTATCTGGTTTGAGGTACCCAGCTAATTCTAGTGGATTTTCATTTTGTATTTTGCTCTTTTAGCCATATTTTTTTGGGAAAAAATAGTCAATCAACTCAGTTTTGAAGAGCCATAAGTTCCTAGTTCAGTGGATCGTGGAAGGATAAACACCATATTCATGTCAAATCAATTGCTAGGACAGTGTATGGTCACATAAACACAGAATGAAACTGTGAGGTGACTGACCTCATGTTAGTGACATGACATTGTGTGAAGCTTTATCCTAAAAGAAATCCCGAAGTTAGAACACATATTTAAAGTGAAATATTAAATGCAGTACTTTCTGCAGTCTTGTTCTTTACTGTCTTGCTAGTCTATCTTTCTCTTCTGCTACATGACTTTTTTTTACAACCAACAGCTATTATTCATACTTTAGATATGAGTACATTGAATACAAATTGATGATGTCAGATCATTTTTGAGGCTATAATATAATTATGTCATATTCTCTTCTCTTTTCTTCCTCCAAACTCTCACATGCTTGTACCTCCTTGCTTTTTTTTTCAAATTCCTGGCCTCTTTTCTTTAATTGTTGGTGCATTTGTGTGTGAGTGTATATGTGTTATATATTATGCACACACACACACACACACACACACACACACACACACACACACTTGGGGACTTAATTCCTACTGTCTCCCCAGTCCATATGTTCTATATTGCTAAAATGATTACTTAGAACATCATTTAGATGAGAGAGTGAACATACTCATTTCTATCCACAGCATATATGCTTATAAATATTGGAAGTGTATGACCAAAAGATCTGCATGTGAGATATAATGTTAGAAATTTGTTATTTATATGCACATTTACCTCATTTAATTTGCATAAACATTGTGCTGAATAGATCAACTTCCCTACACCCATAAGAATGAGGTGTGATGTCTCAAATGTCATGCCATTCAGTGACTTGATAAGTACACAGCTAGTTGTTGATATTGTTCCCCAAAATTAATAAAAGCATTTTGTTTGTCTTTTACCAAAATTGATAATTCTACTCTATTGGATATATTGTATTCTTGTGTGGTTTTCCTTGATGCTGCCAAAATATCATCATCATTCTTATTCATTATTACATTCTCTAAAAAAGCTGAATATGTATAGTTAGTTTCTGTCTAGGACCCTGCTTGATTTAAGGATTGTAAATGTATACCTAACCATAGTCACTGTCAGAAAATCCATGCCATTGATTTTTCTGGATAGCCAGGATAGTGAGAAGGGATGTGATCCATGCAGGTTGTTTTGCAGTTTTATTATTTTTCTAAAAGCAAGCGTATTCATTTTATATGAATTTAATAAGCAAAGGACCAAAGATACAAACTAGATTCCTTGATATCAGCCTGAAAAGGCACCAAACAACTGAGATTTATTAATATTTTCTCATTAAACCACAGACGTCTTGACTCTGCACCAAGGCAAGGTCTGCAATATGTGTGAGATTAGATACGGCTGAACGATGAAGTCACTCTCCATTGCCAGCGAACATTAATAATATGGCTCCCAAGAGTGGAATTGCAGTTACCTCTGTGTTCCCCTGTGAAAAGGCTCGCAGTTAGGGCATAGAAGGCCAGAAATGCTGCAGTGATACTCATAGGAGAACCCCAAATCTTTCCAAAGGAGATAAAAATATTGATTTTTGAGGTATTTTTATATCTTTTTATTTACTTGGTCAAACTCAATCTTTCTTGAAAAATGGATAATTCAGATATGATGAGGATAGTTTGTCATTCTTTCTTACTTGCATCCAAATATATATTTTTCTATTTGAAGATGGATGATTGGTAGATGTTTGATTAGCTTAATTAGGCAAATCATTGGAAAATACAGAAAGGAAGCAAATTTGGTGTTTGAAACAGCATTTATGCTTGAAAAGCCTCAAAATAATTTTGTTTAGAGACTTGAAATAAGCAGCATAAAAATGAATTGGTTTTTATTTTTTAGGTTTTAGAAAGCATGAATATAAACTTGGTTGGGAGTATTTATCACAAGCTATTGTGGGCCATGACTCAACTACAGCATATAGCAATTGATAATTCAGATGACAACCCACCCAAGAAATTATTCTCAGATGGAGGAACCCTGCCTGGCAAAGTCAGTCAAGCCACTGACTCTGAAAACTGTTTTTTTCATCTGTAACTTTGCTTGTGCAATAACAGCGATGATATCTCCCCATTACCATTCATTTCATGTAATATATCCATGTAATTGTATGATTACATCTCATTCTTATAGGCACATATATTTGTGGAGGGTCAAAAGGTTGACTTCTCTCTACACCATGTTCTCCACATTTCGGTGAGAAGTTTAAGAGGCTGTTCTCCATCACTAGCTTTACTGACAGAGCAGTCGGCCAGACATATGTCCTTCTGGACAGATCACAAAGGGAACTTTTACAGATTTTACTTATGAAATTGCAGGTGTCTGACCTTGTAGAACCTAAGCCTTCAGAAAATTTATAATGAATTAGGGTGGCATTACAAGTGTCTGTTCTTATTCTATCTTAGTCCTTAAAGAGACCAATAGCACATAATTGACTAACCATGCCCAGATATTATCAATTGCACTTAAGAAATGTAAAATGATGCATGTATTCTTTACTTTTTTCCTTAGATCTCTCAATGGCTTAGTTTTATCCCATTGTAACCTGTATCAGCCATTTTATAAACGTGACCTGGACCATTTCACACCTGCAGCTGTGGTTAGCTGCAAACTAGCTGATAAGTTTTGCTACATATCTTCAAAGAATGCCTATGTCCCTGAGGTTTTCCTTGTAGCTTTTTTTTTTTTTTTTTTTTTTTGGTTTTTCGAGACAGGGTTTCTTCTGTAGCTTTTGGAGACTGTCCCGGAACTAGCTCTTGTAACCCAGGTTGTCTCGAACTCACAGAGATCCGCCTGCCTATGTCTCCCGAGTGCTGGGATTAAAGGCATGAGCCATCACCGCCCAGCTTCCTTGTAACTTTTTATTTTACTAACAAGTTGTTTGGGAATTTGTTACAGAAGAAAAAAATGGATTGAGAAGAAATAAGCTAGAGAAGTAGAGGAAGAAGAAAAATGAATGTAGAGTAATTAGAACAAGAATTAATTGGAACAGAGTATTGTAACAGAGAATTGGAATTAGAATTGAGACAGAATGTGAGGAAAGAAACCATAAACAATTAGGACAGAAGAATTGGGGCAGAGACTGTAGAATAAAGAGAGAAAGTTAAAATCATATGATTAGAAAGAATACGGGAGAGAAGATTTTTTTCCTATAGCCATCCGACTTTAGTTCCTATGCTTTTTGTAGCTTCTTTTGTTAAACTCTGAGTGAAAACCTTTAAGGCAGGCCCTTGAAGGTTTCTTAAATAGAAATTTTCAATTATTCTAGAGTTTTATTTTGAATGCTTCATGGATGATATACAGCAACCAAATCTCTGTTTGCTGCTCATAAAGCAGTATTTATAAGGGTTTGGGAAAACACAAAAAGGTCTGAGCCTTGTTGATGTAGTCCTTTGAAATACCCATCTTTCACTTAGTCACATCTGCCTGCATCACATTGTGGTGGTGAGAAGAGAGATGCTTTACAACAAACATACTGTCTCCAATTTCAGTGCCCATGCCAGTTAACACTTCTGCATGGTCCAGTTACAGAGGAAGATGTGTCAAGGCCAATTAATTGCTTAATATTCTTTAACCCATTCTCTTCTACCTTGACTTTTTTATTCCATGTATAGTCTTTGACCCCTTTTCATTATTAATCACTCTCCCCTCACTGGTGTCTTTTAAAGAATTATAAATATCCATTCAAAAAAGTTAAGAGCTTATTCACTAGAGATAGAATACTCAATTGTCAAAATAGCCACTTCTGTAGATATAAAATGTACATGGGAGAAGAAATGAAAATTGAGTAGTATATAACAAATTTGGAAGGCAATACTAATGGGTTCAAAATTTTATATTTAAAATACTTTAATGTGTTCTTAATTATTAATTAAATATTTCATCATGTGCATTTATCATACTTGCTACTATGCCACATGGAAAGTTTTCATACAAGCATGTAATGTGCATTGAGCATATTTTCCCATTCCTTGCTTTCCAATCCCCTCCCTCTGCTGTATGTCCCCATTATCCCCTTATACAATATTGCTTCTACTTTCTTTCATACACAGGCAAAATTTCATGTGTTTAGATAAATTCTGGGGACTACAAGTGAGAGAAAATATACAATATTTGCTTCTGAGATTTAATTTCATATAATAGTTTCTACTTGCATCTATCTTTTCTGCAAAAGATATCTTATTTCCTTTATGACTGAAAAAAAATCTCCATGTATAGCACACTCTCTTATTCATTCCTGTGTTGCTGAACACCTAGGTTAGTTGAGTAACTTCAATTTTGGGAGTAGTGCCACAATGAATGTGTGTCCATGTGTCTCTGTTATTTGGCAAAGTATATGGTCTACTGATGTTCAGTGTTTTGAAGATCATGCAAGGACTTGTTTCCATTCCCCCCACAGTGTATAATAAAAGGTTCCTGTGATGGTTACTGTTGGTCATCAGCTGAACAAAACCTAGGACTGTAACTAAAACTATCACGTGACAAACCTATTGGCATCTCTGTGGGTTTCTCTTTCTTCCTTCCTTCCTTCCTTCCTTCCTTCCTTTCTTTCTTTCTTTCTTTCTTTCATTTTTTTTTGAGTAGGTTAATTGAAATAGGAAAAGTCACTTCATTACCCAGGTAATGATTGCACTGTTTGATTTCTTGGTTTCCTTTTTAAGCTTTTGTTTAATAGTCTAGATATTAATCCACCATCAGATGAATAACTAGTATAAATTTCCTCCCTCTCTAGTCTGTCCTTCAGGTGGATTAGTGACTTTTTCTTTTTTTTTCAGTCCAGAAAATAATAATTTCATAAGGTTTTTTTTTCAGGTGTTAGCAGTATCTTCTGAGCAGCCAGGGTCTTCATCAGAAAGTTCTTCCCTGTGTCTATGTCTTAAATATTTTCTCATTTTCTCTAAAGCTTTCAGAGTTCCAGGTCTTGTATCAAGTCTTGTTCCATTTGGAAACTTACTTCTTTTATAGTATGGAAGATCTAGTTTCATTCTTCTACATCTGGACATCTTCTCTTCCCAGAACCATTTAATAAAGGCGGTTTTGCAATATGCTAAAGAGATAGCTCAGAAGTGAAGAACCCTTGCTGCTCCTGCAGAGAACTTAGGTTGAGTTCCTGGCATTGACATGGCACACCTGAAACTCCAGTTCTATAGGGTCGAATGCCTTCTTTGAACCTCCATGGGCATAAGGCATACACACAGTACATAAACACACATGATTGCATCATTGATGCTCATAAATTAAAAACACACACAAATCTGTTTTATAGAAATTCTTTAAAGGAGACTGTCTTGTCTCAAATGTGTATTTTGAGTATCTTTGCCAAAAAATTTGTGCTGTGGAACAAACATTTTGTATGCTGTGAATATGTGCTGCTCTCTTTGGTTTAACAAAGGGCTAAAAATGCCCAATAGCTAGGCTGGTAGAGGTTAGAAGGGGCTTGCATACAAGGAGAGAGCATAGGAATGAAGGAGGGCTGTGTCACCAGACAGACTGAAGGAAAGCTGGAGATGAACATGCTGTGCTGAAAACAATTACCACCACGTGGCAGAGCATGCACAAGAAATATGGTTAGTTTACATTGAAAGAACTAGTTAGTAATAAGCCTAAATTATTGGTCAAGCATTTATAATTAATAAAAGTTTCCATGTCAGCTACTGGGGAGCTGGTAGACCCAAAGAAAAACTCTGCCTACAGACTTGATAGCTATAACTGCATGGGTTTGTATCTGAGTGAGTCCTATATTCTATTACGTCATACATTTGTTTATTTTTGTGCCAGTACCACACATTTTTTGTTAGTATAAATAATATAAATAAATAAAGCAAACTTGAAAGAAGGTATGATAACACTTCTAATATTCTAATTTTTGTTTAATGCTCTGGCTATCTGGGGTCTCTTGTTCTTCCATATGGATTTAATTTTTTCTATTTCTATGGAGAGTGGCAGTGATCACTTTGATAATAATTACATAGAATCTGTGGATTAGTTTTAGAAGAACGAATATTTTAATCATTTTAATTCTTCTAATCATAAAAACGGGAAGTAAGTCATCCCATCTTCTAGTGCCATATTTGGTTCCTTTCTTTAATGCTTCACAATTTTCATTGAAGCAGTCTCTCACTTCTTTGGTTATGTTTATTCTGAGTGGGGTATTGCTGTTGCCTTTGTTGTTGTTATTGATGCTTTGTTTATTTGAAAATGGAGACTGGTGTTTTGGGTTTTAGAGTTGTGCATGGGATTCTTTCCCTGATTTTTTTCCTAAGCATGCTTATTACTGGAATATAAGAAACTACTGTTTTTTGTATTCTAATATGTTTGAATGTGTTTTTCCTGGTGGAGATTTTTATATATAGGATTCTTATATATAGAATATAGAAGGATATTATATACAGAATTACATAATTTGCAAATAAGGATTTTTTACTTTTTTTCTATTTTATCTCCTTTATTTCCTTCTCATATTAGTCAAGCTAAGATTTAAGCTATTATGTTGAATACTAATGTAGAAAGTTGATACTCTAGCCTTTGTACTAAATTTATTGGAAATATTTTGAGGTTTTTCCCAATTTCATGTAACATTGGCTATATGTTTGCCTTATATAGTATTTGTTATATTGAGGTACCTGTGTTCTTTTCAAAGTCTCTTCAACACTTAATCATTAAGATATGCTTTATTTTGTGAAAAACCTCTCCTACATCTCTTAAATCAATTTATGTCATCATATCATATTTATTAACTTAAATATTCTGAGCCATCCCTGCATCCATGAAATGAAGAAAAGTTGACTGTCAATGTTATTTTGTCTTTATTAATCAATATATTAGATATTTTTCTACTGCTTTTGTGTCTTTATTTGGTGTTTTGCCACCAAAATAATGCTAATTGTGTAAAATTAACTGGAAGGCTTTCTTTCCTTTCTATTGTTTGTAATAGTTTTAGGAGCATTGGTGTTGGTTCTTTGTTAAAGGTGTTATAGAATTAATTCAGTGGTAAATCTATCTCAACTTCAACATTTATGTATATGCTTATTATGGGTCTTTACCAATTTTATACAATGTATTTTGATTATAATGACTCCAAAACTTCTTCCCTTAACTCTTGACAGACCAACCCACATCTCCTTACTCCCTGACGTCAGTTCCTCTTTAAAAACATCAATAACCTAACAACTCCAGTTTGTATTGCCTGTATACTTCTGGATGTGGAGCCATCCCCTGTAGGGAGATGAAACCTCCAGGAACCACACCCACAAAGAACACAGACTGTCCTTACCCTGGAAGTCATCAGCTGTCCATAGCTCATCAGTTAGAGATGGGGTCAGGAACCATTTCCATTCCCTGTTATAATGTTGACTGATTTGATCTTACACAGTTTTTTTTTAAGTAAATTTCTCATTACTGCTTCATTGTTTTTTTCTTGGTGCATATCTGTTTAGATCATTTTCTGCATCTATATTTAATTTTTTTGGTCATATGTGTAGAAAATAGCCATTAGTAAGACACTAGAAAATGGTGTCAATTCTCAGTAAGAAACTTTGCAACCTTGGTCCAGAAGTTCCAGAACTCTAGCCCAGAAATGCTATATTCTAATGCTGGAGAGCTGGGTTGAATATCTTGGAACCACAGCTTTCACTGTCTTAGTTTTCGCCAGCTGGGACTGCCATTATTTGAGGGATTCTTGTTTGCATGGAAGAAATTGCACAACTGGAAATTTTGTCCACAGTAACCATAGTAACTTCTAGAACTGTGCATGAGCCAGTCTGCATGTTACTCGTTTCAAGAACCCTCACACAAAGAGGCTCAATGTAATTGAATGAGTTCCTAACCCAAAATGGAGACTGCGACAGAACTGTGTCAAGTTTCTACTCAGCCTGCTGCACTCTTCTAACGTCTTCTATTAACTAATGCCCTCATTCTGATGTAAAATGTGAATTTGTTCACTGTCTGTTGACCCTTCACTACCATTGAGTCCACTCTGAATTTCATTGGAAGCTATTGAAATGCCTGTATCCCTTTATATTTATATTTTTATTAATTTGGGTCTCATCTGTCTTACACTTAGTTTGGCTAAGGCATGTTTGTCATATTTTGAAAATTTGAAAGAATAAACTTTGCTTTATTTATTCTTTTGTATTATTTGTTCACTAGTTGCTTCCCTGATTTACTTGAGTTTTTCTGTCTGTTTGGGTTTGGTCTGTGTTTTTATACATCTCTCAAATACATGGTTACTTATTTGGCATGTCTCTACCTTTTGAATATAGGTAATTGTTACTATAAATTACCCTACCAAGACTACTTTCATTATATACCATAGGTTTGAGAGTGTTGTATTTTCATTTGATTCTAGGAATCTGTTTTATTTTCCTTCTGATTTTGCCTATGGCCCTCTTATCATTTGGCAGTGTATGACTCGATATCCATGTTATGTCCATTTGACCCATAAGGTCACTTCAGCAGATGTTCCTCTGTTTGTTTTTGGAAGGATTACCTTCCTATTGTTGAGTGTGAGGTATGGAAGACACATGATATTATTGTGTTTTGGTTAACCTGTGACTCTATATGTAGTGGTACTTGTTTTATTAAAGTGCATGCACTTGTGCTCAGTTAATATTTTAATATCCTTTTGATAAATTGTTCTTTAATCAGTAAAAAGTTACATTGCCTCATTAATTTTAGTCTGAAGTCTATTTTGTTGGATATTAGAAATGTGATGCTTATCTCCTCATCCATTTGGTTGAGATTCCTTTTTCATTCTTTCTTACCATGGTTGCCTTCTATGGTGGTAAGGTACATTTCTAAGAGGCAATCTACCCACCCAATCTGCTTGTATGTGTTTTGTGTTTCAATTGAAGAACTGAGATAATTAATATTCAGAGTTATTATTAACATGTGTGTGTTGATGCCTGAAATTTTTATTTTTTAATTTTTCTCCATTTGCTTATCTACTACTATAGTGTGGTTATTTCCTATACCCTTATGCAACCAAAAGGATATGCTTACCCTTTTCTTCATTCTAAATTCTTTAATGGTCATGAATTCTGTAAAACCCATGCTGTTTCCTCTCCATCTGGCTGGCAACTCTGTGTCTTCACCCTTTTTCTTCCCAGCATCCTCTCTGATACCACAATGAAAACAAAATCAATATGGAGTTTCTTTGATGCCCATCTTCTATGAAGCAGATTAGTGCTACCAGAAGCAGACGTATCTCACTGTCATGAAAAGCTCAATGTTATCAAACATTTTAGGTGCCATATTCTGTAGGTCTTTGAAGTGTTTCAAGACTTTCTATATATCTAAAATATATCTCTGTTTGACCTTGAAAACATGCCTAACATGACTGAAAGTTTGATTGTTATAGGTGACTAACTACTAACCTGAATTTTTTTATGATACTAAATAGTTTATAAAAATAAGTTTCAAGGGCTAGAAATTTACATTATATCATTTAATGAGCTGCATAGATACAACACCTTAAATAATAGTAGAAGCATATCACAGTATGTTCTAACAAAAATAAGCTTATATTCGTAGCACTTTATAGAAATCTATACCAGTGTCAAATATTTGCGACTAATAGTTGTTCAATTGTATACTCAACCACCCACCTTTTTTCTCTCATCATTTTCATACTATAGTCCCCATTTTTCTCTTCAAAAAGAGATCTTTGAGTCTAATCTCCTTTGTTCGGCCTTTTTCCTGACCATTGCCAATACTTATTATATCTAAGCTCCTTCCTTAAACTATGACAAATACCTATAACCCACTGAATGATCAAAACCCACCCACCACCTTTTGGAAATGTGGATGTAGTGTTTTCTAAATTGCTTCCTGCTGTCTGGGGGAGGGGACAATGACATCTCTATGAGACCCTGAGAAAATTGAGATAATGGTCAAGTCTTGGCAGAGTTAGCTGTATCATTTGTTGCCAATCTCTGTGTAATGGAAAAGTGTAAGGCTTATTTGAAGTCCTGACTGGAGTAGTCTGAGAGGCTGAACCTTCAGAGCCAGCAGCCTTGAAGCTGTTCTATATGCAGAACTCTGAGGAACCTGCAACATAGGTGCTCTGAGATGCCTGGACCACCTGTTTTTATTGGTGTTTGGGCTACCTGTTTTCATTTTGTCTGGTCCCCTTGCTCTGAAAACACATACACTTTCGAAGGTAACATACACATCTGCATTAATACAAGTATAGACTGTGTGTTGTACACAAGCCAGCCAAAATTGATTTTTTTGTTACATCTTTGAGCAGGTAAATTATACGTCACTTGTCTCATAGTTTTTCTAGGTGTATTTCTTTATGTTTGTAGCCAGAATTGATCAAACCTGATCTTCTTTAACCTTGAATGAATTCATTTGAATGAAGCCTTTAGTTTTCTTTGGAAACCAAAATATAACTTCTCCAATGAAATATATTTTTTACTTCTGCTTTGAAGTTAGGACATTTTAAAAATATATAGGTTGGTTTGGTTAAGTATTTTCCATAATCCATTGTCTCTCAGAAGTTATTGTTCATTCATCAGCCATCAAAAAATTCAAATACAACACAATAACATACATGTTCCAGATTCCCTGTCTATTTCCCATCTCTAAATGGCTTATTCTTTTTTATTACCTTACTTTCTCTTTAAACACATTACTATTATTTATAAACTACTTATTTTTATGACTGTCTATACCTATATTTTCCATTAATCCTTATTTGAGTAGGTAAACTACTAAACATACTGCAACCTGTTCAGAGGTTGTTTTTCTGTCTGAACCTTCTTTACTGAGTATCTGTAATACTTTCTGTCTGCATGAACAAAACCTTATACATTCCACGTGGCTTAGGTCATGGTGTACTTGTAGCTCAAACATGCAGACAGCTGCTGTGAGACATGTCTTGTACTGCTGCTGGCATGAGAGACACAAAATTAGGAATCTAAGTTTGATTCCATTTTGTGTGTTTAGAACCATTTTGAAGCTATCTCGGGGCTTATATAGATATATGAGGTTGGATGTTGGGCACCATTTGTAGCAAGACTTTTATGTCCTGCCCATTATCTCTCAAATAACTACATGGAGACTTCTTATTAATTGTACTTAGGCTTGTTTTAACTAGTTCCTATAATTTAAATTTACCCATGTCTTTTAATCTGTGTTCTCTTAAGTAGCTTGGTTACCTTTATTCTGTAAAGTCAATGCTGCTTCCCTTCCATTTGTCTGGTAACTTCCTGCATCTCTGTCATTTTTCTTCCCAGCATCCTCTCTTCTCCAAAAAATCCTGCCAAGCTAATGGCCATTCAGCTTTTTATTAAACCAATCTGAGTAGCTGTAGTAATAGAGCAGCAGGCCACATCCTGCAACTTGGCTAGCTTAGCCCCCGAAATAATTACACAGAAATTATATTCATTTAAACACTGCCTGTCCCATTAGTTCCAACCTCTTATTGGATAACTCTAACATATTCGTTTAACCCATCTCCATTAAGGTGTATTGCCACTTGACTGTGGCTTACCAGCATGAGTCTAACCAGTGTCCATCTCAGAGAGGAGAGCCATGGCGTCTGCCACACTGCCTTCTTCCTCCCAGCATCCAGTTCTATCTACCCTGCCTATCTAAGTTCTGCCCTATCAAAAGGCCTAGGCAGTTTCTTTATTTGACCAATGAAAGTAACACATAGACAGAAGACCCTCCTACACCATTTCCCCTTTGTTTAAACAAAAAGGAAGGCTTTAACTTTAACATAGTAAAATTACATATAACAAAAGTCATCAAGCAAGAAGTACAGTCACAATATTTAGATCTATCTTATCTTTTATCATAACAAAGGAAAACTAAAACTAACCATTCTTCAACTCCATCAAAGACTCCAGAAGGATATATTACCTAAGTAAACAAGAAGTAAGCAACTTCTAAAACTCTAGAAATGACAGAGATATCTCACTGCCTGTACAGTCACCCAAAGTTCTTTTGTACCGTTGGGGCATCCATCTTCAGCCTACAGGCCCATAGTATCCAACAGACTTTTCCAAAATCTTCACAACATACAAAACATTACTCAACAATATTTCTCTCCATTGAGTTCTATTTTCTTACTCTGTTTCCATCTCCTTATTTCATTCACTGTGTTCTTTGAAAACACTTTCAGGAATTTGTGTCCTTTTAGGTACCTTTGGATTTACTTATAATTATTATTTTGAATTCTTTGTATAGAATTTCATCTAATTTACTCTCTTGGAAGTCTTACTTTGAAATTAGCAATTTTGGAAGTAGTATATTAAAGCACAATTAATAAAAACTCAGAGATAGAAATTGGGGGTTCAATCTGAAGGTCAGAAAAGCAAAACAGCCATCGCTGGCTCTTACCTCTACCTCAGTCCAAAATGGCGATCCTCCCTCCAGGATTCCTCACAATGAGATTGTGTGTGAGAGTTGTCTCCTCCCAACTTATATTCCTTTCTAGTTCTGGAATTAAGGGCATGAACCACTACCACCTGGTTTCTATGGCCAACTAGTATGGCTACTGCAATTAAAGGTGTGTGTCATTGCTGCCTGGTCTGGAAAGCTGGCCAGTGTGGCTTTTTTTACTTTTCTGATTCTCAGGCAAGCTTTATTTATTATTAAAAAAAAAAACAAATTAAATGCCACTACAGTAGATTGCCTTGGATTTTTGTTTCTTGTGGTTTTATCTCACAAATTCTGCATCTAGGGTTAGATCATTGAGCTTTTTAATCATCCTTTATTTTCAGTTGAAATGATTAGAATGTTCAAGAGAGACTAGGTTGTAGTAGGCTTCAGATATTATTTTTCTCTTACATATTTGGAGTCTAGCTCAGTCATTAGGCACTCAGTCTACTACGAAAATTTAAGTAATAGTCAAGCAAAAACCACTGCATATCAAATCCCAATGGTTTTAAGAAGTAAAGGAATATTGACAGTACTGTGTATACTGAGATACTAGTTATTGTGGGTATAAGTGTAAATGGGCAGAGTGAAAATGAGATTAGTACTAGATTGACAGAGGAAACATTAAAGCAGGAATAATAAATAGAATGGAAAAACAGTAAGGGCAGGTAGGGAAAACAAAACAGTTCTGACTAAAAGTAAAATGAAGGACAAGACACAAAGACCTGGCAAACAAGGTCAGCCTATGTTCTTTGAAAAATTCTATCAAGATGAAAATGAAGAAATGTTGGGGAGAGAGAAAAGATGAGAACAGAGCACATCAGAGCTGGGCTACTCAACTGACATATTGGAAGTGTGAAGGCAGAGAAAAGGATGACATAGAGTCTTATTCAGTCCTATCTGCTTGCTGGCTCTAGCTTCAACTTTCAACATTCCTTTCTGAGCTCTTAGATGCCATGCACACTCAGGCATAGTCCTTCATGAAGTCACATCACAGATTCTGATTCCATCAATGTGTGTCCTTTAAGGGGCAGGATCATGGACACTGGTGACATCTTTGTACATTCTTTTAGCACTTGGTCAACTGACCAGTGATGGCCATCCTTCTTGATATCTGACTTGCAGCTTAGAACTTGTGTTTGTATTCCCCTACAGATAATTCCTCCAACTAGGATGTTACCTTGCTGAATATATGAAGTTCTGAATCAAAGTTTCTTTCCCACACTTTAGAGACAATTCTCCAGCCAGGTTTCAGCATATAGTCCTTACTGTAGAAACTCTTGGTTCCTACAGTGTGATTCACAGGCTACAAAGATGTCACAAACTCAGCAGAAACTCAGCTTCTTACATGGTTTCCCCAGAAGCGGGTTAATTAGCTTTTCTCCTGCTCCTGTTCCCATGCTTAGCTTTTGTCTCCCCCACCCTTTTAAAGCCTCTGTTCCGGAAGGTACAGTGCTAATTTTCTGAGTCTCTCGGTCTTTGTCCATGACTCCTGCCATTCCCTCTCATTGGAAAGATAATGCTGCGCCTATCCCTTCATGACAGAGTTTTACATCCCCACTGAAATAAAGGTTTTTGGCAGTCATTCACTTCTGATAGCTCTTAGCCAACTTTCCCCATTTTATTCTCTGGAGACTTGAGCAGAGAACACCTTTGTGTTGCCCACCATGTTCTGAAATCTGCATCCAGTTTTAAATAAGGCATGCTTGAAAAATAAGGCATGTTTGATAGTTGCACAAAAGCTTATAAAAATCTATTTGTGCAAAGTGTCATCTCAGGTGGAAACACAAGTAGGAAATAGTGTCTTCATGAATGTCAGCAGCCCTGAGTCTCTGAGTAGCAAAGGCATATGAGTTGTACTGGCAAAGCCAGACACTTACAGCTTTAAATCTTGAGAATCATGGGCTCATGACTCCAGTCTTATGATTCAGAAGTTTATTGGTCTGAGGCTTGGGTACCAGCAGTTTTTAAACTAGGCTTTCAAAGCAGAGGCTTAGAGGTCTAAGCCTGAAGAGCCAGAGATTTGTGGCTCTAGTTCTGCAAAATCAGACTTAGGGGTATAAGTTTCTAGTCCCCGAGACTTACTGTGATCTTGTCAAAACTGGTCTCCCGGCACCATCCAGCTGCTGTTAGCAGCTCCTGAGATTCAGTGGTTGGTGTCTTAGGCTCTCAGTCACTCTGAATGGCTTCTGTCAGTAGGTTGAGAATTCTTCCAGCACTAGGGTCTTTAGTCGTTTTTTCTGCTTGATTCTTTTGCAGCATCTTGTTTTCTGTGATTTCACAATCTGCTGAGTCTTGTCTTCTCAGCGCTTCCACAGTCCTTCGGAGTCCCATAATCTCCCCTCCCAGCTCTTCTCTGGAACTATTCAGGCACCTTTATTTCCTGGCACCACTATGAAACTGTTCAGAAGAGCTTGTTCATTTCTGCCTTTTCTTCAACACAGGGAGGTAGTATATGTGTAAGGAGTCTACCAGACTACCAGGAGGAGACTGAGAAGAGCTGTACGTATACAGCTAGTTTCTGATGTACACCAATGCTCATGTGCAAAGCAGCAGGGGCTCCCGTCTGTGTTGAATAACTGGGGGATAATTGAATTCAGAGTAGGGGAAAGGTTGCATAGATAACACACGTTTGCAAGGGAACTATATGGACATTTGTGTGGACTCTGAATAACACAGGAACAACTGGAGGGGACTGAGCAGAGAAACTGGGTGATCTGAATTGTTTGGATGGTTTGTTTCTTTGGTTTTGGATCTCTGCCAATATTATTTAGTTCCCGTGTTGTAACAAATGTTCTAGAAGTTGGAGGTAGACGGAAGAAGACTAAGAAAATCATCTGAAAATGCAGGAAAGACATAAATGAAGCGAGTCAGTAAGAGTGATGATGGTGAGATTGATAAGAAATTACTTCTGGAATGAGGCGATAATTTGTGAAGTTATATGTTTGCACTTAAGTAGTGTTTTATGTATTCTTTGAAAACTCCATATAATGTGTTTTGATCACATCCATTCCCCCTTTCCAACTCTTCCCAGATTCTCCTGTACCTCTCTACCCTCTCAGCGTCATTAGCTCCCTCTCCACTCTCTAATTAAAATCAAACAAACATACAAAAAAAGCCCCCAGTTCTCTTTTTTTTAGTCCACACTCCTAGGCATGGAGCCTGACCTGGATAATGGTTTATATACCGGGTGTCACTCCACTGAAGAAAACTGGCTTTCCCTTTCCCAGCAGCTATTAAATTCTAATAACTCCTTAGCTATGGATGAGACTTTGAGCCCACGTCCCCTTCTCCATGTTGAGATTTTTGTCTGCCTGGACCTTTTGTGGGTTTCATGCAGACTATCACAAACACTGAGCGTCCCTATATTTATCTGTTCTCACATGACTGAAAAACACTGTTTCCTTAAAATCAGCCACGACCTCTAGCTTTTATGCTCTCTCCATTCCTTCTTCTGTTTAGATTCCTGAGATTTAGATGGGAGGGCTGGGTTTCATATATACCATTTAGGGCTGAGTATCGTCATGTCTCTTATTCTCTATGCATTAACCAGTTATATGTCCTTGTGTTAATTATTATTCACTTAAGAGAAGCAGCTTCTCTTCTGAGATTTGAGGAATGCACTGATCTGGGTATGGCAATATGTCACTGCAAATCATTTTATTGCTATGTATTTTAAGCAAAGTAATACCCTCAGCCTTAGGTACATGATTTATCTAGCTACAGGGTCTTCATCTACTTGACAGTGTCAGGTAGGAATTCTATCCCATGAAGCAAATCTTAAATCAATCAAAAGCGATTGGTTACTCCCACAGGATTAGTGCCACTATTCCACTATTAGATACATCTTTACTGTACGTCATAGGGTACATAGCTGATCCATGGTTACTTGTCTCCTCCTGTAGTGTGCACAGCACCTTTCAGCACTGCAAACAGTAGTCAGTACGGAGGAAGCTTCCTGCTGAAAACCAGGTAGATTTCTCCATGTTTTATCTGTTTATTCATACTGAGAAAGAGTATGACTATGCACATATATAAAAGTGTTCCCCCATATCAACCCATGTTCCCTGGTACTACAGATAATTTTGGCAATTTTCTTAACTGTAGCATGATGCACATGTTAGGACACACATGACAGGGTATTCTATGCACTGCAGGATGTATTGTGTCTGATTCTGTTCTGATATTGCAGTTATTTCCCCCCCAAATATGTGAAAACCAGACAATCTTCAGTCTTTGCATATGTGCACAGTAAAGGGATATCACTCCTGCCTAAGATTCAGGACATAGCATGACATGGCTCTCCTTGGCCCAGACTGTTGAGGAAATTTGTCTGTTGTGCAATGTTCCTCTTAATCAGCCAAGGAACAGTACACATCTTAATCTACCTAGCGTCAGGTTGTATGTGAGGAAATGGATCAAACTTCTCTAAAACCTATTTTCAGTATTCTTCAAAAACACCTAATTAGCACTACCCACCCACAATAATCGATAACATGTCTCCTTCAAAAAAAAATAACCTCCACTACATCCTGAGGATACGTCTAATGCATTATTTCAGTTCTTGGGTCTAAAGCAGTCTTGCCAGGGAGAGGAAATAGAATGGGTCAAGGAGGGCTTCCATTCATTATATGCAGTTATTTCTTCAGGGCCGACTCCTCTCTCCTTCAGCCTTTACACATGCTCCATTTCCCAGGAAGGCTTTAACAAGGTGGCCTCTGTTGAAAAGAATGAAACTGGGTAGAAAACCGCCTGTTTCCCACCTGTGCTTGGGTGTTCTGGGTCAAAATCTGGAATGTGCCTGAGGAACTATTATTCTGACAGGGGCAGAATAAATGTGAGGAATGACTATAGCAAAATGCCTACAAAGGGACTAGTTCCAGAGGAATCATTGCTATCCAGGAGAGGCAGCCTATTCAAGGTGAGTCTAGGGGGAAACTATTCTATTGCTGGTGCCTGTATAGGAATAATTCTTTTCAGAATTGTGAACTAGATCATATTTTTTATGACAGCAACTATGCTTAGCTAACATGGTAATAGAGGAAACTAGTCTATTTTTGGGGGGTGGGGAATGACTGAGAGATAGGATGGGTCTAGACTCAACAGAACCATAAGCTTTCTTTTTTCCTGTTTTCCTGACTCCGTGTGGTTTCATGCTAGGACGTACACTCTCTTGCGGATGAGAGTCTGCCATCATTCATGTATGATTTCATTGTCAATATCAGTCTCCAGGAAGAGCCCTGATAAACTTTATTAGTTGTGTCTGTAGCTATGGATTCTTCTGGGTGTCAGGAATCTTGACTAGGGAAAGTTCCATGTGAGAACTCTTCTTGAAGGTGGTAGAAAAGGATAGGGCTTCTAGGAAGAAAAATACAAGTGGTTCACTAGACATGACTACAGTCTTGTGTTTTTTCTTTATGGTCATTCTCTACTCTATTTCCTCTAATCATTTATTGTCTTTTAACTGTCCTCTCACTATACAATACTCAACTTTCACTCTCCTCATGGGCATAACTATTGTATTTCTCTCTTCTTCCATCTTTAATTATAAGCTTGAAACTTTTGCCATCATTAAAGATGGAATGCAAAAGATTGGAGACCGTGAAAGAAATACTATATTCTTCCTTCAATGATGGAAGTAGAAGAGTCATCATAATCCAGTGTGCAGAGTAAAGTGTGGTGGGGCACACCTGCCCTAACAGCACTTGTGAGGCTGAGGGAATGTTGTCTGAGCTGCATAGTAATATCCTGTCTCAAAAAAGGATGTCAACCTAGCACACTCAGGAAAGGTCTGGCCTTAGTTATCCTAGTCGTGCCATTTTAGGTGCTGAGCCTCTCTGGACTGAGCATTAGTGAAACACAATGACGAGATGTGGAAAGGTCCTGCAGAAGGTTAGCATTTCTCTAGCCATCCAGACAATAGCATTAGGATCAGGGGAGTAGAGAAACCAGGGCTTAGAACTGCCTATCCCAAACTTAGGACTGCCATGTCAGCCCCTTAGGCCTTCATTTAGGGAAAAACTTCTCATCATCTAATGCTGAGTCTGTTCCATACTCAGAAAAGTAATCAAGGAAGGAGCAACCAAGTATAAAGTTATAATGAAGTCTCAAGAGACTCAAATCCATGTTGGCTTACTCTCTGGAAGAATGCCACATTTCTTAAGTATCAGTCACAGTTCCAAGAGGTTACTTGTTATTGTTCTCTGTGCATTTTTCTAAACCAGTTTCACCAGAAATATGCAAAGCAGAGATCAAAGAATTCAATATAGCATCTTGACCTTACCAGGTAAAAGTAGATTTTCCAATAAAAGTTCTGAATGATCTTAGCTACTGAAAAATGGCTACCACAGTAGTGATCACCAAAGGCCTCTCTCCTGTGTCTTGGGGAGGTCTACATTTTCTGCATTGACAGTATCTATGGAAAGCAAGGATGTATGATTCAACTAATCTTTTCTTTACATATTTCACACAAATATCAGTCACTGTTAAACATCAATACATCAAAACCTCCTGAGGAATTTCAAAACATATCCATGTCACACACCATCATCAGAAATGTTGCTGTAATTTTTCGACAGAAAGAAAGACAATTTAATTAACTGAAAACATCCTCAGTAATTCTGCACAACCCAAGGAGAGGAGCTCTGGCATATATTAAAACTTGTATTTAATCTTAGTAAAATATTGCCATATGTCAAGTATTGCATTTACAAGTATCTAAT
Organism: Arvicola amphibius; assembly: GCF_903992535.2. NCBI lineage: Eukaryota > Metazoa > Chordata > Mammalia > Rodentia > Cricetidae > Arvicola > Arvicola amphibius. Next base: position 90,233,658 of record NC_052047.1, read on the forward strand.
TCACTTTTCATAACTGTGTTAATATTTTAACCCATTTTAGAGGTTAATTGAACTTAGGTGAGTTGAACATCCATGGGTAAGATATGAACAGCTTATTTTAGAAATTGGTATCTGATCTGTATATTAAAAATTCTATATATTTAACAGTCATTGTCCTCTATCTCCCACTATATTATGCTAGTTGTGAACAAATAAGATTATGAAGACCAATTCTAAAACAGCAGTCATTAACTGCCAATAGCTTCACACTAGGGATGAATCCTCTTGAGGCTCTTCCTCTTCCTTGTGAAAATGGTGACTGTCTCGAACTTGGGCAAGTCTTAGACAGGCAATGGCAGCTGCTGTGAGACTATGAATTCATAGTGAAGACTATCCTGTCCAGGGACTTTTCCACAGTAGTCCTCCCTGAGTGCTGGTTCTTAAAATCTTCTTTACCCCTTTTCTGAGATGTTCCCTACTTCTTGATATTGGGTGTGATTTTAATCTGCTTCTCTGATTACTAGTGAGATTGAGAATTTCTCATATGTCAGTTTACTATCATATCATATTTGTAAGTAAATATTTATTTGGTTTGGTCCCCTGTTCCATCAGTCCCATTCCAACGGGACTTGGTAGTCTCCCGTTAGATCTGTCCCACCGTCTCAATGGGTAAACGCACTCCTCACGGGCCTGCCTTCCTTGCTCATGATCTCCCTCCTTTTGCTCCTCATCAGGACCTTGGGATCTCAGTCCAATGCTCCTATGTGAAGCTCTGTCATTTTCTCCATCCAATGCCAGGTGAAGGTTCTATGGTGATATGCACGATATTCATGAGTTTGGCAATAGGATCTGTACATTTCTGGCACCCTCTCCTCAGCTGCCCAAGGACCTAGCTGGGGGCATCTTCCTGGATACCTGGGAACCCACCTAGAATCAAGTCTCTGCCAACCCTAGAATGGCTCCCTTAATTAAGATATATAATTTCTTGTTCCCATATCCACTTTTCCTATATCCCAACCATCCTATTCCCCCAAGCTCTTCCTATCCTCCACTTCACACTTTTCTCTCCCCATCCCCCCTCCCCCATCCCACCCCACCCCCATGTTCCCATTTTTTGTCCGGCAGTCTTGTCTACTTCCAATATCTAGGAGGATAACTATATTTTTTCTTTGGGTTCACCTTCTTATATAGCTTCTCTAGGATTTTTTTACGAATTATAGGCTCGATGTCCTTTATTTATGGCTAGAAACCAATTATGAGTGAGTACATCCCATGTTCATCTTTTTGGGCCTGGGTTACCTCACTCAGGATGGTGTTTTCTATTTCCATCCATTTGCATGCAAAATTCAAGATGTCATTGTTTTTTACCGCCGAGTAGTACTCTAGTATGTATATATTCCACACTTTCTTCATCCATTCTTCCACTGAAGGGCATCTAGGTTGTTTCCAGGTTCTGGCTATTACAAATAATGCTGCTATAAACATAGTTGAATAAATGCTTTTGTAATATGATTGGGCATCTCTTGGGTAAATTCCCAAGAGCGGGATTGCTGGGTCCTGGGGTAGGTTGATCCCAAATTTCCTGAGAAACCTCCACACTGCTTTCCAAAGCGGTTGCACAAGTTTGCATTCCCACCAGCAATAGATGAGTGTACCCCTTACTCCACATCCTCTCCAGCAAAGGCTATCATTGGTGTTTTTGATTTTAGCCATTCTGACAGGTGTAAGATGGTATCTCAACGTTGTTTTGATTTGTATTTCCCTGATTGCTAAGGAGGTTGAGCATGCCCTTAAGTGTCTTTTGGCCATTCAAACTGTGCCTGAAATGTTGCAGAAGAACTCTGGGTGACTCTCCAGGCAGCGATATGTCTCTGTGAACTTCCAATGCACTTCCTGTTTACTTAGGTAATATATCCTTCTGGAATCTTTGATGGAGTTGAAGAATATATAGTTATAGCTTTCCTTAGTTATGATAAAAGATAAAATGAATGTAGATATTGTAACTGTAATTTTTGCTTGATATCTGTTTTGTTATATGTAATTTTATACTGTGTTAAGGTTAAAACCTTCCTTTTTATTTAAACAGAAAAGGGGAGGTGATGTGGGATTCCGCTCTGTATGCTGTGAATACCATTGGCTAATAAAGAAACTGCTTTGAGCCTATAGCAGAGCAGGGCAGAACAGAGCTAGGCAGGGAATACTAAACTGAATGCTGGGAGAAAGAGGGCAGAGTTGGGAGAGAAGCCATGGAGCTGCTACTGGAGACAGATGTGCCAGAACTTTTCTGGTAGGCCACGACCTCGTGGTGATGCACAGATTTATGGAGATAGGTTAAATTAAGATGTAAGAGTTAGCAAATAAGAAGCTAGAGCTAATGGGCCAAGCAGTGATTTAATTTAAAAAAAAATGTTTATTTGGGTTCTTTCCTCTCTTCCCTTTTCCCTGGGGGATAAAAACCAAATCCTCTTGCTTGCAGAACATATGTTCTACCACAGAACTCATTTCCAGCCTGTGCCTGATTTATAAACTGAATTGTTTTAAGTTATTGTTCTTTTCTGCTGTTGATTCCATGTGCAAATAAGACATAGACTTCATGTTAAATTTATACTCGACGCTACTTTCTCCCATACAATATCTTGTTTCTACAGTTTTTTTATATTTATTTACATCATTTCCCCTTCCCACCTTCCCTCCTGCTTTATTTCCTTTGCTATGCAGAAACTTTGCAGGTAGATAGTATTCAATTTCTCTATGTTTTATTTCCCTGTTTCTCTCGAAGCACTTTTATAGTTGCAAGTCTTAAATTTAAGCCCTTAATCCACTTTGAGTTGATTGTTGGACTCAGTGTGGGATAAGGCACTAACTCCTGTATGAGGGCACCCCATTCTGTAGAGCCTTTTCTCTGTAATACCATTCTTCTCCAGTGAGGTTTTTGTCGCCTTTGTCTGGAGTCAACCAATTAAAAGTGTATGGATTTACTTCTGGTCCATATTTTCTACTGCTCCACTCTGTGGGTCTTCTTTTGAGTCACATATTTATTTACTATAGCTTTCTGGTGTATTTTCAGTGTGATGTGTCTGACTTTGTTTTGGAATGTTGGGGGATACTTCAGTGTTGCTTCCACAAAATTTCATTGACTTTTCAGAATTTTTTGTGTTTTCAAACAAATTTCAGAATTTTTATTTTTCTGTAAACAATAAATATCCTTAGTGTTGTGATAAAATATTTATCACATCTATGAAAAATTTTAAGTAGTGTGGAAATGTTTATAGTAGAATTTTTCCTAAACAATGAATATGGAATATCTTTTCATTTCTGTGAACTTCACTTTTTTTGTTACTGCTTTATCAGTTTTGCCTAGAGACTTTTAACTTCCTCCATAGACATCTTTTTAGTTACTATTATAAATGAATTATTTTCTTGGATTTTTTTTCCAGAGAGTTCACTTTCAGCATATAAAATGCTATTCTTCATGGTCGTTTTACATTCTGCAACTTTATTGAATTTATTATTTTAGGTAGTCTTCTCATGAAAACTTAAATTTTTTAAATATCTTAAAAACTAAAAAATTTGCAAAAAAAAAAGAGAAAATTGTATTTCCTGCTTGCCACTCACATGCATTTATTCCTTTTTCTTGCCTAGGTACTCTGTTGGGCCTTCTGTGTTAAATAGAAGTGAAAATGGGTGCTTTTTAATTTAAATAGTTATATACGATATATTTTGATCATATTTTACCTTCCCCTGGCACTTCCCAGTCCCTCCACACCTCCATATCCACGCAACTTCATTCTTGCCCTGTTCCAGATCTTATAAGAAAGCTTCCAGTTCTTGCTTATTCTTCGTGCTTTACTTGGTGATTTTTATTTTCCATGCTGAGGTACATACTCTCTTGTGATCATAATTTTTTTTCTGGATTTCATTTCTACCTAAAGCTTCTTTTGTATCACTATTTTGAATTCCTTTCAGGTAACTGATAGATTCCCCTTCCTTTGTAGACAGCCACTAGAGAATTTCCACATCTTTTTGTGATGCTGTGCTTCTCTGAATCGTACACTTTGCATTCCTTCTTCAATGTCTGTGAACCCAAAGATCACCTATTCCTAACAGTGTCTTTTGTAGAGAGACATTCACCTGAAAATTGGCCTTACAGTACATCCTTGGAAGGTTGTGAAACTTCTAATTCCAAACAGACGAAGAGGTGTGGCCCTCTGGGCAGCTGTGGTCAAAGCCAACAGTGACTGTGGTCTTCTCAGTGACATAGCTGCAAAACCAATGGCGGTGACAATGGCATGATAATGTTCTTGGTGTCAACAGATTTTGGGGGTGCATGATCATTTTCTCCATAGTAGGAAGACAAGAAAGGGGTGCCCTCCTGGTATTAGTTTTCATAAAGCCTACAAGGAGTTCAGTAGAGCCAGATTATCAGGTGTAGGTGATCTGAATAGCCATAAATCAATTATCCTAGGCTAGGTTTCATAAATCTATTCTCTACTCAGCTTTGGTGTGCAAGCGTCACACTCTGAGACAAGTTCAAATGCAGATGGTGTGCAGAGCACCATCTGCACACCAGGTGTGACATCTGAGATCCTGAAGCACCACATGGCAGCTCAGCACTCCTCGACAGATGCAGACTGCAGCACAACTCTGACCCCAGGGGTCAGGACACAGTACTGGCTTGACCATGGAGAAGACTGGAGGTTCAAACCAAAAATCAGGTCAGAGCAGCAAATTGGAAACAAAATCGAACAGGGTGCTGGAGGAGCTCGGTCGGGTCTTAGAGGATGAAGCTCTGGGTAGTGATAACTCTGGACATTGGAATATTAGAATGCAGTTGAATCCCAGACTCTGTGAGCTAAGATGTTTTAGCCCCAAGGCATATATGAAATTTACTTTGGAAGCAGGGTGCTGCTGAAACCTATGCCTGGTGAGAAAGCTATCACTGCAGTGGTCAGCCACACCACTGTTATCCTAGGTCAGTTCACTCACAGAAATGCATGACAATTCAAGGCAGTCCAGGCTGTTTCCCCAGGGCACTTCACTCACACGAGTACAGGACTGCTTGAGTAGCCATGTCATTATTATCCCAGGGGTTGTATATAGCTTGACATCAGACGCTAAAGCAAGAGGCAGCAGTAGCAGGGAAATAGAGGCAAGAGTCCGTTGACCCATAGCTGGCTTGGGTAAGACATAGACAGCAGCTTGGTCTGGAGATGGTAAGCTACCAACCAGGGATCGTTTTTCCTGGTGCCTAAGCCTCAAATGTAGAATGGAGATATATAATTGGAAGATAGTAAGACCACAGCAGCATCCCTGATTTCAAGATGGAGAATTGCAACAGCCATGAAGGACACCTTACAGCATCATTGTTAGCTCCTGCTCTGAGGTAAACAAGTTATATGGACTTTATGTAGCCTTCTTGTGGACTTAGTGCCTGTTAATCTTCTGTATAAAAATAATATTAACAGAAAATGAAAGAAATTTCACTTTTTTTCATTCTTATTAGCATGCCTATTCTTTATGTCTCTCTAACAATTCTGGCAAGCACATTTATTACCATATATAATAGAATCAGTGAAAATGGACATTCTTGTGCTGACACATTTTTAAAGAACAGTCAGTGCTTTGGTGTTGAGATATCAGACACGGGCTTACCATATGTATCTGGTATAGAATTTCTGCTATAATTTCAACAGGTTGTACCTCAAAAGCTCATACATTAAAAGCATGATCCCAATTTGGCAGCACTGATAATTAATAAGAACTTTAAGAGGTAGAGTATAATAAAATTTCAAAGATATTTGTGGAAATTTCCTGGAAAAGAATTAGTAGAAGATGCCATTGGTTCCTACAATAGGGTTGTTAGACTAAATCTAATTCCTGGTCTCTGGCTTCCTGTCTCACTATGTGATCTCCTCACAGGACATATTGCCTGCAAGATGCCATCTGACATGATGTAATTTGGCCCTGGTAACCAGAAAAAGAGCTAGCATCATGGACTTTGGGTGTTCAGCCTCCAAAACTTGAGATATATAATTGTTTTCTTTTTTTTTCTCAAGACAGGGTTTCCCTGTAGTTTCTAAAGCCTGTCCTGGAACTAGCTCTTGTAGACCAGGCTGGCCATAATTGTTTTCTTTATGCAATACCAAACCTCTGGTATTCCTCCAAAGCAGCACAAAACCACATGCCAATACCTATGCTATTGATAGTGACTATTATATAAATCAGCACTGCATTTTGTGAAATATTCTTTCTGTATCTATTGAATGACCCCATGACTTTTTCCACGCTTCATCTTATGAATGTGGTGATAATATTCTTGTATAGGAATAAGTGGAGCCATTCTTGAACCTTAGGATATACCGCACTAGATTATGGTGAGTACTTCTGATGTACTTCCTCTTCAATTAAAAATTTTCATAGTCTATTGATGGAAATGCAAGGTAATGTCCTATTCCCATAGTTTTTGTATATTGTAGTATCATAATATGGGTGTAGTGGTTAGTGGTATTAGCCTTATAGAAAAAATTGACAAAAATCATTCCACATTAACTTTCTTCCAAAGAGTTTGAGAAGATATATTTACCTATTTATTTGATTATTTGAGGGAGGTTGCATTATGTAACTAAAGTGGATGTGAACAGATGATTCTCCTTCATCTATGCCCTAGCACCTGGGGATATAAGCTTGTGCCACTATGCTCAGTTCTACTTTTTGCTTTTAATTGAGAGAATGTTGTTATTTTATTTCGTCATATAAGGAAAACTATTGCTTCCTCATACAAACCTGTTCGCGGGGTTTTACAATGTGTCACTGATAATGTTCATTTACATAATCATTAAGTTCAAAGTATGTGATTCTGGTCATGTATGTAGCATGCAATGACCAAGCCCAGCCTCACTTTTCCTTTTTTGTTTTGTACTCTGACTCCATATCCACTTCCCAGTCTCTAGTGATGACTGTGATATTTCCTTTCTGACCTTATGTTAGGTTTCTGTGGGTGAATATATGCTGCTTGCTTTTTGGTGTTTCCTAGTTCACTAATATAATTGCCTCCAGTTCTAAAAATTGTCTAAAATGAAAATATTTGCTTCTCCTTTATAGGTGAATGGCATTCCTTTCATATGTATACCATCTTCTTTGTAATATGCATGTATGTACACACATATACGTACACACTTATATACTATATTCTCTGTCGATGAATAACTAGGCTAAAGCCATTTCTTCCATCACTTCTGAGTGGAGGGCTATGATGAATATGTGTGTGTATATGACTCTTTGTAGACTGATTTTGCTCATCTGCGCATTTATTAGAACTCAGAGGGCAGGTTGTTTTGTTCTTAAATGTTTGTGGAATCTTGATACTCTTCTCATAATGATGGTGATAATTTTCATTTTCATTAGTAATGTGTCCATTCTCCATACCCTCACCAACATTCATTAGTTGTTTTATTATAGCTATTATAACATAGTATTTTGTTGATTGTAATTAAGCTTCCCTGATGACTATGTATATTGAGAAAATTTTCATCATGTATATTATTCATTTACATTGCATTTTTCTTTGAGAAATGCCTATTCAGGATTGAAAAGAGGGTTCATCAAATAAAGTGTTTCTAACCCAAGAGTGATGACTGCATTTCAGATTTTCAAGTTGGGTAGGTATGGTGGCTAGGCTGTAATTCCCTCGTATATGATCAAAAGATAGTAAATCCACAGAGCAAGCTGCTTGGCCAAGCCAATTGGCCAGGCTGACTGTATTGGTGGGCTTTAGATTCAACATGAAACTGCATCTAAATATAAGGTGGATCACAATTGGGAAAGATACATGCATACTCAGACGTGTATACATGCCCTCACCCATATATGAGAGCCCACATCCAGGCATATAAACATGAAAAAATACATAAGCAAAAATGTGTTCTTTCAGGTCGTTTACCCATTTTAACTGGATAACTTTTAATTTTTTGAGTTATTTGTATATCTTAGTTATTAACCCACTATCAAAGGAGAAGTTAGTAAATACTTTCCCACATTCTGTCAGCTGATTCTTTCCCCTGCTGCTTCTTTTCTATGCAGAAATCTTCTAGAATGAACTCATATTTTGTTTCTGTTCACTATGCTTTTGGAGTTCTAACCAGAAAATTATTTTTCTGAATCAATGTCTAGAAGTTCTGCCTATGTTTTTGTCTGTTTATTTATAGTTCACATCTTATATTTGGGACTTTAATCTTTTGAAATTGAATTGTATATTTAGGAATATATTAAATATTTCACTATGTCACCAAATATGTTGTAGTATTGTGAGAGTAATTTCATTATTATTATTATTATTATTATTATTTATTTTATTACTTAAAAAATGGCAATCTTACCAGAGGCAATCTATCGATTCAATGCAATCCCCATCAAAATTCCAACACAATTCTTCACATACCTTGAAAGAATGATACTCAACTTCATATGGAAAAACAAGAAACCCAGGATAGCCAAAATAATCTTATACAATAAAGGAACTGCTGGAGGCATTACCATCCCTGACTTCAAGCTCTATGACAAAGCTACCATAATAAAAACAGCTTGGTATTGGCATGAAAACAGAGACGTTGACCAATGGAATAGAATTGAAGACCTGGATATTAATTCACATACCTATGAACACCTAATTTTTGACAAAGAAGAAAAAAGATTCAACAGAAAAAAGAAAGCATTTTCAACAAATGGTGCTGCATAACTGGATGTCAACCTGTAGAAGAATGAAAATAGATCCATATATCTGTCGCCATGAACAAAACTCAAGTCCAAATGGATTAAAAACCTCAATATAAATCTGACCACACTGAACCTGATAGAGGAGAGTGGGAAGTAACCTTCAATGCATGGGCACAGGAGACCACTTCCTAAATATAACCCTAATAGCACAGACAGTAAGAGCATCAATAAATAAATGGGACCTCCTGAAACTGAGAAGCTTCTGTAAAACAAAGGACACAGTCAATAAGACAAAAAGGCAGCCTAGTGAATGGGAAAAGATCTTCACCAACCCCACATTAGACAAAGAACTGATCTCCAAAATATATAAAGAACTCAAGAAATTCAATATCAAAATTCTAAATAACACAATTAAAAAATGGTGTACTGAACTAAACAGAATTCTCATCAGAAGAATTTCTAATGACCGAAAGATACTTAAGGACATGCTCTTCTTCCTTAGCTATCAGGGAAATACAAATCAAAACAACTTTGAGATACCATCTTACACCTGTCAAAATGACTAAGATCAACAACACTAATGATAGCTTATGCTGGAGAGGTTGTGGAGCAAGGGGAACACTCATCCATTTCTGGTGGGAATACAAACTTGTGCAACCACTTTGGAAATCAGTGTGTCGGTGAGTCAACCTACCTCAGGATCCAGCAATTCCACTCTTGGGAATATACCCAAAAGTTGCTCAATCATACTTTAAAAGCATTTGTTCAACTGTGTTCATAGCAGCATTATTTGTAATAGCCATAACCTGGAAACTACTAGATGCCTCTCAACTGAAGAATGAATAAAGAAAGTATGACACATCTACACATTAGAGTACTACTCAGCAGTAAAAAAAAATGACATCTTCAATTTTGCATGCAAATGGATAGAAGTAGAAAATATTATCTTGAGTGAGGTAACTCAGACCCCAAAAAACAAATATGGTATGTACTCACTCATAAGTGGATACTAGTCATTAGCAAAGGGCAACGAGCCTATAGTTCAGGATCCTAGAAAAACTAGGTAATAAGGTGAACCCAAAGAAAAACATATATAGACCCACCTGGAAATTAGAATCAGACAAAAATTTGGGAGCAGGGGGGGGCAGGGAGTAGAAGGAAGGGGATAAGGGGGTTGAGGAGAACTTGATGGAATAGGATATTATAGATGGAAGAAGGATAGATATGAGAGGAAGGAAAGAGATTCTTGATTGGGGGAGCCATTATGGTATTAACAAGAAACCTGGCCCTAGAAAAATGCCCCATTTTTCTAGGATGACCCCAGCTAAGACCCTAAGCAATAGAGAAAAGGGTGCTGAACTGACCTTACCCTGTAGTCAGACTGATGATTATCTTAAATATCACCATAGAACCTTTGCCCAACAACAGATGGGAACAGAGGCAATGACCCACATCCAAGCACTGGACTGAGCTTTCAAGATCCAGTTGAAGGGTAAAAGGAGTGAGAATATGAGCAAGGAATTCAAGACCATGAGGGTGTCATCCACTGAGACAGTTTGCTTGAGCTAATGGCACCTCACCAACTCCAGCTGAACTGGGAGTGAATGAGCATGGGAACAACAAAGCCCCTCTGAAGGGGGTTAATATCTGGGGCAGACTGAGGGGCCACTGATAGTGACACTGGGATGTGTCTCTACTGCATAAACCTGCTTCATAGGATCCTATTCTCTTTGGATGTAAACCTGGCTCAACCTCGGCATAGTAGGGAGGGCCTTGGACTCTCCACAGGGCGGGGTACATGGTACTCCCTTAGGGTTGAAGGGGTTGGGGGGAGGGTCTTTGAAAGGATATGGAGGGGAGTAGGAGGAGGGGAGGGAGTGGGAATTTGGATTGGTATTTTTAAAGTAATAATAGAATGAAAGAATGAAAGACAGAAAGAAAGACAGAAAGAAAGACAGAAAGACAGAAAGACAAGAAAGAAAGAAAGAAAGAAAGAAAGAAAGAAAGAAAGAAAGACAAGAAAAAAAGAAAGAAAGAAAGAAAGAAAGGAGGGAAGGAGGGAGGGAGGGAGGAAGGGGGGAGGGAGGGAGGGAGGGAGGGAGGGAAGGAAGGAAGGAAGGAAGGAAGGAAGGAAGGAAGGAAGGAAGAAAATACCAATCCAAATTCCCACTTCCTCCCCTCCTCCCACTCCCCTCCCATTTCCTCCACACACCCTCCCCACCCCCTCCAATTCTAAGAGAGGGGAAGGCACCCTGCCCTGTGGAAAGTCCAAGGCCCTCCCCACTACATCCAGGTTGAGCAAGATATACATCCAAAGAGAATAGGATCCCAAAAAGCCAGTACATGCAGTAGAAACAAAGCCCAGTGCCGTTGTCATTGGCCCTGTGAGAGTAATTTTTTGAGCTTTTGAATTTTGATGGTGTCAGTTGTTATACCTTCTTTTTCATTTCTCATCGCAAATAAGCAGTCTCCAACTTTTTCTTCATTAATTTGACAAAGGGTTTTTCTGCTATTACTTTACCAAACCTCGGTTTGGGTGGTTTTGTTAAATTTTTATTTGTTGTTTGGTAGTTTTATATATTAACACAATATATTTAGAGTATTTCCACTTTCCAGTCTCCCATTCAATTCCTTCCCCACACCGCTCTACCAAATTTGTTTTGTTCCCCCTTCTTCATCCTCCTGTCTTTTTTTATAATTTTTTATTTTTCTTCATCTTCTCTCCCTTCTACCATCTCCTCCTGCTTTAATAACCCACTAAGTCTAATTAGTGATGCACATATTTTTAGGCATGCATGACACCACCCACGAGCAACCACCATGAACTTCACTACTGAGGAAAATAATTTTTTCTCTGTTTTCCACCTTCCAGTTTGCTTGATTCTACTCTGACCTTCATTAATTTTTTCCTTCTGCTAACTTTTTGCTTAGCTTGCCCTTCTTCTAGTATTAATTTGTATTGCTTGTGATCTTTGTTCTTTCTGCATATGGGTGTTTATCACGTTATTTAGAACCATTCCTGCATTCAATAACCAGACATGTTTTTTTTACACTTTAATTTTGCTCAAGTCTGTGTCCATAACTTTTAAAAACATATGCTGTGGGTCATTTGTAATTTTAGAACATGCTAACCTTAGAATACATACATAGTTTCTGAGATTTAATTATTTATGCCTTTATATATACCCCTTTGTGATCTGAAAAGTTACTTGATATGATTTCAATCTTTATAAATATTTTAATATCTGTCTTGTAGACATCTCTCCTTCAGAATGTTCATATGTATGGACGAGATTATATATAGTCTGCTCCTCTTGGGTGGAGTCCATGTATCTAGCAGATTCATTTGTTTCAATACTTGATTCTAGCACAAAATTTTCTTCAGTGTTTTTTTTTTCTGTCTCAGAGACTCTCTATCCATTGTTAAAAGTCAAACACTGCAGTCCCTCACTGCAATCCACACCTCACTTCAGATCATTTAGTGATTGCTTTTTTAATCTAGTTGTTGCAATGTTGTGACCATATATATTTCTATTTCTTTATCATTGTATAATGACCTTCCCTGTGTCCTTTCTCAGTTTTTTTAAAGTGTTTTCCTGATGTATGTGAAGTTATTCCTGTTCTCTTTCAAATTCCATTGAAATTGATCTTTTTTCATTATTCATTTTTATTCTCTGTACACAAGGCTTTACTAGCAAAGTGACCCTCTATATGCAACATATGACCAGATCTAGTTCTTTAATCCTTGTATATTCTGTATGCCTTTTTACTGGGAAATTTAATATACATATATTAAGGATTTTTCCCCTTTTTCTTTATATATGTATGCCTATAGGCTACATGCATGCCTGGTGCTCCTGGAGACCAAACAAACATAGTAGACTCCATGGAGATAGCTTTATAGGTACATGGGAGCTGCCTGTCATAAGTCTGCTGCCAGAGCAGTACACTTTCTGAACTGTGGAGCCACTTCTTTAGCCACTCTTTGATCTCTAAATATTATTTTTCTAAAATTAATGCCTTCCATCTAAGAAATATGCATCCTCTCTCCTTTGCAGGTGTTCTTCATTAGGACTATTTCTTTATTATAAATATAGACTTCTCTTTATTATGCATCTAGTGTCGCCTGAGATGGGCCAGTTGTTAATCATTACCCATAGGAGATCTTGGTATTTACACTTACTACTTTGGCTGTTTCTTCCTCTTTTCTGCTGCTAAATTGTTTTACTTTTATATTACCTGGTCTGGTGGGACCACTAGCTGGACTGAGCTGTTAAGAAGGTTTGGGAGATGGTCTCTTTAATCATCTCTGAGCAGGGCTGCAGGTTGTCTTTCCTGGTTAGACAGTGATGTTTGGAGTATGTTATGCAAGTCTGCATGATGAGATCCAGGTTTATATGGGGCATGTAGTTGTTAATTAGTCACAGTGATAGACAGAACCAGAAACCATACCCTAGAAAAAGTGTGTGTGCACATTCTTTTGAGACTAGCATGGGCTTAATCAGAACATGTGTTTTATGGGCATTGCCTCACAGACAGTGCCAGGTTCTCCTTATCTGGAGGACTGCTTTTATTGAATTGTGTGCTGGTCTGAGGAAGAATCCATAGAAAGACCAAAATTTAGTTGGAACACCATCTCCACCTCTGAAGTTGTGCAAAGCTAGATGGACCTTTCACATGTAATCGTGAGCACTCATGTGCTTCCACATCTGAATTTAACTTGACACTGAGCCCATCATCAGGTAGGTGCAGGTAAACTGGGACTTTTGTGCATGACTGATCACTGTCCTGAAGAAGCTGTTTAACCAGAGGAAAGCTAGTGATTGTTTATAACTTGTATGAAGAAGCTGGCTACTGATTCCAGCTGAGAAGACCCATGAAGGCTCTATGCTTTGTGCTTTTGGGAGTCACTGAGGTGATTATTCTTCCTGTGGCAGAAATGCAAACTGAGCAAGGCACATGCCCTGGTCATTTTGGTCTCCACTTGCATTGTTTCTGATTTAGCATGGGTAAAATAGTCCTACACTATTCCCAGTAATTGTTGCTTCTCACTAGTGCATGGGTGTATGGTGATCTCCTTAATTTGCTAAGTTTGACTACTTGGTCCCCAGTTGGTAAATCTGTTTGGGAAGGATTAGGAGGTGTGGACTTGTTGGAAGAGGTGTGTCACTAGGGTTAGCTTTGAAGTTTTGAAAGACATACACAATTCCCATTTTCTCTCTCTGACTGATAACTTGTACATCAAGATGAGTTCCCAGCTGTTCTTGTCACCATGCCATTGTTCCACCATCATGGATTCTAACCCTGTAAAACTGTAACTCCAATTGAATGTTTTTTAATAGATTGCCTTGGTTGTGACATTTTGTCACAATGGAGAATTAAGTAAGAGGTGCTATGAAGGAACCTTGAGTGACCTGCAAGAAAAAGCTACAAAACTGGACCTAAATGATGAAAGGGATAAGAGCCAGTAATAGCAACAATAATAGTTTCTCCAGCACACAGGTACGCATACACACACACTATTATCTGAAATTGTAGTGATAATATATTAAGAAACCTTTTAAAGAGAGATTAGAAAGTGAAGAAAACTTCACTCAGCAGTAGAAAAATAAGAAGGCATCACATAATCAAAGAAATCTCCAGCATGGTGAAAGAATAAAGGCATCTTTCTAAAAGTGAAATAACTGCTGTGTTTTCTGTTAGTTCCATTCTTTCTCCTCTGCTGTGGTCCTGCTGAATTTTGCTGCAGATTGATTTGCCAAACCATAATGTTTTGTGTAAATTCCTCCTATTACTTATTATACTCAAAATAGCTGTCAAAATCAAACATTAGCTGCTCTTAAAAAATCATAATTAAAGTGAATCTCCACTGGATCCACTGACCTTTCACACTGAATTAAAATTGTTTCTACGAGTAATCAGATCAACACAGTAAGTGTACACTTACATATGGAGTGTCAGGGAGTTGAGTATTTAATTTCAAGTACTAATATATATCACTGGTGCACAGTTGCTTCCATATTTGACACCCAGTCCATCTCTAAGGACATGTATGACAAAAGTTTCCTCTACAGCTAATTTGTGCACTGCAGAAGTTTATCAACAAGAGAAGAACTAATAGGAGTTATACATTGTCAATGAAATGGTCTTTGAAAAGAGATTATAATGTAAAGTAATTGCTAAGTATAATAATAATAACAAAAACATATAACTATTATGGCATCAGGAGAGTTTTCCGTTGTCTGATACTGTTTATAGATTTTTATGAGTTTTTGTTTTGTTGATGTTTATCAACCTACTTTTTCTTATTTGCAACAGTGAAAAGATTGCATATAAATCTAAATGCATCAATGATTTTTAGACCCACAAAATTTTTGTATCAACTATACCACATACCTGAAAATGTTCTGTAGTTGAAACTTCTTTTTAAAAACTACTGAAAGATCATAAAACAATGAACTTATTTATCTATAACATTCAGTTAAGCATCTGGCACATTCCAGACAATATTCTGAGCACTATATGGACTCAATAGGTTATATTTAGGTTTATATATGAATGTACAAATACATACATGCATAAAATAACAATTGCCGAAAAACAAATAATTTGAAGTAAAGCAAGAAGTGCTTATATGGAAGGATTTGGAGGGAGGAAAGGGAACAGCGAGATATTGTGAGTATATTATACTCTCAAAATCAGAAATACAATAGAGCAATAGGTAGTAGTTCATAGGAGCAAGCCTTGAGAGATTAAACTGCTTTGCAAGGTCTTCAAAGATTTCCAGAAACAGCAAAGTGACATGCATCCCCAACTCCAACTTCATAAGAAAAACAGCTTTAAATAATGAATAAATTCATGGTAACATAAATACCCTTTTAAAATGTACTAAACAACAGTTTGTACAAAGTAAAACTGGCACAATTCAACAATTAATGCACACTGAATAACAAGATGAAAGGTATAAAATTCTTCAAGACACATGTGGAGCTGGAAGCTTTTCTCTGTCCCAGCTAGTCCCATTGGACTGGTTTCTCTCCTGCCTGCTGGTCCCTGTAACCATTTATAAAATAATCATTCAGACTTAATATTAACTATAATTGCTTGGCCAGTGGTTCAGGTTTATTACTGACTACCTCTTACATACAAATTCACCCATTTCTAATAATCTGTGTATTGACACATGACTTTGTGGCATTACCTGTTCTCTAGTACATGTTGCTCTAGTGGTTGGCTAATATCTCTTTCAACCACACCTGTTTTCACCTGTATCTCTGCTTGGATTTCCTGCCTAGCTATATTCTGTCCTGCCACAGCCAAAGGAGCTTTATTCATCAACCCATAAGAGCAACACATACTTGCAACGTATAGAAGGACATCCCACATCATTTCCCCTTTTCTCTCTAAAAAGGAAGGTTTTAACTTTAACACTGTAAAATTACATATAACCAAACAGTTATCAAGCAAGAATTACAGCTATAATATTTAGTCTCTTCATATTTTACAAAACTAAAGAGAATACTCTATCATCTACTTTTATATCACTGTGAGTCTAAACTTTCATATCAATTTATCTTTTATCATAATATGGAAAGTATAATTATAATTATCTAGTCTTCAATTTCATCAAAGATCTCAGAAACATATAATATTACCTGAGTAACCAAGAAGTACATTATAAACAATTTCCAAAACTCTAAAAATGACAGAGATTTCTGGCTGCTTGGATAGTTATTCAAGATTTCTATAACATTGGGGTATCCATGTTCAGCCTACAGGCCTAGAGTATCTGGCAGATTTCTCAGGGAAGCAAGAAATTTGAAGGACTGAACTGCCTCTTTGGGGAAAATTCCTCAGTTTCTTTCTTCTGTGTCCTGAAGAGTATCTGGCAGACTCTTCCATGAAGCAGGAATCCTGAAGGACTATCCCACCATGTTCTGGCAAGTTCATCAATATTTTTTCTGTGGGTCCTGCATGCTCAGTTTATACAGAATACTGTCAAGAAGTCCAGGCAGGAACAGTTTCTTGCCCAAGTGGATAGCTTTGCCACACTGAAAAGAACTTCCATAAGAAGCTTATTTGACACCCATCATCTTCTTGAAGTAATTGGTGCTGCCAGGAGCAGACATCTCTCACTGTTGAGAAAAGTCCAAGTTCTTGAAAACATTTTAAATGCCACATTTGAAGATTACCTATCCATTTTAAATAGATCTCTGCATATCTAGAAAACCTAAGTAACATGAGTATGTTTGACTATTATAGATAACTATTAATTTATATTTCTTAACTATACATACATTTTTAAATGAGCTACATAACCATAATACAGTAAACAAGAGTATAAATATATAAATAGTATAGCAAAATTGACCTTAAATTTATATCAACAAGCCAAAACCAATATCAATGTAAAATATTCATTTCTGTATCATATCCCTCTTTTTTTCTTTAGAAAGAGATTGACTATGAGCATTAACCATTTGTAACAAATGACCTTTAAATTAAAACAAACATTTCTAAACAATATTTTGGGAATTTGGGCATAGTTTTCTATACCATTTCTTGTTTATTGGGGACACTGGTAAACTTAAGGATATCCTGAGAAAATTTAGAATTATGGTCAAGTCCTGACTGGTATTTTCTGTGGTTGGTTCATCTCAACTAGTAGCCTTGAAGCTGTTGTGAATGTTGGATCACCTGGGCCATCATTTCCATCAGAGACCTCTCAGGGATCTTGCTCTATCAAACCATATTGACCTGGAAGGAATCTATAGCTTCTCATTTTCTCTGGAAACAAAAGCAGAACTCTTTTCTAAAGCAACAAACATATCCTTTGGCTTAAATTTTGAAGTCAAGATAAATTTAAAATATATATGTTGGTTTAACTTAGTAGCCCACAATGTCAAATGTCTCTCAGCAGTTAACTCATTAACAGTCAAAAATTTTAAAGAAAACACAATAATATACATAATCCAGACTTTCAGTGTGTTTTCTATCTTTACATGGCTTATTATAATTTCTTATTATTCTACTTCTTTTTTAAGAAAATCAGTTTATTATCTTTAAATTATTCTTTTTATCTATCACTCTGTCTATCCTCTGTGCTCTCTGTCTCAAGTCTATACATATTTATCAAATACATTGTGACCCCTTTAGAGGCCTTTTTGTCTGAATCTGTCCTTGTGGTGAATTTGTAATATTTTTCTGACCCAGAGAGTTTTGTAAATGCTAAGTGGGTGTGACTAGGACCAAAGTAGCAACTTTGGCAGCTGACTCCACCCTGATCAGCCTTCCAACATGGTGGGGGTACCAGAGAGAGTCACTCTTACCATCCTCCCTCACTCTTGGGGTCATGCTCCCATCAGGGAGTATGCAGCCAGCCCACACATGCATTCTATGCCTCTGTGTACCATGGCTGGAATTTGACATGCTGTGCTCAGGATCATTCTTATAATGCTGCTCAAGATGGATAGAAGAATTCTTTAATGACTGACAAAATTATTGGTGAAAAAAGGAAGTGAATACAGATCACAATATTTTTATACCACTCCTCAATTGGAGTAAGAAAAGATGAATCATGTAGCCCCCAGAGGAGAAAGATGGCAACTGCCAACCAGAACTTTGTCAGTAAACCATGAGCCTCATGGTAAAATATAAAATAACAGAAATTGTTTAATTTAATATACAAGAGCTAGCTAGCAACACACTTAAGTGGTTGGCCAATCCGTATTTTAATTATTTCAGGTTTCAGTGGCCGGGAACAAATGAGCAACCTCTGTCTACAAAAGATAAATTAGATATGAAACTGTAGACTAACAAAGAAAGAATAGATGATAGCATATTTTCTTTAATTTTGCCAAATACAAAGATACTAAATATTATAATTGTTATTCTTACTTGATGTTGTTCTTGGTGGTTGTAGTTTCATTTTTGTTTATGTTATTATCTTTTCTTTCTTCAGGGCAATACTTGATAGTTCTTACTATATATAGTTTATGCTTGGATTAGAACCATATTAATTGTAAGAAAGGGGTGAATGTTGTGGGAGCTCAATCCATTTAGCCAATGACTTTTGGGGTGACTCGCCATGGGTGGAGTTTTCTCCTGAGATGTGAATGGATAAAATGGAGGAGAAGGGTTGCTTGCACTCCCTTGGGTAGTCAGAGCTGGAGCAAGCCTTGTGGTTGGCCATCATTGCCCTTGGGAGAATGATGGAACAGTAGCAGCTGGATCCGTGACAGCATCTACTTTGTTCTGTATTCATAAATTTGTTTTTACATTTCACCCCTTAATAAATTGCTAAACAGAATTTTGTGGGTTCTCACTTCACACATGAAAACATATTCCCAATTAACACATAAGTAAAAGAAAAACTTCCCAAAAACATGCAATACTTTAACAAAAAATAACTTTTTTCAAAAGTATAGGGTGTACCTAAAATAATAGCATGTCAGCGTATGAGGAAAAGAAGAAAGCAAAAATCAGTCAACTATGATTGGTAATTAGGAAGCAAAAACAGTAAGAAAAGTCATAGCAAATTAGGTCCATGAAAGCAGAAGCAAAGAAATGAGTGTCTGTGTGTGTGCGCACGTGCGCATGTGTGTGTGTGTGCATGCATGAGTGTGTGTGTGTGTGTGTTTGTGTGTTTATCAGGTAACAAGGAATTTTTTTCAGTTTTTTTGAGACCAAGATTCTCTATGTAACAACCCCAGCTACCCTGAAACTTATTCTCTAGGCCAGGGCGGCCTTGGATTCACAGAGATCTGCCTGTTAAAGGCCCGTGCCACCACCTGGCTTGATAACAAGAAAATTTAAACCAGGAAGCTCATAGATTCAGTGCGTTTTTCTGTTTGGTTTTGGTTTATGTATATGTCTTTGTATGTTTGTTTATTTGTGTATGCGTTCATATATGTGTATGTGTTTACTGTGTGTGTTTGGTTATGTGTGTTTGTTTATATGTTTGTGTATGTATGTGTGTGTTATGTGTGTGTGTTATGAAAGTTTATATGCATGTTTGCCTGTATATGTATGCATGTGGAGGCACAAAATTAACAAGTGTTCTCTTTAATTCTTTTTGTTATTGTTGTTGTTGTTAAGTTAGCATGACTCAATGAATACACAGCTTGCTAACTCAGCTATTCTTAGCTAGATGGTTTGCTTCAGGGTTTTCCTCTTTCTGCCACTCCAGTGCCAGAATTACAGATGGCCACCATGCCTACCTGGATTTTTAGCAGGTCCTGAGATTTTGAGGCACTTACGAAATAAACATTTGTCCACTGACACACCTATCCATCCTCCATGATGAATCTTGAAAAGGCCAATTAAATCAATGTTCCCTGGCTAGGTATGTAAGGAAAAAATGAATAAAAGAGAGAAGACACAAATTACTGTTATCAGAAATGCAATGAGGACCCTTACTACTAATCCCATGGATATTAAAGGATGAATAAGGAAATCTTACTTTACAAATCTTTGTCCTAGGTAAAATGGATCAACTCCTTGGAAGATTCAGCCTGGAAAACTTATGATCTCATAAATGGTCACACTGAATTTTCCTGTGTTTATTAAAAAAATTTAGTAAATAATTTTAAATCTTCAAACTCACTAAGCACTAAGTTTAGATTCATTCACTGTTTTTTTCTACTAAACATTTAAGGACTGAATTTCACCAATTCTTTGTAATATCTTCCAGAAAGCATAAGCAGAGAATACTGAATCATTCTTTGAGGCAAATATTACTCTCTAAAACTAAAATCATTTTTAAAAAGTGCTGCCAGAAGAATAAAGATAATATTTGATGAATATAAAAGTACAGAAATACCTTTAGAAGTAATAAATAAAAAGTAATCATGCTTTTAAAAATTGCAGAACATGATCAATTTTTTTATTTATTCAATGCATTTATATTTAGTTCAACATTCAAAATTTTGTTAATGCAATGTATCACATAAAGAGGATAAAGAAAAACAGTACATGATCAGATACACATTCGACACAATCTAAAACTTACTCATGATAAAAACTCACAACAAATTCGCAAAGCGCTGTAGTCCTGGCAAGATCATCTTGTCAAAAGATACATCATCTAAATTAGAATTGTGTCAAACTGTTACTGCCAGAGATTCCATGATCTTGATAGGGAAAGCCCTGAAAACTTCACCATAAAGCTGTTGGAACTAAGAAACTCAGGCAAGTTTCGAGATAAAAAGTCTGCACACAAAAAGATTCATTTTCTCATATATATATATGACAAAGACATCTGTTCATGAGACAGAAAAAACCCTACATTATATATGAAATAAAAATATAGTAAGCTATCTGAAAAAGCCATCAAGAGAACAATACCATTTATAAAGCTACAAAAAGTACAATATGGAGGAATACGTTTAATAGTGAAGATGAAAGAACTGTACAACAAAAATTGTAAAACATGGGCAAAAGACATGGAATATCTTCTATTTATCTCTCTTCTTTAATATCAGTGGGCTGGAAGAAATAATACCCTGCAAATGCGATGGCACACAAGGCAACCTGTAAACTTAATACAAGTCCTATCAAGACACCAAAGTCATTCTTCACACAATCATAACACTATCTCAAATTAAAATGTTTTTAAACATTAAAGTGATTTTTAAACTTCATATTTGGAATTTCTAAAAAAGAAAAGGACTTCACTCATGAATTAATCAAGGTCTCAGAGATTTTTTTTTCCAATATTCTGGCTCTACCATTTGTGTGTTCATATTTTCACCTTCGAACGACTTCTTTAATGTAAGCCAGGATGAGACAAAAGACAAAAACCTCTACCTTATACATGAAGTAAAAATACTTCCCAATGAGTTGAAACAAGCCACCTTAGATCATATAGCCACCATTGGGACAGAGATGCCTGCCATATACTAAATACTTAAGTTGGATTGTCGAATTCATGATTATCAGGGAAAGTAGAATTACAGATATGATTTGAATATAATTTGTGCCTTCCAAAACCAATGTAAAAATTTGGACTTAGGGGCTAGAGAAATGGCTTGATGGTTAAGAGCACTTGTTGCACAAGGGTGAAGGTCTGAGTTCCAGACCACAACCCACCTAAAACCTAAGCATAGCTCTGTGTATGCTCATGACAGTTTTGTTATGGCAGGCAGAGACAAGACCATTAGGGGTTGTTGGCCATCACCTTAGCACTAGGTTCAGTGGGAGACCCTGTCTCAAAGGAAAAAGACTAAGACTGATAAAGCAGGAGAGCCAATGTTCTCTGTCATCTCTGAGTGTATGCACATGGTGTATACATCCCTAAATACAGGAACATGTGTGCCACACATAAGTACATACCACACTGCACACATACACACTATGCATGCATGCATACCTACACTTCACACATATAAACTCTGGAGTGGGGGGAGAAATAGACTTAGTGAATAAGAGAGTGTAGTGTTCATGGAGAAGACTGTAGTTCAGCTGCCAGCGTCCAAATTGTGTGGCTCACACACCTGTATCTCCAATTCCAGGAAGATCCAAAGCCTCTGATCTCTCAGGGCACTAGAATTTAGTGTGCATGTACCACCCACATGCACAGTACACATGATTAAAAATAAGATTGTTTAAAAATGAAAAGAAAGAGGAAAACAAACTTGATCTAGTGGAATAGTGTTGGGAGGCAGTGGGAGCTTTAAAGGTATTGGTGGTTCTACTGCTCCACTCTGGTGGGACTGGACTATTATTCATGGCACTGAGTAGATTCTTGCTCTCTTGGGGCTGTAGTTACAGCTAATGAGGATTGTGCTTTGCCACTTCCTAACTCATTTGTTTTCTACCAGGGATGAGGACTGAGCTTTTTTCCCACTCTGTGTTTTGGTACTTTTCACCCTCTAGACCTTTGACCCAAAATAAACCAAATTTCCTTATAAATTAGTCAACCTTAGTTATTTTGTTATAGCAACAGGAAATGAAGTAAGACAATTATGAAGAGTCCAGCATCAGACTGACTAAAGTGTGCCTCTGTATTTGCAAAGCAGTTCCCCTGATTCTCCTTGGTTCTGTGGAAGGGACTGGCTGACAAGCAATAAGGACTGCTGAGAAGAAGAAACTCCAGGGTAGGCAATCAATGTGTTTGGCTACTTAATGGAAGGATACCGTTGAGTCTAGGAAAAGCTCATAGTAGAGGAGGAAAGAAAAGTCACCCTAGAGACTAGTGTTTGATTTTCCAAGGCTTTGTTTCTGGCTGACCTTGCTTCTGGAAAACCAAAGCATCAGATTTCTATAAAAACTTCCTGAAATGCTATATTAAGCTCATAAAGTTTGGCTCCTAACCAATAATGGTATAAATGGGCGGGGGAGATGCAAAGAAACAGAGAAGCTTCATGCTGCTACATAAAACTGCATTCCTGATTACCATATGAAACTGTTGCCATGGAAATTATGGTGGTGGATGTTGCAAGCTATCACTCAAAGCACAATCTAGACAGTTAAAGATTCCAGAACTGTAAGAAAAAATTCTTAGTTATATGACCAGATGAAATCATAAGTCAGGCATCAAAGCAGTGATCAAATGTGCAGAATAAGAGAACTTTGTGTTCTAGAGGAAATAAACATGGATTTTTTTAGTATACATAAGGAATGTAATTTACTTACCATGAAATCCTTCCAAATGATTTTGTAATAAACCTTAACGAAACATTCTTAAAACAAGGCACTTAAAAACAAATTGAAAAGAAAAATAAAGAGAAGGGTACAGTACAAAAAGAAGCATCACAAAATAAATTTCCCATGATTTCAGAATCGTTTTACAATGAAAATTTATCATAATTATTATCATTTTTAATGAAAACATATTTTATACAATATGTTCTGATTACAATTTCCCTCTCTCCAGTTCCTCCCATATCCTCCTTATCTCCCCCACCTACCCACTAAAATCCACCTTTCCATTCTTTCTATCTCTCTTGAAAAAAAGAACAGATATATAAAAATTATACTAAGCCGGGCAGTGGTGGCACACGCCTTTAATCCCAGCACTCGGGAGGCAGAGGCAGGCGGATCTCTGAGTTCGAGGCCAGCCTGGTCTACAAGAGCTAGTTCCAGGATAGGCTTTAGAAACTACAGGGAGACCCTGTCTCGAAAAAAAAAAAAAATTAAATAAATAAATAAAAATAAAAATTATACTAATAAGAAAATAACAAAAACAAGCCAGAATAGAAGAAAACAAAATGGAGTCAAAGAAAAAACATGAGAAATCCATGCAGATAACATGTTGTAGGCAGTTGTGAGCTTCGAATGTGGGGGCTAGGATCCACACTTGGATTCTCAACAAAAACAGTATGCACACAAGACACACATTCACATGCACAAAACCCCACACGAATACAAAATCAGAAACCACAATATATAAACAATAGACCTATAGAAACAAAGCAAAACAAAACAAAAAAAGAAGAAAAGAAAAGGCCATACAAAGCACTGAGACAAAATCCCCCAAAACTTTAACTGAATTCAGTGTTTGTTGTCTATCGGGACATGGGACCTGCCCTTAAGTGTGTGTGGCTTGTATACCCAGAGAGACTCCATTGGAGGCTTCCCTTGCAAGTCATTATCGGTTAGAGATAGGTTAGGAATGCAGGTTTGTATCTGTTTCCCATGTGGACACCAGAACCATTCCTAGCCCAGGAGTGTGCAGGTCCTATGCATGCTGCCCCATTCTCTGTTAGGAATCATTTTACTGCTATATTCCTTTATCAGAACAGAAATAAATGTTTCCCCCCCCCCCCCAGGTTCATGGTTTATCTAGTCTCATGCTTTTAGCCACCTGGGAAAGTGTCAGGCACGGAGTACACCACATACAATATCACAGCGTAAACATTTCTATTCCAAAAGCAAGCAATAAGGGCACAGCAAGGAAATGTCAGACCAAAAGAAAAATGAAAGGCAGCTGAGAAAATGCCAAACAGTCTAATTCAGTGTCCGGGATTCTTGGGGCACCTCTGGGTTCCACAGGATTTGCATAGCCTTGCTCTTACAACTCTGTTGCTTTTGATGCTTATCACTATAGTGGTATATTATTTTTGTTTTAATAAATAAAGCTTGCCTGAAGATCAGAGTGCAAAGCAGCCATCTTAGTCTGCCTTACAGGCCAGAGAGTGGTGGCAAACACCTTTAGTCCCGGGAATTGGGAGACAGGAAGATGGATCCCTATGAGTTCAAGGCCACTCTGGGCTACCCAAGATTGAATCTGTCTAAAAGAGAAACAGTTCACACAAAGGTGAGCCTTAATCTCAGTACTAGGGAGGTGGATACAGGAACGATATGGCTGAGCAGAGAGGGGAATATAAAGTGGAAGAGAGGAACTCGGTGGAGTGTGAGGTTAGTGGAGAACATTGCAGGATCACCCCTTTGTCCGACCCTTGGTAGAGGTAAGATCTCTCCAGTGGTTGGTTGCTTTGCTTCTTTGATCTTCAGCTTGAACCCCAAATCAGTCTCTGGGTTTTTATTATTTGTGCTGCATATCACCTTTCTTTTGGAGTGGTTCCACTAGAATTTTTTTCTGTGTGTGAATGGTCTTTTTGTTTTGTTATGTTTTCGAGACAGGGTTTCTCTGTAGCTTTGGAGCCTGTCCTGGCCCATGCTCTTGTAGACCAGGCCGGGCTTGAACTCACAGTGATCCTCCAGCCTCTGCCTCTCGAATGCTAGGATTAAAGATATGTGCCATCATTGCCTGGCAAATGAATCATATTTCTGACATGTCAAATATGGTGGCTTCTCTACTGCATGCTAATAGTTGCATGAGGTTTTCTCTCGGGGTTTATTTGCAGGAAATCCAAATTTGCTCTGCGTTGCATGGCCTCAGTGGCTCTCTATACGCAAGCCTCCCATTGCACCTTCACTCTTGCATCTTGCATTCTAGAAGCTCTGCTGCCTGCTCAAGCTGTAGTCTAGCTGTTTTCTTCAGCATCCGTGGTGGACTCCATGGACCTACCTGACTAAACCCGGGGATGCTGCAGGGAGGCCTGCATCTGTATTTTCTCAAGGCTCTCCTCTTTCAAACAAACTTGCAATATCCCCTGGGTTTCATGACGTGTGGGGTGCCTCCCTCATGTCACCTTTCCTTCTGTGTTTATGTAATCTGGGGTTTGCCTTAATGGAACCAATCTCTCTAATAATTATAGCCACTTTATCTGTGCTTATCCTGCCTTCGCCTGTAATTGCTATGCTGCACATTTTCTTCTCTTTCTCTAAATCTTGGTAAATTCAGTGATCCTTAACTACATCCTATCCTAAATATTATGGCATACTAAAATTTCCTACATCGAGCAAATTGTTTTATTACTTTCAGGTTAGGTTGACTCGGGGTTCAGTACAATTTGCTAGAATGCAGCGTGAAAGCCTCGAGCCCAATCCCAAGAGAGTCCCTTGTTCTCTGAAAGTTCAGGAAAGAGGCCCTCACTGCCCCGTTTCTATCAGCACTCTGGTCTCCCCGCTCCCATCAGAATGGTCCATTAAGCTCTACTTACGGCATTAAAGGGTCCTGGCCCATAACGAGAAACCCATATGCTCTGGAAAACAACTGTCAAAGGCTTGAGCACCTTGTGGCAAGGTTCATCATTAGTAGCAATAAGAGTATAGCTGCCGTTTCTGTATTAGCAGCTTTTCACATTGCTTTAATAGAATACTTGATGCGAACAAATATAAGGGAATGGGGTTTATTTGGACTCACTTCTGGGGTGGGAAGGTGGAAAGACCCATCCACAGCAGGAGTTTGCTGCCAAGCTTGCTTCATAACTAAAGATGAGGAAGTAGAAATAGAGCAGGAAGGGGCAAGGCATTAAACCTCTAGCTCTTGCCCCTCCGGGAAAATTCACTTGATCCAGTTGTGCCCACCTCTTAAAGGTCCTACAACTCCCCCAAATCATTGTAAGCGAGGGGGGGGGGGAATATTCACGCATATGAGCCTGTTGGAGGATTTTTATTTTACATCTATGTATAATATCTGTATCATGTGATGCATACAACTTATTTTTGAGGTACCTCTGACAATGTTTTTGCCACAACAGCTATGCTAACTTACATATCTACCAACATGAAACCAGAGTTGGTGTTTTCTTGCTGGGCCATTGCCAGCAGTTTTTAAGTTTTATTTTCATCGCAATGGCCATTCTACAGTAATGTGGTGTCTTTTTGTGTTCTGATATTCATTTTTCTTATGTTAAAAATATCAGAATTTTTTGATATATTTATTGTTCTTGAGAATGTTCTCCTAAGTTCAATTGCACAATTTTTAAAGTATTTGGCCCACTTCCTACCTTTAATACATTTTTGTGTTGCTTAAATATTTTGGAATTTGATCCTGAATTGTTTGAATATATTATCCCATGTTGTCAGTTGTATATTCACTCTTTAATTATTACATCCTAGTTTGAAATACTCCTGTCTATCATATTTTGCTTTTATATCAGTATTTTTGGAGTCTTATCCAGGTGTTTATTAAGTCTCCCATTATTATTGTACATATGAGCATAATGTTCATGCATCTCTGAGAGCCTAGCAGAGTCCATTTGATAACGATCAGTGGCCCTGACATTCAGTGACATGAACTTGTAAGCACTACACCCTCATATTGATTACTCAGTCATTATGTAGTTAGGGTCTTTACCTTTCCCTACAATTTGTCTTGAACTCTCACCAGTCAATGTCTAGTTATGTCTGCTGGCTTTATATTTTCCCTTGTTGAAATATCATGTTCCATCTTTTCACCTTAAACTGCCTGTATCATCTTGACTTTCAATGGAGAATTTTGTCTACTTGTGTTCAAGATTATAGTCGTTGATAATGTAATTGTAATGTGTCCATGATAATCTTCTACTTGATTTGAAAACTTTTTTTTCTTCCCCGTCTTATCTTAATGGTTTTCTATACCAATAGTGTCTCTTTCTAGGCGTCATCTGTGAAACTCTTTTCTTACAGGTGGGATTTATATGCCTTGTGCTTTCGTGATAACAGATTCCTTTCTTTGTTTCTGAAAATATTTCACTTTTTAGCATCTTCTGGTAGGTTTGGTAGTCATGAATCCTTCAGGTTTTCCTAGTCCTGGAAGGATTTTGCATTTGTATCATAAGGACAGCCTTGCTGGATAAAGCAATCTTGTCAGACAGTTATTTTCTTTCAGGATCTGGAGTGTGTCACTATATTCCCTCTGGGCTCATAATGGCTTTTTTTTTGCTAGAAAAACAAACAAACAAGCAAAACTGTTCTTACTTTAAAAAATACCCTTCAATGTGACTTGTCTTTTTTTTTTTTCAGATTTTAAAATACTCTGGAAAGGGAAACTGCACTTTCATTTCCTGGCTTCCTAGACCCAAATAATCACACAGAAACTATATTAATTAACCCATTTACATCTTAAATTAACCTATTTCTATTGGTCTATGTATTGCCATGTGGTCGTGGTGTTACCTCATTTTCTACATGTCTTGTTACCTCGGCTGGCATCTCCTTGGCTCTGCCTATTCTCTCTTTATATCTCTTCAGATTTCCTGCCTGGCTTTACTCTGCTAAGCCATTGACCAAAACAGCTTTATTCATCAACCAATAAAAGGAACACATATGCAGAAGGACACCCACATCAATTCTTTGTCTTCTGCTTTAGACATTTCAACAGATGCACCATTGTAAAGATCTTTCCAGATGAGGACATTTGTTCTAAAGAAGTCCTGCACGTGCATATCTTATGGTAGTTAGGCAACACTGTCAGCTGTTAGTATACTGAGCAGGTTTTCTTTTCTCTGTCTCTTTTCACTGTACACTTTCCAAAAGCACAGACTGCTGTTAATATGGTACTCCACATTAATTGAATGCTGTATGTTTTTTTTAAAAAAAAGTATGAGATTGTTCAAATGAACTGTGTTCTCAGAGATTCTTCATTCAACTTGATCTTGATTGTTTGACTTATTAAGCACTTCAAGTTCTGTGTGGCTTTTTAAAATGTCTGCTGATTTTCTCACTCATATTCTGTGTAACTGGAGGTTTCTCTACTACCTGCCAGTTCCTGAATAACCACCCTGAGGCTTAATATTAAATACAAGCTCTTAGGCCTATTAGCTCAGGCTTATTATTAATTATCTCTTACAACTTAAATTAACCAATTTTTATTATTCTATATTTTTCCATAAGGCTCATGGATTGTCACCTCACATATTCCTTACCCCATGGCTGCTGGCATCTCTCCGACTCCTTCTTTTTTCTTCCTTTATCTTTACTTGGATTTTCCACTTGGCTCTATTCTGCCTTGCAATGGCCAAATAAACTTCTTCATTAACCATTGGTAATAAATCATATTCATAGTATACAGAGGGGCATCCCACATCATCTCTCCTTTTTTGCCTAATCCAAAAGGAAGGTTTTCATTTTAACATAATAAAATTACAAATAACAAAACAGTTATCAAGCAAGAATTATAGTTACAATATTTAGTCTATTTGTATTTTGTAAAATATTCTATCTTCTATCTTTGTGAGTCTAAAGTTTCATATCTAATTTATCTTTTTTCATAACTAGGGAAAGCTGTAATTATAACTATCTAGTTTTTAATACCATCAAAGATCTCAGAAGCATATAATATTACCTGCATAACCAGGAAGTACATAGTATGCAATTTTCAAAACTTTAAAAATAACAAAGATATCTGGTTGCGTGGATAGTCACCCAAGTTCTTCTGTAACTTTGGGGCATCCATCTTCACCCTACAGGCCTAGAATATCTGGCAGATTTCTCAGGGAAGCAGGAAAACTATAACTATCTAGTCTTCAACTCCATCAAAGAACCCCAAAAGATATAATACTACCTAAGTAAACAGGAAGGGCATTGCAAGAAACTTCTAAAACTCTAGAAATGACAGAGACATCTGGCTGCCTAGAGAGTTATCCAAAGTTCTTATTTAATGTTGAGGCCACCATCTGTAGCCTACAGGCCTAGGGTATCTGGCAGATGTTTCAGAGAAACAATAATCTGAAGGACTAAACCTAAATTTGTCAGCTACTCTCTTCTGTGTCCTGCAGAATGTCTGGCAGCTTCTTCTGTGAAGCAGGAACCCTAAAGTATGGTCTCACATTGTTTTGGCAAGTTCCACAGTCATTTTTCTGTGGGTTCTATATGTCCAGTGTAAACAGCATGTTGTCAAGCAATTCAGGCAAGATCAGCTTCTTGTCCAAATAGCTAGACTTGCCACATTGAAAACAAACTTCATAAGGAACTTCTATGTCCATGATCCTCTTGAAGTAATTGGTGCTGCCAGGAGCAGATGTCTCTCACTGTTGAGAAAAGTCTAAGTTCTTAAAATACATTAAATGCCATATTCTTTAGGTCTTTGAAATGGTTGAAAAGTACCTATTCATTTAAAACATATTTCTGCATATCTAGAAAACCTACCTAAGTTTGACTATTACTTTGCATTTTTAACTATATATAACAAATGAGCTGCATAAACATAATACCTTAAACAAGGGTAGAAATACAAATAGTATAACAAAATTGACCTTAAATATATATCAGTAAACCAAAATGCATATCAATATAAAGTATTTTGATATTAAAAGTTGTTTTTTGAATTAAAGTAAATTCAATAATCTACCTGCTAACCATTTCTATATTATTTCCCCCTTTTTTTCTTCACAAAGAGATTGACTATGACCATTGGCCATCTATAACTAAGCCTCTTTAGATAAAAAGAAACATTTATTAACAATATTTTGGGATTGGGGACATAGTTTTCTTTACTACTTCTTCCTACTTCCTGCTGACTGGAGGTGCTGGCAATCTTATGGGAATCCTGAGAAAATTTAGAATTATGGTTAAATCTTGGCTGTAGTAGTCTTGAAATACCTGGATAAATACAGACCCCCCCCCCCCAAGCAGGAAAAAATAGCGCTAAAAGTCTAAGCAGGGAGAGAGAATCAGAAATCTAGCATTAGCCGGTTCAGTGACTGTGTTTCAGGAACTAGCTGAAGATAAAGTTAGATTGTAATCTTGACAATCTTAAGAAACAGGGAGTTTCCCCTTTGTGATTATCATTGGTATTTTTGGGATACTGTGTTTCAGGAACTAGCTGATTATGATCTTGAGAGTGATCTTGAGAGGCAGGGAGTTGCCCCCCTGTGATCATTACTGGTACTTTCAGAATTTTCTGTGACGTCCTCCCTACCCCCTTCGGGTCACTGGACTGTGGTTTCTTCTCTTAAAAACCCCTTTTCCTGGTCACTCGGGGTCAAACTCTTTCCCTGCGTGGGTTTTGAATCTTGGCCCCAGTGCACTGGTTCCCATCTCATCGATTAAACCTCTTGTGATTGCAGCAAAGATGGTCTCTAATGAGTTACTGGGGGTTCGTGTTATCCAGAGACTTGAGTGAGAGTCTCCCCACACTGGGGGTCTTTCAGTCTGTGAGGCTGTATTATCTCAGACAGTTGCCTTGAAGCTGTTCTAGATGTTGGATCACCTGGGCCATTGCTCTTGCGAAGACCTCTCGGGGAGGGGGGGGGGAGGTCTTACTTGATTAAACTAATATTAGCCTGGAAGAAATCCACAGCTTCTCATCTTCTGTGGAAACAAAAGCAGAACCTCTTTTCCAAAGCAACATATCCTTAGATCCAAATTTTGAAGTCAATATACCTTTATGTTGGTTTTGATTAGCGGCCCCCACAATTAAATGTCTCTCTGACGTTACTTTATTAACCGTCAAAAATTCAGAAAAGACATAATCTAGACATAATCTAGACTCTGTGTATTTTCTATCTTTACATGGCTTATTATAATTTTTATTATTCTATTTCCTGTTTAAGAACCTCAGTTTATTATCTTTAAATTATTCTTTTAATCTATGACTCTGTCTATCTTTTAATCCTTTCTCTCCCAAGCCTATGCATATTTATCAAATATATTGTGACCCATTTAGGGGCCTTTTTGTCTGAATCTGTCTTTACTGTGTACCTGTAATTGTTTTTCTGAGCAGGAAAATTTTGTTGTTGGTGGTAGTGGTTATTTGCTTTTTAAAAAACAATCTTTTCTCATTTTACATAACAATCCCAGTTCCCACTCCCTCCCCTCCTCCCACTTTCCCCACCTTTAACCCACCCCATCCCCCATCCACTCTTCAGATGGGGTAAGGTTTCCCAAGGGAGTCACAAAGTCTGATAAATCACTTTGAGGCAGAATCAAGGAGTTTTTACAATGTTAAGTGGGAATGACTAGGACCAATGATGCAGCTTTGGCTGTTGACTCCAATCCCTTTGGCTTGCCAACATAGTAGAGGTATGTTCACTGTCAGCTCTGGGAGCCATGCTTGCTGCCCCAACTCTAGGGACTCAGAGGTTCCAGGCCACCTTCAGGCAGCTTGTAAAACACTGTACTCAAACATCATTCAAGTGCTCCATAGCTGAACCTCTTGAAAAAGCCATCCTTACCAACAACACAAACCAGGGAGTTCTATCTTAAAGGAGTTGCACATCTGTTTGCTGCTAGCAAACAGAGACTATCTGAAGACATGTGGCTAACAAAAAGCTGAACTTGACTCCTGTTTTTGTCGGTCTAGATGTCCTCTTTGTTTTGTTTAAACTCTTTTATGTCTTACATAGATCCATGTCTCTCCTGCAGGCCAATTCCTAAATAACCACTCTGAAGATTAATATTAATCACAAGCTGTTTGAACTATTAGCTCAGGCTTATTTTTATCTATCTATCTTTACAACTTAAAGTAACCCATTTTTATTATGCTATATTTTACCACGAGGCACATGACTTGTTACTTCCTTGCTTTCTGGGTGGCTGCCTGTGTCTCTCTGACTCCACCTTATTTCTACCTTTAACTTTGCTTGGATTTTCCACCTGGCTCTATTCTGCCAGGCTATTGTCCAAATCAACTTCTTTATTAACCAATGGTAATAAAACATGTTCACAGCATCCCACACCAACTCTTCAATGCCTTCTTAATCTCTTTTTGAGATTCTTATATTATTTTGAGTCTCATTGACCTCTTTAAATAGTGGTCTCTTACATTTATTTTTAGGGATTTTATCCATTTTGATAGCTTCAGAATCTACTGATGAGCTGATGAGTGCTCTGATTCTGTGGGTATCACACTGCAGTGCATTTTTCATGTTTTGTTGAGGAAGGACTTGCTGAGATTTGCATGTCTATTATATTAGATCTCTGTTGCCTTATTTATTAAGTGACCTTATGGTAAACTGTTTCTCCTGAAATTGTATCTTAAGGTGTCAGCTTTGTATTTAATATTGGCTTTAGTGATAGCTGACACTCTAGCTTTCCCTGCTGCTTCTCTCACTCTAATAAACCTGAGCCCAGTATATGCTTGGGCAGAGCTGGAGTTAGGCCATGGAACAGTGAGGAGACTGTAGTAGTTCAGCGAGTATTGTATGGTGACAGCTCATGATGTCCTGTTCCAAAAAGGGGTGTCATAGTCCCTAGGAAGCAATGAGAGATTACTCAGGCACCCTTCACTGTAGCCTTGTTACTAACAAGGCCCTTCAAATTGGCAGTAGTGAGGCTCCTAAGGTATTTGATGTCCAAATTAGCCAGCATGGACCCAGATAGAATTGCCCACCACTGCCTGGTGATCTCCCAGATAACAACTCCTTATCCACAGATTACAAACATATCAAAATTGATGTGATGCCTCTCTGCCACTCACAACAATTCTGTGCATGATATGCTTCTCCAGGTGTGGAGAAAGTCAGTGGGAACAACTGTAGACAGAGTGATGTGGAAATTGTTGTTCCTTTCTGTGTTTCTGGTGACAGTGCCTGCCAGGACTAAGATCATTATGCATCTCAATAATCAACCTACAAACTGGGATGTAGAGAAACAAGGAGGTTTTTCTTTTAATATTTGTTTTTTGTTTTATTGAATTTATTTATTTATTTTACATCCTGACTAAAGTTTCCCCTCCCTTCTCTCCTCCTGTTTTCTCCCCCCACCCAAGTCCTCCTCTGCTTCTGTTCAGAAAAGAGCAGGCCGCTCTATATCAACAAAGCATGTCATATCAAGTTAAGATAGAACTAGTACCTCCCCTGGAATTAAGGCTGGACAAAGCAATCCAGTATGAGGAATAGGTTCCCAAAAGTCAGCCAAAGTATTAGGAACAGGCCCTGCTTCTAAAACTGGGAGTCCCACAAATAGAACAAGCTACACAACTGTTACATATGTGTAGAGGGCCTACATCAGCAGGTTCCCTGGCTGGGTTCAGAATCAGTGAGCTCCTGTGAGCCAAGGTTAGTTGTTTCTACGGGTTTCCTCATGATGTCTAGAGCCCTCTGGATCTGGCTCAAACAATCCTTCCTCCATTTCTTCAGCAGGTATCCCCAAACTCAGCCTAATATTTGCCTGTGAGTCTCTGCATCTGCTTCCATCATTACTGGATGAAGGCTCTCTGATGACAATTGGGTTAGATGCCAAACTATGAGTATAGCAGAATATTACTAGGCATCATTATATTGACTTTTTTTCTCCAATGTTTGGTTCTATTCTTGGTCTCTAGGACATCCAGCCTCTGGGTTCTGGACTCCAGACAGTGTCAAGGGTGGGCTCACACTCTTTGGTTGGCCACCCTATAATCTCTGTGCCTACCCTTCCCCCAATACATACCAAAGGCAGAACAAATTGTAAACTGAAGGTTATATGCCTGGGTTTGTGTCCTAATTTTTCCACTGGAAATCTTGCCTGGTCACACACTTCTTGAATATTGGGGGCAGTTTACAACACAGCCTTCCTGGTGACAACACCAGTTCCATGGAGTGCAGCAAACCAAGCAGGCTTAGGTCATTCCCTACACTGTGTCAAGTTGTAGTGTGGCAGCTATACCCTGATGCCAGCATACTGGGATGTCAACAGAGCACCAGTGACAGAAAAATGCATGAGCTTCGGATCCTAAAAACAGCCTAAATTGAGAGAACAGCTTTTTCTTTTTCTTTTCTTTTTTTTCCAGAATGTGAAATCCCTTCCAAAGTAAGGGCACAAGCAGCTTTCAACTCCAGTACAAGTGGCTGTGTGAGCCTGTGGAATTGCTTGTTTCCTAGTAGTCAGGACAGATAGCATCTATACTGCTGGCTGGGTTCCTTGTTTATATGTAAGCCTGTGGGGACTGCTAATCTTTCCAATAGCCAGGACAGGCAACATCTGTAGTGTTGGCTTGGATTTTTGTTTACCCTTACCCCTGTGAAGGGAAAACGCCTTCTCCCCAGCTGTGGCTCCAGGCTTGCAGATGCCACATTACTCTTACTATGCTGCTGTCTCAGTCTCGGGATCTGACCAGGTTCAAGTCTGTTGCAGATTTTGTGTTCTCTCAGTCATTGATCCCTTTCAATTTAATTTGTCCTTGGAGAAGAGGAAGTGACAGCTAGGCATCTCTGTTCAATCATAATGAATCTCAATATTAATTCACCTTGTTGAATTAATTTTTTGAGAGAGCCCCACTATGTTACCCTGGAACTCACTGAACTCAAAGACCAGGCTGACCTCTAATTCACAGATTGCCTACCTCTGCCTCTCACATACTTGTATTAAAAGCAGGTGCCACCACACTGGGCATCAACTTATCTCTTCTAAATAAAATTCACAATTTATTTTACTTGGTGGATATTCTTTGTTCGGTTTTGTTTCTGTATAGTTGAGTCTTCCCTCCAATTTGGAGTCGATGATAAATGTTCAGTTTAATGCTAAACCCGTCTTGGCCTGTGATATTTATTCTACTTTTGTGTCTTGGGCTCACTGAGTTTTAGGAGACATAGAAGTCTCTTTGAAATGAAGGAAACAGTGAGATAAACTTTTGGGTAGTTTGTACCAGGGCTACTGACTTGAGTTTCAAAGGTCCATTCCCATCCAAATTATTACAATTTGAGATCGGTGTTCTCATTCTTTATACTCTATACTGGGAGAAACCATCGCTG
The DNA here is from genome assembly GCF_903992535.2 of Arvicola amphibius. Lineage (NCBI taxonomy): Eukaryota > Metazoa > Chordata > Mammalia > Rodentia > Cricetidae > Arvicola > Arvicola amphibius. The sequence goes on from NC_052047.1 coordinate 90,269,291, forward strand.
TTTTTCTTTGTCTGTTCCAGTGAAGGCATAGTTATATGCAGAACTCAAAGTGGCTGGCTATTGTCCCTTGCCCCAGGGTCCCACAATACACATATCAAACTTTACTTTCTTTAGAACATCTTTCTTTGTCAACAGTAGCCTCTATCATGCATGCTGAGTTGTAGACTTTTTTCCTCACTCAGATCTAGTTGTCTTTTTATGGGACTTAATACTAGTCTCTAGGCCATGGAGCATATTGTTTCATCTGCTGTAGTGTGATCATAGATTTATTAAAATGGCTTTTCAACCATTTTAAGGTCTGAGCAAAAGAGGAACCAATAGCAGGTTTCGCCATCATGAATTAGAAATATTTATCATGATTTTTTTCCCCAAAGACATGAACAATATAGAATTACAATTGCAGATCTTATCTTAAAATAATAATATTCATTGATAGGAATCAGAAATAAGACTCTTGTGACTATAATACAGTTACCATATAATATAAGGTTTGTAGGTTGGATGATATATAAAAATTAGAATGTGATAGTATATAATTGTGCAGCTATAAAGTCCTCATTAAGAATGTCATTATGTGATAATGGGTAGACAGACACTTAAGCTCTGATGCTTTTCTTTGCCAACCCAATGCTACTACCATATCCTATATGTCTAGGCTTCTGTGTCCCAGTGAAATTACATTATTCTTCAAGTACTATCTATTGAACATGATACTCGGCACACACAGTAAGACCTTTAAAATGACTCAGCAGTGTGTTATTTCTCGTCAGTGTGTGGCAGTATTGAGACTCAGTAAAGTTGTTCAAACTCACAGAATTAATTATAGTCAAATTCTGAATTTGCATGTTCAACATTGGCCCATCTAAAGTCAAACACTCTTTATTCTGATCTTTAGTGGGTCTACAGATTTTAACACAGATTTGACCAATGCGGCTATTCTCTCTTCTCTAACAGATATTTATTTCTTCCTTATCTGAGGATGAACCTAAGAGATTGCTGTTTTTACAGACAAAAATTATGTGTGGAAGTCTCATATTGTTCAGATGAATATGCTGTCTTAAAAACAGTGGAGAAGTTTGATTCTTTAGAAATCAATGTGTGATTTCTTCACAGTTGTCTTGATTTTGTTGGTGATCCACTTTGATAAGCTAGTTTATGGGAAGTTTTACAGGAGTGAATGCCAAGATTTGCTAGTTTCTCCATTAGGTTGAGAGAGGATGCAACAGCAAGAAGCTTATTACAGCATGCAGAGTCTGAGAACTCTGGAAGGCACTCGGGGGCTCTTTCTTCAGCTCAAGTGAAATGGATATTTAAGACAATCCTATTTTAGGTATCCAGGATAATGGGAGCTCCTGCTGACACTGCAGATATATTCATCCCTGCACGTCTTGACATCCTAAGAGCCATGAGTTGAGAACCAATGCTTTATGGCAGTGGTAGGCATTCACAAAGTGTTCACTGGCAATCATTACCAATTGAACTCTTGAACTGTCACAAGAGATGGTCTGAATTTCTACTAGGCTTTAAGTATGTGCTAAAAATGAGAAAGGCATTCATTAGAAGTCAGATTGTGGTTGTCAGTCTATCAGCCCCACTGCAGCTAAGGGTACTACTGAGATACGTATATAGCCTTTGTTTCAGGAATGGTTAGATAAAAAATTTATTAAAATGAGCTTTTAAGTGTGACTCATGTGGTCAATGTGCTCTGCTATTTAAAACTTGGGTAATGCTCAGTGTAGGAAGCCTTATTTTGCCATCTTCTGAGAAGTTTGTGTACCATTGTATATTTTTCCCCAAATATGTAAAATAACTTTAATTGTTTAAAAAGCTATTTTAGTATTTCCCTTACAAGTATGTTTATAAAGAGTGGGGATTTTAATACATAATTTCAACTGTCACTAAATAATCATCCCAGACACTGTAATAGACAATGGTGTAAATTAAGATGTCTCTAACTATTAGGTCTCTTGTTCGCATATTTAAAACTATGCCTTTTTTCTATACTTAATCCTCTATGGTACTATTATTTCCACAATCACACAAAGCAGAATGGTCTTCATTGACAATTAGAAATCTACTCCATTAAAGAGAAACATTTCAAAACAGACAAAAGTACTGTGAGATTAAATAATTTATTACTGTTGCTAAGATGAACACATATACTTAATACTCAATTTTATGTGGAACTTTAAAAAAATAGTTTTAATACAGTATCAAAATTTACAGAAGTATTTTGTCAAAAGACCAGTGTCCTTTGTATCTGCTACTGCAGGCTCCGCTGCAAGCACAAAACATGTTTAAATATCTTCTGATTGTAGGCGGACAACAATCGTGGGGTGCCTCTGTGAGGGAAGGTGTACACAGAGCAAACAATTTTCTCTTAGACACTAAACAAATAACATTTTAAAGGAAGAGTCTTAAATTATAACCATTATGGTAATTGGAAATATCCTTCTATAGTAAATGAATTCGTAAGTATTTTCAGAAAAAAATATTTTAGAAAAGTATTTCAGAGGGCAGTTTTTAAAATCATAATTATACTTTTTTACTATGACAAAATTCTTTCTCATCCCCCTGCCAATAACCATTAATATGGTATACAATAAGCCCATCTAAAAATAAGGAAGAATTTTGACTGAATCAAATCATAAGTTCAGAAGATACCCAGGAATTGTTGCATCCCTACTTTTATAGTCTTAAGCTATAGTAAAAACAGCATCTGTCACAGGCCTCTTGCACATTCATACAAGAAACTATCATTGCGTTTAGATAAACACAAAATATCTATCACAGCATTTCCAGTACACACATTCTAATATTATATATGTATACCAAAAATAAGAAAACTAAGCAAAGCTAGCACAGCTCAAGCGATCTGAACAGGAGCTTTTAGCCTCAATAATGGACATGCGTTAATTTCATAAAACATTAGATAGCTGCAGTAAATAGGCAAAGAAAGCTTTTGTTTCATAAGTTCAGTGCAATATTTTAAATTTTACATAAAGTTTATTAAATATACAGCATATCTAGAAACTAAATTGTAGAAATAGACAATCTCACAACTCGAAACACTTAGAAAAATTACATTTGTTTCCTTGTTAGTTGACATTGTTATGCTGAATATATATGAAGGGTGGTATGTCCCTAAAACCTGCCTCTATAAACAACCCGTCAAAATTAGAATACCTATTCTGACCAGTTAAAAAAAAGTGATACTCTCTGATAAGCACTCTAAAATTCCGACTACCTTCCTAGCTGGTAAAATATTTTGTGATATTTTAGCACCTCAGAATTCAAAACAGAAATCAAATATTATCTTGCATCCAACTAATTATGCATTAGGAAGCAATCTTTCCTCAATCGAACTACAAGAGGGAGCTTCTCAACCTAGTCTTGTATGCTGGAAAATACCTCTTCCACACAGTACAAAAGTCCCCCACTATAAGATACAATAAACCACCTCTATCAAAGCCATGGAGGCGCTACTGGACTCATCCAACCATGCAGACTACCCAATGTGTTAATCATAGATGTGGAGAGCTGAACACATTTCAGTTGTCATGAAAATATTGATATGGAAACAATGGTTTTCTGAAGCTACCTTGAGACTGCTGTGAACACTAAAGTGAGGAGTATAGCACAAATTAGCTTTATGAGGGAAGTTGCACTGAAGGGTTTAGAGGGGAGATATGTGCAATGTACAATCACTCCATGTGATGCAGTGAGTCCCATTTTGTAGGAATCGACATTTTTTCTTTTTTTCTTTTTCTTCTTTTCTTTACTTTCTGGTAGTGATGATGTCATGTTTGAAGGAAGTGCTTCTCACATGGGCCCTTTGTACTGGTTTCCTGACAAATGCTGCCTAATTCCAGGACATGAGCCTGCAGCATCTCCAAGTTTCCTCCACACAACCTTAAAAGAAAAAAAAAAAAAAAGAAATAAGCATCTTATGTACTGTCTTACGGAAACAGATGCATGAGTTTCAGGGGGACTGGGAGAGGGCCAAAGATAGGTGCAAAAGACAAGACAAACTCCACACGAATGGGTTTAAACACAAAGTAAAGCATGGTGATGAGAGTTTCTAGAACACAAGGGCTTTTCTAGAGCTAGGATGCTATACCTCACCCGCCGGCATCCAGAACTGATATTATAGAGACTTGACATGTCCCCCTAGCTATCTGAGTGGTCCTCAACTCTGGCCTAGCAATAATTCCCACCTGCAGAAGTTTTGAGGACGCTGGCAGAGAGGAGCACTGGTATCTGTATTTTTATTTAAAGTTCCTAAAGTGATTTAAATGTGCATATACAATAAAGAGCCCTTAGTTCAAAGAGCAGACTGGTTCCTCTAGCATATATATATATATATATATATATATATATATATATACACATACATATATATGTATGTATATATATATATCAAAAGATACAAAATGTCTAATTCATTTAGAAAAGAGAATTTGCATTCATGAGCCACATTAAGTCCTAATATTCTAATTTTGGTTTCCTGATCTTTGCAAAGTAGGATATGTGGTTGTCATGAATTTCAGATAACAAGCTACCAGGGAATTCTCTCATTTCCAGAACAGAAAGCAACTAAACATGGTGTTAAGGAAATCCAAAAAGAAATACAATTCCAACCTATTAAAACATGGGCCATTTTTAATGGATATTAGAAAATGGGTAATATTAAGAATAACGTATTAAATTATTGAGGTCAGCAAAAATTCCAATAGACAAGTACTAACTGGCATAAGCAGATGCATGTATACACACAGTGTACATATAATATCATAATACCTAGACTATTCACTGTGAGGACTGTGTTAACCTGATAAATTTCACACAAATTTATGGTGCTCTAGTATGAACACAAAGCCAGTAGTTCATTAGCAACAAAGAGACTATCTCTTTTTATTTTGCTTTCAATTAGATTCACTAGGGACAATGATTGCCATTTACAGTGATACACAGAGACTTCTGTTTTTCTTCGTTTCCAAGACAGTGGAATTAAAAGAGCCCACCATTGTATAGGGTAACAGCGTATTACCCTCAAGGGTAATTTTAGTTATGGTCTTTAAATACAAGGAATAGAATTTTATAGCAATTGACAGCTTCAGCCATACACAAAAAGCCAAGAAAGTCTCAAAAGATGCCATGCATTTACCCTTTCCAGCTCATAAATAGAATCAATTCTACCCAGAATGATTGAATGTCTGATTTGGAAGCAAGGGATCTATCTGAAGACCATAGAATAACTGCAGATGTAAAAACACTGGCTGTTGCAAAGCAAATGTGCAACTCTTCTTTAGTTACTGAATTGTGGAATGTCCACACCCAGGTAATACAGTGAGGGGAAAGGAAACTCCTACTGAAGGCAGGAGTCTCTAATAAAACAACGCCACTAAGGGGTACTACCTTGATGAGAAACAGAAAAGGGCTGTAACCAGAGTGGGACTGAAATGATCAGGTATCTTAATTGTCACTGGAAGATTTCAGACAAGCCTAAAATGACAAGGTTGCTAAAGATGATGGTTACAGTTCTCAGATGGCAGTATGTTTATCCTTAGAAGAGAACCAACTAACTGTTCATTAAACAGTGTGATAGTATGTGGATAAGAGTCTTTTTGTGTGAGTTGATGTCACCCACTTACATCCAGGAAGAATATCAGAAACTGAAAAAAATCCCATTACCTTGAGTTTTTTTTCAGAGACTTATTAAGTTTATAATATCACACACAATTTTGTGACATTATAACAATTTATAGATCCTAAAATAGGAAATCTTTGTAATCGTTGTTACCTGCTTTCCAGGAAGATTATTTATGAAACTGCCTTGTAATCTTCTTTCCTTATTACCTTTGATTATTCTCCAGTACTTACTGTGTGCTTTTGATGGCCATTTGATTTTTTGTTGGTGCTGTTGCTTTGAGACAGGGTTTCTCTGTGTAACAGCTGAGGTCTATGCAATTTATAATGGTGCTATTTAAAATTGTTTCTAAGTTGGTGTTTAAGAACCAGAGCTAAGGTTTGGTTTTCATTTTCTCTTTGTAATATAGAGACCAACTGCAAACATGGACAATTAGAAAAAGAGACCCGAGAGGAACTATAAAAATAAATAAGATGGGTGAATTGAGTTTATAATCTTGTATAGTTAAAAGATCATGAGAATATAGTCTCCTTTTAAGGCAAACAAAAAGAAATCATCATTACAAAACGTGTTTAGGAAGTTTTCTTTATGGTGAGAGTTAAAAACAGCTGGTCCTCAAAGGAGACCTGGCTAAAACATTGACCTGTAAATTTATAGGATAAATGTTCAAATGGAAAGATCTTAAACAAGATTGCAAAAGGAAAGCAGCCACAACACAGGCAAGTTCCTTAGTCACTTTGAGCAAGTAGCTTCATTTTGGGGTCTTAATCCCTTCAAACGTATAATGTGAGTGTTGGGGCTCTTGGCCAAGGTGATACATCCAAATAACCTGTAACTGGTGTTAAATAGAGAAACCCAATTAGGGAGCTCCCCACACTTCTAAGAGGCTACCAGAGGATGGTTTGTGTGCTTCTCTCCCAGTACTAAAGTGCCTATAAACTGAATTTTACTTCCATTTTGACAGTAAATAAATGAGAAGCAACAAGATCCCTAGGCTTATGACTCAAAGCTGTAAATTTATAGGATAAATGTTCAAATGGAAAGATCTTAAGCACAAGTTGAAAAGCTACAGCGGGTGAACAGTAATATATTTAGGAAATGATATGTAGAACCATGATCATTTAAAACCAAACAACAGATATGTAGCAATGAAAGGTGCTTGGGAAAGATTGCAAAATGAAAGCAGCCACAACACAGGCAAGCAAGAGGTTTGAAATTTCTCACCTCAGCACATATAAAATGCCCATGGGACTTAAAGATCATTTACTGGATTCCAGAAATATCATGAGGTGGTGAACCAGATCTGAGAATATATGAGCTCAATACATGTAAAGCTAGAAGAGATTTCTAAACAAGTTTGTTATTCTATGATACAAACCTAAAATATGAGGATAAAAACACAATGCAACAACACAAAGCCAATTAAGATTAGGGCTTAATCATGGCTTGTTATATTTAACAAATGCATTGTTCTATAATAATTCATTTACCTCTTCAAAGTTGCATGACTGTATTCTTGATTAAATATTATGTCAACTAACAATTACATTGTCAAGTTTTAACTAATTTCTCTAACTTTGTGGATAGATGTTTATTCAGCTATCCCATTGGTGCACCTATTTTGCCTTACCAGTGTCTAAGTTGGAGTTGGCTACGAAATGTGAAAACAATACTTAGTATGATATGAAGGGTGCATATATCATCTATGAACCAAGTAAATATTAGCTAGGAAAGTAATTGATTTGTGGGGTTATTCATTGAAAGTTTTTTTTCCTTTTAAAATGTCTTAAATTCAATAGCTAAAAATGTTCATAGGTCATTCTGGAATGCAGAACTGACTGATCATTTCTGATCACACCCAGGGCTTTGCATGTAGTGGGCAAGCACTATATTGCCGAACCCACTGATCTTGGTGGTTTTCAGCATGACTGTATGAATATCCTTGCAATAAAACAAACTGAAAATAAAAACAAGGGCAATTGTTTTATTTTCATATAAAAAATGTAAAGACATTTGGCCAGCAATTTTCAAAGTAGATATTCTTAAAAGAATAATTGAACTGTGATAAGGCTGTAACACAGAATACACAATCAAGCACATCAGACTTACATTGCACATTTCTCTGACTATAGCTTTTTCTGTCTCACTAAGGTCATGGTCATACTCTTTACCCTGTTGACGGTCTATAGTTTCCTGAACATCCAAGACCTGGATTTGTTGAAAAAGAAAAGCAAATTTCACATGGGGTAAATCTGTCAGTTTATGATAACACCATCAAGGATCTCAGCTTTGTCAAATCTTAAGTTTTCTCCCATATCAGAATAGGTTCATATATGGCAAAATCTTTTTTTTTAATCTGAAACCTGAAATGCATTTTGTTGATTTATTTCAAGCGGCTGTTCAAAGCAATCTATTATGTTACGTATGGTCAATTGAATTCATTAATGTCTAAAATAATTAGGTGCAGTAAGTTAGTCATTAAGATATCTAATAGTGTGAGTCATTTAGGGTATAGTCAATAACTCTTGCTCCAATGCAACAGTGAATACAATTAATTATATGCCAAATGGTCCAAGTGATATGTAGACAAGGCCTATAGAAAAGATGGCTACAAAAGAATATGCATATGAAGTATGCAGATGAACACTACAAGTTCAGTGTTCTTGCCTGGACTAGGGCCAAAGAAAGAATGTGGGGACAGATCTTGAAGAGAAATACTTCCTGACTTCTTACAGTGAAAATATCCAAGCAACACTTGAGATATTTTTTTCATTTGAGCAGTGGGCTTTAACTGTCTTTTAAACATGTTTATTGGCCTATGTTTCTACTTCTCTAAAATGTCCCTAAATAGGCCAAATATATTGCTTTTTAAATGCCAACATTTTCATGTAGTAACAGCCTGTGGTACAGAAGGGTACCACTTGTCACTGTTGGAGTGGTTTGCAAGCCAAAGCATTGGTATAGCATAAAAAGCAATCCTTATTCTGCAGCATCCACCCCAGACTAGGACTTACTAAATAGCTTATTCCTATTGTCATCATGGTCAGGAAGGCAACAACTAAGGGTGTATCCCAATAATTAATACCAGTGAGTAATTAGGGTCTCCATGTCAAGTTCATAAACACTGAGACTAAGTTTAATTTTGTAATAGTCTTATTCAAAATCTCCTTTTCATTATCACCATACTGATACCAACATTTTCTTTGAAATTTTTGATACTAGACTTCTTTACATACTAAGACGAAATCACTTCAGCCTGAAAATGTAAAGATCCCCTTGAACATCTGCCTACACATTCAATTTGTAATACACCTGAAAACAGCGTGTACTTCAAATCAGTTCATCTCTACTAAACTAAGCTGCCATTAATAGTAATCATATACTTTAGAGCCAGGGAAACATACTTTTATTAAAACGGACCAGCTTCTCTCACTGATTTATAACATTTCTCAACAAAACAGGCCCAGTGTTCATTAAAGTCTGGTGTTTTCTTTCAAATGTATCAAAAGGGAGAAACTGAATTATTTTCTATTGCCGTATTATTTTGCATACTGATCTTACGAGGTATTTTCCAGTGTATATGTCTGCACATACTTCTGACATGGAAAGTCCCAGAAGTGAGCACTTTGGATATTCCAGATCTTCTAAAGATGTCTGCCTGCTTAGTCTCACCACTCACCCAAGAAGGAAACCATGTGTCTCCTGGTAAACCCACCCTCTCTCCAGACAACATTTTACACAGAAATTAAAGACTCATTTCATAGAAAATTAAGGGTCCTTTTCTTGCCATTCCTGTCCTTCGAGGCCACACTCAAAGTTGCACTGAGAAGTTAGGAGATTTCAGTGTGCCTCACTATGTGCATTGAATTTAACTGCCACATTTGACATCCAAAAAGGCTGCAGGTTGAAATGGCTTTCAAACAGTTTGAGTAACAGGGTAAGGTGTTGCTTTTGGAAATTTTGCAAGAAAAAAAAATCTGAACTTCTATAAGGTTGAAGCTGATCTGTGGGTCTTTTCCAGTTCTAAATGCTTTCAGATGGCTGGTGCCTGATTCACCCTAAAGCTCAACCAGAGAGGAAAGGCCTGATCTGCCACTAAGCCCACACCTGCCAGAGGCAGAGCAGGGCCCTAAAACCTTGCTGTTACTTTATACCTGTTCCACTCAGTTGCTGGTTGTGTTTTCTCCTAAGGCAGGAGTCTAGCGCACTGACAGTATCCACCAGAGTGGTGCTCTTACTTGCAATCAGTACATGTTTGAGGAACATGAATTCATTTTCTGTAAACCAAAGCAAAATACACTGAGAGCTAAATCTCTCATTGAAGTTAAATCACAAAAATCAAAGTGTGTCTTTGAGGTTCTCATCAATTTATCTGCATACCAGGCTTTGGCATACTCTCGAAAAGGTCAAGTTTAGTCTGATGGTAAGTCGGAATAATTTTAAGTAAGTGAAATAATTTTAAGAAGAGTTAGAAAGCTTATATATCAAAAGTTAACCTTAAGCCCTCTTAGTGCTTTATGGTTCAGATAAGGTTGCTTAAAACTGTTCAAAATATGAGCCTATCTGAAGGACAACAATTCATACTTAGTAATTGTCTCAGTTCTTAAAGTGATTTCTATTGCCTGCATAAATAAACACTTTATAATCTTAGGTAATCATTTAAATTATTTAATACTAATTTTAATTGTAATGCTTAATTTTATTTACTAGAAAACATCATTAGTTAATGAAATAAATTATTAATTTTGCCCAAATTTTCATTGTCACCATTGAATCTGAAGTAAAAGTCAAAACTAGAGACCATTTATTTTTTTCTAATGTGCCTGTTAAGGAACAGTAACTGGGATTTGAAGACTTAATTAGACTTAATAGAAAAATAGTCATTGAATAACTTCATGTAATAACTTCAACTGCCTTCCTCACGTTGACAGTCTTACTAATGCCATATGTGTGGTGATATCTATGCCATAAGCATTGCACACAGAAACCCTGTAACAACATTTTCACATGGATATGCATGCACAACAGACTTCAGTTTCAATGCAGATAGAAACGAATCACATTACTCAAGCAGAATAACAAAAGTAGGTATTTAACCTTCCACACTCAAGCCCACTGTCAGTTCACAAATTAAAAAAAAAATCACACAGATTAAAAAGTTACACCGAAAAAGAGGGTTAAAAATAAAGTATCTATGGTTACAGCAAGACTGAGGACTGCCAGACTACAGCAAGCAAACCACGACACAACTGAGGTTCTGGAGAAATGGGTGCACACATTGGTTACCTTAAGAGAATGTACCACAGGTTCAGGCTGCTGAGAAGATGTGGTATGTCCACTGAAGCTAGCTGGAGAGTTGGGGGAACTGTTACTCCCTTCAGCCCCTGATGACAACCTAAAAGAACCCTTAGTAGAAAACCAACAACTTTGTTATTAAAACAAAAGTCGTTTATAACCGTACAGATGCCATTAAATATGCAGTCTCACCATCAAATGAGCAATAGCCATTTTATTATTTTTTTTTCTATCACCTCCCCCTCAGTTTTCTTACCCTATCCTAGACATGCTCATTCTATCCATTGAAATACAGCTGTCCTCGAGTGATGAAAAAAAAGAAGCCATCCCCATAAGAGTCTGGATGTCATCTCCAGTTTACCAAAGAGTGCAATACCCACAAGGAATGACTCTTAAGAACATTTCAAGACTGATGTTTGAAACCTAAAGACCCGAAGAGCAAGGAATTCATGCATGAGTTACTCCACAACTAAGTGAAACACATTTACTCAGCAGGTCAAATGTCATAGTTCATAGGACTCAGGAAAACACTAACACGTAACACTGTTACACTGGAGAAATTGTATTTCTTGAAAAAAACCTTGTTGGGGGAAAGGCCTATAATAACAGAACATTTTTTAAAAAGGCTTTGCTTGCTAAACATTTCCTCAAGCAGGTATTCATTTCCTAGCCTCTGTTAAAATGAAAACCAAAATATATACAAGTTACATATTTGTTAATTAATTATTCTTCAACTCAGTGGGTGAGAAATGATTAATTAAACCTGTGTGAGCCATAGTCACCTAGGACATCCTCTCAGCGGTCTACAGGTTTTCTGAATATTGATTGAGGAAAGGCTAATAATGGATCAACAAGGAGAAAGAGAGCAACAATTATCTTCTTTAGAAAAGTAGCAAGGGGAAATTTCCAAACCTGTATTTTTGTGGAGCATTTCATTCTCAAGGGACCTGAAGAATTTTAATTTCTGCCCATCAAAAAAAACCTAAAGATTTAGCCACAACTAATAGATTAATCAGTGATGTTAGTTGGTCTTGTTAAAAAAAAAAATCTTCCTAAGTAGTAGGAACCACTAAAGGTGCAATGTAAATTCATAAAGGAAGAGACAACAGTGTTGGGACATTAGATTATAACAACCACAGAAGATTGTCCGTGGTGAACATTTTCAGGGAGTGGAGGCCAAGCTGCACACAGCAATAGTTATAGTTACAGGCCATAAGCATCCAATGCAATTCACATAAAATTTAACAACCCGTAAAATTTGGAATATTATATCCCTTCTCTTGTTGCTGTCATTTCCTTCCATACCATAGCTCAAGGCTCTACATTACTTCCAACAAGTCTATGAAGGATAAGCTACAAAACCATACAATCTAACTGCTCCTGCCTCCCACCCAAACTAACCGCCAGGAAGAGGTTGAGGTCCAATGAGACATTGTTATACTTCTTTAGACTCTCTCCTTGGTTGCTACAAAGTCTTACATTAAGAGCAGGTAAAGAAATAGGTTTGTTAAATATAACATCCCCCCCAAACCCTCTTGAAAATTAAATTATTAAGTTTGCCTTTTATAGGTTTGTATCTTAAATAAGACACAATAACACTGATATGCATAAGAATGAGATAATTTCCTGAGATTTAATGATAGTTGGAAAACAGACCTTTCCAGCCCCTAAACTGTATACAAATTTTCTCTTTAGATTAAGTGATTCCAAACTGGATGAGTGGCAATGAAACTCTTCTTCCTGAGTGACACTGTTTGTCTGCAGTTCTCCCCAGCTGGTACCATCCTAGCAACTCTTTCAGAAAAGCACATTTAGTGTGTGTGCATTCAGCTCACCTTCCATTTGGAACAGTGCACTATTCTTCTGCTTGGTGATCTGAGACACAAGACAATAAATATTGCCATGTGGGTGACTATCCTGCCATTTCCTTTCTTAACCCTCTTTTATGCACAGTTTTTCTTAAAGATTCTCTTTCTGCATTTAGCCAATAAACAGGTACATTAGGAATGGCATGCTTAGGTAGGGATCCCCTGTTTTTAAAAACAATTTGACTTAATAAAGATTTGAAAGTCAACATTAATATTGTCTATTGTCTTTAAACCTAATCATCTGGGCCAGCTGGGATTGCTTGAACTTAGAGAGAGTCCTGTACTTATCATAGCTATTAAGAAATAAACATTTTGGTGTTTTTTTTTTCCTTTTTGAGACAGGGTTTCTCTTGGTATCTTTGGCTGTTCTGGAACTCCCTCTGCTAAACAGGCTGAACTCAAACTTGCAGAGATCTGTCTGTCTCTGACTTCTGAGTATTGGCTTAAAGGTATGTACCACCACCACCTGGCTTATTAGTTTCCTTTGAAAACGATTATAATAAGCTCTCACTTGTAATATTTATTAGGGGAAATGTATTATCTTTCAAAACTTTAAATTTAAATTAGCTTTGAGGGCATGGACTAGTAATCATCCAGGAGGATTAAAGTGTGTTCCCTCCCTCCTTCCCCAAATATTATGCATGTGTGTGTGTGTGTGTGTGTGTGTGTGTGTGTGTGTGCGCGTGCGCGTGCGTGTGTCTGTGTGTGTATCTACTTTGGAGGCCCAAAAGTAACCAAATACATGGTAAAGATTAATACCAAATGTACTAAATGGCTTTCTAGATTGTAACATTAGATCCAGCATTTCACTCTGTCTCCTCTAACAGAGTAGAAGTTCATCTATCTAAATGCTTCTGAGGAATTTGGAGAATTACGTAGGCTCATTCAGTAGGTACTCTCGGTTGACTTATATATTTTGGCTAAACTAGTTTTTAATGTCCTACTGAGTAGAATGCAGTACAACAAATGATACCGAAGAGTCTCTCAGAGCTTGTTTCAATAAGATTAAGGTCTCTTACTTAAACCATACAAGACTGGCTCTGAAAACAAGGAATTTAAAGATAGAAAAACCTTAAAAAATAGGACATATGATTTGATCTTGAGTTGCTTGCATTCAAACCACATATGTAGAAATGCTGCAAACACATACAATATGCAAAAATCTCCAGTCACCAGTGCATGGGCAAGGAATAATTTTCTAGACTTCCTGGATGCACCTGGACTTTCATTTCTTTTCTTGAAGGCATTTTTGTCTTCTTGTGTAGTTGGGCTTGATCAACCTTGACCCCTGGCTCAGAATAAACTAAGATAACTGGTAAAAGGTAAAAGATTATACTCCTGTTTTCCTGGCCCCTTCCCACACAGCAACTTTCCTCCATGTAAATAGAATCTCTACCCCTACCCATACAGCCATCTTCCTCCATGTGTACAGACATTATCTACCCACCGCCCCAATTATAGAGATTCCTCTAGCCACAGAGGCCATCTGGTTATACACAAGCAAATGCAGTTAACTGGCTCATCTTCACTCACCGGGAAAGAGGGCAGGCATCGTCCTATTCCTCGGCACCCTTGCCACCACTGCAAGACCCGCCGGGCTCTGGGCCCCCAGCCTTTCTCCATATTTGAGCTGTTTCTAGTTGGAGGTTGACTTCTATTCTGGGTGGCCTTATATTTGGAACAATATGGTACAATCACTCAGAAAAATACTTTTTCCCAAGACTCAAGAAAGCAGACAGAATAAGAAGCTTAATGAGATGAACCACAATGACCACAATGGCGAGCTGTAGCATGCACCTGGATCTGGGGGAAGTTCAAGGTGACAGTCAGAAGTTTATGTTGAAACTAACAGTGCTGTCACTTAGGCAATGACAACTGCAACCCCAAGCTATCAAAAGGAGATGATAAGGGTGAGCTTAAAGAAAAGTACTTAAAGATAGTTAAAGGCTGTCATTTCACAGATTTCACTTATTAGCAACAAAATTATCACAAATCTTCCAGATATATAAACTGTGGAACTTCTGAATTTAACAGAAATCATTAGTAATACAGTTTGAAGCAATATGAATGCTTAGTAATAAATACAAGTTGGAAATTAAACTGATAATATGTCAAATTCTCAACCAAAACTGCTGCATAGGAAAAATTATAAAATCCTAAGAGGCATTAAAATAACTTTTCAATGCCAAATTTCTATTAAGTAATCAATGTTCAAATTTCTATACTAATTGATAGTAGGAATAATACAAATTGGCAAAAGAAAATTCTAAAAATAAGTTTCCTGAAACTGCAGACTTTCTGCATGACCAACCTGTATAAATATATATGAAAATGAACTTATTAGAACACGGTGTCTTTTTCTTCCTAAAGCTACTATGTCCCACAGAAAAATAACCAAACATCCCTCCCACATAATGGCCAACAATACCATTCTAGACATGAGGGGGTGAATTCTGAGAGATTGGAGCTGGGAATAAAATGTTTTAGTTCTCTGTTGTAAGGCTGAGGTCTCATGATCTTTCCCCATCTACTCTGCCTGTCTACTAGACCAACACTTGGTCTTCCAATACCTGAAAACATACATATGAGTAACATTATACAGACTGACCATGTTATATTTAGGAACATATATGTGTATACATATGTACATATAACAAAACCTAATGAAACAGAGGCTATGAATTTGAAAGAAGACAAGGAGTATAAGAGAGAGTTTGAACAGAAAAAGGGTAAGGGAGAAATAATGTAATTATAACCTCAAAAGTAAAAGGAATTTTACAAAATACTTTAGTTTTAATTTCCATTTCCTGAAAGGTAGCACTTTGGTGTCATTCTCATTGTAACGTTGAGGGACAATAGAGGAAAATACACCATGGACTTAAGTCAAAGACGGCAAATGTCTATAGTAGCTGATACCCCAAACCCTGGACTGTGAAGTCAACACCAGGGACACATGTCAAGTCACACACACACTGCTCTTCATATGTACCAGAAAACTCTACACTCGCTTCAGCATGCAATACCAACATGAGAATTGTTCTTTTGTTACTTATCTCATATGTAGACATCTAACTCATTTGATTATCAAAATTATTACATTCATCACATTAAAAATGGTTGATAGGTTTTTTTATCTTCCACCCACACTAATCAGTTCTATTTCTGAGAGAATCATTAAATATAAATGCAAATTTTATAGATACTTTTCCAAGTCATCTGGATTAGATGATTTCCATGACTTACACATCTCTCAGACCTTGAATTTTTTAGTTCCAGTTAAGTAAACAAATCATGCAGGACTAAAGTTATTTTCATTCTTCCTTCATGAGGCTAAATCCTGACATTTGTGCTTTATAGTAAAATGTTACCTTATCCATGAAATCTACAATAGAATCTCTAACTTGATGATGATATTTTAAGGAACCATTTTAAGGAAGAAAGAGGTGCCTCTGGAGAATCAGAATTCTTGATTTGCTAACTTATGGCAACACTTGTTATAAAATTTAGGTATCTGGAAAAATGCATTCTGGGACAGCTACAGACTTTTGCTCTTCATTTCCACCAACAAAGAATCTCAGCCTTTTGCCAGCACTCCAGTTATCCACCATAAAATTTTCTCAAAACAACTTCACAAAACAGAAGAGATCTTTAGTATTTCCACCTCTGGAATTATTGCCAGCAACATAGTCATCAATTGCCCCATACAGTAATAATTATCCCCCAGTAGTCTTGCTACCATTAAATTGAAATAATTTTTGAAATGTAAAAATGTATTCATTTCCTACATAATCTTTAATATAATCTCTATATATGTTTGGAAAAGTGAGTCGATAAAAAGTGAATATATATAAAAGAGGAAAGAAAATGGGTGAGAGTCAAATTAAAAATCATTCTTCCTAAGTTTCAATAGAAGAGGTGATTTGTTTTTATTCTCTCAAACTCTAGGCATTTCTGAAAGGGGCAGAGTATAGAAAATAAGATGCTTTAGAAACTGGTGATAAAGGAGGAGTTAAAATTAAGACCTAAGAGGAAGACAAAAGGGACTGTCCAGGGTGTACCCCTATAATGCCAGGTTTCTCAGCAAACCAGACAAAATAAAGCTTCTCATTATGACTAATCCACTAATAATGACTCATTGGAAATCTCAATAATAAAGGGTTGGAAAACATAAAGTAGCTCATATTTAAGCTCAAGCTATCCTGGGTCTTATGAGTCAGTCTGATCTAGGGCCTTCTACCTCACTGACTTAGAAAGGAAGAAGACATGGAAACCATCCTCATAGCCACAACATATGGCTATTGCTGGAGCCCATGCCTATAGTCTAGGGGTCAGAGGTTTGGTGTCTTTTTCAAACTCCTCTGTACTTAAACATATATTCAACATGCAAGAACCATATCCGAGCATTTAATTTCTAGTCAGGACTCTTTCAGGGAGTGATTCTCATTATCTGAACATGTACAAGGGTCTCTAAGATAAAATATACTATCTTTTCCTAGTTTTCTTAGGGGGTTACATATGTAAACTAAGGAAACAAAAGCCAATTAGGTAAAAGAAACAATTTAACTTCTTATTACAATCATGATTTTCCTCAAATTTGAGTCAATCTATAGTTTAATTATTCCTTACATAAATAATAAAATCATTTTAAAATACCTATTATTCTCTTAGATAAAATGCAAATCATTAAAGACAATTATTCACAATTTGATTTGTAGTCTCTGTAATAGAGAAAAAAATGCCTTAAAAATAAAGCTTTCACTAAAATCCTTGATTCATTTTTAATTAAGGAAAATGCATTTACAAAATAATAATGTTTCCTGAGTTTTATATTCTACTATGAAATTCTGCAATGTGAGCTACCCGACTTATTATTGAATACTTATTATTGAATTGAATAATGTATGTGTATGTTAGGTATGTGCTTTTATAGACACATGGGGAGTAAAATATATAGCAATACATACATCTACACAAATATCTACATCTACATGAAATAATATTGCAGTGTTTTATATCCACAGGCCTCCCACTTATCAGAAGTAATGCATGTAGAATAAAATTAGGAACCATTCTTCCTATCAATATAGAAAGTCAACTATGGATGCCTCAAGATTGATCGGCTAATGTGCCTTGCTTAGTCTTTGTCTATTCTCCATTGGTAAATCCTGCAGAACTGAAGCTGCACAAACAGAGAAGTACAGATTAGATGATGGACTTGGAGGATCATCTTGGCAGACTACCCAGAAGCTTTCCTTACATACGTAGGCTTAGCAATGCTGATACTCCCTGTTTTGTATTCAAGACAATACATAAAAGCTTTTATTCAAAGAAAACCTAAATTATTTTTAAAATCTATTAAAAATGTATTTAAATATTTTGTATACCTCCCTTCAAGTTGTTGATCAAAGGATTTCCAGATATCCCTCAAAACAATACAGACTCTTGCCACTATTCTTATCTGTTCACCAGAACTTGATAGTAAGACACTCTGGTTGAAGATACCACACACTTTAGTGACAGGACATGGAGAAACCCAGCTATGCTGTCAAGGAAGCCTTCTCAACCCTGGCTAGCTCTCACAATACCAGAAGCACTCCATAGTCTGCCAGGAGAGAAAAGTCAACAGTCTTCCTAAGATATGAAAACGGTCAGCTACAAAAATGACCACCCATGAAAGTTACGCATAGGAGGTCAGCAGTAGCAGGAATGTTATGGGTATAACCAACCATATTCTAATTGGATTTAGGGCCCATTCAACAGGAGAAAACAAATGCCTGGCATTGTAAATCTGGCCAAGTGTAGTGTTGAGGTGGCGGGCTGCTTCCTGCCACCCGGCTCCTGCACAGCTAGCTTTACCCAAAATAATTACACAGAAATGTATTCTTTTAAACACTGCCTGGCCCATTAGTTCCAGCCTCTTATTAGCTAACTCTCACATCTTGATTAACCCATTGCTATTAATGTGTGTAGCACCACGAGGTGGTGGCTTACAGGGAAGGATCTTAGCCTACATCCATCTCAGGTAGGAGAATCATGGCAACTGCCTAAGGTGTCTGCCTCACTTCCCTTCTTCCCAGCATTCTGTTCTGTCTACTCCACCTAACTAATTTTCTGTCCTATAAAAGGGCCAAGGCAGTTTCTTTATTAACCAATGAAAGTAACACATAGACAGATGACCCTCCTCCATCATCTAAGAATCCATTGCTAAGGAGCTAATAGGGTCGAGGGTGAACCTATCACTATTATTTTTCTAAATGAACCTAGCACCCAATTTTTTCCTATAACTACATATCTCCATGCCCACAGATTAATGCAGCCCTCAGTTTGCACCAAAGCAGCTTCTTTGTTCAGTGGAGGTCATTAACATAGAAACTCAAAACTCATCAAAGTGCAGAGAATAAGTGCCTGAGAAATGTTTAGCTGTAAACTGAACTTCTCTATCATACCCCCTTTCTCCCAGACTCAGAGAAATTTTGGAAGACTCTAAGATCAAGAACTTAGGAGACTAGGACAAAACAATGTCTTCTGGACGTGAACGAGAAATGTACTCATGAACTCATTGAAGCTATGGCTGCCTGCACAAGAATCCATTGGATCAAGCCAATCAGCATTCCATCATGGAGGATGGAGAGGTCAGGAGCCTCTACCCTTAGCTAAGGAGCTATTGACATTCATGAATAGTAGAGTAGATAACCAGTTTTCTTTAGGAGTGTGGTACCTGATTGATTGACCATCTTCCACTGACTTGCCCCACAACACTAACTAAATTCAATGGGTTCTTAAAAAAAACAAACAAAAAAAGGAACTTGGTAGGGAGCGTGATGAAGGTTTCTGGGAAGAGTTAAGAGGGGGAGTGGGTTCTGCAAAGTCAGTACAAGGAGTAGAGATAAATTCTGGCTTCACTGCCAGTGGCCCCACAGTCTGCCCCAGCCATACAACTGTCACCCACATTCAGAGGGCCTACTTTGGTCCTATGCTGGTTCCCTCACTGTCAGGCCAGAGTTGGTAGACTCCTGTTAGTTCAGCTAAGCTGTTTCAGTGGGTGTCTCCATTGTGGTCTTGACCTCTTTGCTCATTTTCTCACTCCTCCCACTCTTCAACTGGATCTTGGGATCTGAGACTAGTGCTCTCCTGTGGATCTCTGCTTCTGTTTCCATTAGTTGCTGGATGAAGGTTCTATGGTGACATTTAAATAGTTATCCATTTGACTACAGAGCAAAGCCAATTCAGGCACCCTCTCCACTATTGCTTAGGGTCTTAGCTAGGAACATCTTTGTGGATTCCTGGGAATTTTTCTAGTATCAGGTTTTTTGCTCACCCTGTAATGACTCCCTCAATCAAGATATCTCTTTCCATGCACTTCATCTCGGTTCCTTCCCCATCTTGACCATCCTGTTTCCTCAGGTTTTCCTCCCCACTCCTCTCCTTCCCTCCTCTTTCCCTTTTGTCCTCCCTTCTGTCCCCATCGCCATGCTCTAAATTTTCTCAGGAGATCTTGTCTATTTCCCCTTCCCAAGGGGATCTATATATGTTTCTTTTAGGATTCTCCTTGTTACTTAGCATCTCAGGGGTCATGGACTATAGGCTTGTTATTTTTTGCTTTACAGCTGGTATCCACTAATGAGTGAATACATACCATGCTCATCTTTCTGGGTCTGGGTTACCTCACTCAAGATTTTTTTTCCTAGTTACATCCATTTGCATGCAAATTTCAAGTTGCCATTGTTTTTTACTGCTGAGTAGTGTTCCATTTTGTAAATGTACCACATTTTCTTCATCCATTCTTTGGCTGAAGGGCATCTAGGTTGTTTCCAGGTTCTGATTATTATAAAAATGCTACTGTGAACATAGTTGAACAAATGTTCTTGTAGTATGATTAAGTTTCCTTTGGGTATATGTCCAAGAGTGGTATTGCTAGGTCCTGGGGTAGACTGATTCCAAATTTTCTGAGAAACCACCATACTGATTTACAGAGTGGTTGTACAAGTTTGCATTCCCACCATAAATGAAGGAGTTTTCCTCTTACTCCACATTCTCTCCAGCATAAGCTATCATTGGCATTTTTGATCTTAGCCATTCTGACAGATATAATATGGTATCTCAGAGTCATATTTGATTTGCATTTCCCTGATGGATAAAGATGTTGAACATTTTCTTAAGTGTCTTTTGGCCATTTGAAATTCTTCTGTTGAGAGGTCTGTTTAGATCTGTTTTTAATTGGATTATTTGGTATTTTGATATCTAGTTTCTTAAGTTCTTTATATATTTTGAAGATCAGTCCTCTGTCTGATGTGGCGTTGCTAAAGATTGTTTCCCACTTAGTAGGCTGCCTTTTTGTCTTATTGTATCTTTTGCTTTACAGAAGCTTTTCAGTTTCAGGAGGTCCTACTTTTTTAAATGTTGTTCTCAATGTCTGTACTACTAGTGCTACATTTAAGAAGTGATCTTCGGTGCCCATGCATTGAAGGTTACTTCCCACTTTCTCTTCTGTTAGGTTCAATGTGGTCGGATTTATATTGAGGTCTTTAAATCATTTGGACTTGAGTTTTGTGCTTGGGGATAAATATAGATCTGCTTCTACATGTTGACATCAAGTTATATCAGCACTATTTGTTGAAAATGCTTTCTTTTTTCAATTATATAATTTTAGCTTCTTTGTCAAAACTCAGATGTTCATAGGTGTGTGGATCAATATCTGCGTCTTTGATTCAATTTCACTGGTCTACTTGTCTGTTTTTATGCCAATTCCAAGCTGTCCTAGATATAGTGGGGAGGAACTTGGTCCTGCCTCAAAACAATGTGCTTGACTTCCCATGAGAAGTCTTAACCTCTCTGAGGAGTGAATGGGGGATGGAACTAGGGTAAGGTGGAGGGAACAGGATGAGGGGAGAGAGTGGGAACTGGGATTGGTATGTAAAATGCGAAAGATAGTTATTTAAAATAAATAAATAATCTTCAAAAAATAATAAAAATTATTAAATATGGTGAGGATAATGAAAAAGAGGAGTGGAAAGAAAATGTGATCAAATTACATTGTATGTATGTATGAATGAATGAGGGTCTCAAAGAATTAATGAAAATATCATATTAAACATAAATCTATATTCACACAGATTATTTGTTAATTTTAGGTAACTATCAGGTCATATATTAAACACCATTTAATTTTTATAGAAAATATTAGGTTCAAATTATAAACTCTATATGGTATGTAGGAGCTGTATGACTTTAAGGCAGTGATCTCGCTGTGCCTCAGTTTCCTCATCTGCGAAATATAGGTAATGATAAAATGGTATGTCTCATCCTAAGGGTTTGATAGCAAGCATGAAACAAGTTCTCAAATCGCTGCCTACCCCATACGACTGCTCTGTGTTTACTCTCATTATCAGGAATGTTTTTGGTGTGGTTGTCAACACATTCTATAATGTGTCAATTTACTTTCACATTGTTTATATATAGAAATATCTCTCAACCAGGGGTAATTTTCTTCCCCAGGGAGACATCATTGGGAGAAAGTGTCTATAGGCATTTCACTGTCAAAACTAGGCAGTTTCTATGATCACTGAGTTGATAGATGTCTAGAATGTTGCTAGACATCTTATAACACAGAGTCACATCCCCATCAGAACAAAGAAGTGTACTGCCCACATTGTTAAGAAATCCTGCTTTAGCAAAAGGAAACTATATATGAAACCTACAAAGCTACATTGCTACGGTCACCCTGAGACAACCTTTGATGTGTATCTGTAGCCTTCTGGGGGAAAGCCATCACAGGGTGTGGGTTTGGAGACTGTACAACCTCAACCCATTTTGAGTTCATTCTCTCACTATAACAAGATGTGACCTCTCAGCTTCCTGCTCCACACTTGCATCCATGCCTCCCGCACCTTTATGTATACATTCTCGCTCTACAACCTTAAGCCTAAATAGACACTTCCTGGTCTAAACTGCTTTGATCATGGTATTTTAGCATTGCAACTATAAGTAACTAATACAAACTCTATAGCAGGTGATACATGTGAAGAAATATTTAGAATTTGAAATCATTTTTTTAAAGTAGCTATGCTTCCATCCTCAACCAAACTAAGTAGCATCCACAAAAAGGAAGTTACTCTAAGAAATGGATTCAAATTAAAAGTTGCCCTTACACCCTAATGTAACAATACTATACAAAATCACATACTAAATTGACAGACAAAAGGCAATGACCCAAAGAACAGGGTACCATAAAGAGAGACATAGCAAGCTGCAGCACCTTAAAAACAGACATATCAAGTAAAATTAGCAGTGTTACATGGAAATCATGAAACAAAACATAGCTTCCTTGATACACAAAGCAAACATTCTGTACTATATTTTAAGCACACTCATTAGGAAAGAAGAAAACTGCCAACAAAGAGAAGGAAAGACTCTGACACGTAAATACAACATACCGTTCCTGACCACAGCATTCTATAACATGCAGAGAGAAATCTGGACATAGCAGTGATGAGTGTCTCCTTAGCACACAACTGAGTCATTCAGTCTGTTCACATGCATGTCCCCTCAGTGCATAGACGATACATGGAAGGCTTGTTTCACTGATAACTGCTCCCAAACAATGACTTCCTGCTATGTGTTAGGACTACCAAAGTTCTGTCAGTCAAAATATTAATACTGGCCAATACAAACTATTATATGTGAATGCCTCCTTTCATAAGACATGGACTATGAATGCCTAAAATATGTAAGGGACAGAAGCAACTCAAAAGCATAAGACCAAATAACTCAGTTAGAAAAAGGGGCAGGAACTCGACTACACATTTTTGTTTGAGAAAGTCTCACTCTTTCCTCTGCATCACAGGCTGGCTTGGAACTTGCTAACCAGCCTACCACCACCTCAGCCTCCAACACTCTAGTATTACAGGGGAGAGACACTGCAAGCAACTTGATTAGACATTTCTCAAAAAGAAAACAAAGAATGAATGAAGCAACAGGCAAATGGAAAAATTGTTACTATTCCTAGAGACCATGGACATGCAATAAAATACAACTGAATCCAGTTAGAAAAACAATTACTATAAGTACAACAGGTAACAAGTAATGGAAAGGGAGTACAGAGAAGGTAACATTTATTGCTGGTGAGAAATTAAACCATGACAATTATTGTGGAAGACAATATGGAGCCTCCTCAAACACCTTAAAGAGAACTATTGTATGATCCAATGGCACATACAACCAATGAGGCTGAAGAAATGTCTGTACTTCCATTTTAATTAAAATATTATTGTAAAGGACCAAGATATCTAAACAAACTAACAACAGAGACATTCACACATATACAAGGTGCATATACACATATATAAAAACAGAATACTATTCAACCATGAAAAGATGAAATTCTATCATTTTTGGGAAGGTGGATTGCCTTAATAAAAATATGTTAAGTGAAATATGCCAGGCAAAGCATGACAAAAAGATGGCAGGATCCTATTCATATGTAGAACTACAAAAGTTGGTCATGTAGAAGCTGAGCAAATGGGGTGACTACCAGAGGTGAATGGGTGGAGAAGTGTTAAGGGCATGTTGGCCAAAGAATTCAGTATATCAATAGGTAGAAATAAGAGTTCAAGAGATATACTGTACAATATGTTGGTAGTAATTCATATATTTTAAAATGCTTACAGTAGATATATATCACAAAAATAAATATGTGACAGAATACACATTTATTTATTAGTTAGATTTACTCATTTCACTTGTGTATGTATTCCCAAACATCTTTGGAGACACTGTTTAGTATGCCATGTAAAATCCATTTTTAAATGTTTAATTTTCTATTATTGTATACATGTATGAATGGTCCATTTAATATCATGTGTGTATTATAAGCCATGGTACACATGCAGAGCACAGAGGAAAGCTTTTCAGAGCCCGTCTGTACTCCACCATGGGTTGTGGGGATAAAACAGGTCATCAGGCTTGCAGACGTATTTTACCTGGTGAGCTATCTCATTGGCTCCAAACCTTTATTTAAAAATATTGACTGGGTGGCTGGTATTGTTCTTGAAACTTACACCTCACAATGATCTTTTGTTAGTTGGATTTCTCTATGGCATACTCTCTGCTTTTGTGCACTGATCTAGCTCTTGAAAGGCAGAGCCAGGGTTCCTAGGGGAGGGCAAAGGCTGTCTTAATGTCTTTGGGCCTTGGGTACCACATTCAGAGCATATAACACAGACTGATGGGGATGATCTGGCTCACTCAGGCTTAGCACCAGCTCTGAACTCATGCAGTTCATTCTACTGCTAAGTACATAGCTACAGTGGCAGCAGATTCATGAAACAGCACTTATAAGGCCTTTTAAAACCTGACATTCTGTGAAGTCACTAAAGGATTTGTACAATTTTTTTCACTATTAACTTTGGAATAAATACTATGTTGGCCAAGCTATAAATGAAGCAGAATAAAGGAGTAGGGTCCCTCCTGCTGAAAATTTCCACCTTTGTGTTTGTATTCTATTGGCCCCTTTCTTGTCAGTCTGGGGATGTCATTCTTTTTAGTCTAATTTCGAATTCATCTTCTCTCTCTTTCTCTTTTTCTCCCCACAGACCTGAAATGGTATTCAAAAAACAGTCCATACTTAGCAATTTTGCTCAATTTAAATGCAGTCTAAAGTCCCATTTTTTTCTTTTTCAACAAATTATTGTTATGATTTAAGTAAAAATAAAGGCAATTCAAGATTTTTTCATGCTAAATTTTCCTATTTTAATACAGTGATGCTCAAATATAGTAACTAGGGATGGTTGGCTTAGCAGAACAAAACTAAGGACTTCATCTTTGGAGCACCAAATCAAATGCTGATTCCCATAAGAACATGAATGTATGTGTGTAAATTATAAGCCTAAAAGTCAGCTGAAGGAATATTTTCAATTTCAGCAAGTGTAGAACACACAACATACTTCTTCTCTGATAATACTAGCTTAGAGAGTCAGGAAAGAAGGTGTACTCTCCTTTATCATGTCGGTAACAGTTATCAGTTTCTCATCAGAAAGGTAGACGGGGCTCAAGTTTACAGTAAAGGATGCCCCAGACTGGTGACATGCCCAGGTAAATGTAAGCAATGCAGAAACATGAGTGCCGCATCGGATGTGAGGCTCGGAGTTGCCAACACTGAAGCTGGCATGATGCACAGACAGACAGTCAGATTAACCTTCCAGGTCATGTGACAAAGTTAAAGTGTTTTAGACAGAGCCACAGTCTGTAAGGGAATTCACTGTATTTTACAGACATATCGCTAATAATATGAGAATAATTTCATGGGGCAAATCTAGCTGAATGAAGTTTTAGTAAGGTGATTAACAAAAAAGCCCAAGTGAGGAATGATTGCTTGCTGCCTACCCTGGATAATAGCCCAAGAACGAAAAAGACTGGCGGTAATGATTTAAAGGGCAGGACCGCGGAGCCTTGATGTGGATTTGGATGTAACGAGGTTGGAAAGAATCTGTAATGGCTCTCTGCTTTCTGGCTGAGTACCAACTACGTGGTCATGTCCTTAACAGGATAAGAAATACCAAAGGAAGCAACAATATCTAACTCCACTCTCAGGTTTTTAAATCCAAGATCAAAGAGGTGATTAACAATACAAATCCCAGAACGTTTTCCTCACTGATACCCTCCAAAAAGAAGCTCTTTCCTGGTGTGTCAGATTAAAAAGAAAAAAAAAGGAGTTCGTAAAATATTTAACTTATAAATGCTGTTAGCTTCATGGAATGACAACTACATTATTGGTGATAAAATATGAGATTAAACTCTGCAATATTTTGGGGGGAAATAAAAATATTTGTTACTTATGATGAAGTTTTGAAACATAAAAATATAATTCCCAAGATAAATAAACAAACAAATAAATGCAAGTAATTACAGCAGGATACCTTTTTAAAATTAGAATCACAGAGATCAGACTCCAGGAAGAGGAGCACTGGTTTTGAAATCCTAGGGCAGCAAATACCCACTATCCCCAGAGCCAGAGTAACACCGACAAATCATCACAGTGAAGATCTACTCAGAAAGCAACAGGCAAACAGTAGGTTCGAAATGTGAACCACTGCATTCACGTACCTGCTGCTTCTGAGTCATGAGTTTGTGCTTAATTTTAGACTCTTACTAACCATACAACTCCTAGTGAGGAGCTGAATTTCTTTTTTGAGGGATGATGTATATAACTTGCCTTCTGATTGATTGATATCAAATAGAAAAAAACTTCTGATATTGCTTTATAGAGGGATATGTCTGAGTATCACTAGGTTTGGAGCTAATGCAGTAGAGGGAAGGGTAAGGTGGAAATTAGTACCACACATCAAAAGGCAAAGAACTAAACTGGCAGATGGAAACACTAGCAGAAGAAGTAACGCTCATTAGCATTGCATTTGGTTGCAGAGCACAGCCCATTAATAACTGTGTTAAAGTGCTCGGCAGGCCATTAAACCTAGTAGAACACACATGCAGCGTGAGAGCCCCTGTGACTAAGAGCTCTTTAGGATAAATACTTGTTGAGTTGAATACCTTTCTGGCTTTTGTATAAAAAAAAAAAAAAAAGAAAGAAATACCATAAGTTTCTTCATTGGCTTTCTGATACATAATGCTCCCCCACAAAATGGGAAAGCCAACATAAAGTCAGGGGATCAGCAGGAGGCAGTATAGTTGCTTGGCAGGCTGTCGTTCTGCTGGGCTCATCTACTGAAGTTCTTAAAGTATCAATATTCATTTTATGCTGAAAGGTTTATTAACACACACACACAAAAACAACAACAACGGAAAAAAAAAAAAAAAAAAAAAAAAACAAGAGCAGCCAAAATGACTTAGTGTGGCCTCCGCCTCTTTAATTACCAAGTGTTTCAGCTGGGAAAGTGAAACCTCTGGTTGGTGGTTTGGTGGAAGAAGCCTGAGCTCAGTCGCACACACTGAGAAGAACCCTGACTTCACAACCACTCACATGGAAGCCTGAGCTGACACTTACTCACACTGAGGAGCCTGAATTCACACCTACACACAGGGATTACTAGGAAGAAAATTGAGACATTGAATATATTTACCAGTGTGTTCTGCTTCCTAACAAAAAAAAAAACAAAAAAACAAAAAAAAACAAAACAGTTTATACTGGAAAAGATGTTTTAACTCACACTACTGTACTCCTTTACTACACCCAAAGGAACTTCCAGAGGCACCAGAGGATTCAAAAACAACTTTCCAGGTGAAGGCCACACAGTAAAGCCCCTGTACTCAGAGATCCTGGGAGAATAAAAAGGCTAGGTCTGTTTCTCTGTTGATCTTCACTACCTGCTTCTCTCACCCCTCCTTTAAATCGTAGGCTGCTACTGGGCTCACCCTCCTGGACTCCTTCTCACACCACTGACAAGTTCGCATTCAGGCCCATGACTTTACAATGGGTATTCACACGCACATGTATCATAGTGTTTCAGTTTTTTATCTCATTCAAACTTCACAGAGCTGCAGATGCAGATGTCTGTTTCTGTATCTGGCTTCTCCCTATTGAGAGCTAACACCTCCAACAGGACTTGATTCCTCCTGACATCCCTTACCTGTCCACCAGTTCTAAGAATAGCCCACCAGCTAAACTGTAAAATGCTTGAGGTTAAAGACCCTAGCATTCTTACTCAAGATTGCATACCCATTGCCTAAAAGAGTTTGCTGCATAAGATGCTCAAAACATTCAAGAGGTAAAGAATGGAATGGACAGCCCTTCCTGATATATAAACATTCCACTTCCTGATTGTTAAGGGTTGTTTGGGTATACTCACAAAAGTAAATGGAACCCGCTAATTTCCTACCATTTAATGACACTTGCTGAACTAATCCAATGCTCACATTTCCCATTCAAAACAGGAAGGTATACATGAGATTTTATGGGTAAAAGACAGCATTAACGATTGGAATAAAATCACTTCTTATCTCTCAATATAAATCTTAATCATAGGTAAAGGCACAAACTGAGGCTCTCTAGTTTAGAAATATGCTGGTTTTTTTCTTCTGATGTTTCTGTGAACTTGAAAGGATTGGAATGGCCAAATTCCTGAGGCTGTAACCTAAATAAGGGCAGCCTTTAACATATAAGCCAAGCTGCTGGAGACATTGATCTTTAAAATGTCTGGAAAAGGCTAAAGTGGAGGTTTAAGGATGTCAACGTTCAGGTTCTTTTATGAATTTGAAGTTTTAGAGTAGCATTCCCCTAGAAGACAGGTTAAGCCGCAGAAGTGGGTTTTCTAGGGTTAGTCAAAGCTGTCTTCTCTAAAAGAAGAAAGTACTGTTCTAATTCAAGGTAGAATGATCAGAAACTGCCTGGCTCTCAGCAAGCCGCTTGCTCTCGACAGGGGAAAGGCAAGCCCTATCAATTAGCTTCATGCAGCATCTGTGAAGGGTAATTAATAAATGTGATTGTGGAGCACTGTGAAAATACAAAGTGCCATGAAGAGGCCTTGTAATTGCCAGGTTGTCACTGGGTCACCAACTGAGCTTTGTGAACACAGTTATCTCATGTTTCTTTTTAAGCTTTATTTTGTTTTAATTGATGAGTGGTAATTGTATGTGTCACAGGCTACAACATGAATGCCACACTGTGTAATCTTTTAAAGCCCCTTCCATCCCCAGCTCTTCTGATGTCAATCCCTCTTAATGACAAGTGGGTGAGGGCTCTCGTCACATTCCCACTGCACACACAATGTGCTGCAGATGGTAGTTTTTTGTTCTCCCTAAAGTGTCCTGCACACTCTTGATGAATAGATACAGCATAAACGGCCAACCTGGCTTTTATCAGCACACATGATTAAAGATAATGGGAAAAGAGGATATCAATACAAAGGACTTGAAAAATAAAGAATTCACTTAATTTCTACCAAAGTCTGCAAGCATCTCGTTCTTCTATAAAGCTCTCTCACCTAAGGGAAAATGAGAGATTGATTTCAGATCTCCCCTCCTTAGCCAGAAATAGCTTTTCTCATTCATTGGTAAACACAAAACTAAAATTTCACTTGTCTTTATAGGACTATATAGAAACTCATTTATTTTTTCTTTTCAAAGCTGCCACACATGTGATATCTATTTTAAAGATAAGCCTCCCTGCCATGTTATTTCCTTAGAATTCTCTCAAAGGCATGCAAGAACAGCCAGGGCACAAAATTAATATAACCAATCACTCACTAAAATGCAGCTACAATTGCTATAGATAAGAGTCTGAAAATTTTCCTACTCAACTGGAGCACAAGCCAAATCCAAGCATCTCAGTCTTGAAACATTTTCCTCCTGAAGACGACCTATCATAGACAAGGCTTTGCTGGTGTTCAACAACTCCCCCGTGTAATCACAGCAGAGCTCAAATCCAAAAACTGGTAACTTAGAGTAGATTTTTGGACAACAAAACAAATAATTTGAACTAAATAAAGATCACTAACTGAAAATTATATGCATAATGAAGTATGTTTATTATTATCTAAATTTTCATCTCTGCATAGATACCAACTTTTCTTTTAAAAACAAGATGAAGATGTAAGAGATCATTCAAAGCAACTGGTGAAAACTTACCTTAGCTTTGAAATCATCTGGCAGAGTCAGCAAACTACTGCCAAACTTAAATGCAGTAAAATTTTGCTTAAAAATAAATGAACAAAAATTCCAACATACTTATTATTTTGATATTCTCTGTGACTGTATTCATTATTTTTTTGCTTTGATGGCATGCATAAAAATGCAACATATTTTTATGATAACAAATTTGAAAATATTTACTGACTGAACCTTTAGATGTTTTCCTACTTCTATAGATAAAGAAGAAGCCAGGCAATGGTGGTGCACATCCTTAATTCCAGCACTCGGGAGGCAGAGTCAGGTGGATCTCAATGAGTTCA
The DNA here is from genome assembly GCF_903992535.2 of Arvicola amphibius. Classification (NCBI taxonomy): domain Eukaryota; kingdom Metazoa; phylum Chordata; class Mammalia; order Rodentia; family Cricetidae; genus Arvicola; species Arvicola amphibius. The sequence goes on from NC_052047.1 coordinate 90,300,004, forward strand.
GGACCAGCCTGGTCTACAGAGTGAGTTCCAGGACAGCCAGAGGTGTTACACAGAGAAACCCTGTCTCAAATAACAAGAAAAGAAGGAAGAAGGAAGATGGAAGAAAGAGAAGAAGGGGAAGAGGAAGAGGAGGAGGAGGAGAAGGAGGAGGAGGAGGAGGAGGAGAAGGAGGAGGAGGAGGAGGAAATTGGTATAGTGGGAAGTTTCTGGAAATAGGATTTTAAAGAGAAACTGACTAATTCAGGAGATGAAGAATAAGACAAATGTTCTGCCTCAGGGAACAATTTATTTGAGGGTGATAAATTTTCTTTATTCTTCTAAAATAAGACCAATCAATATCAGACTAATTGTGAGAATATCAAAATTTCACAGCAAATATCAAAATAGGTAGTCCAGATACTAGGCCTGGGATTCCTGCTGAACTCCCAGCTTCCCAACGGCAGCACCATGGCACTTTTACTTCAGATGGTGCTGGTAGTATTGCTGTGTAGCTACCTAGGATACCTTGCTTTTCAGGAGAAACAAGACATGTGCCATATAAAAAACAAGCGTGCGCAAGTGGGAAGAACATTAATCTGGTACTATCAGAAATTCTGGATGTGTGATATGTTTCTTCCTATTAGTAGACACTCTTTCATATGCAAAATGGAGATAATCATGGAAGCCAAAGCCAGAATTTAAATCATCATCAAGAAGGACTCAAAACTGGGACCACAGTGGTTAGGGCTTGAGATCAAACTCAGAAGAGAATGGGTATCCCTACTGTCCATCCTGTGTACCAACTGCAAACAAAGGCAAATCTAGCTTGAATAATTGCAGATTCTTAAAAGAATTATATACGATATAGAAAACTCTCCTGACAGGAACATCTATCTCATGATGAAAGATACAGGAACTGCGCACCATCCTTTAGATGGTCGAGAATCTCTCTCCTAACCCTAAAATTTGTGATTTTGAACACAGACTTAACACATACTAGAACCACTGATTGAAAACTGCAAAACAAAAATACATCCAAAAGAAAAAAGTCTGCCAGACATAGCAATAAGGTATTAAAATAATGTAACAATACAGAACATTTCAAAATAAATAAGGTCTTCTGAATTGATAAGGATAGATCAATATATAGCTATGAATATTCAACCTGAACTAATTACCTAAGTGGAAAGATGTCTTACTATACTCCCCTGCCTCAGTCTGATGAACTTTGTCGGTATCAACAACCTGAGCAAGATCTATGTTTAAGAAGCAATACTTGAAGGCAGTAGTCTTACCATGCCTTTTTATCTAACTTTGCCACATCCAAAGCTCTAAAAGATGAGCATCCTCAGCTTCCCTAACCAAGAAAATTCTTTGCAGAGAGAGCCAACTCCCATGAGGCCACATGAGCGACACTCTTCACCAGTGACCATTAGAGACCCTTTCAATTGCTAAGAAACCTCAGCTGGCACTTACTGACAAAATTTTGAACCTAAGCTTCACAATCTAAAGATCATATATTACAATATGATTGGGTAAGGAAAAAAGAGTAGAAAGCAAATGGGGCTTCCCTAAAGAAAAATACCACACCTTTTAAGCACAGAGTTGTCAAATACCTCTTTGTTTAAACCCTTTTGTTAAAGATACCATTGGAGTCCTAGATGAACCTTCTATCCACTTTTGGCAGTCAGTCCTGGTGAAGCATCCCAAATGAGAAGAACTCATCCCACCCCCCACCCTACTCCCCCACACAACACACAAGTTAACTGTGAACAAATTTACTGGACTCCATTTCTGCAGTTATAGATATTAAACATCCTTGATTAATAAATTAATGTTTAATTAAAAATCATTTTTTTCTCTTCAACATGAAGACACACCTAGCATGGGTTCAGAAACAGTTGATATATTTTGGCTATCGCAAAGCCTTCTTTCTCAGAGCCAGTGAATATGCCAGTCCAAAATGGCTCCCATCTGCTTTTAAATTTATTAGTTATTTGTTATCTGTCAAAAACTAGAACTCTTGTTTTTAGCATTATGTGTGGCAAATAAGAGGCATCAGGGATTTTGAATAGGTCAAACTGATTGCTTTATTTGCGGCCTTACATTTAATTCATATATATATTTGATATATATATATATATATATTTGATAAATGGCATATTTTCAGTTAAATATTTTCACTGAGAATAATAAGTACATAAATAGAACTAACAAAGATAATTAGACTCTAAGTTTCAGGAAATTATGATAAAGTTAGCTATTTTATTTTTGTGATTTATTTTTTCCCTTTTAAAAAATAATAAGTGTAAAGCTGTCCCTATGCTACTAAGTTCTAAGTAGAAGGAATTTTGCTTTGTTTTGTTAAAATATGGATATGGTTTTATTCACAAGGGCTTCAGTGATCAGATCTCACCATAAGGCAACAGCAATAAAATTTCTCTAATTACTACCTACTATGTTGAGATAATTTAAATTTAAAATGTGCCAAAAGTCTGAGACAGGGTTTCATTATTTGAAGGTCTTGACTCAGGACTTCTAAAATCATCACTAACTGAAATGAGTCAATTAGCATGAGAGCCTCTGACGTTTGGAGGAATGGAGTTCCCACAGAAGGAATCAGACAGGGTCGCATGCATGAATCAAAGTTAATATCGTACACTTGGCTGGTAATTACTCCTTCCCACATACATTGCCTGGAACCTGGGGTGAAGAGAGAACTGATGGACCTGTGGCCTGTCCTAAGGGGTTTCTTCAGCTCAGAGATGGTTGGAGCACTGGAGAGCGCTGCAGAGATGGTTCCTTGGGGCAAACAGGAAAAGTCAACATCAGGTTCTGGGCAGAGTTTTGAAAACCTGAATACTTGACAGGGGAACAGCCTACAAACCAGCTCACAGACAGCCAGTGGAGGGTGCTTTCACCGTCTGGACCACTGTTTGGTCTGGAATAGCCTGGGAAACAGTTATGCAGCACTTACAAATGTGGGAGTTGCTTCCCAAGTTATCCTACTGCTATCAGTGTAGAAATACTTCATCGAATCTCTAAAGTGAATGCTCCTGTTTCTGTCTCCTTCTTGGTGTGGGTACACAACCTACGGAGAGGTCCCATCCACTGCTACTGGATGATATTTCTGATGCTTGCATCTATGGCATGAATCCAATAAATTATAACGCTTTTGAGAAATGTTTTCTCCATCTGGACTTTCTTCTTTATGAATGTCACAATTCAGCTGACTTTGATTTATGTGCATTTCTATTCTGTTTCTCTGCTCATGCTGGCAGCACCGCAAAAAATAAAATAAACTAAATGTATGATATCCAGTGTCTTTGACATCTTTTTTTCCACGGTGATTTGTCTTATCTGACAACTGAATGCTGAAAATTTATAGTACATTTTAAAATAAATATTACCTATTGTTGGACTATGAAGTAGGAGGATATATAGCTAGTCTTATATTTCTTCTGCTTGCATTCTCTTTTGTCATAATTTGCTAAATTCCCTCTATCAAATATCACATCTTTCTATGCCATGCAAAATTGCAAGTATTTTATATGTATAAGAGATGATGTCTTAAATTGAGGTGATATTTATCATTTTTGTTTGTTTTTATTTTGCAAGCTTTATTTTTATTTCTGTCTATCTATTTGCTGTCTGTCTCTCTCTCTCTTTCCCTCCCTCCCTTCTTCCCTCCCTCCCTCCCTCCCTCTCTCTCTCTCTCTCTCTCTCTCTCTCTCTCTCTCTCTCTCTCTCTCTCTCTCTCTCTCTTTCTCTCTCTCTCTCTCTCTGTGTGTGTGTGTGTATGCACATATGCGTGCGTGTGTGTTTGTGTGTTCTGGGTATATATGCAAGTGTCTGTGCAGCAACTCACAAAATAGAAGAAGGCATTCAACTCTTTGAAGCTGCAATTATGGACAGTTGAAAACTACCTGGAGTGGGTACTGAGAATTGAAATGGGGTTTTCTGGAAGAGTAGCAAGTATTCTTAACCACTGAGGCATCTCTCCAGCCCTTATACCTACTTTTAAGGGATCTTCTTCTCAAACAGCAATACCTAATGAATAGCACTTCATTTAAAAAATATAAGCATAATAACATTTTTGGATTCTGCTTAAAGGTTGTGTTTACAAACTACTTTTAGGAAACAGCTCAGTGTCTCTGATAATACTTGGCAATAGTGCATGTCATAAACGCTCTCTCGTTTCTTGGCCAGGGCCTGCTCTGATATCCCGCCTGCTCTCAATGCAGGCAGCTCCTCACCAGTGCGTAGCCCCAACCCATTTAAAAGTCATCGTTAATCTCTAGTTTTAAAGACTTTTCTTTCATTCTAGGGCTTGATTACTTTATAACTTCCAATGGTGTTTATTATAGCTATTTCACTGGTACACACAGAACCAGGCTTTTCAGTATACAGGCCCAGGATATACAGAACTGGAAGAAACCATACTTAGAAGTGAAAAAATGATGGAAATCAGACATTTGTGCCTAACCAGAGAATCCACAACCATTCTTCTAAATTGTTTTATTTTTAAATATGCATATTATTAAGCAAAACTAGGGTCTTGGTGTTCATTATGTAAAATTTCATGTAAAAATTAAAAGCAGAGAAGTTTATATTTGAGGAACATGTGCATCACTCAAAATATATGCAGATTAACACAGTTCAGTATATGAACCCACTACATTGGGTATTTAATGTGACTTATACCTCTAACAAACATACATACCTATGCTGATGTTATTTAAATAGTTTTGGTAGATGCCTGGTGAAATTCTATTAACTTTAGAACCAATTAGGTTACATAACCTAGAGTGATAGAAAGACATATTTATAAATAAAATCTCAAAGAAAATCATTAAAGTTTTAAGGGACTTTAATATCAAAATAAAAGTGACTCACACTCACATTTGTTTTGGTATATATTATGTTTTAACTCCCTTGGATAGAGTCATAAAATTACAGAGCTTGACAGAACCTTCTGTGTTGCCTATGATGATCCTTTTGTACAGATAAGGAATATAGGGCTTGGGAATTTTTTTAGGAGTGTCCCCCAGGTCTACAAGTTACGTAATGGCAATCATAATCTCAGACCAAGTTCTCATAGACCCCTGTCCAGTGTTGTTTCCAGCATGTCACAGTGCCTTTAATCATTAGATTACTGTGAATCCAAAGTCATCAGTTAAGGCTTCTTAAATACGACTTCCGCATGCAATAGCAGTTTTTAAGTATAATTTAGGAATTCTCAAATCACTTAAAAATTTATATACTTTAATAACTTTATATCGATAAAGAACATAATTTGCCTATATTACATTTTTGTGCATGATATAGTTAAGTTTAGGTGATAAAGATATTGACTATTTGGATTCATGTTTGTCTGTCTTATATGGAAAACACATGTAGGTGATTACCAATTATTTATTGGCAACAACATTAATTTTCAGTAGGTTATATTTTGTGAGCTATGTTTATTTTTCTTCAAACTACAGGGAGGAATAGGATGGGAACACAAGATTTCATGAAAATGGCTTGAATCCCATTATAGGAAATAGAATCAGAGAGAGGAAGCCATTCTGATGGAGACACCTCTACCTAGTCACAGAGGAAGTAACCTATGTCTGGAAATGAAGATCCAGGGAGCCTGAGCCCAGTCCGGAGTCACAGCCCATTAGTCCGAGTCTCTAGTAAGCCAATGTTTCTTAACATTGTTTTGATATCCGGATCCCAGTGATATTTACACTGAAGTAAAATAATTCTAAAAACAAACATAAACTATGTTCTCCACTTTCAAGTCAAGAGCTAGCTACCTAATCCTGTTAGAGCAGACTGATTTATATTTGTCTTTGGTTTTTCTTTGGGCTTCTTGGAGGAGTGAAGATAAGAGGAAGAAGCCACACTTCCGGTACAGAACAGCACCAGTCTCTCATGACTCCATCTCCTACTGTCTCGTCTTGGCTACTCTTGCTTATCAAATATCTGCAATTCTAGCTGTTGTGTCTACACAGAAATATCACGCTCAATAAGTCATAATTTTTGCTGAATTCATCCAAAAATATCTATGACAAATCTAAAAATTTAAAAATTTGAACATGCCCTATTGATATAATTGTTAATGTCCCATTGTTTGTTTCAAGATATTAAGGATGAATTATTGATGTCATAGCCCCCATAACTTAACACATGGCGAATACAATGATTTTATAAATAAGTGTAGTGAACAGCATAACCATGTGCTTAATACACATATCTATTTCAACTACAATCCCCCATTAGGATGATAACATGTGGTTATGGATCAGATTCCTAAGCAAGACCTTTTTAGAATGAGACGATCTCATTGCAATGCAATATTGTTTGGAATTTGGAACACTCTTATGTTATCTTGAGCTTTTTTTCCCCCTATAAATTTTACTCATTGATATTTTCCCTGGGAATCATTAGTTTAAATATCCATTCAGAGAGGTTTCTTAGCATGAAATTCCCCAACTTAACAGTTTTCTCTCTGTATCTACATATGCCTCCATTCCAACGTCCCCACCCTGGTGGAGTTCTCATTTGTCTTTTGAGGTTCTTCTACTAAACTTTATGCAGACTTTTCCTTTTTGTTAATTATATGAATTATCTACCTCTCCTCAATATGACTGCAAAAGTAGTCAATCTTTAATGGATTAACTAACTTCCCTATCTGTAATATCTAGCTTCTATTGTGTCATATGACATACTGGGATGGCTATGCATGAGAAAAAAAAAGAATTCTGCACCCATTACTCTGCAAGATGCCAGAGTAGAAACTTCCATGCAAACAGTAACTAAAGAACATCATCACTTGCTCTAAGTATACCAGAAAGGCTTACACTGTGACGTGTGCGCGTGCGCGTGCGTGTGCGTGTGCGTGCGTGTGCGTGTGTGTATGTGATTGTTACTAATCCACCAAGAGTAATTTCTACTCAAAAAGAAGCCTGTACTTACAGCCCTACAAGATTCAAAAAACATTGACAAATCATATAGTCAGAAAATGTGACAAGGAAAAAGACAATATATAATAATCTCCACTACAGAAAAGAGAAAGAGACAAGGTCCCCATTTGTCAGAGTCCTGCCACCTCTGCCTGGTCACGGGGCTACTGCTTGTACACATCCAGGAGAGATGCAGGAGCAGTTCTGAGATCCGCAGTTGGACTGTGTTGCCATGGAACTAAGAGGTACAATTGCCTTCGCTCCTGTGTACCCTTCCTAGCACTTCTGGCAATAGTGACAGTTCTTTTCTTTTGTTCCAAAACAGCCCTGATTCATTCTCAGGGCTCTGAAAGACAGCATTGTGAGACCACATTGTGACCAAATTACACGAGAGGGCAAGTTTTCATTGCCAGTCCTAAAATTAGATACTTCAGCACAACAGAAATAGCCATGTTTGCTGAAAGGGCACTTCTTGGTGGAGATCCCAGAGCTTTGTCTGCCAGGCAGGTCTGCTGCAACACAGCCCAGAAATGGGCAAGGACACCAGGCAATACTGGGTGCTTGTACTGGACCCCGCTCTCAAGAGGTGGGCAGGTACATGGAAGGGCCTGGGTGGCACAGAGCACACAGAGTGCTTGCCAAGCAGATGCTGCTGCCAGAGCTTTTGATCAAAGGGAACAGATTTCCCAATAGGGCTTGGAACAAATGCACTCCATTGGCTTTGGACCTACCATAAACTGTTTGTTTCAGTTTTACCACTCACTGTGATGAGAAATTTAGTCAATACGGAATAGGGAAGGATAATTCTTCCAGAAAAATGATAGTTTACTTCAGGGGTATATATGAATAGCAATGAAAGCCCTCAAAGGGCAGCACCACAATTTACATTAAGGTCATCAGCTAAGTACATCAGCCAATTAAAGATACCTAGTTGAAGAGACTTCTTCACTACAGACCAGCACAGAAACTGTGAAATTAATAAATTCCCATGACCATCAAGACAGCAATGATGGAATAAGCAGATTGAAACGAGGCTGGGATTTGGGGCTAGCTAATTAATTTCAAGTTGAGCATCACCACTGTGACTCTCTGCTCACTGAGCCACTTCAGCCCCATGAACAGAAAGTCTCTCTAGTCACACTGTTATGAGTGAATTTTCTATGTAGACTTGTGATTACATAATTCAACTTTATGATTCTAAACTATCTTGGACATGCTCCAAGAAGAAACACTACTGTGAAACACGGGGTTTCTTATATTTGTGGTGGGTGCTGTTGCTTTCACAAAAACAACATTTTTCTTAAGACAAGAACAAATGAGACAATAAGAATAGATAAACAAAAATGATAGATTTAGTAGCTTTATTATATGGACTTGTATTAATCGTATGAACTGATTATCAGGTCAACCTACATCTACCTTGGCCTGAGTCCTTCTTAACTATCTGTCTGTCCAGGGAAAAATCCTAATCTTTATGAACTTAATATTCTACTCTTAAAATGTGAGTTATAGTAAAGGATATGTAAGTTTCTGTCCAATTCTGAGAATCAATGGCCCTATATCCAGAAAAAAATCTTGCATTTATATATGAGTTTATAGCAAAACAGATGTGATACTTTTCATTTTGACATAAAATTCCTTAAACAACTATAATTTCATACCACACTGGGTCTGTTATTTATAAATGCCATATATGCTATATGTATGATTCTACCTTTTTTGATTAGGCCAATAAAATGGCATAGATATCAGCTACATTTTTTAAATACCATGTAATTTTCATTGATGGTTCATATCATATCCAATACACATGTAGGGAACTGAGAGGTTAGTTTAAACAGCTTTAGCATTACATGGATTGCTAGAGTGATACACAGTCCTTTGAGATATTTTAATGTGTGCTTAATAAACTGTTCACATTAGTGCTCAAGAACAGTTTGGGTACTCTTTGCTGTTAGGATACTGGCCTTTAAAAGGGCTTTTTTAAAAAATAAAGTACCTAGCAACAGTATTCCATTTTCTAAGTATAGTAAAATGATTGTTCCTTCAGATGTCATTGAAAAGTGCCAATAAACATGATTTAAAGTTCAGTTCCATAATCCTGGCACTCTTATGACCGTTGGGTTGCAAGAAACTCTACCTTCCCTGGACACCTTGTTGCAGAGCAGATGTCAGGCTCCCACCCCACTTCCTGTGGGAAACTCTCTACCACCAGTTATAACCAACTCCATTATGTCTAGCATCTTGCAACTGTTCTTTACAGTCAGCCCTTCATTGTGGGACCTGATTAACTTTGCTTAGCTAAAGGATATGGACTCCAGTCTTTATTTATACTTTACCACCCAAATTGTCAAAGACAGAGCCTTGTTTCTATCAACCTTTTACAGTTGTGATTTTGTGAGTTACAAACTGTTGTATATAGAGAAGAAGTGGGTGTTTTAAGAGGAGTTTTCTTCTTCTCTAATTGCCAAACATAATTAGGCTAAACTCTGAACAATCAGAAATGAACCTGGCTATAGCCTCAAAGGAACCTGACATACTTAAGAATCCAATTAGTCACTACATTCTTATTTCCATTAATCCAAAGACAAATGGGCACTCTTTAATAAATTTAGGAATAAAAGATACCTTCTAATCAAGGCACAGTGAGAAAGCTCTTATAATTGAAAATCAAGTGTTTGAATAGCAAAACTAATTTATGCAGGAATGTCAGCATGTAGCACTGGATTGACCTTGCACATCAGCCAACATCAGGAAAGTACAGAGAGACTCTGTGGGGAAGGGTCTCCAGACACTATTTGCAACCGTACCCAAAATCTAAAAGCAAGCTATGCAAGCCTTTGTGCCATCTAGCCTAAGTCTCAGTCTTCTCATTGAACACCTTTACAGAATTTCACTTCTCTGGGATCAACTTACAGTGCTCCATATTAGGCTCTCGTGTGTGTGTGTGTGTGTGTGCGTGCACATGCATGTGTATGTGTGTGCATGAACTTGTACTTACAGGGTCAGCTAAACCAGCAGTTCTGTCATGTAACCACCTTAGCTATTAGTGAAAGAGATACTGAAAAGTTAAAAACTTAAAATATTGTTTGTAAACTAAGACCCGTTATAGTCTTGGCATACCTTTCAAATAATGTATTTTGTTTTAAGCTGATATGCAAATATGCTTAGTTAAATATGCAAAACTGTTTGCCATGTTTAATTAATATCTAGAATTTGATGTGGTATGGTTTTTCTATTATGTTATATATAATAAATACATTGCTTATATCAATATCATAGGTTCAATGAAACATGGTCTTCCTGCTCATTTTTTTAGGGGAAAAACAAGACAAAGACTTTTCTTGAGAGCAAAATCCCTATGTGTTTAAAAGCATATAATTGGACACTTTATCCAATACTTTAATATGAGGGATTATGTAATATTTCCTCAGTTTAATATGCAGCCCTATGTATTTAAGTATTCATATACTTCAGAACTACCCAAGGAAGCATCTGTTTTCCTTCAGGAGTTTTATATTTATTTTTACAGGTGTAAAACATTTTATTACATTTACTGTTTATTGCACATGTATGTGGACACATGCCACACTATGTGTGGAGTTTACAGGACAATCACCATAAGTTGGTTCTCTCCTCCCACCTGTGAGAACCTAGGGATGAAACTCAGGCCCTGGGGCACAGCAGCATGTAACTTTACCTATAATATCACCTCCACCAGCCTTACATTTTAAAAAATCGCTTTCTCATCAGTTGGACTTCTCAAACAAGATGGCACATGATTGACATTTTAATGTATGAGATGAGATCCAATCACTAATAAAGGAAATACAAGTATTTTGTTTTACATTCATTTTTCCTATTTTCTTTCAAATTTATAGTTCCCTAAGATATAACAAGCATAAGTTGTGTTTTTCTTTTTTATTTTTCTTTATAATGGGGGGGGGGGAGTTCAATATTTTCAGTCAAGGATGCTAGTGTAGTCATACTATAAATTCAACATAAAAGGAAATATTTTGGGGAAAAACAGAATAGTAAGGAAGAACATAAAAGAAAAATGTATCAATATCTTATTTTGCAACACAAACTGTCCTTTCTGGTATGATGAACTTGAGCACAGGAGAAGTTTGAGAATAAAGAGAAGATTCACTTCATTAATTCCATGATTTCTAGAAATCAGTTGGCCAATGAATGAGACAGAAAAGCATTCTCAGGTGCAGGACATAACAGCCCAAATCATCACAACTGAACAAAATGTTTTAAAAGCAACTCCAAATTATTAGACCTCAAATGGTTCTCCCAAGCATGTCTGCCCTCAAGCTTAAATATCTTGTCTTTGAATAGAATGTGTTTATCTGTCTTATTTAAAATATCACTTACTGAGGGGCAATTTTCCCTTAGTCACGTACAAATGGTCATAAAGGTAGAAGGAATTCAGGGGATCTGTTTCTTGGAAACCTTTATAAGATATTTAAAAGCATCACTGCCTTCTTGACAGAGAGGGAGCTACCCTACAACCTGTGGATTTGTTGAGTTTCTCAAGAAAATCTTTTCTGAAAACCACCACCTCACAAAACCAGCCTCGTTCTTACCAATTTAACAGCTACAGAAACAATTTTGCGAGTGAAATATGTGACAAGCCGTTCAATATCCCAGAAAAAAAAAAAAAAAAAAAACAGAAACGCAACTTTCCACTCACCAGCGACAGATAATGAGGTTCCAAAGTAAACATTGCCGATTACTGTCGTTACACTTTGTTGCACTAAACGAGTTCAATTTAATCAAAAACTTCTAGAAAGCACTAATTTAATTAAAGTATGAACTTCTAACCAACAACTTTACTTAGCTCATAAATGACCAAAATTTCAATGTAAATGAGTCCCTTCCCTTTACCCACCGGCGCGGGGTGTGAAGGGCAGTGTGAGTGTTGGTCCCTCCCTCACGTTAAATTACTTCACAACCTTACTGACATTCGCATCCTTTAGTGCACCACTCAGAAGTCTGGGGAGAATGATGGCCATCATGCTACGTCACCACAGTCTACATGATGAATGGCTGTTTACAACATGATTTCTATCACTTAAAAGAGAACATGTAATTGCAACTTTAAATTTCAAATAAAAGGCTACAATTCAAATGGCACTGGCTAGCTATGCACTTCTGGAAGTCACCCACCTGGGGCAGCATGCGATTTTCTTCTTCCAGCTGTCTGACTCTGGCCTCCAGCTGCCTAACATAGGACAAGGTGGATTCTAAAATTAAAAAGAAAGAACTCACATTATACACAAGGTCTTGTTTGCTGTACTGTTAAGGATATCTTTGGTCGATTATTAAATTGGACCAATTGACTACTTCGTCTGTTCTTTAGAAAAGAAAGAAAATTCTTTCCAGGAAAAACATACACACTACACAGTTTTGAGGATTGTACAATGTCCGTCAGTATTCAAGAAAATAGTAAATGAGGAGGCTGCGCTTTTTCACACCAGTTGAGCCTCAGAACTTCCGGAGTCTCTCTTCACATATTTGTATTTGTCCCATACACAAGATGTTTCTGTGATATGATCTGTAACCAAAATCAACTACTAGATTTCATTAACCTTTTTAACTAGAGTGAGTGTCAAACACAAAGACCTTTTCAATTTCCCAAAAGACATTAGAATTTTTAGGAGAAACATTTATTCTTCTTATTATTAGTTGTGACTTAAAGAATATCCATATAAGCACTAAATATTTACACCAGGATTTTAGCTGGGTCCAAGGACCATGATGTGTTTATTTGTTGTTCGTGTCTTTCTTTGTCTGCTTTACATCTTTCTTCTTCAATCTTTAAGCAAACTAAAGGCAACAGAATTGCAATTGATACTTATTTTAAATTTTTCAAAGTTCAGATGCTGGACACTCCGAATGTTATGTTCCATTTCTGTTTGTACACAAAATCTGCATTTTAGAGCTTTTTGGCATGAGAGGGGTCACAGAAGAAAGAGAGTAGAGTTTTGCACTGGGAAGAGTGTGACTAGTGAGAATTCTTCACTAAAATGACAATATTCATATGTCTCATTTAGCAATGCATGTCAGACATTATTCAAGGACAGAACCATTTCAGGTGTAGTAAAAAGCACATGGCAGAACAATCCATCCAACTCATATCCCCATATGTAGTTAACAATAAAGCAGCAGATCACCCTCGGGTCTTCATGATCTGGGGTCTCAGAAACACACAAGAAAAGCAAATGATGGAACTGAATCGCATTAGTGGTATATGCTAAAAGCATCAGTCATTGGAACTTTAGCTACTTATGTGTTAATGCTGTGATCTGAAATTCAGCATGAAAAATTATTACTATTTTTACCTGGGAATTGTTTAAATGAAGTCATTTCCTTTTTGAGGACTTCAAAAGCAAGAAGCTGGCATTTTATATGAGAAGTATTATTTTTTAATTCACAAATAAAACAAGCTCACCTCATTTAAACATAGCAAGTCCATGTTCACAAAGATCTACAGAAAATCACCCTCAATATCATGAACATATTGACACACTGACCTCAAGACACTTTTCATATAAGCAGGAGGAAAGGGAGGAAACTGAAGACACTTGCTAGACATGTGCTCTCACCAAAGCTTAATGGAATGTTAAAGCTATGTTTTGTGGACTTTTCCAGAGATGGAAGGAGAGTACACTGCATAGTAAAGGCAAAAGTACAGACCTTGAGTCTGCAGTTCTCTGTAGAGCAAGATGCAGTGAGGAATTCCTGACTCACACAGTTCGGCAAACCCAGTTTTCTCCTCTAGAAAAACAGCCTCCTGCTAAGGACCTTTGAAATTAACAACTGATTCTACTTAAGCCATGAAAACTAGATTATTTTCTCCATTTTCACAATGTACAGTTCAGTCATTTTTTCCTTGTACTACACTATCTCTGAGGTCATGGAACTTAAAAGTATTTAGCCAGGTGGTGGTGGTGCATGCCTTTAATCCCAGCACTCGGGAGGCAGAGGCAAGCAGATCTTTGTGAGTTCGAGGCCAGCCTGGTCTACAAGAACTAGTTCCAGGACAGACTCCAAAGTTACAGAGAAGCCCTGTCTTGAAATCCCCCCCCCCAAAAAAAAAAAAAGACTGGAGAAGAGTTTGTGAAGAGGGTGAATTCTACTGAGACTGGAAAATGGTACTGGAAGGAATTTGTTTTAATCGAGCGATTATATCCAGTCACTTTATTCTATTTATCCTTTACTGTTGTTTAATTAGTTTGAAAATAATTTCTTTCATGCAATGTATTCTGATCATGGTCCCCAGTTCCCAACTTATCCAACTCCTTGCTTTCTTTTCCTTTCTTTTAAGAAAACAAACATAGCTCCTGTTTTCTTCAAATCTTGATTTCAACATTGAAAGTGTCATATGCATGCACACGCACACACGCGCGCGCACAAACACACATGCATATGTACGTATATATGTACATACGTATGTACGTATGTATGTATGTATGTATGTATAGACTCGGGTGTAAAGAGATGGGAAGTTCTTTTAACCAGATAAAATACACTTATTTTGTCATATTACAATGAAAGCAAAAAGACAGAGGTTGAGTTCATCTCTTCTATAAGAATTAACCTCATCTATAAGAATATAATCTCTTCTATAAGAAGATCACATGACAACTTTGTGTTAATCACTGAATAATCTATGTCATTAGACACTCCTTAAAGTACAAGTTCCCTTTTTGATTCCTAGCTGGTCCTGGCCCAAGAAGTCCTGTTAACTGTCCCAAGTGCTTACCTTCTCATACAATTCTCCTTGACAAACAATGGCTATCCTGTATGGGGAAAAAAGTCTCCTACAGACAAAAACAGGGACAGTATTTAATCTCATAAAAAACTGGAGTACTGAAGCTGTGTGTACACTCCATAAAGGAGGTGGATAGGTATATTTGCCTGGGTTCCATCACAGGAAGATCCTGGGTTTCTATATAAAGAGCCATTGAAAAGACTAACCAGTTCTCTAACTATGACATCAAATAAAAATTAATACGTTTCTTGTTAATCTTTTAAGATTCCAAGGTTTATTTATTTCTAAACCATAGGTCATCCAAGCTTGACTAGTAGTAATTAGCCAGTATGGGATATAAAATATATGAGTTAGTTTTAAAATTCCAAGCTTTATTTATTTCTAAACCTTACATCATCCAAACTTGACTAGTAGTAATTAGCCAGTATGGAATATAAAATATATGAGTTAGTTTTTAAAAATAAAATAATAGGATAAAGTATATGAAATCCCATGGCTTTAAAAGTCCCATCATAAGCTACATCTTGGTCTCAACCGACTGCAAATCATTTGTAGGGTAAGAAGGAAACAGCCCATTCATTATTAGAACCTACTCTCCATGTCTTCTATGACTCTTCACCCCATTGCCTCTTCCTTCGCTCCATTTTCAATGGTAACAACTATAAAATAAGCTGCTCTCTCAGTTCTCACAAGAAACATTAAAAACCTAAGAGAATTATTTGACAAACATGAGCCTTCTTTCTATCAGAAAGTAATCACCACAAAATGGCACTGCAATTGAAATTGCTTGTTACTTTATAGCAGTGAAGAAAAGCCTTGCAGGACTGAAATGTCCATGTGTCATTTCAGTTTTTACAGTGAGGCTCCAAAAGATCATAAGACAAATAAATTACTATGTGTGTGTGTCTGGTGTATGTGTGTGTTTGTGTGTGTGTGAGAGAGAGAGGGACAGAGAGAGAGAGAGAGAGAGAGAGAGAGAGAGAGAGAGAGAGAGAACATGCATGTGTATTATAAGTAAAGAAGGACCTATTGCTAAGAAATCTCCAACTAGCTGAGAAGAAAAAGGATCCAGATTCATGTGACAGTAAGAAATGAAATAAATACTAGAACACAGGAATAAAGCAACCCATGTTGACTTTATTCCGTAAAAAGAGAGGCTTGAACCTAAGGATGGATCAGCAGAACTATGACAGGGTCAAGGCCATGTGGAGCCACAGCAAGACAGGGAGACAAGAAAGGTGCTACGACCCTATTATAGACAGAAAAGGAAAGCAGTCATGTGACAGCACAGAGAGGGACCAACTGGTTCCCAGAAAAATGTTCATAGTCCCAGGTACAAAAAAACAGCCGCAACCACATAACACGTGGCAATTTGATTGTGGTTGTCCTGAAAGTGCTTATTTCTCATTTCATTCTGGGATATTTATGGTCAATGGGGCATTTGAAAAACTAGACAAAAATAAATAAAAAATGAGAAACGCAATTTAATACTCTAACACATACTCAAGATACTCAGTCAGAAGTAATTTCTTTCCAAGTACCTCACTTCTCCCAAACCTTCATGCAAAAGTTCATAGGACTTCTTCATCATAAAATAAGCATTCAAAATGTATGCAGATTGAGTTCATTGTCCCACACCTGTAATCACAGCTCTCCAGAGATTGCTGCAAATTCAAGGTCACCCTGAGCTACGCAACAAAGGCCAAGCCATCAGAGATGGCCCATTCTTAAGAACAAATACTTCCAGAATTAACTGAAAAACAGAAATAAATGTATGTCAGAATCATATGTGTGTGTGTTTGTTAAGTTTTTAAATTTTATGTGTATGAATGTGTATATCTGTGTACCTATTTATCTCTGCACCGTGTGTCTGCACGGCCTATGGAGGCAAGAAGAGGGCATCAGATCTTCTGGAACTGGAGTTAGAGATGATTGTGAGCTGCTTCTTGGGTTCTGGGAGTTGGACCTGGGTCTTCTGCAAGATTAGCCAATACTCTTCATCACAGAGGCAGCTCTCCACCCCTAAGTTGTATATTTTCTAAATGTTTCCAATGGTTAAATGGAACACAATACTGATTTTCTAATCCGTGTAGTCCTCTAGCTCCCAGAAGAGTTTTCAGAGGAGAGAATCACACTGCAGCACTTGGTCTTTAAAGGTTATTATGTAATACTCAAATACATTTTTTAATATCTCTGATTTATTATGAAGGTACCAGAACAACCCTCATCATGTACATATGCTTATCTTTTACAGAGGTATCTCAACACTGCTTCCCCCTTTTCACCTTGATAAAAATATCTCTGAAGGACCTAACTTGATGATAATCTGATGTTTCCAATGGACGTTACCCTTGACAAAATTCTAACGTTCCTGATACATACTCACCTATATATAAAGAACTATCATACTAAAAAAATTAAAAAATTAAAAAAGAACTATCATACTGTCCTCTGCCTGCTTGAAAGCATGTTGACAAAAATACAAAACCATCTTTACCTCCCTGTTTCTGAAGGAAACGGTTGTTTCTCTCCTTAAGAAAATATATACCCAATGACACATGAATCACTCTGTTGTAGAGAGTTTATCACTGGAGTGACGACTAGGGTCTGCTCAACTTCTGAGAGGTTTGACTACATAAAGTACTGTCTCACCTTCAAAATGTTAGGGAAGAAAAGAGTCTGGTTGTGGGGCTCAAGCAGAGCCAGCACATTTGAAGGGTGAAAGGGGGGTGGAAGAAATCCGGAAGACTGTGCTGTCCAGCACTTTGCGCACTATTTCTCAGGCACAGAGACAGAAAGAGAGGAAGGAGAGAACTGCTCAAATGCTTATCCTCTCCAAACCTCAGGTTTAAATTCTGCTGTCACATGCTTGAAATTGAGAGGTTGTGCCATGGCCTTGAAGAGATGATGGGGCCCTGACAAAGAAATCCCTGTCGTGGATGGAATTGGTCCCCCTGTAAAAGGGAAGTTTGCCTGTGCAAACCATCTCGCTCTCTTGTCCTTTAGTCAGGGATGTAGCAGCAAGCAGTATCTCACCAGATATTGGCCCCTCCGCCTTGGCTTCTAGAACTGTGAACCAGTAAATTAGATCTACTCCTTATAAATCGGGCAGTCTTTGGTGCTCTGGTAGAGCAGCATTGACCAGAGTAATAAAGAGTCTCAGCAAGAGTCCAGTCCATAGACCACCTCCTCAGCAAAACCTGCCTGCTAAAGCAGTTCCTCTGAATTCCATGTTAATCCCACTAGTCACAGGCTTTTACATACTCCTAAAGAAATTACTTAAAAACTGACAAAACTCGTTTCTTCTTCTTCCTTGAGAAGCAAAGGTCAGCCTTCCATGGAGAATTTATATTAGCTACAGAAGTATAAGTGATTAAAATTTTCACTATATTTTAATGTTCTTATTTTAAAACATTCATGTAAAAATTAGCATTTTCAGATTTGTCTGGAGCGGTCATTCAGAAAATTCTATTGCCAGACAGTCTTTAGGGTAATAAACATCCCGCCCCATCCCCCCAAAAGGAAATTCAATCCCACTAAATAAATAGAAAGTAGAATTAGATTTGCCCATGTCCATCACATTCAAGCTAATTTCACTCTTCGGAGGCCTGCCAGCTGGACAGAGAGCTGAGGGAGATACTTTCTGTGGGAAGCAGTTGAGTCTCTCATTGGCCTAGAATTCCCTTAACTGTTAACTCTACGTCAGCCAGACATCCTCTCCGCATTCCATTGCCCAGTCAAATGTTCCCAATGCTTCCATTAGAAAAATGAAAAGTAGCTTTCAAGTAATTAGAATCTCTAGACATTAGAATAAACTTCTTTGAACATATGCAGAGAACACTGTAACAGGTGTTCAGAGATAACTCCATGGCAAATAATTTGTGAGGGGTGCCCGGATGGTACCTTTGACTTTGCAGCTCAATATTTCTACGTTTAGATTTGTCCCACTCCATATGTCCTTACTAGCTCTCTTCTCAAGTGCCCAACAGTTATACACTGGATGCCTCGTGATTCCTCTATGTACTTATTCACAGTGCTACTTTCAATATTTGACCAAGTCTTTCCCATTCCCACAGGCACTGGTAGTTCTGCTTTGAGTGGGGGCTACCACACCAGTACAGTATGGCTTGCTTTAACATTAACAGATATGTTAGATATCTTCATCTATATATTATATAGATGCTATATGTTAAATGCTCTAGGTAAGAAACATAACTAAGATCTGGGTGCTTATGAAATAAACATTCCGATGGAAGACAGACAGTAAAGTCTAAGCAGATGAGGCAGTTTATAAAGGTGAAATATGCACAAAACCCCAACAACAACAAAAACCCTAACAAGGCAAAGATCTTGTGGCAGAAGGGAAGGTAATGTGCATAGCCTGGTTTGGTCATGAAGCAGGAAGCAAAAGCAGATTGAAGCAGGGTTGTTTATCCTGTCACCTTCCCACAGCACTCAAGTTTTAAAACCTTGTGTAAACCACTTAAACTATTTTCCTTATGATAAAAATTTATGCATGGCTTCTCTCTCACATGCTCCGTTTCTTAGCCATGGGAACTCTTGTTTCTACCATCAGAACATGCTTTTGAGACTCTCCTCACAGGCTTCCCTCATTCCATTCTTGAACCTCCTACTCAGATGGACATTCACTCTTAATTTATTGGAACCCAGAGGTTTTCTGAAGTGTTCCATCTAATCACATCCTTCTTTTTTTTATTTTTTTTTCACACTTTTCTCTCCCCATCCCCCCATCCCCCATCCCACCCCACCCCCAAGTTCCCATTTTTTGTCCGGCAATCTTGTCTACTTCCAATATCCAGGAGGATAACTATATGTTTTTCTTTGGATTCACCTTCTTATTTAGCTTCTCTAGGATTTTTTACGAATTATAGGCTCAATGTCCTTTATTTATGGCTAGAAACCAATTATGAGTGAGTATATCCCATGTTCATCTGTTCAACTATGTTCATAGCAGCATTATTTGTAATAGCCAGAACCTGGAAACAACCTAGATGCCCTTCAGTGGAAGAATGGATGAAGAAAGTGTGGAATATATACATATTAGAGTACTACTCGGCAGTAAAAAAACAATGACATCTTGAATTTTGCATGCAAATGGATGGAAATAGAAAACACCATCCTGAGTGAGGTAACCCAGGCCCAAAAAGATGAACATGGGATGTACTCACTCACATCCTTCTTTATTTCCTATTTTGATCCACCGAAAAGCCAAAGTCCTCTTAACATCTACTGGGATCTCACGTGATCTGACCAGCTGTTACTTCTGTTTCCTGCCATCACTTGCTCTACCTTGGACATGAGAGGACCTTCCTTTCCCTAAACACCATAGTTATTCTCCTGCCTCAGAGACCTTGCCTTAGTCATCTGTACTTTTCAAGTATCCCCTTTCTTGCACAAATGAATGGCTGACCTTCCCTTCTTCAAGTCTTTGCTCCTAATCCAGCTTTCAAGTGAGATTCCATCATCTCCATTTAAATGTGCAAACTACCATCATCTCGATCCTACAGTCCTAAAACAATCTATACTCCTAACCTATAGTCCTAACCTATATCCTAACACTATACTCCTAACCTATAGTCTTACCTCTTTTTTATGTCTATTTGTCAAAATCCTACATCACTTCCTATCATTTGGCTTGTTCATAGACTTATTTCATAAGGTCTATCTCTCACACTAAAATGCAACCTCTATGTGGGAGAATATTTTCTGTTGTGCTGAGTGTCACAGTATAAATTTTTAGAATATTGACTGGGACAATAAAAATCTATAGAACAAACAAAACCACACGCACCCGGGAAATAATTTACTAATGCAGTTTCAATCATTTAATCATGTAATGCAAGACAGGAATTGTATTAAAATGAACTCCAATATCAGTTCTTTTGTATTGCTTTAAAAATCGCTCTATAGAAATGTGAAGTCATAATTATTAAAACACAAAATACTACTAAGGAAAAAAATCAACAACACGATGATCATAACTACCACAGTCATTTCTATAATAATCTTGAGTATCAATGGACTCAATCCTCCAGTCAAATGATACAAATTAGCTGAATCTGTAAATAAACAAAACCCATCTGTCTGCTGCCTACAAGAAACACACCTCGGTTTACTGTAAGGTACCACTGTAGAGTAAAAGCATGGACAAAAGTACTTCAATCCATGGGAAAACAATATTAAACTTTTGATGAAAATTTGACACATTTTCTCAAAAGATCCAGCCATTTGTGAATAATTTTAATAAGAAATTTAGACATGTCTTCTTATTGGGTTGAGAAAGTAAGTTTGTGTGTGTGTGTGTAAAAATTTATTATTAAATAATTATGTCCCCACAAGATTTTGTATATTGGAAGTTACCCCCATCATAATGATTTTAAGAGACGGGAGCTTGTGAGAGGCAACTAGATCGTGAGAAGTAGAATGATAATTATTGCAAATAAGGCTGGAAGGAGCCCCTGCCTCTCCACAGCGGTGTGCCATTGCTGGAAAGGAGACAGTTACCAAACCCTGAGTCTGCTGGTACATCTGAGACTGTTTAGAAGTTAGGGTATTTCACCAAAGTATCTAGAAAAAATAAATAAATAAAACGAAGATTGAACAAGAGATGTGACATGAGGACAAAGAATTAATAGCAGAAAAGCACAATATGTAGACAGCTTCAGCCTCTGAAATCTCAGAACACAATACGAGTGCCCTTCCACTGGAAAATGTGCTTCATTCACAAAATCTTTTGGTTACTAACGAGCACTAGGAGACATTTAATGCCATCTGGACATTCTCCCACTGCTGCCCCGGCCATGGATCTACTCTGATAGGAGGAACAAACCCAGGGGTCAGATCCTACATAGGGCAAGGGTTTAGCTAGGTACTGACTGAGGGGGTGTGAGCAATCAGAGATCATCCTGAGCAGGGTTGTAGGAAGAGATTCTTATCATACAGAGTGGGTGTCTTTGATACCAGAAAAATCCATCACATCAAATGGAAAGAACAGCAGAGTCAGGTACTGTCTTATTTATTTGTTTGGAACAATGCTGTAGATCCTGAATTGTTTATCTAAAATGGTTTGACAGAAAAATCAGGCATCCTATTCTGTAGTGCAGTGAGAGCTGCCTTGTAGAATATTTGCTGGTTTTTCACATTATTTTCTATATAAAAATAAATAGCTAAATGGATATCTGAAATAATTTGTTTAAATCATTTTAAAAATCAGAAAGAAAACAGTCTATATTCTAATTTTTATGCCAGAAAATAATCATCAGAAATATGCTCATCCCTCTTATCCCAAATTTCTGATTAGAATAAAATGGTGTTTATTGCATATTTGCCCTCATCCATATGGGATCCTACTCCTTGATGCAGATTGGATGTGTCCCTCAAGCCTCATGTGTTGGAAAGAAAATACCCCAAATCACATGCTAATGGTAGTTGAGAGGTGGGACCTTTGTGGGATGATTGGGTAGGGTTTACCAGGAGTGACAGGTTATTCATGAAGTGGCTTTACTGTTACAGGGCATTTTTGTCTGGCATGTGTGCCCCATTTCTCTGTGCCACACCCATCATCTACCCAGAAACTGAGCAGTTGTCAGCACTGAGCTCTGGGATTGTCCTTTCTTCAGAACTTTTCCTTTATGGAATAGCTAGTTTCAGATAATCTATTATGGCAACAGAAAAGGACTAAAACCCTGGGAGTTGGAAACTCATTGTTACAGCTTCTATTTCTGTATCTTTATATGTGGACTGCAGGCTCTGTTTGGCAAGGTCTCACCTTATAGTTCTTTCCTGGACTTTCCTATGACGATCACAATGTTTTTTGAACGATGGTGTTCAATAGCTTATTGTTGAATTTGCTCTGTTCTAAAATGCCCTAGGACCTTACAAAATTTTTTTGTGTTCCCTGGACTATCTGAAGCAGTTAACTGGAAATGTAGCCCAAGTTCCCCAAACGAAACACACTAGTAAGCGCTCTCCCTGAGTCTGGCTTGCTCTGCTCGGATGCTGCTGTCACTTCTGCTGTACCCTTTGAAAACATCAAACCCACAAAGAAGAGGCAGGTAAGTAGCAATCAATTGAGCTAAAGAATGGGGAATATACAGAAAATATTTCAAATTCCGAAGAGCTACTTGACATCAGCACCACCCTAACAGGTTTTCAGGGCTGAGATGTGTCACGCTTCTCACAGTCTGTTGCTGCTGTCATTGTTACTTTCCAGAGACAATAACAGCCTTGCCTAATGCAAGACGATAAAAACAGTTGTCTTCTTAACGCATGTAATAATTTTCTTTAACGTATGTGGCTTCCTTGTAAATGCATCTCCACCGTGTTGTCAATGAATGCACAAGGAAGAAAATCTGTAA
This sequence comes from Arvicola amphibius, assembly GCF_903992535.2. Taxonomy (NCBI): domain Eukaryota; kingdom Metazoa; phylum Chordata; class Mammalia; order Rodentia; family Cricetidae; genus Arvicola; species Arvicola amphibius. The sequence goes on from NC_052047.1 coordinate 90,323,097, forward strand.
AAAAAATTCTAAAAGGAAATAACCCTATAAAGTGTTATTTTCTCTGAGAGCAATGAATATGCTTTATATATATTTAGATATGTTATAAGCCTACAGTTGCTTTTTTATTGCTATTATACCTTTCAGAAAAATAAAAACATCAAATTATATAGCAAAGAGTCATTAACTTGAACTTCATCTACTGGGAATTCATAAAGATTTTGCAGAATTCAGTCTATGTACATTCTTTGTTCTAGCTGTGAAACAGTAGCAAAACATGCTCATTTCTGCAACTTTTTACGTGGTTAAAATGATCACTAGAAATTAATTTGCTTAAGGGGAAAACTATATACATTGAAATATATTTTTATCTACGTTAGGATATTTATTAAGTGTTTTTCAATTATTGTGACTCAGTCTACTTATTGAGGATTCTCTATGCTCTAGGCCCTCTATCACATACTAGACACACTTCATAGACTCCACTTTTCTTTTGTTCTTCAAAGAATATTGTAGTAAGGAGAATAGACACAAATACACATTATATATATATATATATATCACATACACATATATATACATATATATATGTGTGTGTGTGTATATATATATACATACATACATATATATATATACACCATCCTTTAGTTTACATTGAAATCATCAGACAAGACCTGGGTATCAAAATTCACATATAAATACAAACACATTAAAATGAAATCTCCAAGAAACAAGGATAGAATTTTAATGTTTCCACGACAGGAATGAGCTGGAGGCATTCAAAAAACAGGGAGAAAATTAGGGTAGAAGAAGCAGGGTAGCTGAAAGACTTGAGCACAGAACAACAGAAAAGTGATGGACCTGCCTCTTAGAAAGGGAAATAAAACACCTAAAGAATTTGGGTTTATACTGTTTGTAACTGAGAACCATTGGAGAAAGGAAGAAATGAGGCTCAAAGCCATGCTTTATTCAGACCTTAAAATGATTGTTCTGACTTGTGTAGATGATGGGGAGAAGAGATAAAAGAATGGTTATTGGTGGTCACTGAATAATACTCTGTAGCAGATGGGCTGAGAGAAGAGAAAGGGCTGCAAAAGAGTTCACATCAATGATGCAGAAAAACAGATTTAGTGTTTCTCTAGGAAGTAATTCAACAAAGCACATAAGTGAGGGACTAAGGAAAAGTGATGATACATGCCATATTTTGGTAAAAAATGATTAAGGGGCAGCAATGATGAGTGTGTGATAGCCTGGAGGAAGAGCGGGACTGGAATCTGAAACTAAGGGGTCTGTTTTGTTCCTCTCCAGCTTAGAAAATGGGCAACTAAGTCAAGATATTGAACAGGCAGTCCAAGTTTTGCACTCAAAGAAGAGAGAGGAGTTCTCTATTAAATGTGGAGGCCAATAGCAAACAGCTGTGCTGGAGAATGGGAGCAGAAATAGAACTATAGTGAGCAGAGTCACATGGCAACAGCTATCGCTGTTACCCTTGGTCACATCTGAGAGGCTGAAGTGAATTGCCTATTACTGAAGACTCCACACACTTCAAAGGACTCAGATGCTCTAGTTTTCATAGTACCAGAGAGAACCTCATAAGCTGCCAAGGGAGGGAAGCCATCAATACACTGCCATGATGCCCATAACCAGCATGGCAAGATATCCCTACAGATATACATATACATATACATATATATATATATATGTAATATATATGTATATATATTCAATATATGTAGTTATAGATAGCTATAGATGGATGATAGATATACAGCAACAGATTTAAAATAAAGATACATATCAATAATAATAAAAAAGAGACTCTCAATTTGAGAGGGAGCAGAGAAGGGGTGAAGGAAAGAAAGGGAAGGAAAAAAGTGATATAATTATACTTTAATTTTTGAAAATAAAATAAAAATTTTAAAATTGGGTAAATTCCCAAGAGTGGGATTGCTGGGTCCTGGGGTAGGTTGATCCCAAATTTCCTGAGAAACCTCCACACTGCTTTCCAAAGCGGTTGCACAAGTTTGCATTCCCACCAGCAATGGATGAGTGTACCCCTTACTCCACATCCTCTCCAGCAAAGGCTATCATTGGTGTTTTTGATTTTAGCCATTCTGACAGGTGTAAGATGGTATCTCAATGATCCTATTGCCATACTCATGAATATCTTGCATATCACCATAGAACCTTCACCTGGCATTGGATGGAGAAAATGACAGAGCCCCACATAGGAGCACCGGACTGAGATCCCAAGGTCCCGATGAGGAGCAAAAGGAGGGAGATCATGAGCAAGAAAGTCAGGACCGTGAGGAGTGCGTTTACCCATTGAGACGGTGGGACAGATCTAATGGGAGACCACCAAGTCCAGTTGGAATGGGACTGATGGAACAGGGGACCAAACCAGACTCTCTGAATGTGGCTGACGGTGGAGGAGGACTGAGAAACCAAGGACAACGGCAATGGGCTTGGACTCTTCAGCATGGACGGGCTCACTGTGAGCCTTGTCAGCTTGGTTGCTCACCTTCCTGGACTTAGGGGGAGTTGGGAGGACCATGGACTTAACATAGTGAAGGGAACCCTGATGGCTCTTTGACCTGGAGAGGGAGGGAGTGGGGGTATGTGTGGAAGGGAGGGGAGGGAAGGGGGAGGAGGAGGGGAGGAGATGGAAATCTTTAATAAAAAAAATGAGAAAAAAAATTTAAAATTGTCACAATTAAATTGAGCATTGATTTGATTGTTGGCATTTTTTAACCTAACTTAAAATTTCAGAAATTTTTTTGACTGAATTCATATGACATGCAAACAAAAGGAAAAGCTATGTGGAGGAGGAAGGAGGTGAACAGATGTGGGGGCAGAGGAGGAGTGGAGTGAGAACAGAGTCTAACAACATACATAATGCCAAAAGGAAGGCCACTTTGTTACTAACTGTAAAAAGCAATACAGAGAAAAAAATTTTACATGTATGGAATATTAAGATTTCAGGTTTTATACTACTGTTAATGAATCTAAAACTTCCTGTTAAGTATAAGCTAACCTAATATATACACTCTAGTCAATGTACCCTTTGATTGCAGAGATAATTGAAAGCTTCCTGAGGTCTGGTCAGGAAGATTTCTACTGGCTAACGGTTCATTTGGGCTTCTCTAGTCTTGCAAGGATTCTACTATTTTTGTCTTCACTAAACAGTTACTAAGCAACAGCAGAACAGTCAATTTCATCACACAAAAACAAATGAGGCAACACTATAGCTGCTAAGTTCTATTTGATTTCCCATGTCAATCACTAAAGAAAGCATAGACAAGACTGACTATATTTAAATACATGGCTAACCATGATGTAGGTGTGATCTTCATCTTAGGTGGAAGATAGAACAATTAGAAATGTTAAGAAAGTCACAAAACTAATAGGCTATATATAATTCTTGAACACAATCTGAGGCCTGAAACCACCTAAACCTACCCTAGTGCATGACACTCCTCACTGCCAGAACCCCAGAAGGGCAACCCCAAAGACCTCCATAAAGCACTTCCCACAGACTGCGAGAAGTACTGTATAGACAGCTAGATTTAAACTCTCTTCCCTTTCCTAGTCCCAAATACAACCTGTCACTCCAATTGATACAGCTGATGAAGAAAAAACTCAGTTTCCATTTGTAAGTTACTCATCTTTTTGACGATTACTTTTGGGTAAACACAAGTCAGACAAAGTGAAGAACAAGCAAGCCATCCCAGTCAAATGCTTAAAACTGCTAAGTGTTAGTAGGTTGACTAACACAGTTGCTAATCTGTGTAAAAGTCCTGGAAATTTCCCCAAGCTTCATACAGCTCTAGTCTACAGGCTAAGGAGGAAATGATGGACAGACAATTGGGAGAGTCTACTGATCCATTTAATTTCAAAGGAACTGCTTTCTTTTTTACTTGATTTATTTATTCCTCTCTCACATTTTATATATAAACCACAGTTTTCCCTCCCTTCCCTACCTCCAGTCTCCCCCTCCCCCCATTCACTCCTCTTCTGTTTCCCTTCAGAAAAGTGCAGTCCTCCTAGGGATATCAACCAAACATGGCATATCAAGTTCATACTCTCATATCAAGACTGGACAAGACTACTGAGTAGGAAGAAAGGGGTCCCACATGCAGGTAAAATATTCAGAGACACCCCCACTCCCACTGCTAGGAGTCCCACAGAAACACCAAGCTACACAACCAAAACATATTTAGAGGATATAGATCAGACCTGGAGAGGAACCCTGACTCTCGCTCCTAGATGTACCTCAACCAAAGAATGGATAATTAAAATATGGTATATTTACACAATGGAGTATTACTCTTACTCAGCTGTTAAAAAAAATGACATTTGTAGGCAAATGAATGGAATTACAAAAAAGTCATCCTGAGTAAGGTAACCCAGACCCATGGTATACACTCACTTAAAACTGGATATTAGCTGTAAAGTAAAGGATAATCATGCTACAATCTAGAGACACAGAGAGACTAAGTAACAAGGAGGGCTCAAGGAGGAATGAAATGATCTCACTGGGAAAGGTAAAAAGAACAGATTTTGAGGGTAGACTAGGGGAAGGTGGGGATGGGAACAGGAAGGATCATTTGGTGAGAAAGGATGGAGAGAGAGAGAGAGAGAGAGAGAGAGAGAGAGAGAGAGGGAGGGAGGGAGGGAGGGAGGGAGGGAGGGAGGGAGGGAGGGAGGGAGGGAGTAGTACTGGGAAAGATGACTTATGACCAGAACTGGGGGCATTTCAGGGATGAGGTAGACACCCAGTATGATGGAAACTCCCTGGAAACTGCAACCATGGCTCTAGTGTAGACCCATAGTAATGGAGGATATGGAGCCTTAACTGGCCATCTTCTTCAACTAGGCAAGGCCTCCAGTTGGAGGGACTAGTACACCAGCCCAGCCACAAAACCTTCCACCTACTATTGTAGGATATGTGTACACTCTGAAGATGTGTTGCTTTGATTGGTGTAATAGAAAGCCAAATGGCCAATAGCAAGGCAGGAGAGACAAGTGGGACATCCAGGCAGAGAGAGAATACTTAGAAGAAGGCAGAGCTGCCAACCAGACAAAGAGGAAGCAGGATGTGCATTACCGAGTAAAGGTAATAAAGGTAACCAAGCCACTGAAAAGAGCATAGATTAAAAGGCATGGGTTGAATTAAGTTACAAGAACTAGTTAGGAATAAGTCTAAGCTAAGGCTGAGCTTTCATAAGTCTCCATGTCATTTTTTGTTGTTGTTGTGAGCTGGTGTCCCAGAGAAAAACCTGTCTACAATCTACAACTTGTCCTGCCTGCAAGATGTGCTGTGACATCAAACTTAGGGAAGTGGTCAGTCAAAGATTGGTCCAACTTGAGAGTCAGTCTATGAGAGGGAGCCCTGCCTGAGCCTGACACTGGCCAGGACCAGAGGCTGGATAGCTCAGAGGCCTAGGACAGAACCAAGGACTAGCAGGAGTTGCTTTCTTAACTGTCTTTCAGCAATCAAGAAAGACAGAGAAAATGGAATCACGAATTCCGTTAAAGTCCTGGCTACTAACCCTGTTGACACTGATCCTGAGAAATAGAAAAGGTCATCTGATGTGCATCACCAAGAGGAAGTAGTCATGGGTATGTGGGAGGAAGAAATCAGTTACCTCAGACGACGATTTTAAAAATAAAAATGCTCAGTTGCTAAAGTGCTTGCTGAGCAAGCAAGAAAGTACCAAAGTTCAGTGCCTAGCACCCATATTAAGAAAAGGAAAATCAGGTGCAGCAAAAAAGTGTGGTTGTAATGTTAGCCCTGGGGAGGTGGAGACAGGGGCATCCCGGGAGAGTTGTTGCCCAGTCTGTCTGTCTGAATCTGTACTCCAGGTTCACAGATTCACAGAGAGACCTCGACTCAAAAAATAACAGGGAGTGCGATGTCAATGACTGACCTTCATACATACCTTCTCTCTCTCTCTCTCCTCTCTCTCTCTCTCTCTCTCTCTCGCGCTCGCTCGCTCGCTCGCTCTGTATGTTTGTGTATGTGTGTGTGCATGCCTGTCTGTCTCACACACATACATGAGAGAGAGCCATAATTTTTTACAACAAAATTCTATGAACTCTCAAAGAATATATCAATGTTTACAGCATCTGGAAAACTAGAGTAAAACAGTATCAATTTTATAACTAAAATAACGATACTTTTAAAATAATGGTTTATTGCACTAGATACAATTCCATCAAAAGGATACTTTAAATTCATTTTGGCCAGACAATGGAATCTGTTATATTTTGTGCAGCTTTCACTATCTTTCAAATTGATTTTTAGATCACTCTGAAGGTACTGCATGCTGTATTACAAGATGGCTTTTTAAAATCAATAGCTATTTTTTTACCTCCATAAAAGACAAGTGTTGCTTTTCCTTTCAAAGCAGATGATGTTGAAAAACCTTTCCATTTTTACCTTAGTTACCTATTTTCAGGACATAACCATTGTGATAAAGAAAGACCTTAACTCATAAACAAAAAGAAATTTATAAATCTGAAGTTTAAAAAAAATACCATAAAAATTTCAAATAGGCTGTGACCTTCATGCCTGTGAGAAGACCCAAGTTAGATATCAGTCTTCAAGCCGAAGACGTAAATGACCAAACCAATGCACACAGGAAAACGCTTAATAGTTTACCATATTCCCAAAAGGCTCAAGACAACGGGAGCCAACATAAAGTACGAGCAATTGACTTATGAACTAGAAAATACTGGGAATAAAGTATCAGCCTGCACAGTGTAAGTGAAAGGTCCCACTTGAGGCTGCAATAGGATTAAAGAAAAAAGAAAAGTCTACGTGGTCCCATATGGTTTTAGTGATGCAGTCCAATTAAAAGTAATAATAATTAAATAACATTTATACACTTAGAAAAAAGTATCATTTCAATAAAAATAGCCTCATGCATGTTGGATAAAAGGATCCTGGCCAGAGGGGTATCTCTTGCCCCATTTCTTTAATTAATTATTCATGTCAACCTCTCCTGGCTCTTCTGGGAGTGCACAGACATAGGAGCACAGACATAGTGTACAAAGAATGGTGGGTCTGTTTTCCCCGAAAGAATAAGCAAAATTACACAAGATTTAAAGCAATGCAAGCAAAAGGAAGATCGGCTAATAGAATCAGCATGAACAATCCCTTCTCTCTTCTCCCAGAAGCTCCACTTTCTGCCAAAATCAACAGCTTAAGCCAATGGAGATGTGGCCTTGCAGAATGACTGAGGAAGGCTTCTTGAATCATTGCATTAGAGCAAGGAACAGCCCAAGATGAATTGTTTTTAATTTGCAGTCTGTCCTTAGAAAGTACCAAAAACATTAAGATAGAGTAAAACAGTTGTCCCAAGGTCTGTGTAAATTCACTCAAGACAAATGTTGGATACTTCCCACATTTACAAATGTATATATTTTTTCAAAAAAGACCATTATCATGAACTTATCTATAGATGGATTAATTTTCTTAGTCTACATAACAATTCCTTTGAAATTGATTGGCCTAGAAGCAGTCTATGTGGGGTGTCTGAGGAGTCAATCTATCATTAAGATAAATCATCCTCTCGTATCTGTTCACTGTGATCAAGCTAGGAGTGTATTTCCTAAAACACTCAGAGAAAAATTAACTACTTGGAAGCAGTACACATCATAATTTTAAAGCAAGAGCTCTTCGATTCTGGGCTAATAAGGTTTTGCCTTTGGTTTTGATGGTTAAAATAATAGTCTCTTTGTGATTATCATCTTGATGGCCCATTGGATAGATTTCTAGGGAAAAAATTTGAATTTACAAGCTCAGCTCTGCCCTTCACATAAACTTGGAAAAGTTTCAGCCACAATGAGGAATATAAAAAGGGGGACATTTGTTCAAGCCATGCTGAGATAACCATGTTGGTGAGACTTCATGAGTGTAGCTTAGTGAACAAGAGAGTAGGGATACATTAGAGAGTTGGAGGGATAACAGGAAAGAGGACATGATGTAATTATATTATAATCTCAATAATAATAACAGTAGTAGTAACAATAATAGACATTTATAATTTTCTGAAGTTCACAGTAGCAGTCCATTCATTAACCACCATCTAAGTCTGTATCTACCATATAATAAGCTTCATTACATGCATCTCATTCTGTTGCAGCCTGTGTCTTAGATATCATCATATCACTACCCCTGTGTCTCTGCCCTCTCCAATAGATTGCCTCCTTCTATTCTACCCCAATGATGTAACAGAAAATAAGATTATACTCAACATTTGCATGTAACCATTTACCCACATGGTCTTCCTCAGCCTAGACACCTGTAGATTCCTGTCTCAGACATTCCAAGCCATTGTGTCCCACCAGCAAGGGACAACTTCCAGTGAGTACCCCCTCACTGCTGTAGGGGACACTGGAATGGAGCAAGAGAAATCTGTGGCATAGATGTGAAAACTTGACTATAAATCAATAAAAAAGACTAAAAGGCATGTGGAGGACTCATATGCCTTATGTTTTTTGAAATGCTGGCTAAACGACTATACACATAAAATTTGTCCAACTACTAATACTAAACTTTTTAATTATTTGTTGGTTATTAATAACCTTTAAAATTAGGAAAGAGAAAGGATGATACATTAAACTGTAATTCTTTGTTCAACAAATGTTGCAGATATGAGGAGATAGTAGAGGACAATGGAATAAGAAGCAAGGAAGTAAACAAGTAAACTACTTTTTATTTTTCATGTGAATGAGTGTTTGCCTACAAGTACATATGTGCCCATACATGCCTTGTGCCTGCAATGGTTGAAAGGGGTTATGGGATGCCAAGGAGTGGTAGTTGCAGGCAGTTATGATCCACCACATGAGTGCTAGGAACTGAGACCACATCATCTGCAAGAGCAGAAAGTTCCCTTTACCCCTGAGGCCCCTCTCCAACCCCCATGAAGTTACTTTGAGCATGGTAAGTGCTATGAAGGCATTGGCTAGTCAGAGTATTTAGCTTATAACTAATGAGAGTGGAAAGCAGCCACAGCTGGAAAATGGAAGGTTGAGACTGAAGGCAGCTCACACAAAGGGCCTGTGGTAGAGAAACAATAGGATAGAAATGAGAGCCTTTCCCACTTAGTAGACTCCACCCTTCTCAGTGAAGAAGAAGACATCATAAAAGGTTTTATAGGTTATTCACCTGAAGACAACAAAAAATACATGTATAGGGGCCCCCGTTAGGAGAAAGCATTCTAACTAAACATTAAGCCCCACATCTACCACCTAAGTTATTAGGATACATGATTATCCTCCATATATCTTAATAGGAAATGCTGTACTGATCAGCAGATCAGACCAGTATTATTGGGGGTAGCACACTGAGCTACACAAAATGCCAGAGTAGCATGTTAGTAAATTACGAGTGCAACAGACACCAGCCTTTCATATCGGACACAGAATCCAGACAGGGCTGCAAACGTGATAGTGGGGCAGTGCTAGAGGAGCCACCAGTTCCATCTGTTATTGAGGAGGCATAGACAGAAGACAAGAAGCAGCATCTAGGAAGTAGCTGGGAGGTGACTCTGCTCTTACAAAGTTGTAATTCCTTTTCTACACTAAAATAGTAATTTTATTTTAAAATAACATTTTATTTCTATAAATAAGTAAAAGGGCTGTTTGAGAGCATGAGTCAAAAGGCTCTGCAAGAGGCTCTGAAACAGACAAGTGTTTTCGAGGCCCTTCTGAGAGCCTCATTTCCAATTATGAATGCAATTCAATATTACAGGTAAAATTTCCCTGTAATGAGGAAAGAGAAGAGTCTGGGGACGGATGAACTGGGTTGCCTAGCTGAGTATTTAATTTTCCACTTAGCTTTGCAAGACAAGGGAAATAACCCTCGTTCATGCATTAATATTTATAAAAATGTCATCATGTTTCCTAGCCAAAACATGTTAGAGTGAGTTGTGCTGCTTAAAAGAAAAACTAAAATGCAAATTATTTATGAAAATATCTTTAGAGATGAACAAGCCCTTTAATTGTATAAATAGGAAACCAAAGCAACTATATACTTTAATTAAAGTTTGTTACTCTAAAGAAAAAACTTAGACAATTGGATCTACAAGTCTTTACTGCATTAGCTTAGCTCTGTAAAATGCAGGTTTTTAACAAGAAAACAAAATTGTCTATTTCACCACCTTTTATGTATATGTGCATCTCTTATAATATGAGATAATATGGGTTTGTTTGAATAAATATTTGAAGTTAGAATATGTCCTATTAATAGAACATATACTTGAACATAATAGAAAAAATTTGCAACTCTGGTTTGGGGACACTTTACAAGCCATGTGTGATAACACACAACAAGTTACTTTGTTATTTTAAAACTCTTTGTGACAACTGTTATTAATACTTTCAATTTATGGAATATCAACAAGTATGTTTCCCATAGAAAACTGACATTTTCACCATTTTATAAATAATTACCTGAAACATAAATGGGAACCACACACCTATTAAACATTATGGGCACTCGAAAGCGCTCACCTGTGCTGACATAAAATCCCCCAAAGCATAGTAAAGAGAGTATAGCCTTACAATATCTCTTTTTTTGCTACTCTGTTTATTTTAACTATTATATCATCTCTCTTTATCTGGAAATGCAGAAACGATCCAGTCCAGTAAAATAGAACATGGCTTAATTAGTCAACCATAAATCTGGTTCAATCTATGTCAACAGCTTCAAAGAACTGACCACCGAGCTTCATCCATGCTGTGTTCATTTCTCTAAACAACAGCAAAGCTACAAGTGAGCCTTGCGGTCTTCACTGCCTGTTCCTTTGCGTAGATGCTTACACTAAGCTAAAACAGAACTGAAATGCTAAGGCTTGAATAGATGAAGAAAATGGAAACCATCTGAGTTTTGTCCTTGCTATTCAATAGGTTAGAGTAGAACTTTATAAGCCAATAGCTGAAATTAATAGTTAAAGGCTACACAAACCACAAACGTGACCATAGGACAGTTTTTAGGATTATTGCCAATAAAGGCTGACAACACTTTGTGACATTCATAATATCCAAATCTGAAGTTCTTGAGACATGGTCCCAGAGTGAAAGTGGAACTTGCACACCACTGCCACCCTTTAGCGGGTCTTCCTAGCACAAGCACAGACTTTGCACACCACTGCTACCCTATAGCAGGTCTTCCTATGACAGGCATGGACCTTGCACATGACTGCTACCCTTTAGCTGGTCTTCCTAGCACAAGCATGGACCTTGCACACCACAACTACCCTTTAGCGGCTTGTCCTAGGACAGGCATGGCACTGAGCTGGCACCTCTGACTGATCTACACAATACTGCCATACTGAGAAAGTCTGAACCTAAAATTAGCAGGGAATTTGTAATTGGCCACCCTTCCATCATAGCTTACAGTCATTCATTCTCATAATTCCCATATGCATTTGCCCCTTAAAGGAGGGAACTTCTCCATCGCTGAGAAGGCAAAGCCAGTGGGATGGAGAGTTGGCTTAGTGGCTAAAAGTGATGCTACTCTTTGAGAAAACCAGAGCTATGTTTCTAGAACCCACACAGGGTAGCGCCAAATGTAATCCAGCTCCAGCAACTTCTTCTGGCTTCTGCGGGCAGGCGCCCTCACCCAATTTTTTTTTTTTGTTTTGTTTTTCGAGACAGGGTTTCTCTATAGTTTCTAGAGCCTGTCCTGGAACTAGCTCTTGTAGACCAGGCTGGCCTCGAACTAAGATATCTGCCTGCCTCTGCCTCCCGAGTGCTGGGATTAAAGGCGTGCGCCACCACCGCCCGGCTCCTCACCCAAATTCTTAAAAATAAAAGAAAAATATTGAACACACAGCAGGGTTTCAATACACTTTATTTGAAGAAGTTAAATTCCCTCATTTATTTGCCTATCTAAACATTGCTACCTTTTTCTGAATACTATAATTTCGAGAACTGAACGTGTATCCTATCATCTTGGCAGAGACTTCTTTCCCTAAATTAGCTTATGAGAATCACTCTGGTATCTGAATTCACTCCATATTTCCTGTCACTTCAGTGAGGGTCTAAACAGATTAGCACTCATTTCATATTGTGGTTCTGCTCCCCCTACATACACACACACACACACACACACACACACACACACACACACACTCCTGAAGGGTGGCAGTGAGAAGTTAGGTAGGCATTATGACCTGAATAAGTACTTGATATTTGGGCAAAGACTTTCCATCTTAAAATCATTACCATAAATTTATTTCCACTAAGTTTATTATAGGAAGTTTCTCCATTCCCAAAGGTTGGTGGAAATTTTAAAGGGAGGGGGGACAAGTTGCTATTTATGTAAAATGTAGTCTGATAAAACAATTAGTCTGTTTCTTCCTCCATACTGCAAAACGTTTAAACAGATTGTCTTGAAGAATTTACCTTAGTCAACCCATGGGAACTTCAAATGCCTACTTGTAAATTACTGGTTGGGAAAGGGAAAAACTCAACTCCCATGGCAGACATGATGTTCCCCAAGAGGTTCATTTTCCAGATGCCTATGACAGGAAATCAGGGGAGTGGGAAGCAGAGACATGTCAATGAAGACACTAGAGTAAACCTAGGAGAGCTGACTGAAATCCCTAAGGCGAGACTCTGGGAAGGAAGGGGAAACAATTAGGCCATCATCTACACCCCTTCCTCCAAGTGAAGATCTGAGGATCAGAACACAGAGCTCTAAAGCTAGGGGATGGGAAATTCCAAACAATAGCAGAATCTATACTACAAGTTCCAGGAAGAAGAGAAGAAAATACTGAGTTAAAAACTATGAGAAGGGAAGTAGTCAGCTCTGGCCGTCCAACTACAGGGGTTTTATGCATCAACAGGTCTGTAAGTTAATGACTGACAAACTGCAGGAGATGTCCTACAGTTTGAGATTCTCTAGACTAAAATAAATTAATCACCATTTATCAGGGGCTACTTTTATATTAACAAAAGCATTAGAACTGTTATCTGGGAAGGGAAAGATAAACTACGTAGCATTTCCAAAACGAAATGATTTCAACAATTTTTCTTGCAAAGGCTGACAGGGAATTGGACATGTGAAGGAGGATCACCATCATCTCACACTCTATCAGTAGATAAGGAAACTGAAACCTACAGAAAAACACAGACTAGAACTCAGGACTGCCCGTCCTATTCCTGTTCAGTTAGTTCCCTCCATTCCATACCACTCGGCATGCCTAGATTCCAGCAGAGACCACAAGATCAATTCCATCAGGCAAAAATGCCTTTAGTCAAGCTTTCTCTGTGTTTTGTCTGAATCCTTTTGTTCTTTTCCTCCCCAGTGCCCCCACTGTCTAAGGACTCAAGTTTACTCAAGTCTCCCTTGACTCTCTTCCCTTACTTGTACTCAGTCTTGGATTCTGTTTCAGCTTCCAGCTCACCCGAATCTCTGTAGATCTCCTCCAGCTGGAGTCCTCATATCACCTGCTGCATTAGTAGATCTCCTCAATGCTAATTACCTGCTTGCAGCAACACAATCTCCCAATATACCTACTCCCTCAACAAGCCCAGCCCCAACTCTTATTAGAATGCCACCTATAGTCTTTGCTGGCTCCAGCCACTGTCCTTGTCATCCCCAAATACCTGGCACTCGTGTCCTAGCCCTGTTCCTTTTCCACCCACTGAGCTATTTGTTGCCAGAGGCAACATCATGTACCCGTTCCTGTAGGACAACCTTCTGCCACAGCAAGTATCCATGGCAACCAGATGGGGTTAGGAAATAGAATTAAAGTCCCTAGATAATTCCTCAAAGTTAGCTTAGCCAATGGGTGGCTTATTAGAGCTTGAACCCTTGGCAAAGGGTTTCAAATCCTCTTGGCTGTACCATGGTCCATTGGACATGGCTTAAGGTAGTAAGCTAGAAAGGAGAGAGAGCTTCATAGGACTGACTAACTTGGATAAAAAATACTGCTAAGAAGTGAGGCAAATGAAGAACCAGGTTATCAATTTCATCCCTATTTTTATTCAACCAAATAAGTTCAGAACCTAAAATAAACCTCAAATGCATAGAAAGATAAATATGATTTACAGACTATAAAGACGAGAATAAAAGGTAAAGTGACTACAAAAATTACTCGTATAATTAATTAGGTCATATAAGCAATAACACTCTTCAGACAATGATTGATTGCAATGATATATCATTTGACTCACCCATCTTTCTATATGATTGGCATTATACCTAGATAATCTGGTGACTAAATAAGATGGGTGTGCGGAAATGCTGTGGAATGCTAAAGAGCTTCACTTATTTTCAAGCTTGTGCATTTCAGGGAACAAATCTGAGCCAGAAAGGCTACCCTTGGATACAAAACATTAGAAAAATTACATTACTTGAGATTCAGGACTCAACTGCTATTCAGTAAATAGTAACAGATTTTCTCAACCAGAAATGAATTTACTCACTATACATTGAAAGAATGAATGCTGCAACCAGAGTGCTGAGCAGACAGTGCTTTTCCCTTGCCCAGTTAGAATCCTTTCCTCACTGTATAAACTGGATATGACTGAGGCACACCATGCTTTCTTCCTCAAACTGCTAAATTTAGTCCTTTCTTTTTGAGCAAGGAATCGGTGTTACAGCTGTCATGAACATGATTTACAATGCCCATAAAGTATAGATAAACTAGCCATAATCCTTTATACTCATAGGTTTTAATAAAATTAATTTTCAAGTCCTATGGTATGGGTATCATGTACAGCATACAATGATTATACAATGGGCCCTAATGTATTGTAAATTGCACCTACATCACAAAACAATGATATTAGACATAAGAAGTTATAGTACTAGAGGAGCTGTAATGAGCAGTGAACCTTCCATTAAAATTATTTCTTGCCTTTTCAGCATTGCCTCATGGTATACTAGCCTAGTGTAAGATATTCTGATTTTAGGTCCCCAATTATTCCTAATTAAAAACACCTTTAGAAAAAAGACATCTTAAATCATTTCATCAATTCAGAACTTCATTACCTGAGAGCTGTCCTCAAAGCTACTTGAGAGGTGTTTGCTATTGATTATGATAGTGATAATTATGCTCCTACACACAACTGTCATCCAGAGAGCACACTGACTTGATGCTGTTCTTTGCCATTCATCTATCATTGGCCTCACTTGAAGCTGAAAAGGGATATACCAAGCTTCACACCCAACCAAGGCCACTAGAGAGAGGGTGATGGAATCATTGTGTCCACTGTATCTGAACTTCTGTTCTCAAACTGGAATATGCACTCAAGCAATCTTATAATAGATTCAGTAGGCATGTCTTGGGAAGACACTCTCTGAATTCATTTAGAGATAATCCATTAAGAGAAAAAGTATTTCGAACACAATGGGTGCTTGGATTCATTCTCTATATTGCCCCAAGTGTGACCTCAAAGAATATGGGGTCCTCAGAGTATTTTAGTTATCTGCCAAAGACAATTACATTGCTACCCTTTTGGAGGTGTTTTATCAAACTCAAGGCCTTGCTCATGCTGAGTACATGTTCTGTTACTGAACTACACTCTCAGCACGTTAGTATTATCAACTAAATGCATGTAAAAAACGCTTTCTTCCCTGTCTGTCACATAGATAGATCCTCACTAAATGTTAGTTACTCTCTCTTCATTGCAAAGTTGTTAAAAACTGCAACAATGTCAACAATTAACATCTCGTTAGCTTGAAGTTTTAGAAGCCATTTCAAAACAACTCTCATCAGAATTGCTGGAAGTGGCAGTCTTGTGTGTGAGTGTTGACAGAAGCTGTCACATAAGTGGGATAAGACACAGAAACCTGAAGGATGAGACAAGCTCCACAGTGTGGGTGAGGGCAGAAAGTGAACCAGAAGCAAAGAGAAAGGCTGCTCCAAATGCTTGACTGCAGACTGAGACATATGTCTACACTTCTCTTTCTCTTTCTCTTTCTCTTTCTCTTTCTCTTTCTCTTTCTCTTTCTCTTTCTCTACCCTCTCATCAGAGATCAAGACTTTTCAATAATGCTTTAAATCTAGAACAAAATATGAATCAAAACTGTTTTTACCCTTCTATGCCAGACATCAAAACACTAGCATGTAAAAATTATGCCTGCCTGAAAACATCTTTTAAGTGTGTTGTTACTCATCCTATAGGAAATTTGAGGGGAAATATCACACCTCGTATTGTCTCCCAAAATTCAGATTCACTGAAATTGCAAGGGTACCTTGAAGGTCAAATCAGAAGAAAGGCGAATGTCTAAAGCTTTGGGAGAGCATGACCTGCTTGGAGTCTGTTTCCTGTCTATTCAGACCCAGGAACTGGAGCAGAAAATCAAACAAAATGAACCTCCTCTCCCTGGAGAACACACATTACCCCAGAGCTTTGCTTCCCTACATTCTGGGGGAAGGCCAGCTCCTTCTTTTTCTCAGTCACAGGGAGTGCTCTAAACCATGTATGATTATATGGGAAGGGACTAGCTCTAACAACGCAAATCACAACTTTTGCTTCCTCTGGAGCCCATTCGTATATGGGCATTCTCAAATGCTTAAGTACATGAATTATTTCAGCTCTTGTTTAATTTGATATTTCAATTTGATATTGTTTGCTGGTAGATCTGAGTTGGCTTGGTTCTTAACCTATAAATGACCAATGTGATTGAACTCTGCAACTGTTTTGTTGTAAATTAGACGAGGAAAACTATGCTGTCTAAAAGCAATTCTTCTGAAGTTTGTGAAAGGCTCCAGAGGAACAACGAGATTTGTTATTATTCTAGTAGCCACACAAGGCAGGACTACTAACTAGCGGCATACTAACTAGCAGCATACTAACTAGCAGCATACTAACTAGTGGCATACTAACTAGCAGCATACTAAATTCCAGCAAGATGTGCTAACCTCTCTGCAATCCTAAACTGTCCCTGCCTCAGTCTAAAAAACTGCTCCTTAAACTTCAGGGATCTTTCCTACCTAGATGTCTCTTCCCTGTCAAAGTCAGCCAGCATCCACTCAACCATCAGCTGCATCAGTGAACACGGTCATGACATTTCACCTAGGGCATAACCCTACCTCACTGGAGACTGTCAATGAAGGTAACAGTGGCTGGAGGCAGAGACAGACAACAACTTTAAGCATGTCTGGGAATGAAGCTGACAGTCAACCATGCTGTGACACAGTTAACACCACACATCACTGCCTGGATTCTCGAACACTCTCCAAGACTTCAATTTAATCAGCGTACATCCTTTCAGACCTAGCTTCACAGTGTCTAAAGGCAAGGGCAGCCTTACCCATCAGCATCCACTGTAGCCTCATGTGGTCAAACTCCTCCAAAAGCTGTTTCTAAAAGTAAGAGTGCAAATGTGAGCCATCTCCAAATACACTCACCTCCCCATCCACTGAGCTACCCTCCAGTTGACCTAACTGCCCCAAACTTTGTTTCTGTCTTTGCTTTGTTAACCAAAGCTACATATAATCTTGATACCTCTCCCTTCAAGATCACCATTATTTTTTGAGAATATTGTAAATTGTGGCATTAAGTAGGTCATCAGCATACCACGAAACACTTTAAAAATGTAACTGCAATGCCAATGAGGTCCTATGGAGCTTTTATTATGATTAATTTGGCAGTGTCACTTAATGTGTTGTAAGCTTAAGCCTATAAAACACATTTATAAAGATGCTATGATCCACAAAAACGCCTATCACAGCCATAAGTTAGGTCTGCTGTCAAGAAAATTCATCTTAATCATCTTAGTAAGGTTGTAATTTGTAATTTTCTTGCTTCTGAAAATCCCCTAAACAATAAATAAAACTGAAATTTTCCTCTACAGACAATATTTTTATGAGCAGGTTTTCTACAAAACTTCATTTTTATGCTTATTGCTATTTAATTTTCGCATGTATGTAAGCACAAAAGTTTCCATTATGACAAAAGGAACCATATTTAATGTCAATTTCAACTGAACTATTATATTAATAAAATTATTTTCTCATTAGTTCTACAGTAAATACATTTTCAGACCCAAATCCACATTTCTCACTACCTAATAAGACAATTGGTTTCTAGAACAACCCTTTCTTTCCCAGCCCCTTTTAACAAAATTCTTCTTCCACTTCCCTCATCCAGTAATCTCCAAAGTACACAATGAAGAGTTAATCCTAAACCCATGTGACTCCAAAGCCTAATGCCATTCCTATTTTTTAGAGCTAAAATCAGATGAGGCAGCGCCTGCAGGGAATCTGCCGGTGAACTCAGTTCTTTGCACATTCAGTAACTGGGCTGCCTTCTTCCTGCTCACAAACAAATGTGAGTCAAGGTGAAGTGATCTCTTATCTCCCAGTGGATGACCGTGCAGCACAAGTCTCCAAAATAGACAAAGAACTCAAGAAATTTGACATCAAAAGAACAAATAATCCAATAAAAAATAGGGCATAAACCTATAAAGCTATCAACATATGTATCTCAAAGGGCTGAAAGGCACTTAAGAAAATGCTCAACATTTTTAGCCATCAGAGAAATTCAAATCAATACAACTCTGAGACTCCATTTTACACCCGTCAGAATGGCCAAGATCAAAAACACTGATGACAACTTTTGCTGGAGAGGATGTTGGGTAAAGGGAATGCTCCTGCAATGTTTGTGGGAGTGCAAACTTGTAAGGCCACTTTGGAAATCAGTATGGTGATTTCTCAGGATATTAGGAAATAATCTACCTCAAGACCAAGCGATACCACTGTTGGATATATACTCAAAAGACACTCATCATACCACAAGGATATGTGCTCAACTATGTTCATAGCAACATTATTTGTAATAACCAGAACCTGACAACAACCTAGATGCCCCTCAAATGAAGAATGAATAAAGAAAATGTGGTACACTTACACAATGGAGTACTACACAGCGGTAAAAAAAAATGACATCTTGGAAATTTGCAGGCAAATGGATGAATCTAGACAAAAACCAAATTGAGTGAGGTAACCCAGACCCAGAAAGCAGTGAATATGCACTCACTCCGAAGTGACTTTTAGACATAAGGCAAAGAAAAACCAGCCTCCAAACCATAACCCCAGAGAAACTAGACAACAAAGAGAACCTTATGGGAAACATAAAAGGATCTGCATAGGAAGGTGAAAAAGACAGGATCTCCCGAGTAAATAGGGAGCCTGGGAGTCATGAGAGAGGGTAGAATAGGAGAGGGGAGGGAAGGAAGGGAGTGGAGAAAAATGTACAACTCCCTAAAAACAATAAGAAAAAAATTAAGTAAGACTGCAACAAAGAGCCAAGGCAGGTGTTCTTGGGTCCCCATTTCAGTTCAGGAAAGCTGCAGTGCATGGACTGAACTTCATTGCTGCTGCTCTTTTGTTTTCTATTATCAGCATATATAGAAGGCCGCAGAAACATGTTCTGAGCCCAAAGAAATCAAATCTTATCACTTCCCATCTTACGTAAATCTTCACAAGATACAGCTTTTTTAAATAAAACCAAGCTGTCCAAACAAACATTGGGTGAATCTAGAACCTCTGCATTAATATGCCAGTAAGTGATTCCCTAATACAGCCTTCCCTTTCAGTCTAAGCCTCCATTGGGACAGGGATGTCCTCTTCTCAGGTACACAAACAGCTTAAAGAGTAACACTTAGAACAGCAACACTGTGGTGAACAGCATGCTTGACAAAATACCTGAGAGCAGCGACCTGTGCAGCCCCCTCAGAGCTGGTTTGGAGAAATGTCAAGAGCTGCCCAGAATGTCAGGCTCACCCAAAAGCCTCCCTACAAACTTCCTCACACCATGAAAACAAAATAGCATTTTATTGGCATGAGTGAATTTCAGAATTGAAGTGACTCACGTAAAATGGACATCCTAATAACACTTAAGGGTTTGCG
This sequence comes from Arvicola amphibius, assembly GCF_903992535.2. Classification (NCBI taxonomy): domain Eukaryota; kingdom Metazoa; phylum Chordata; class Mammalia; order Rodentia; family Cricetidae; genus Arvicola; species Arvicola amphibius. The sequence goes on from NC_052047.1 coordinate 90,342,956, forward strand.
CTAGAGGATGGCGTCATTATGACCTATTGAAAGGCTTTTCTTCCTGAGTTCATACACACAGCCAGCCAGGCTCACTTTTCCTGGAAATAGTCATTGCTCAAAACATTCAAGACATCAGTCCCACATGAATCATGCCCACCTGCCTGTGCAGAACAGACATTTCTGAAATTGTTTTCAGTTTACATAAATCAAAGCTTCTAAATCTCACAGTATTTCATAATGGTTTCCTTTGGCCAGAGGTCCTATTCCTTCAAGGCAATGTTGGAGACAGCAGGAGCATCCTGCTCATTAGAAGAAGCAAAATGAAGCAACCACTGTGAGCTGCCCTAGTCATTTCACGTGGGAACAGTGTTCTGATACCTGCGGCCAAGGATGGATGCTGTTCCTCATGAAGCCCACACCAGATCTATTTTCTTTATAATATGCAGCAAAGCCTCTTGAGTTTTGAAATCTTTGAGGTATGAGTTTTAATCCTGATTCTGACATTGACTAAGTACATTATTTCCACGGACCTTAATTTCCTTGAGCCTCAATTCTCAGATCTCTAAAAATACCCGGTGAAATAGCTTTAAAGAAATCATTAAATTAAACTGAAACAAAATAAATATTCTGTGTTGTGCTAATTGTGACCTTTACCTGCTTACAACAGTTAAATAGAATGCTTTGAGGTTTTCATGTGTCAGGGTCATCTGGTAAAGACAAGGGCTGGTTTCTTCAGCAAGTGCTTGTTGGATCAGGAAGTTTCTATGCTGCCTCTTGCCACCAGGTTGGGGACTGGGCATCATCCTATAGAAAAGGGGAGTGTCCATGGAGCTTGACATCAGTAAAATGCTGATCTTGCTGCCCTGGTACTTGAAACAGATGTTTCAGAATATCTGCAGTAAATCTCACACTGTGGAGTTTCATCATGATGGACTTGTTTGCTGTCTTTCTTGTTCTCCATATAGGGGCAAGCTCTGTAGCCACTAAGACGTCTTAGAAGGAAATAAAAATAAGATCAAAAACACTCTTAATAATGACTTTTCTTTATGAAAGCTCCAACTACATCACTTCAAAATAGATTCACTAAATTCTGAAGATAATTCCTCTTTTCTCTAGGCTTTAGATTTAGTTTTTGAATTTTTTTTTTTTCAGTTTGAATGTTTGTCTCCATCTTTAAGATCTAAAAGACAATCTCATCAATAAGCAAAACTGTGAGCTTAGAATTTTCAAGCAATCTATATGAAATCATCTAAAATCACCTTAGAATATGAAATCATCTAAAATTACCTTAGCTAGACGGTATGTCTTTCACCCAGAACTACAGCTGGAAAGGGAAAACGCCTGAGGCCAAGATGGCCTCACACCTGCAGAATCCTTGTTGGGCCCTACAGGTTGGGCCTGCTGACACTGCCATAGCTAAGATTCTAATTCAGGTTTGGCATAGTAGGTGTTCAAAAAACAGCTACTGTTAATGCCAGTGCTTAACAAGGTTATTTTCAATCTGAGCATACTTGCCAGGCTCCCAGCTAGAAGTATGTATGAGCCATTGACTTATTGTATGAAATAAGTGTGGAATGATAAAGCAATCATAATTCTCACTTTTCACCGTCTTAAACCTGTAATCTCAAATTTCTCCGAGTTTGATATATATTTGTATGTGTGGTTACTTAACACAAGCAGACAGTTAAATATATTGGAGATTATTTCCAACCTGACTCAAAACTATTATTTAAGAAAATGTGATGTATTAGAAGTCTCAATAAAGTTGCAGAAAAAGGAAGAGCAGTCACAGCTTCCTTGCTGTGTTACCACTGCAGGCACCTTGGCTCCTGGCAAGGCTCCCCCAGGATTCGAGAAGAGTGAGGGAGAGTGCACACAGGGAGAGTGGATCATTTTTCAGAACAAATTTACAGTTGAAATAAGAAGAAATGTGTCAATCATCCAATTGTCATTTTTGGAATCTAATATCATTATCTAGGAAGCAGGAAGACTTGATTATTAAATCAGCAATGCTGATTACAGATGAGAAGTACTCTGAGCTGAATTAAATTCAGCAATTAATCACAGCCAATGCCCACTTGTAAATATCAATATTGAATTTTAAACATATAAACCAGCCAATCAATTAAAACCAAGAGCATGGCTTTAATCAGTGAAAGCCGAAATACAATTTGCTGAATTATACATCTAATGAAACTTAAGTCATTGTTGAAACCTAATCTTGTTGCCTGAGAGGCAGATACACAAATTACAGAATCTTTTGGAAACGTCATTATCTCTGGGCTGTGCCCTTGCGTTCTGGGGAACTGGCAGATGCTGTGCTCCTAAAGCACCTTGCTGCCACCAAGCCCAGGAAGCTTAAACATGTGGAAAAGCACAGAGCTACAAATTATGTGAGTTCAAATTCCCACTTTCCAGCTATGTGTCTGTGCACAGCTCACTTTAAATTTCTGTGGTTCTTATTAGACGATCAAATTAATGCTTGTGAAACACTTGAAATAGTACTTACTAAATGGTAACTGGTCAGCGATTACTAGTAAGTGTATGCATTAAACTCTATTGTTTAGTTGTGTATCAGAGGTATTGTATCCCCCAAATATTTAAGACCATCATTATACCATTTTTATTATCTAAACAATCTCAAGAATAAATGTCCTTACATTTTTCTGTTGCATGGTTTAAAAGGAATATACTGAAGTCCATCATTTTCTTATCTTCCAGATTCTCCATGGATTACAAGTACAGAGGAATACAAGGAAATCCTCTTTGAATATTTGCTAGTTCAGCTCTTCTATTTTTATCTTTATTACACCGTTGTGAGTTCTTCAAACGGTTTGAATTTCCTATTACACTACCATCAAAGCCACAAATAATCACAGAAAGTTCATTCACTTTGTAATTAAGCCAACTTGGCCTGGTGAACTCTCCTGGTCCTAAAGGAAACTATCAGAGCTGCAAAGCAAAAGTCACATTTCCATGCCTGTCGCTTTCCTCAGAGCTAAGATTATGCAAAACACCTCTTCAGTGATATTGTTTAGCACAAGAACTTTTCAGAAACATGATTTGTTGAAAGTGCCAGTTTTATAAATTCTACATAATTCTAGAAAACCCCAATTATCGGTGATCCATTCAATTAAAACTACGGAGTCAGGGGCCACCAAGATGGTGAGTTGATTCAAGTGCTTGCTGTCAAACCTGATACTCTCAATTCAACCCCTGGACCCCGCGCAGTGGACGGGAAGAGTCAGCACCTGCTAGATGTCCTCTGATCTCCTCCACATGTACACTGTGGCAATTGCTTTCTTGCTACTAAGATAAATGTGCAACTGCAATTAAAAGTGGAACTGCAGAATCTTAGTGGCGAAGCCTATTTCTAGTGGCACCAATCATGAAACGGGATAGGATTTCAGATACTGCCTCTGATTTCCTTAAGAAGAATATGATTTAGAAATTTCCTAATACAAATTACAAAATCTCAGGTGCTGCTGACCCGAGGAACAATCGCAGTAGCCACCTAATTGAAATAGCGCAAGCAAAGGCTTCCATTTGATGAACACAAGGACAGTTCCATTTGATGAACACTTTTATATCCTATCTCTCCCACAGCTCCTTCCTGACACGTTAGATAGAATCCACTTCCTCAGCTCTTAGCGCCTGTTTTCCAGATTGCCCTTGCAGACTCCTGGGTAGTCTCCATTACAGGAGGCACGGGTATCCACTGACACATTGCTCATCCATTAATGTTGTCAGAATTGAAGGTCTGAATCCATATCTACCAAATAATTGATCCTTGAATTTGGGCAGGACAGTTCACAGCTTTCATGAAGTTAGGAATTTTCTTTTCTCAATCAAAAGTGGAAGTGCCTAGTGACTTCTCTGGGCTACAAACACAGCAAACATTCAGAGGACAAATAGCCACACAGCTACCTTAAGACATCCCCATTCTCTCTTCTTTCCCTCACTGTGGGAACCATCCTTATAGTGTCTGTCCTGCTACTTTTCCGAAGGCAGAGCCCACGGAGTTGACCAAGTTTCCAGTTAACATTAAGCTGTTGTTTACCAGTGACAAACTTTCCTGTTTCTTTATGAAATTATCACGTAATGAGCTAACAATGTGCCATGCATTGTGCCAAGAATGATAGCTCCGGATAGAAAAATTAAAACAGTGGAATATAGTTTTATATCTTTTATATCTTGAAATTTTTTTTTATTTTGACCACGGAGTTAAGTATTTTCTTTGACTTGAGCTTATATCATGATTACTACTTGTCAGGACTCTAAATACATGGCGTAGGAAACACTTGGCCCCAGACCACAGAAAGCCCATCCAAACGCCATGTAGCCAACAGTAAATCATTTGAAGTTGTAATGCAAGGAGACAGGTTTGTAATGGATTCTCCTCAGGAGAGAATGGTGTCTGAAACATCATTATGACCATCAGCATCACCACTTTTATGAACAGTCATAGTTCATAAGAGAAAAAGTACCAGTCTGAGAAGCCAAAACCCTGATTCACCCATCTGCCACTCAGCCAGACATGACACTCAGCATGTCACTGAACCTTTCCCCCAGTTAGTTTGTAGAGCTCAAATTCCTTTCCTCGCAGCGTCAGCAAAACCATCAAAGGAGAAGGAATTACGATCTGCTATGACCCCACTCTCAAGGCTGGATATGAGGCCATCAAAGCAAGGCTCACAAGAGTGCCCTTACAGCACAATGAAACAAAATGCACGGTGTGTCCAACTTAGATATATGTGGAAATGAGCTTTATGCTGAGGTTATAATGGGGGCCCTTGGTTAACAAGGTACCTTTGTGTTTAAAAGATGGTATTTGGCCACTCTATGTTCAAAACTTTTGGTTCAAAACCATATATACTTTTCCCTTGAAGAGCATTTCTCCAGTCATCCAGAATTGTTTTTTCTGTTTCTCTAGCATCTCTGTGTATTGAAGTGTCTCGTGGTAAAACAGAAAAGAACCCCATGAACAGAGTATTAAGTGTTACCTTTAGGGGCATCACCAGTCTGAGACCTGCTCCCTTCCACCCCCTCCCATCCCCTGCCCTATTAAACCCTCCTCTGTCAAGCAAATGCTTCTCTCTGCTGAATTAGATCAAGTTCCTTTGTTTTCAATTCTACCTTTTACTTAGGTCTTTTCTTTTCTTTTCTTTCTTTCTTTTTTTGTCCTGCATGAAAAGTCTACCTCAGTCTCTAGAAAAATCATATCTGGCATCCTCTGATGTTTTTCTCCAGTACCATCGATGCCAACTCCAAAAGCCTTTTCCTCTTCCCTCCCATTTACATAGTGTTAGTCACATCTTAACCAGACCTTGGGTGACTCTCTTACAAGCAGCCAATAGATCATACCCCCAATAAAGTGTTCCACAGCAAATACATCTTTTGGCAGTACTCTGCATATATTCAACATACATGAGATACACTATATATACACAAGACACCCACATATGTATATGCAACATATATAAGTATCATTTAGTCATGTGTTCATAAATGCCAGCATGCTGTTTATTTCACAAATGTGCTTGTACAGCCTTTCATTGTTTCCACAGAAGCACCTAAAACCCAGAGGGTGACATCTACAGTTTCAGTTGCAAACCTATTTATTTCCTCCTTGAACAGACTTCAGAAAAGCAGTAAGAGAGGCTGCTGACTGTTCTGCCAGTGCCGCTGCTCACAGAACAAGAGATGCACTTCTAAAACCCGGACTACTCAGGTGATCCCCAGAGCAAAAGTTTGTGCTTACAGAAAAAAAAAAAAAGAAATGTGAATTAAATATGGCTTAAAGTATAGGCTGATGGAGAAAGATTCTCTGTCTCCACAGAGAAAAATGTTGCCACTGAATTTATGCTTAGAAAAATTATCATTCCCCAAAGACAAATCATAGGAGCAGGCTAGCCATCACACTGCCACACCAGATGCTGCCACCTGCTTTAGCACATCTGGTTGGACAGACTGTACTTTGAATACATTTCCCAAATCCTCTATAAGAAAAGAGAATATACTGATTTAAAAGAAATGGCTCCTTGAAGACAGGCAAAAGCATGCCCAAGCGTTTAACAACACAGCTGCGGCTTTGCAGGCATATTTCTCTTCTATCTTAGCAATACCATTTAGTAGAGCTCAAGTCGCCATCTCTAAAACCCGAGGTCAGCTTTGCTCCAAGAGGATCAGACCTCTTCTTTGGGTGGGAAGAGTGACAGAGCCGAGTGCTGGGTATATCTATCTTAGTTCACCAATGACTCAGCACCTCTACCCGTGTGAACAGACTATACCAGAATTTTTTCTCGGTGCCATGCAAGCCTGTCCAACTCTTCCCCTCTGTGAGTTCTCCCCAGCGAGGTGAAGCTAACTCTTCTATGCCCCACTAGGTCCTCTGAATAACCTCGTCAGAGAACCTGAAGGATCGCCTTCATTGTACTTACCCTGAACCCCCATAGGCCTTTGGCAAAAAACTCACTCCTTTCCCTTTTCAATTCAGCTATAAGAAACATGTTGCCGGCAGAGAGCAATGCACACAGGAATCATGGCTAATTTTACTTTGGAGAATTTAAATGGCCTGTCCCTTATGTAGCTTCTTGACTACAGTCCTTGCTAATCTATGTAGCTAATCTATGTAATCTTGTCTTGTGAATCAGAGAGAAACTAATTGACCATCATCTATTCTGGGCACTTTCGATGGCCACGGCCCAACAAACTTGCTTAAAGATTTGTTTCCAATGGCAAAGCAAGGAAGAAGAAACATGTACCCCTGAAAAGAGTGTATATGGCCTCAGGATCTCAAGCAGAAGTTATGAATTTTAATTCTCTCATTCAGTACAGATGCATCCAAACAAGAACATTAGGACAGACTAATCAAGAAAGCCATCAGCAGGGGGCATTCATGCAGAGGATCACTGACAGCACTCTAAACTTAACATAGCCACAGCTAATAGCCTCCTTACATCCTTTCCTCCCATTAAAGGTGCCCTGGAAACAAGCTACCCAAGGATATTGCTGCCGTTATCACTGTGACTAAATTGGCAGGCAATATTCTCTAAGTGCTCAGGGCCAGGAACTGAGGTTTCCTGTGCCCCCTCACTTCTTCCAGACTGAGTGCTGTTATAAGAGGACCAAAAATGGAGGTACCGGGATAAATAATACATGAGAACTTCAGGTGCAGCAAGCTTTGTTCAGGCCTGCCGCTAATGCACAGCTAAGCCTGGCATCTGTTGCCGTGTGACTGGATTTTCTGGTCTGTGTGTTCCAAATGGTAATGAGGATGGCAGTGCTGAGGAAGATATTGTGCTTTGATCTCACCCATAGCCTCTGTCCAGCTATTCTGGCTGTTCTATATGGGCAACCCCCAACTAGGCCTCTGCCCTCCAAAATTCTGAAATTTAACTAGGTAATAAAACCATAGCATTTCAAAGGGCGCACAGGTAAATAGAAGTGATATGCTTGGTTAAATATCCCAATAGTGACACCTAAATTTGCAGCTTCCTCTCTCTGCCTGGTCTCTGATTTCCAATTGTTCTCTAGTTTTGGATTAGCACTTCCCCCCACAAACCATTAGGTGATCTCCTAGACTCAATTAACCTAGAAGGAAATGGAAAAACATTGAAAGTGAAAACGAGCTAAAAGATCTCCTAAATCCATCATTTCCTCAGGGACTACAAAATATGCCATATATATTTGTAAAGTTTACCTTTAGAATTTCTTAAAGTTCAGCAGAGTCCTGAAATAGAATCCAGGATCTAAAAACTTATTCAAAGTATTCGCTTTACCAACCAAAGAACATGATTGTTTTAACCCTGAATGCAGCCAATAAAATAGTTGAAATGAGAGCTCTCCTTCACTGATGCTCCTTTCTGATCTGAAATTCGGTGGTGTTTTCTAGCAATCAGGCCTATAGAGAATTTATTCACACAGCAGGGCCACACTTCAGCAATTACCCCCACTATCCGGCTCAGAGTGCTGGATATCACGTTCACCTTGCATATTCTTGCCCCTTCTATCATTTTATCACCAGCACTACTCAGTCAACCCCCACTTACCTGAAAACATCTGTGACAAGGGTTGCTATTCAACTGTTGCATCTGCCAAGAGAAAACCATCATCTTTTGACCCAGCATTGACCTTAGGAAGCATACACGGCTATACAAACTGGCTAATATGCTTCAGACCCACCTTGTCATTCCCTCTTGCCATCTGTGCACGACGCACAGCCAGGAGTCACAGGTGTCCTCCTCCCAGAGATGAATACATTGTTGAAAGCATGAGCAGAGCACAATGTCCCAAGTATGGAACAGGTTAGAAGCTATTACCATTTCAGAGGCTTTTTAAACAGCCAGTGGTTGGTGCCAAGCTCTGGGTAACCATCTGTCCGTTGCCACTCACCCTAGCAAAGTAGCTTAGAGAAAAAGGCTTAGGACCTAGTCCCATACACCAATATCCAAGACACCCACATCGTCTCAAGGAGCACATTCTAACCTCAGTGGGACTCTAGGTGTGCTAACATGTCAGCTTGCAGGAGTCCATTCTCTCCTCCCACCATGTGAGTTCTGGGGATCAACCTTAGGTGCTCAGACTTGGTGGAATGAGCCCTTCAACCGAGCCATCCCTCTGGCCTAGCCCTAACTGTTGAACCATCATATCTGCATACATTGTGTCCAGAATATGAGTTATATTTCACATATGGAAAACATAGGCTAGTTCAAAGATGAAAGAGAGAGTAGAAAAGAGAAAGGAGGGAGGGGTGAGTGGAGAGGGAGGGGTGATATTCTAAGTGCAGAGTTAGAAAACTGCCTCTCAATGTTTCAGCGAAAGTTTCTCGATTCTTCTGTAGTCCACTGAGCAACAATACCAGTAAGGATCCTTCCCGGGGAAGCAACCCTGACTCGCTGCCTTGCCTCTCATTTCATCTGATTCTTTTAGTGTCACTGTGGGAAGCATTTGTAATGTGCTTATAGACACATGCCCCTGCTTTTAGACAAGTAAGTATTGCCTCAGTAAATTCCACTGAGAACACACTCCAGAAACAGCAGTGCTTGCAAAACATCTTCTGTTCATTTTTCAGAATTCAGAATGAAGTGACTAACCCCCAATCTACAATAAAAATGATTAAATGCAAACACTACTGAGGCTTTACAATAAATATTTTATATATTAATATGTTTTCAAAAGCCTTACTTCATTTTTATTGCTTTTCTATATGGCATTATTCTATTTTAGCATTTACAACGAAATAATCTTCCATGGAAAGAATAGGCATTTGTGGCCCATTTTAAATAAACCAGTGGATAATTATTGCACTATTAATTTGCTATGTAAATTGTTTAAATTGCTAACTCTTTTCTCTCTCCATTATTAGAGACAACTCAGTAGTTCCAGAGCAAAATGAAAAGCCCCTTCCTACAGTCTATCCTTTCCGTATACCCAGAATCTACGACTCAAGTCCTGCATCCTGTGATTCCTTTACGAAGCAGGCCATAATCCCTAAGAAAGTGTTTTCGTATAATGCGCTCTTAATGTCCAATCAACATGAAAGGCCTTGAAAACTATCTTACCTACACCACATGCTACCACCTTTTTTTTTCAACAGGAACCCTACTGGTGACTGTGTGAACCCCTCATGTAACTAACAACTAATGGCAAGGTGCCTTAGTGACAGACTAGATGCTTCCCCTTCTGTGGACGTGAGGATAGTCCACAGCTCCTTGTTTTATTTGCTGTTTATGGGAAGGGGGATTAAGGAAAATACCACACCCCAGGGCTTTCTGAATAAGTATGTCAAAAAATAGTTTAAAATTCTTTCCTAGCATTTTGGCACAGCTGGTAAGGAAAAGACCTTGTGAACGAGTAATGGCTCTTTGAGATAAGCATTTAACAAGGTGCTACTCTGATAGTAGACATGGGCATATGGGCATGCATGCTGATATATATATATATATATATATGTGTGTGTGTGTGTGTGTGTGTGTGTGTGTGTGTGTGTGCGTGTGTATAAGCCCCTGCACACAGGGAGCATAGAGAGAGAGAATAAAACACAGCCGTGAACGCTACACTCAATGGCTCTTACTGGCATGCCGAAGTTCTTCATGTCATTTTCACATTCTGACAAAGGAAATTGCTACCTATAACTCAAATGTTAAAGATTGACTTTCATTTCAGAGCTGCCTGACTCCCCTCTCCTTTTCATCACAAGTAAGATGTTAACACACAGAGACTTAATTGGAAACTGGAAGAAAACCTGTCAGCTGCATCAGCAGAACCCTGACACGGACATCCACTGTCTGGGCAGTGATGCATACAGTCTGCTTCCTTGCCGTCTTGTTTTCCTATGGGACATGGACTCCACCAGGCATGGCCTTCGTCATCCATGCTCAAAAGAGTTCCTCGATACTAGGTAAATATGTCAACACTCATGAGGAAAAGTCTCTATGTATACTTTGCCTTATTAGTTTGAACAGAAGTGACTTGGAACAGTACTAAGAGAAGATGTCCACAACTCAATAGATGGACCCATACATGTCACTCAGGTCTTTTGCCAGAAATCTGGGTCCTGAAGTGTAGACTCAAATGACACCTTTGCTTTCCCTGAGCTGTATGTGGCTTGAACTCCTGAACCACTTAAGTGAAAAGCTATCTACACATTAATCAGTTGTCTTTAAGCCATGCTAAAATGCGACCATTTGGGAAGAAAGAAATCATAGAAGAACATGTTTCATAAATATAATGGAAATCTTACATAGAACTTACAGCCCCAAAACAACAACAAAAAATCTGTTATAATGCTCAGAAGTCAGTCATAAAAACAACAAGAATAAAAACTCAATTTAAACACAAACACTGCACTGGTCCAACAACATCTTTCTTTTAGGCTAGGAGCCAGTGTCTTTCACAGACGTTTACTAAAGAGTCTGGCTCATCTGGGCAATAAGAGAAAAACAGAAACAGTTACTTGAGTCAATGGAAACAAACCAAGCAAATAGCACTCACCAGGCAAGCTCTGGGTGATACAAACACTACCGCACTACACCTAGTATTCATATCTAGTAATATGTACACTTCAGTGACTCAGTAACATAACCTCAGCACTGCCAATGTCACTGCCATTGTCATTACTGTTAGGACTAATACCACAAACTCACCTTGGGTGTTTGGGGAGAACCTTAGGACCTTACGAACCACCATGCCCTCCCAAATAGACAACACTTGCTTCAATACTTGGAGTGGACTTGGTCTTCAATGTGAAAGTTTCTAGAAGGCTCCTCTCTGACTCTAAAATCCAGAAACATAATCCTCTTCTCATATACAAATCTCAATTTTAATGATGCTTAGGTAAACATTTTATCTACAATGGTCATTTGGTTCCTATGTTATTGGAAAGCAAGCAACTCAACAGATGTGAATCAACTCTAAGCAGAGCTATCATCTGCTCTGAGCAGAGTCATCTCCTTGATAAACAAGAAAATAAACTAAGATCAGACCAAAACTCCTCATGATAACATCAACCTTGTCATTCATTCTGAAAAGAGCAGTAACAAATGCCATGATGTAGAAAGCTGACATCAGAGGCTCATTTCCAAGACACCCTTGGTTCTTTTTATGTAATGCCTCTGATTCTGGAATGGTCCAACTGATACATCTCATAGGTAGTGAATGAATCATTATATGCAAACCTACCCCTCCATCAGAGATGTCACCTAGTACCGTAGGGCTTAAGACCCCCAAGGGAGTCTGGCATATTTTGTCTCTTGCTATAAAAACTGTTGTTTCAATGTATGTTCTAACAAAGAAGGTTGGATAGTTAATCTAATACCTCTTTCAGTCAGCTGTGTTCTTAAGATGAGCTACTGTTTTGTAAGTATCTGGAGAATACAACCCATCTCAACTTCTTTCTATAGATGGGACAATCAGTGTTGGCTCTGGTGGAATGGGATCATACTCAACCAAAAACCAAGCTCTCTGATCAGAAACTGTCTCCCAATGCTTTGGTGGTTCCTGAGGGGAGATATACATACAATCAATACATCTAAGGGATCCTAAACTCCATAGAGACCCCTAGGAACCCAGCATGAATCATGTGGAATGACAGGAGGGGCTGCTCCTATGTGAGAACCAGGTGCTACTAACCTACAACAGAAAAACAGCCCAAGCTAAATCATCCTTCACGCGACCTAAAAGCACCTGAATCTTATCACCCTCCCCTTCCCAGAAGGCTGAGGCACGATTCTCAAAGAATGGAGACAGGTAAAAAGATCTTAGGAAAGCCAGAAAGGAAGGACAAGCCTGTGCAATCTTTTGAAATTGTGACACCAAATTATCTGCAAAGCTCATGTCTGAGGACCCGCAATCAAGTATGACACACCTACACACAACCGCAATCCCATAATGTTTAAAGTAAGTTTAGAGCTTTGTGTTGAGAATCGTTCCCAGCTATCCTGGTGCACACGTGACTTACAAGCCACAGGTTGGATACACTTGATAGACCCAAGGGAAGTAAGCAAAAATGTCCACCATCTGTCAAGCCATAAACATACTGTAACTAGACAAGTGATTTGCCTCAATAAATGCTTTGATTTATTGCATCTGTATTACTGAGACTCATGACACAAATTTGCCTAATTTCTTCCATCTATACCCATAAAAATCACATGTGCACAAACTAGACTTCACCATCTCTCACATGGGCCTGCACCTGGCCTATCTACTTTGACCCTCTTACAATTTTCCCTGTGAGGAAATCAGCATAACATTCTAACTTGCAAATCTAATTATAGTGATCCAGGTTATTTTGCTGTTTTCCTGGAACTCTTTATTGGGTTCTCATTCTTCTCTGAATACAAGCTAAAAATGTAACCTCCCTTGTAGGGCTTTATACATTACCTGTATTTATGATCTCATTGCACTCCTGGTGCCTTTAACTTGAAAAGCTTCAACCACATTGGTTCAGACTATTCTTTCCCACTTTAGAAATGTTCTGCTACATTGGCTCCTTCTTCCCATTGCAAGAGATGGGCATGTCCCTATTCCTTACAGCTCAGCTGAAGCGTTAGCTACCTAGCGAGGACCTCTCTAACCAGCCCTGCTACACTGGCTCCCACTCCTCCCACCCCTGATTTTCTTTGCAGCTGCTGTCACTCCACAGCATTCACTACTAGATGCTTTCATAGTCTAACAATTAATGCTGTCTGTTCAGAGATGGATCCCCAGTGCCAACCACACAACTCAGCTCAGGGTAGAGGACTTGATCAGTGCCTTTTGAATGTTGATAAATAAGACAGATTAGCTCTGTCTAATCAGTTTCTGGCATCAATCTTCAAGCTACTAAAATTATAATAAAAATTTTCTTCTCAATAGTCTATTTCTACTCAATATTTGTCTCTAAATGAGAAAGCAATCCATTTAAATTTGAAGATGAAAGTTTCACAATCAGTTCGATTGTGCTCATGGTGATTATTATACAACTCATAACATCAGTTCAGAACATTGCATCCTGAAAAAGTTTAAAGATCACAAGAATTTAGGATACAGTACACCTTTTTCCTTATTTTCTTACCTCGGAAGTTCAAAATGAACACTAGCTATTTAAAAGCTCCAAAAGGATTCGTGTGGGGAAGTCTGTTGAACTGTGACTGTTTAATCCAAGATTCTGGATATTTAATGCAGAATCACTATTCTAGAAATAATAATCAGAACCAATAGTCTTCATACTTGAGAAATAATTTTATTCGGGTGTATGTGTGTGTGTGTGTATTGCCAAATTATTGAGAGACATTCTCTGTGTTCAAGACATAATGAGCACCTACATTTGAAACAAATCTAAAAGTCAGTTTTCTGTAAATCAAAGATTTCAAGATTTTAGAGTTACTTATGCTGTTTCCTTCTGGTTTTTTTTCCCCCTGGAGGTCTGAGGAATCACCATAAGTATGGTTATAAACTGTAGATTCAACCAAAGCTGGATAATTCTGAAACGATGCAACAGCAAGATTTCACCATAGACAGAAACAAAAGCCATTTGAATTTTGGCCATAGTGACGGGGCAGAGCTGGACATATTTAACAAGCATGGAAACACAAGAAGCAGCATATTTTCCCATCTCCTGTCTTCATAAGGACCTGTCACCAAAACTGAGGCTGGAGGAACACAGTGAAAGAAAAAAAAAGGGCATCATGCTAGCACAGACAAAATCTGCATGATTTCTGTGGACCATGGAGGTTCAAACAATCAAGGTACCATAAATGATGGAAAGAGATGGCTTCAACCTAAGGACTACATCAAAAGATTACAAACAGTGAGAACTCCCTACAAGTGAGATAGCACCATTAACTCAAGAAAAAAAGCAGGAAATTAGGGACAGGTGTGGTCAGAGTGTCAGAAAACAGAACAGAAGACCAGAGAGTTCCTCAGAACAGGAAGAGAGGTCCTGGCTCTGAATCAGGACAGTCACCATTCACACCCTCTGGGATACACCTTGGCCAGGTCACAGCCAATGGCTCTTGTACTTTACCTGTGGGAATAATATTTAAAGTATTTTAAAAATGAAAAAGAGAACAAGGTTTCCTATCAGCTTATTCTTTTACAACTCAAAAGTCTTAATGAGTTGAACTGATGCTCTTTAGAAATAATAAAACCATTAATTTAAACTCGACTAGTTAAAACTCATGACAATTTAAACATTGGAGCTGATTTTCCTCTGTAAAAAGTACATAAATTAAAAAAAAACATTGGACAGAAGATTTCAGGTGACAGCTGAGGAGGCTTCTCTAGAACTGGCTGATGTGCCCTTGTCCAGTCCTATCTCTCACCTACGCTATGACTGCTCTAGGCTCAGCATGCCATCTGCACTAGACTACCTATCTTCCTACCTAAGGGCAACATGCTCTCACATCACGCCCTGTCCCCACTCAAATCACACAACCCTGCATGGCTCTAAGGATTACTCATCTTTCAAGACGTGGTTCAGATGCCTCACATCTGTTTCCTTCCATATTATACCAAAACACTTGAGTGATCTATTTACATGACAATTTACTTTCTAGATTATATTTGCAGTTTCTGTCATAGGAATTACTAAGAAGTGATTAATAAACACAGGGAGAATAAAGAAATATATTAAACATCCCACGTAAGAAAGAGATGAAGAACTCAGCAAATTGTGCAGATCAGCAAAAACCATAGGTACTTGTGAATACTCAAACTTCCAGTTGATTTCCTAACTGCAGTTTAGACAGGTCTACCTGGAAGTTGAAGCTGGCCTACACATTGAATCCCTTTGAGCTATGAAGTCATGGCTGCCTACACTGCCAAAACAAAAGTAAGTAAAGGCCAGTTTATGACTGTACAATTGCTGCATTCCACCTATGAAGCTCTCATACATAATCAATGGTCATTTATTGTATGAGGGTCCCACAGCCCATTCAAGCATTGAGCCCTACATTACTACGAGTTGGCACTAAATGTGATGCTCCGGTCTTAAAATTTATCATTTCAGAACAACCAGATTCTTAAAAGATTAAAAAATAAAAATAAAACATTGATTTGTCTTCGATGACAATGGGAAGATGGGGAAAGCAGAATCAGGACTGGGAGATGACATGCTAGTTTCCATTGATGCGTCTGAAAATATACCATATAACTTGGTTCTGGAAATGTAATTTTCATGCCAAATTAGAGGTAAACATAGTTATGTATAATAGATCAAAAGTACACAATTAAACATTTTCTCTGAAGCTAAAATATGCTATGAGAATATAACTAATTTTAATGTAATTCATAATAACTTCATTATTTATTTATTGAAAAGTGTCAGTCAAAACACCGAACTAGTTTTTAAATGTAAGAACTTTAAAACTGGTGATGGTTTTCCTTGTGATTCATCTCTATGTTCTGCTTTAGGTAATAAATATGCAGATGATTATCTTGATGTTACAAAGAAAGAAATACTGAACAAAAGGAAATTTTAAGTAAGGAGCTGTGAATGATTGTGAATCCTGCTGTATCATGAAAATCGGGCCATAAATAACTAATCTGAAGACTTCCGTCCCCTCAGTTCACCCATCCTTCTGTAATGAATGATCTTCCAACACTGCTGTTCTACTCAGCAGTGGAAAGTGAGCTGTCAACTGTGGGCTTCAGGACTGAGACTGACAGCAGGCTCTGTATGGGGGCCTCAGGAAGAGGAGATCACAGGCTTCCTCAGAGGGTCTCTGTCGCAACTTAGCCTGCCCAGTGACAGCTGTGCAGGGAAGACGGACACCCGGAAGAAAACAGGAGGGGAACTTGAGACCTAAAGTCAGATTCCAAATTAGGAAAAACTGTTCACACTCCCAAAAGTAGTTCTCATTTATATGCACAGTACACTGTCTGTTGGGTGCTACCATGTCCCATTTCTTGCAGTGAGGCAAACTGTGAAAAGAGGAAGAATTCAGAAAGGGTAAAGATGAAAAACTGAAGGAGACTGATACAGGCGTGGGAGAAAAAGCACATGGATGGCAGAACATCAGCCATGAGACTCCGACACACACTCCACATGGAAGGTAAAAACAGCAACCCATGAAAGAGGAAGAGGCCACAAGCAGCCCATGGAAGCCTGAACTTCCTGCCTTGGACACTCTGTAGACTCTCCACAGGGAGATGAAGCTTCGTATCACCAGGACCAAAGTTGAGGAGCTGGAGCTTGGAGCTCACCATTGCTAAAGAAAACAGATTTATGGGGAAGGTTCTAGGAGTGAGAGAGCACCCCAGAAGACTAGAGATCCAAAAGTATGCTTGGAGGTCATCCATGTGACCTTGACTAAAGAGCTGAAACAGTGAGGCTGGCAGGACAGACAGAAAACAGACACCTCAATGCTCAGATGCAGTGAGAATGCCTCAGCCAATGGCTACTTTTACTGTGAGTTTATCCCCAGATAAATAAACCTTTGTTATACTCCATTCCGGGCTATTGTGGAACTCTTTTGTATGAAAACAAATTGATACCAACATGGTCAGAATCCACACCAATGCTGGCTTTTTGTCTCTGGTACCTTTCATTGAACATGTGTCTATATGAATAATGTTTATGTTTTCCACAATGAACAACAAATTTTCCTGCAGTAACCTTTGAAGTTTCCAGGAACAAGATGGGGCCCACAACAATGATTCCATCTGGTTGATATGATGTCATTATGCTGATAGCACCACTTTAAGATTGGTTTTAGGTTACAAACTGCTCAAGATGGTTCCAACTTGACTAGCTGACACAGTGCCCTTCTTACAACATTCTTGCCAGACCTTCAAATAAGACCATTAAAAAAAAAACCTAACGACTAATCAGAGAATATTTGTAGTTATACCAGACAATAATCTTGAAACTTAACCATCATTTTGATGGAGGAGAGTTATCTGTCTATGTTACTTTCATTGGTTAATTAATAAAGAAAACTGCCTTGGCCCTTTAAGAGACAGAAAATTAGGTAGGCGGAATAGACAGAACAGAATTGTGGGAAAAAGGAAGCAGAGTTGGGGAGACACTTCAGGTCAGTCGCCATAGTGAGTCGCCATAGTGAGTCGCCATGATTCTCCTCTCCGAGATGGACGCAGGTTAAGATCTCTCCTGGTAAGCCACACCTCGTGGTGCTACACGGATTACTAAATATGGGTTAAAGGAAGATATGAGAATTAGCCAATAAGAGGCTGAAACTATGGGCCAGGCAGTGTTTTAAAAGAATACAGTTTCCGTGTAATTATTTCAGGTGTAAAGCTAGCCAGCGGCCGGGTGGCGGGATGCAGCCCCACCACTTCTTTCTACATCATTTTAGTTTTTACAGGATCCCATAGAAGTAACATTGCCCCCATGGCAGCTATAAGTAATTCTAGAAGACAATGTCCCCTGCCCCAACAAAGTTTGTCCTCAGGGTTAGGGACATCTATTAGGGGTTGGTTATAAGAGGTATAGGGTTGGGGGTGGAAATAAAGTAAGCTCAGTTATCTCTCTTGAAAAAAAGGGAAAAAAGGGAGCGATGGATGTTATGGGATAATAGGTAGATTAGATTATTACTTGTGAGCTATTATTTATAGCCAATTTACATTGATATAGATTCCTGAATAGGAACAAATTCAAACTATATTTGTTATATTGAATATGCTCCTGTTTCTGTTTACAATATTTGTACACCTATTCAAAGGTATTTTTTATATTGTATGCATGTATGTTTCTCCCTCTACTTAAGATATTTTGTATATTAATGCAATTTTTGGATATACTTATCATATTGCACTATACATTACTACCTTTGATCACAATACTTATATATTGTTTACATTTTGAGGTAATCGTCCTCATTTGCTGCACATTTGTTTAAAAATTGTTTAATTTTTTAATATGAAGCCTTTGTCTTTAATCTATATAGATATTAAAAATTACAGGTCAATAGTCATCCATGTTTGTCATACTTACAGTTAGACTAGTCAGGTTCTTTAAATGCATAGAGATTGTATTCTGCATAGATAGGCAATCTTCAAATACTTCAAAGAACTGTAGAATATGGCATTTAAATAATTTAGGATTCTCTTGATGTGAGACACAATTGTTCCTGGCAGCACTAATCTATTCCCAAGGGAATGTTGAACACAAAAGACACTCCACTTGGAGCTTGTTTTTTTCTTGGCAAAACTGACCTTTGGGCAAAGAACTGCCACTGCCTTGACCACTGACAAAATGCATAGTGTCCAGACTGGACAACCAGAATACAAGCAAAGAGATTACCAAACATTGCCAACACAGGGTAAGATGGTTTTTCAAATTTTCCTGCCTCTGAAAATGGTCTGTCAGTTACTCTAGGCCTTAGCCAAAGTTGGTTGACCCAAAGCTGCAAATGTGATTTTGGGCAATTGTCCAGATAGTCAGTTGTTTCTGAGCCCTTCTCTAAGATGATAGAAAAGGCCACAATTGGAACTTACCTCTAAAGTTGAGGGTAGGCTTTAAGGCCAATGACAAGCCTCAAAGAGAACCATCCTAACATAAAAGTATATTTAATGAGGTCAAAAGACTGAAAGAAATTTAACTCACCACTGGCAACAAATTCAATTTCCCTTTGAAGAAGGCATTATACTTCAGATTCCATATAGGGAATTACCTTTGGTGCTGAATTTACAATAAAAATTGTAAATAATATAAAGAAGCAGGAACACATGATATGATAAAGGAAAATAAGCAGCCAATGTAAAGTGGCCAAGAGATCACCCAGATGTAAGAATTAGAAGAGAACTTTTTAAATATGTATGATAAGTATGTTGAGGGGCACAGAGGAAATATGAACATATGAGGGCACAGATGGTGAACTCTTAGTGAACCAATTCTAGAACTGAAAAGTAATATATTTAAAATTAAAAAATGTACCAAGCAGGTTAGTAGCAAATTGAAGTCAATAGAAAAGAGACTCTGAACTTAAAGACAGATTTGTTTTTATTATTGGATTTAAATAATATTGATGAAATATTTTTTAAGTGTAAAAGTTTCAGTGAAGATGTTCTCAAAAATCTCAGTTAGCCTAAGGTATACAACTTTTAGGTGAAAATGGAAACAAAAGAATGGGGCAGTAAAATAGTAAAAGGAATAATGGCTGATTCTTTTCTGGTTTGCTGGAAAATATCTACACATCCAAAAAGCTTAGTGAACCACTAGTACAAAGAAAATCACAAATAACCTCACACTGTCAAACCATTGAAAACCAAAGACACTGAGAAAGATCATTAAAGAGACCATAAAAATAAATGAAAGAAACTCTAGAGGAGCAGCCATTTGGATTACAATGAACTTCCCCTCAGAGCAACCATGGGCAGAAATGCCATCTTTATCCCTACAGTGAAGGAGAAGCTCCAACCCAGCATTCGTTGCCCTGTGACCTCATCCCCAAGGGTGGCAAAACAAGGCTAGGTATAAATACAAAATCTTAGACTTGTTTCATTTATCTGCACTCAAAAGAGAAAGAGGCATGAGGGATGAGCAGTTCAATTCTCTGACAGGCAGGCTGACAGGGAGAGGGAAAAGACTAGATAATAAGAATGTTGTATTTCCAAAATGACTGCCTTCTTTCTCACCCTCCTGACCTGAGACAAAAACCTGGTGGCATTTTTCTCTGGCCAGTAGACTCCCTGCCTGGGTACCATCAAAGAAAGTCAAGGCCAAACCAGGATTTGTTCTATACAAACTTGTGGCTCTATTAGCCTCTTTGTCTTGGTTCAAACTAACTAACCTTAAATTGGATGAGGAATACCCACAGAAAGGCTGCAGACTCCAGACCTCAAGAAAGGACCTGACTTCTGCTTCCAAAATTCTCTACCATGTTTTGTAGAGGGTATTTTTCTCTGTGTGCTATGCTCTCCTCTCCTCATTCTCTCTCTCTCTCTCTCTCTCTCTCTCTCTCTCTCTCTCTCTCTTTCTCTCTCTCTCTCTGTATGTGTGTGTGAGAGAGAGAGAGAGTTCATGTGTGTGTGTGTATATGATGTATGTATATGTGTGTATGAAAGAGACACTGTGTGTAAATGTATATGAGTATGTATGTATTGTGAATAGCCTTTTTACAGGATGGAGAGAGACAAAAAGTTATTTCTTTAAGTTGTAGGAAAATCATACCAATTTCAAAGGAGGAAAGGGAACATGAGGGATAGCTACTATATAAACAACAAGAGACAGCCTTTCCCTCTTCCCTCAAAGAAAACAGATAATAGAGGAGGGTCATCTGTCTACATGTTACTTTCTTTTTTTATTTTTTTTATTTTTTTACTTTTTTTTTTTACTTTCATTGGTTAATAAAGAAACTGCCTTGGCCCTTTAATAGGACAGAAAATTAGGTAGGCAGAGTAGACAGAACAGAATTGTGGGAGAAAGAAAGCAGAGTCAGGCAGACGCCTCAGGTAGATGCCATAGCTCTCCTCTCCGAGATGGACACAGGCTAAAATCCTTCCCTGTAAGACACCACCTCGTGGTGCTACACAGATTACTAAATATGGGTTAAAGCAAGATACGAGAATTAGCCAATAAGAGGCTGAAACTAATGGGCTAGGCAGTGTTTAAACGAATACAGTTTCCGTGTAATTATTTCGGGTAAAGCTAGCCGGGTGGCGGGAAGCAGCTCGCTGCTCCCATCACAACAAACAGACTTTGTAGAAAGAGTAATACTCCACTGTTGGGTCTAGGATGAAAACAGAAGTAAAATATATGATATGACACACAAGAGACAAAGGAAATAAATGTAATTATTGAAAAATTTAAGATAATCATGGTGATATATACCAACTGTCATTCAGCCATCAGGAGGTTAAGGCATGGTTGTGAATATCAGGCCCAAATTTAAAATAACAAAAATTGGTTTTTTTAACATCTCACATATCAACCATAAAGTATATAATATAAATTCCGAGAAATGTCAGTTTCTAAATGGATGCTGTAATTTTCAGAGCAATGATTTTGAAAAATAAAGTATTATAACTAAAATATATTATTAATGAAACATTGGATCAAATTAAAATGAAGCAAAAGTCACAATGAGAAGGTAAAGTAAGACAGGCCAAAGAGAAACAGGTTACATGGAGTTAGAGTATCAACAATATTAGGAAGAATATTAAAGAAAAATATACTAAGTAACTGAAACACAATCAAAAAACCATTAAAAGGACAAAAGAAAATCACAGAAAACATTCAGCATGCAAATTATACACACATGAAAACTGGTGTGACTGAACCCATAAGAAACATAGAGATCAAGACAAAATTACTGCAGACAATGAAAGCTCTTTGCAGTGCAGCAGGCCAGTGTTTTCAGAAAGTATTATAACTACTAATACTTAACATATGCAGCTTATTCTAGTTCAAGTTTTATCTTTAAAAGGTAAGAAAATAAGATTTATGATGGTGCCAATGTCCTATGAACATTAATTTCCAACATGGAAAGAAGATCTGAAGTTTAATCACTATAAAGCTACATAATTGTTACCATAACTCATTAGCATATAGTACTATCTCCTCAGTAAATGTTTCTGGGAGGGAAAGAGAGAATGGGCTAGAAATAACTTCGCAGTGAGATGCAATTGCCAGCATCATTGCCTCCCACCCACATCTCATTTTTTTCTGTTCTACACTAAACACAGGAACAAGGGACTTTGTCAACTACTAAATCTTAATTGCCACCATTGTTGGCAAACAGCTTCGATATTTAAGCATCACCCTTTTTTTTTTTAATAAAAAGTCACTCCCCAGCCGGGCGGTGGTGGAGCACGCCTTTAATCCCAGCACTCGGGAGGCAGAGGCAGGCGGATCTCTGAGTTCGAGGCCAGCCTGGTCTACAAGAGCTAGTTCCAGGACAGGCTCTAGAAACTACAGGGAAACCCTGTCTCGAAAAACCAAAAAAAAAAAAAAAAAAAAAAAAAAAAAAAAAAAAAAAAGTTACTCCCCAACGTTATGAAGCATTCTTAAAACACTGTTAGCCGAATCTGAGGTATTTAAATAAGATCCATACTGCTCTCCCAAAGAATTAGAAAACAAAGACCCAGCAACAGTACTGGATCCAACTGTGCTGTGTCCTCTCAGAGCTAAGAAGAAACAGCTGTCCAGTGAGGCATGGGCTCAGGCCAGTGTATTGTATTGCCATATCAACAGTGTTAGCAGTTTCACCAGTCAAGGAGGTGGTTCACACCTTTCCTCCCTCTCCAGGCTTGGAGGAGGAGGTTCTCTCCAGGTTTAACACACACCCTGGAGAGAAGAGCCTAGACGAAATAAAGATAAATCTATGGACCATGTAGTTGCTGTCCCAAGCCCCTGTGAGTGTTGAGCACTCTGAGAAAACAGGATAAGGGACGTCCAAACCATGTACCATCAAGCAGTATCTGGCTAGACCACACTGGTCTGCATTTTATTATCACTTTAGTGTAACCAGAAAGCCCTGCAATGTACCTAACACACAACCAAGAGTGATTCATCATAGCATATCATGAAGAAATTATTCTCTTTTTTGCTTCTCAAAGCAGAGGGTCAGGACCAGAAAAGATGTGCAAACTGACATGGAGGATCGTGGTGGTTTGAATGAAAATGATCCCTATAGGCTCACACGGAGTGGCACTATTGGGAGGCGCAGTCTTGTCGGATGTAGTGTGTCATGGCAGTTGAGCTTTGGGATTTTAGAAGCCCACACTGTTCTCTCTGCTCCTCCTATCTGCCAATCTAGACGTAGAACTCTTGGCTCCTTCTCCAGTACCATGTCTACCTATGTAAAAGCTCTAAGTAAACCTGTGATGGAGACTTGCTTTGTATTACTCTGCGGTTTAATAAGAAAGATGGGGAAGTTAGATAACCTCTTACCTACAAGGGAACTTGAAAATAAAAAGTGTCAAAAGGAAAGGACTGTGTGATTCAGAGAGTGAGTCCTACGAACTCCGACTTAGAATAGCCAGCTCAGAGAACCTGAGGGCTGTGTCCTCTCCTCTTGAGGGCAGTGCCAGTCATTCTAAGACCTGCTTCTAAAGTATGAACTAAAAATTGTGAACAGAGTTCATTTCTGAGGCAGAAGGTAGTGTTTGGCATTCGAAATCCAGGTGCACATCCACCTTCCAGTGAAAATAAGTTCCCCAAACCCCAAAACTGCCCTGGGCCCCTCCAGCAGGCCTCCGTAGAAGCTAGTGAGCCGGCAATCAGAACATAAAAACGGAAGCACTTACGTTAAAAAAAAAAATCAAGATTCTAGGTCTATAACTTTACTAATCAGTTGGGGTAGAATGCAGGGAATAATTTGACACTTAACACTTTAAAGTTCTAGTAAGAAAACAAAGGGTTCCTGAGTTTCTAAATTTACCTAACAGGAAGGTAAGAGGATGCCCTCTTTCCACCCTGTGAAATTCTCGCAAAGCCACCAATCATACTATTTGAGTGTAAAATCCCTTTTCTCCTGAACCAGATTTAAACTGTACACATGGACGCTGCCTTGATTGTGAACTTGACACTACCTAGATTCACCTAGAAAGAGGGAGCTTCAACTGAAGAACTGCCTTGAGTGAAGATTGACAGGAGAGGGAACTGCCTACTGTGGGAAGTGCTATCCTGAGGCAGGAGCCCTGAGGTATATAAGAACACCAGTTGGGCATGAACCAGTGAGTGAGCCAGCGGGCCATCAGCATCCTGCCCTGATCTTCCGCAGTGATGGATTGTGACCTGGAATTATCAAAATAAACCCTTCTCTTCCCCAAGTTGCTTTTTGGCGAAAGTGTTTAGACCCTAGAACGGAAAAGCAAAGTAGACCCTGATTAGGAACCTGTCCCAAAAGATATGTGGGCTCTGATTTATCTCTGCCCTTCATTATTGTGTAGCTATTTTCTCTGAATTGAAACAGACCCACTGGAGGAAGGAGGCTCAAGAGACTCGGAAAAAATAAGAAACAAAGCTCCGGGAGCTGAGAAAGTTTCAAGATGCAAGAGGTTCCTGAGATTGTAAACGCAGTGTACAATTCCTGAGGACAGAGCTGAGGGAGCTGCCTCAGTCAAGCATGGAGCTCTAGATACATGAGTCCCCACACAGTGGACTGACACGGCTGGAGTCAGCCATGCCGCTGTGAGAGAACTATTTATCCTCCTGTAAGAAAGCTCAGCACAATGATTCGCCAAGCTCAACTTGGATGACGTGTTTCTCCAGCGTCCTCTCCCAAGGGCCTCTGGGATTGGAGAATGGGAACAGACAGCCCTGTTCGGGGATTTTTCTTTCTCTCTCTCTCTCTCTCTCTCTCTCTCTCTCTCTCTCTCTCTCTCTCTCTCTCTCTCTCTCTCTCTCTCTCTCTCTCTCTCTCTCTCTCTCTCTCTCTCTCTCTCTCTCTCTCTCTTTCTCTCTTTCTCCATCCCCCCTGTCTCCTTCTTTTATTCTTTCTCTTTCTGTTCTCTCTGCCCAGAAAGGGGCAGAAAATTTCCATTTCTTTCTACTTTTTGTCCTGGAGAATGAGAGTTTCTGCTCCTCCCATGAAGTGAATCTCTCCGTACCTGTTACACTATGGAGCACAGGTTTGGACATCCACTCGTAGCCTCGCCAGTCAGCGGTTACAGAGACAAAGACCTAGTCCTTGCCACAGAAGGAGCTAACAGACAGCTCTAGATCAATAGAGAAAGAGAGGGAGAGGAAATCTGAGTAGGACACTCTAAATCCAAGTAAAAACCCCAAACCCACACAGTCAGTGCTCTCCCCAGTTCTGGGCACCCCTTTGCTACCTAAGAATTCTGTAATACTTGCTAATGAGCAATTTCACTGTGTATTGTGCCATGTTCCTGTCTTTTAATTCAGTGTCTAACTGAGGAAGAAGAACCTTCCTACTAAAATGCATCAATAACATACACACACACACACACACACACACGTGCACACACACACGCACACCACATGTACACATGATGTAGAGGAGCCCTGATACAGTTTAGGGGAAAACAGCATACTCCAAACATAAGATAGATAATGACTGAGATACATAACAGATGGACAAATAAGGATAAAAGGAACAAAGCTTTGCTAGATTAACTGCAAGGACTGGTATACCTGCACAGAGCCAAGTGAAATACAGATCATATTTTAGATTTATAAAATGACTTACACTTTCCTACATCTCCAAATATAGTTTTAAAAAGTTTTAATCTGATGTATGTGGTCATGTTTTCTTCCTTAGCCACATTTGATATTTCTTTGTTGACAATGACCAAGGTTTATCATTACGACCCATTTCACTTACTAGTCTTTAATACTTAGCACCAGACACGCAGTTCTGTCCCCACAATGAAGCGGTAGCAGACATCCTATCAACTTCACTAGACATTGCCTCACACGGCCCTTCCCCAACCTCGGCTTTGCACAGCTGTCATTTTAGGAGCTTCCGCTTGTCCTCTAGTGTGGTACCTGCCATACTTTCTGTAAGCCATGCTCTCTTTCTTCACAGTTACCCATCATTTTGCCGAGCACACCTACTCATAGCTTTCTAAGAAAGGTTAATGAGAGGCAGATTTTAGTATCTTTCTAAAGTATGGTCATTTTGCTGCACAACTGGATGCTCATTCTCTTGGGAGTGAAAAACTAAGCTGAAAATCAGAGCTCCTCATTTTAAAGGTGCTATTACTATGCTTTCTGAAACCCAATGTTGTTATTCTAGGTCTGTGATGCCAATTCCTTTTTATGTATTTCTTTTCCTCTGCTTTGTGGATTTCTACAATCATTTCTATTGTTCAAGGTTCTCCAACATTATACTAAGTTTATTGGTATATTCTTTACAAATGAGCTTCCTTTCATTTTGAGAATCTTTAAGTTACTTCTATGTTAATTTTCTATCCTCATTCTCTGGTCCTTTTTCAGATATCACATCAGATATGAACGTGGGCACCTTGCTTTCCCACTTTTTTATTGCATTGCTTTTATTTAGTTAGTAGGATGGTTGCTTTCCAACCTTTCTTTTAGTTTATTTGGATATATATATATATATATATATATATATATATATATATATATAAAATCCCTTTTCCATTATCATCTTCTTATTTCCATTCTGTTCTTGGTTTATATAATGCTGACTCCAATATAAAAATTCAATTTTTTCAATACTATTTTGCACATGGATTCATCTTTTTTTTTTACTAGTTTACTTTATTCTGACTTCACCATTGAATATTTCCCTCAAATGCCTTGTAATTTTTACCTCCATATTCACATTAATGAACCTAACATTCAAGAGCACTGAACCTGTGAGAACGCCTTCTCACTTCTGGGAGATTCTCAGATATACAGGCAGAAATCTTTTATATCCAAATGTCAATCTTTTTCACAAAAATATCACTAATACCCCACTTCCCTACCTCAGAAGCACTTACTACATAGGTTTACAAAATCTATGATTGTTTTTTCAGCCCTGTGGTTCACACTTTCTCTTTGCTACACGAAATATCCTCAGCCATATGCTTTTCCAATTATTTTTTTCCGAAGAATAAATCTTCATTCTTCTACATGAAAGGAATGGGATGCAATAGAGAGAATATCACCTGATCATATTGGGTGGAGAAAGATCTAGGGCTCTCTAAACACTCCCCTTGTGTGTTATCTTGTTGAACCACAGGGTGCTGGGAGTTTAAGAGTCACCCTATTGGCACTCTGTAGGACTCCGAGGTTGTAGCATGACCAAGTGTCCTGGGAGACCAATCTACTTGCTTCCGGCTTCTAGTTAGTTCCTCCTTTGACAGGATGGCAGGTGCTTTCTAGATAAACTTATAACTTCTCCTTTTTCTGCATTTCACGCTGCTAAACTTCATTAAAAACCTGCTACCCTTGGTCCTTCCTATCAATTTTTTTAGTCAGTGGATTAATATTTAATTTCATCATTTAATACCTTTAATATTGCTTGATAACATCTCCAGGGAAGAGGGACAGCAGAACCAAGGAGAAGCCGTCATGTTAGACTATGTCTCTTTAAAATAAAGGCTATCAGCCTATCACACAAAGACAAACATATTGAAAATGTCTCTCTACCACACTATCTAGCCTCCTTAGCTTCTATCCAGGATTCCAACTCTTAGCAAAAATCATAAGACAAGAGGAAAGCTCTTCCAAATGGTATGTCATAAAAGCCATTATTTTATAAAGACAGAAAACACCTGCCCAGGAGTAGGAATACTTTAACCTGACTCATATCTACTCCTGAGTTTAATGTCCTTACATTACATCTGTTAAATCAAAACAACTGACTTAGCTAACTCAGTGTTTCTCCCATGTCTAGACACTCAGGAAACCCTCACCTTGGTCCATGGCTGACGCTCCATTAGACCTAGGCAGTTTTTCAGCAACAGGGCCCTCATAATTGTTCAAATCTTTTTGATATAATAACAGTTACAGGAGGAATTTGACAGGAAGAAGGAAAACCAGCATGGCCAACACTGATAGTCTGTCTCTACAAGGCAATCTCCAGCTGCACTCCCAACACCAGCTATGTAGGACTATGAACCCAAAGTAAGCTTCCAACATGGAACAGGGATGGGTGCCACTTCAACTCATACCTCCAATTAGTGCTCCGTCTTCCAAAAGCCTGAGTCCTACCAAGCTCCTAGCCAAGGAGCTGGCATGTGCCAGGTCCTCTCTTTGCCAGCTGTGCTGATCTAGTCCACTCCTTCACTTGCTTCACACAAGACTTAGTAGTCTACCACTGTACAGGTCAATGTCAGTTCATCACTCAAATGAATCTCTTCTTTGCTCTAGATACGCCCTTGAGCAAAGTTTGCATCACCTGATAACTGAGCAATGTTTGACTCTTCCCATCACCCCATCACTGTTGTTTAATAAATCCTAGAGTAAAATGTTACAGATTATTATTATAGGTTAGATGCTGGAGCTAGGTAGTCTTGTGCTTGATAACAGTCCTATTTCTTAGCTGTGGCAGCTTGAGCAAGTCATTGCAATTCCTTAAGGTTATTTCCCTATTTTAATTATAGTGAAAATAAATTCTAATTCAAAGGGTTGTGATGGTTTAACAAAGTCATACGGCAATCAGTGTTTTCATAAGAGAGAACAAACAATTAGATAAAGTCTCAGAACCATGAAGAATTTAATATCTTTCTATGATGAACTGCAATAAAAATCTGAGAAAGTTCGACTTATTTAACAGTTTTCTATTTCCAAATTAAATTGATTTTTAAAGATCTATTTTATTGTCTTCAGTTATATGTCTGTGGGATATGAGTACAATGAGCCGAAGTGCCCCCAGAAGCCAGAAGCATTGGATCCCTTGGAGTTGGAGCTACCAGTGGTTGTGAGCAACCTGACATGGGTGCTGAAAACCAAGCTTGTGTTGTGAGCTATTTGTAGACTGAATGAATATGTATTGCTGTGATTGGTGTAATAAAATGTTGAGTGTTCAATATCTAGGCAGGAGGTATAGGCAAGACTTCTGGGCACAGAGAGACTTCTGGGAATAAGGAAGATGGAGTTGCCAGCAAGACTCGGAGGAAGCAAGATGGGCAGTGTGGAAATGAGGTAACACCACGTGGCAGAACCTAGATGAATATAAATGGGTTCATTTAAGCAATAAGAGTTATTTGGGGACAAGCCTGAGCAAAGGCTGAGCTTTCATAATTAATAAGAAGTCTCTGTGTTGTTATTCGGGAGCTGATGGGACAGAGAAAGACTCGTGCCAAGCTCGGGTCCTCTAGAAAAGCAGGATGTGCCCTTAACCACTCTTCAGTACTAAATGCAAATTCAGAAGTTTTATCTGAAGTCTGGGTGCTTGAAGCACCTCAAATTTCGTATCTATGTGACAAAACAACCTTTGAGACACTTCAACATCTAGTGTACACTAAAATACCAAAATAAAAAGGAGTATTAAAATTTATTTGAGCCCATAAAAATAATACAAAACCATTCCTCGGGATTAAGCAGTTCTTGACATAAATGGAAATTCTGCTCAGGAGGTGCACAGCATTAACACAGTTTAGATACCACCAAACTGTGTTCTGTTTTTACCCCCATCATTTAAACACTGCTAGGATACTAGGCTAATGCAAAGCTTTTCTTTATTGTTTTACAATCACATTTTTTTTTTTTTTTTTAGAGCCTGTCCTGGAACTAGCTCTTGTAGACCAGGCTGGCCTCGAACTCACAGAGATCCGCCTGCCTCTGCCTCCCGAGTGCTGGGATTAAAGGCGTGCGCCACCACCACCCGGCTCTTACAATCACATTTTTTTTTAACTGAGTTGTAGATATATTGTGTTTGACTGCAGAGGACTATTCTAAAACGTTAGCATTAGTGAAACAATAGGGACAGAAAATTAACTGATCCATTTTTAAGACATTGTTTTCCATACTAACATATAAAATTATATGAATCACACTTAGAAGAAAGATGCTAACTTTTCCATAATTTCTGAAACTTTGCCAGCTTTCATCCACTAAGTCACGACACCTTTCTGGAATCTATGACTAATTAGTGAAAATGAAAGTGCAAACATCTGATCTGGATCAACATAAGCACATGTATATATCCCTTCTAAAATCTGAGACTTCCTGTAACATAATGAAAACACATGGCAGGCTATTTCTCCATGAGATGAATGTGACAGTCAGTCAGCCTGATGACACCACTCCTGTGGGAAAACACTCATCAGACAGGATTATCCATGATCTAGCTGACAGGTTTGCATGCTCTGTGTTAAATATAAAATAAAAATCACTGGCAAAGCTTATACTATGGAAAACCAAGTAATGCCGCACATAGGAATGGACTATTGAGATAACAAGGGGATGGGCAAGGGTTAACTCCACTTTGTGCCAGAACCCGTGTAATAGCAACGTATTCCCAACCTAAAAGTGAGCATTTGAGGGAGGAGAATGGCGCCAGTTGGATGAACAAGACAGCGTCAACTACATTCAGAAATTTCAAAGGACATGCATAAATTGAGACACCCAAGTGATCCTGAAGATCCGGTTTGCTAGCGAAGTGTCCCACTGCTTCTACAGAGCACTTGTAAAACTGGACTCAGTGAATCATCATTGAGTATTAGCAAAGGCAACTTACTGTGCAGATAATGAAACACAACTTCAGGCCTCACAGGAGCCTCTTGGGAGCACCTGGGGGGAGCCCTCTGAATACGATCTCACTGACTGACATTTCTACACATTCTGAACAAGTGTGATCTATTGCTATCACTACAAGACTAATTCCTCCTGCTTCAGCCTGTCTCCCTTCCTGTATACATACATCCCTGCTAAGAGATACAGCAGGAATACAGGGACTTAGAGACCCTAATACCGACTACTTAAATACTAAAAAGTATTTAAGAGTTCATTTAATTGGGACTTTTGGGTATGCTTATGTGATTTTGAGTAAGGAGGAAAGTCATTTCTCCAGGTGTGGATAGAGAAAGGCTTCTGGGAATTCTGGTATTGTCCACTGCTTGATGAACATTCTGTTCTTACTTAAAGATGTGAGACAAAAGACTGTAAAATATATGTGCCTGCAATGTTCATCAGCAAGTAGAAATGATGTGCAGGAAGACGGCCTTGAAATCAAGGTCCAGAGCCAGAAACTAATCTATGGAAAAGACTCCCAAATCTTACGAAATGATAGCAAAATAAACTTTATTAATAAAGTTTTCCAAAGTTGACCTCACTCAGAAAAATATAAATGGAATTTTGCTACTGAAAGCTAAAATTTTTCCAAACTGCTAATAATTTGTAAAAGAAATGAAAACATAGTTCAATAAATTTTGCTAGGAGGAATGTTTGAATTACCTTCTGAGTTTTTCAGTAGAAGATATATACATATATATATATGTATATGTATATATATATATATATATATAACTATTGTTGACTTTTTAACAACCACATCATACCAAACATCACCAACTCCTAAGACCACTAACCATTTAGTCTGTTGTTATAATGATGCTAAAAGAGCTAATCCAGATGATTCTAAATCCTAACTGATATTTGACCAATCATATTTTATCATAAATACAGTCCTAATGGAAGTCCAAAATAATCTAGAATTCAGCTAAATACCACTTTAATGTTCTTAGCAAAACGTGTGTGTTTGGTTCTGTTCTAAGGTTCACTGTGTAAGACAACCAGTTTCCTGCTCTGTAAAGTTGTAAGCAATTAGTAAAACCTTAATACCTCCAGGACTAGCACTATATGCCAGCATGCCTGAGCTAAGTTGTCATTCTACACTTGTCCAATCTGACCCAAATCAAGATGAACTCAGGGCTCTATGTACTATGTTAAATACATCAATTACATTTTGGAGGAAGAATCAAAATCTACATTAATAAAAATAGAGTAAAAATTATTTTAAGTGTGAATTACATGAAAAAAGCAAAGAGAATTTAAAAATACCTACCGCCAGTAGATTTGTTCTTTTCTCAGATATGTTATCAAAAGTAAAATTAAAAATCCAATATTGTTTGTTAGGTTGGCCTAGGTTTCTGGCATAAAATCCATTCTGTTGCCTTGGCTAGAGGTGGTGAGACCCACAGAATTAACAAGACTGTAGGGCCTAGAGGTGAGGAGGAGGAGTTGATGACTATTTTTAGGACCTGTGAACAATGTTCCATTTTAGAACAGTGGTGGTTTCTCATTTGGAAATGTCACAGACCAAGCCCATAAACACATTTCATTATCCATAATTACATATTCCACTATCATTTCATGACATCAGAAAAATAATAAATAAGCCTATCTTTGTGCATGCAAGCACACTTAAATACTCATAAATAGAATCCTCCAGTGTTTCCAATGGGACAGTGACTCAAATTTTCTTCTAAGCAAACTGTGCCACCCTCTCCAGTGTTCCTAGGTTTTTAGCCTGTTGTTTGCTTCACAACGGCAGAGCAGTGGGATTCACTGCTGCTGTATCCCCAGCACCATCATTTAACAACTTGTATCTTTAGTACACAGAATACAATTAGGGGTGTGGCTGCAGATGACAACAGCAATGGCTGACGGACAAAAGGAAGAACAGTTTCCAATCCGACCAGGAAGCTGTTTCAACCTGGTAAGACTTTTGGGAAAATGGTACAAAACCTGTTTCTTGTCTATAGCTTGTCTACCCCCTTTCAACATGTATTTCCCCTACCCCTTCCAAGGTCTGTTTCCTCCCTTTCCCTCTTTCTACTTCTTGCTAAGACTTGAAAGTGTCTGAAATAGCCACAAGCAGCATTAGAGACATTAGACATTTAGCCACAATGTAGAAGACACACTGGAGAAAAGAACAAAAAGGCAGAGGTGAAACTAAGGGTAGGGGAACTGTGAGTGTGTAATTTAACAAGCGCAAGTGTAGAAATGACCCTTTAAAGTGTGACCTTTTAAGAAAGACCCAAACAACATATGGATCAGAGTTGTGCAGACACATAATGGTGAGAATGAAGGAATGGCAGAAACAAAAGTCATAAGATAGAAGAGTTTTTGGTATAACTAAAGAGAAAGGAAGCAATGGCTTGGAGAGAGATGAACAAGGTAGAGAGTGAAGAGAGGCAAGGGGTCAGATCACAGAGTGCCTGACCTTAAGTTTGTAAGGATGTTTACTTTTAAACCTATGGGAGTCTATTGGGAGGACTGTGGACAGAGCGGGGC
The DNA here is from genome assembly GCF_903992535.2 of Arvicola amphibius. NCBI lineage: Eukaryota > Metazoa > Chordata > Mammalia > Rodentia > Cricetidae > Arvicola > Arvicola amphibius. The sequence continues at coordinate 90,376,044 of NC_052047.1, forward strand.
TTGTTGCATGGGACACAGGAAAGCAGTTACATGCAGGGAGCTCAGCTAGGAGGGAAGGGCAGTCCAGGAGAGAAACTACTGAGACTGAGACCAGGTGGCAGGCAGGTAGGCAGGGAAACAGGTGAATTCTGGATATATTCTCATTGTAGAGCTGCAAAGATTTTTCTGGTGCTTTGAGGATAAAAGACAAAATTAAGCTCCTCAAGAATTGATAGTGACTCCTGGGAAACAGACATGGCTTCTTTAGCAGGCAGCCAGAGGGGCAGCATCTGGCAGGATTTTAGGAGTTCACAAGTTGTGATGCTTTAAAACCTACTGGACATTCTAGAAGAAATATCAGATGGATTAGTAAATGCAGTCATTTGGAATTGTCGAAGGAGGTTCAGGTTAGAGGTGGAGTTTGAGACTCAAGTACACAAAGATGGCTGCATGGAGGCTATGAGACTTCTCGGAATCCACTGAGGATTCGGTAGTCACAGTACAAGGAAGAGAAGCAAGGACTGAAGCCCCAGGTAGTCCAATGTGGCAATTTATAAGTTGGAAGAAATGAAAATAAATAGGCAAAGGAAGCTAGGAAGGGGCCTCACATAAACTTTCCTACCAACCACACTGTACAGGGAAAATGATTCTGGTCCCACTTCCCAGGCCCCATGTTCTACACTGCAGAAAGCAGGAGACTCAACTATCCACACTAACCTACTCCAGAGCACAGACCTCCAGCAGACACAGGTATAACTCTAAAATATGCATGCTTACATATATCCATACTTGCCTTTCCCATGGACCTCTCTAATATACAAGTGCAGCACACACTTGGGAGCACACAGCCTTGGAGCCTAGTGTTGGCTCTCTAGGAACAGCTAGCGGGTCAGCTACTTCCACCTATCCCATCAGGCCAGCAGAGAGGAGGAGTAGAACAGAGTACTACTCTCAGCGTTTTTGTTTTGTTTCTTGCTGTTGTTGTCAGTGCTGCTGTTTTGTTCTGCTTTTAAAGACAGGGTTTCTCAGTGTAGCCCTGGCTATCCTGGAACTTTCTCTGTAAACCAGGCTGGTCTCAAACTCATAAAGATCCGCCTCTCTCTGCCTCCCAGGTAAGGGGTTTAACGGCAGGCACCATCGTCAGTCAGCTCATCTCAGTTTTAAGATACAGAGATAAGTTTCAGCTACAGAGTGTTTCCCTCAAAAGGAGCAAGGGTTGAAATGGTAGATTTATCTACTTATCTCCTCACATTCATCCAGGTTTTGCAAGAACAAGTGCTAACCTGATGCTCTCCTTAACCATGTGTGAAGTGCCAGACAAAGGACAACTATGATGCCCCCAGCTTAGGAAGCATCAGGACTATAGCAATCCTAGGGGTGCCAGGCTCTCCACAGGAGGAGTCCTGTGCCTCTGGGCTCTATTGTATTTCTATAGGATGTCATGGTGCTCCAGAAAGGTCAACTTTTATGTATTCTAATTATGTACTTTCACTTGCTTTATGCTATTCGTGTATTTCTAGTGCTATTCTGAACTAAGTATTCATTTAGTCCCCATTGGCCTTTGTTAATCAAGGCTCTAAGTGGTCTTGATAAAAAGAATGTTCTCTGATGCATTCCCTATTTCCCAAGCATTAGAATTAGAAATTGTAGCTATACATTGACTATATAATTGAGTGAACTACTGGGGTTAGGAGTTGGAAAACTCTGCCCTGGTAGAGACAAGTGATTAAGTACTTACATTTTCTATTTGTTAATGACTGTTCTCTTGGTTTTCCATGGATAATCTTCACACTGAGAACCTACCTAGGATGGCTCTATCATAAAGCATAACAGAAATGAAAGAAACTCATGTTCTGCCTCAACTTTACTTTGAACATGAGTCCCTACCCTGCTGTGGTCTCTCACAAAAACGATTGCCACTTACTTTGAGCACCACCGAGAATTTAATGAAACCTGAGCAATGTGTAGATGGCTTATTGATGGTCACCATAGGGAAGGACCATCTCCCAGGGAGGTGAAGACAATTCTCAATTACCTACAGGCTCTTGATTCACACCAGTTTATCCAGTAGCATCTAAATCCCTCCCCCCAATCCAGACCTTCTCATGCAGAAAAAGAAAACTCTTTGGAGACAAGGAAATCTGGGAAAAGACTAATTTGTATCAGACAGGAGGAAAAAAATGTAATTACTTACAAAACAGAGTGGAATAAGTATGTATGAACAAATGTGATTATTCTGTTTGCAGTCAGTTCCCAGAACATCTGATATATTCATATTCACATCAAAATAGCAGGAAGTTTGAAAATAGTGCTTTCTGCATAGACTCCTCTTACTAACCATACTTTAACCAAGTCTTAAAAAGAAGAGTCGGGATAACATGGCCAGTAATTGCAGAGCGACACGAGGCTCCCCAATGACCTACAAGCAGACTCTTGGCAAGTCATTTTTACCATCAGAGTGAAAATAAACTTGTGTCCCTTATTAACTTGAAACTACTCCAAAGCCCTGTTAAACATCATATGGCAGATGTTCACTGAGTGCTTATTGGACAGATGGATGGATGGATGGATGAGCAGATGGAATGTGGGTTTCATTAGTTTTTTGTAGTTGTCCACCTAGAAACTGGATACTAAAAGGGTATTAATGAAGAAAAGCCAGAACAAGACATGGGCTGGACTTTTGGCAATTGACCACCTCGGTATGTAAGCAGCGAACATGGGAGAAATGCTCTGAAAACTTGCTTCATATCTCACACAGTTGAACACAATTCATTAGCGATGTTCCTGTTCTCCAATTCATTCCATCAGAGAAAAAAAAACTATTGAAGGCACAGCCATATCATAAAAATCTTTGTACTTAATGGCATCTAACACCATACCTAGGACTTACTGGATGCTCACTCAGTATGCCAGACAATTTATACTAACACAATTCAACAATTCTGGGAATACGTTCAAAGAGTTCCTACTGAGATACAATGCACTTTAAATTTCAGACTGGCTTAGAAGAGATAAATCTTAACATAATAATTTGGTTAACTGAAACATGAATGCTCTAAAGGGCAGCAGGTCACTCCTGCTGCAGTGTACAACCAGATGGTAATGAGCATATAACACCAATATAAAGGAGGAGAAAAATGTAATCACCAGTGCTGATGGACACTTCTCTAGTCTGTTTCTCTCGACAAGTTTTAGTCTTGTTTCTAACTCATGAATGGTATTTGCATATTACTGCAGTTTTAACATGTTTCTTTCACATTCCTTAGAATGAAGGAAATTTCCTTACACCCCATTTAACAGTCAGGATATTTCATTGCCAAGAAGCTTTCTAAATTCCTCAAGATCACAGGGACAAAAACCCAAGGTCATAATGATACAGTTAGCTTTAGTACTAATCAAAGTTGGTTTCATGTCTTAAAAGGAAAAAAATCAAATGAAAATAGAATTTATACATAACTATTTTGTAATATAAAGTACTTTAAAATTTTTTAGTTGTGAGTACAAGATGTGCTGGGGTAAAGGTGGAACAGAAATTGTTGGAGTAGCCAACCAATGACTTGGTCAACCTGAGACCAATGCAATAATAGGGAGCCTATTCCTGATACTGCCTGATGGGCCAGGATCCCAAAGCTTGACAGCCCAGAGACCTAAAATAGAACCAAATGTAACTGCAAAAAAAGGCAATGTAATGATGCCTACCTATATTCAGCTATCCTTGTAGATTGATGACTACCCTGATTGTCATTACAGAAGCTTCACCCAGCAACTGATGAAAAGGGATGTAGATACCCAGAGTCAAATATTAGAAGGAGCTTGTAGAACTCTGCAGAAGAGGTGGAGGAAGGATTGTAGGAGACAAAGGGATCAAGAGACATGAAAACCTAGAGAATCAACTAATATGAGCTCTTAGGAGCTCCCAGAGCCTAAACTGCCACCAGGGACACTGCATAGGACTGCCCTAGACTTTCTTCATATATGTTCCTTGTAACATGTATGTTAGGAACAGGATGCTATCTCTAACACTTTGGCTGGCTTTTAGGAACCTGTTCCTCACACTGGATTTTCTTGCCCAGCCTTAATAAAAAAAAAGAGGAGGAGGCGCTTACTTAGTCTTACTGCAACCTGATATGCCATTTTTTGTTGAAAATCATGGGAGGCCTGCAGTATCTGAACAGAAACAGAGGAGAAGTAGATTTGGGGAAGAGGGGCAAAAGAGAGGTAGTGGAAAAATGAAAGGAGTGAAGGGAGGGGAACCCATAATCAGGATGTAAAGAAAATAATGCAGAGGTCCTGGATAGATGTTCTTCAGACATTTAGAGACCACAGATGCCAGACCAAACTATGCCCAGTAAAGCTTTCAATCACCATAGATGGAGAAAACAAGATATTGCATGACCAAACCAGATTTAAACAATATCAATCCACAAATCCAGTCCTACAGAAAGTACTAGACTGTAAACTTCAACCCAAGGAAGTTACCTATATCCACAAAATTACAAGCAATAGACAATACCACACAAGCAATACCACACTTCTTTCACACCAAAGAACTGAAACACATACACAAGACCACCAAAACCAAAATTAACAGGAACTAACCATTAATGGTCTTTAATATCTCTTAATATCAATGGTTTCAATTGCCTATAAAAAGACACTGGCTAACAATATGATAAGAAAATAGGATCCATTCTTCTGATGCATAAAAGAAATACACCTTAACTCTAAAGATAGACACTATCGCAGAGTAAAAGGTTGGGAATAGATTTTCCAATCAAATGGACCTAAGAAACAAGTGGGTATAGATATTCTAACATCTAGCAAAATAGACTTCAAACTAAAATTAATCAAAAGAGATAAAAAGGACATTTCATATTTGTCACAGGAAAAATCCATCACAATGAAGTCTCAATTCTGAACACCTATGCCCCAAATACAAGGGCTCCCACATTTGAAAAAAAAAAGCTACTAATGCTTAAACCACACATCAAATCCCACACGTTCGTGATGGGAGACTTCAACACCCCACTTTCGTCACTGGAAAGGACTACCAGACAGAAACTTAACAGAGAAATAAAGAAACTAACAGAAGTTATGACAAAAATGGGTTTAACAGACATCTATAGAACCTTACATCCAAACATAAAAGAATATACCTTCTTCTCAGCACCTCATGGAACCTTCTATAAAATAGACCACATATTCGGTAACAAAGTAAATCTCAACAGATAGGAAAAAAATGAAATAAACCCCTGTGTCTAATCAGATCACTATGGTTTAAGTTAGAATTCAACAACAACACTAAGTACAGAAAGTACACACACTCATGGCAATTGAACAATGCTCAACTGAATCACCTCTGGGTCAAGGAAGACATAAAGACAGAAATTAAAGATTTAATGAAAATGAATATATAACATACCCCAATTTATGGGACACTTTGAAAGCAGTGCTAAGAGAGAAGTTCATAACACTAAATGACTACATAAAGAACCTGGAGAAATCTCACACTAGTACTTAACAGCACACATAAAAGCTCTAGAATAAAAAGAAGCAAACTCACTAAGGAGTGGATGATAGAAAATAATCAAATAGTGGGCTGAAATCAATAAAACAGAAACAAAGAAAACAATACTAAAAGTCAGTGAAATGAAGAGCTGATTCTTTGAGAAAATCAACAAGATAGACAAAACTTTATCCAAACTAATGAAATGACGGAGATATAATATTCAAATTAACAAATCAGAAATGAAAAGAGGAACATAACAGACACCAAGGAAATCCAGAGAATCATCAGGTCATACTTCAAAAGCCTGTACTCAAAATAATTGGAAAATTTAAAGGAAATGAACAATTATCTGGATAGATGCCACATAAAAAAATTAAATCAAGTCTAGATAAGCAATTTACAGAGACCTATAACACCTAAGGAAATAAAAGCAGTCATTAAAAATCTTTCAACCAAAAATAGTCCAGGGCCACATGTTTTCAGCACAAAATTCATCCAGAATTTCAAAAAAGATCTAAAACTAATGCTAATCAAACTTTTCCTCACAACAGAAACAGAAGGGACACTGCCAAACTCTTTTTATGAGGCTATAGTTACCCTGATATCCAAACCACACAAAGATGAAACTAAGAAAGAGAATTACAGACCAATCTCCCTCATGAACCTTGATGCAAAAATCTTCAATAACATACTGGCAAACCAAATTCAAAAACACATCAGGAATATCATCCACCATAATCAAGTAGGCTGCATCTCAGAGATGGTTCAATATACGAAAATCTGTCAACTTAATACACCATATAAAAAAACTGACAGAACAAAACCACATGATCATCTCATTAGATGCTGAAAAAGTCGTTGACAAAATGCAACACCCCTTTATGAAAAAGGTCTTGGAGAGAACAGGGATACAAGAAACGTAACTAAACCTAATAAAAGCTGTATACAGCAAGCCAACAGCCAATACCAAACTAAATGGAGAGAAACTCAAAGTAATTCCACTAAAATCAGGAACAAGACAAAGCTGTTCACTCTCTCCATACCTATGCGATATAGTACTCTAAGTTCTAGCTAGAGCAATAAGACAACAAAAGGAGATCAAGTTGGAAAGGAAGAATTAAAACTTTCACTATTTGCAGATGATATATTTATATAAGTGACCTGAAAAATTCTACAAGGGAATCCCTACAGCTGATAAACACCTTCAGAAATGTGCCAGGCAGGATACAATATTAACTCAAAAAAATCAGTAGACTTCCTATATACAGATGATAAATGGGCTGGGAGAGAAATCAGAGTACCATCACTTTTCATAATAGCACAAACAACATAAAATATCCTGGAGTAACTCTAACCAAAAAGTGAAAGACCTGTATGACAAGAACATTAAGACTTTGAAGAAAGAAACTAAAGATATCAAAAATTGGAAAGATCTCCCATGTTCTCAGATTGGAATGCTCAACATAGTAAAAAAGCAACCTTGTCAAAAGCAATCTACAGATTCAAAGCAATTCCCATCAAAATCCCAGTACAATTCTTCACAACCTTGAAAGAACAACACTCAACTTCTATATCCAAAAACTAAAACAAAACCCCAGGATAGTCAAAACAATCCTGTACAATAAAGGAAAATCCAGAGGCATCACCATCCCTGACTTCAAGGTCTAGTATAGAGATATAGTAGTGAAAACATCCTGGTATGGGCACAAAAACAGACAAATTGATCAGCAAAATCGAATCGAAGACCCTGATATTAATCCACACTTATAAATGCCTGATTTTTGACAAAGAAACTCAAATTATCCAATGGTTTAAAAGAGAAAGCATCCTCAATGTATGGTGCAGGCATAACTGGATGTCAACATGTAGAAGAATGCAAACAGATTCATATCTATTCCTATGCACAAAACTGAAGTCCAAATGGATAAAAGACCTCAACTGAATTCCACCTCACTGAACCTCATAAAAGAGAAAGATGGAAGCAGACTTAAATGCATTGGCACAGGAGACTACTTCCTGAATATAATACCAGTAGCACAGATACTGAGATCAAAAATTAGTAAATGGAACTTCCTGAAACAGAAAAGCTTCTGAAAGGCAAAGGACACAGTCAAAAAGACAAAATGGCAGCCTACAGAATGGGAAAAGATCTTCACCAACCCCATATCTGACTGATCTCCAAAATATATAAAAATCTCAAGAAACTAGACATCAAAATACCAAATAAAAAATGGGGAACAGATCTGAAAAGGGACTTCTCAACCGAGGAAACTCAAATGGCCTGAAAGGCACTAATGAAATTGTTCAACATCCCTGGTCATCAGGGAAATGTAAATCAAAACAACTCTGAGATGCCATCTTATAGCTGTTAGAATAGCTAAGATAGAAACTACCAATGAAACTTATGCTGAAGAGGATCTGGAGTAAGGAGAACATTCATCCATTGCTGCTGGGAGTGCAAACTTGCGCAGCTGCTTTGGAAAGCAGTAGGACAGTTTCTCAGAAAATTGGGAATCAATCTACCTTAAGACCCAGCAATACCACACTTGGGCATATACTGAGAGGATGCACATTCATACCATAAGGACATTTGCTCAACTATGTTGATAGCAGCATTATTCATAATAGCCAAAACCTAGAAACAACATAGATGCCCCTCAACCAAAGAATGGATAAAGAAAATATGGTACGCCGGGCGGTGGTGGCACACACCTTTAATCCCAGCACTTGGGAGGCAGAGGCAGGCAGATCTCTGTGAGTTCGAGGCCAGCCTGGTCTACAAGAGCTAGTTCCAGGACAGGCTCTAAAAAAGCTGCAGAGAAACCCTGTCTCAAAAAACCAAAAAAAGAAAAAAGAAAATATGGTACATTTACACAATAGAGTACTACTCAGCAATAACAAACAATGACATCTTGAAATTTGCAGGCGAATGGATGGAACTAGAAAAAAACATGCTGAGTGAGGTCACCCAGACCTAGAAAAACAAATACAGTATGTACTCACTCATAAGTGAATATTAGACATAAAGCAAAGGATAACCAGCCTACAGTCCACAACCCCAGAGAAGCCAGGAAATAAGAAGGACCCTAAGAGAGACATACATGGATCCCCCAAGGAAAGGGAAATAGACAGTATCTCCTGCTTAAATTGGGAGTGTAAGGAGGGGGATGATGGGAGGAGAGTCAGAGGGGAGAAGGAAAGGAAGGAATAGAATATGAAGGATCAGGAAGGCTAAGTTGGGGAAAGGACAGAGAAGGAGAGCAAGGAAAAATATATCTTGATAGAGGGAGCCATTATGGGGTTATCCAGAAACCAAACAGTAGTGAAATTCCCAGAAATCTATAAGAATGATACTAGTTAAGAATATGAGTAATAGTGGAGAGGGTGCCTTAGCTGTAACTGCCCTTCTCCTGCAATCAGATTGATGACTACCTTAATTGTCATCATAGAACCTATATCCACTAGGGATGGAAGCAGATACAGAGATCCACAGCTACTCATTGGACCGAGCTCCTAGAGTCAGTTGTAGAGAGAGAGGAGCAATAATATGAGCAAAGAGGTCAAGATTATGATAGGGAAACCCACAGTAACAGCTGACCTGAGTGAGTGGGTTCTCAATATCCCTGGAATAACAACAGCTGGAGAACCTGCATAGGACTGAACTAGGCCATCTGAATGTGGGTTGTGGTGAGGAATGGTGGGCTGCATCCCGCCACCTGGCTAGCTTTACACCACAAATAACAACACAAAAATTGTATTCTCTTAAACACTGCTTGGCCCATTAGTTTCAGCCTCTTATTGACTAATTCTCACATCTTGCTTTAACCCATATTTAGTAATCTGTGTAGCACCACGAGGTGGTGGCTTACCAGAAGGATTCTAACCTACATCCATCTTGGTCCGGAGCTTCATGGCAACTGCCTGACTCAGTTTTCTTCCTCCCAGCATTCTGTTCTGTTTACTCTGCCTACCTAATTTTCTGTCCTATCAAAGGGCCAAGGCAGTTTCTTTATTAACCAATGAAAGTAACACATAGACAGATGACCTTCCTCCATCAGTGGATGACAGTTGTGTGGCTTGGGCAGTTTGTGAGGCCACTAGCAGTGGAACCAATATTTAACCCTAGTGCATGAATTGTTTTTTTGGAGCTCATTCCCTATGGAGGGATACCTTGCTCAGCCTAGATATAGGGGAGAAGACCTTGGTCCTGCCTCAAGTGATGTATCAGACTTTGTTGACTCCCCATGGGAAGCCTTACCCTCTCTGAGGAGTGGATCGGGCTGGGGTGGGAGTGAGGTGAGGGGAGCAGGAGGAGGGGAGAGAGAAGGAAGTTATTTTAAAGTTATGTTAAAAAAGGATTGTTTTAAAAATAAAAAAGAATTTTAATGGAAAAAAGGAAAAGAGAGAAGAAAAGAAAAAAATCATTTTAAAATGTGTTAGTTTTTGTAATTACAAGAGGTATGAATAATAGGAAAGATTCACTACCCTAGAAAAACAGAGACAGTTTTGGCTAGCTAAAACAGCCAGCAAACAGAATTGCTATAAAAGTATATATCTTAATTGAGGGAGCCATTTGAGGGTTGGCAAGAGACTGGACTCTAGAGGGGTTCCCAGGTGTCCAAGGAGATGTCCCCAGCTTGTTCCTTGAGCAGATGAGAACTGGCCTTATACTATAGCCACACTGATGAATATCTTGCATATCACCATAGAACCTTCATCTGGCGATGGATAGAGATAGAGACAGAGACCCACATTGGAGCACTGGACTGAGCTCCCAGGTCCAAATGAGGAGCAGAAGGAGAAAGAACATGAGCAAGGAAGTCAGGTCCACGAGGGGTGCGCCCACACACTGAGACGGTGGGGCTGATCTAATGGCAGTTCACCAAGGCCAGCTGGACTGGGATTGATGGAGCATGTGATCAAACTGGACTCTCTGAATGTGGCTGACAAGGAGGGCTTACTGAGAAGCCAAAGACAATGGCACTGGGTTTTGATTCTACTGCATGTACTGGCTTTGTGGGAACCTAGTCTGTTTGGATCCTCACCTTCCTAGACTTGGATGGAGGGGGGAGGACCTTGGACTTCCCACAGGGCATGGAACCCTGACTGCTCTTTGGACTGGGGAAGGAGGGGAGGGAGAATAGGGAAGGGGAAGGGAAATAGGAGGAGGGGAGGTGAAAATTTGTAATAATAAAATAAAATAAAAGGTTTAGAAGGTAGCACTCTTCTAAAGTCTTTGCAATTTCTTATATCCAAAAGAAATAAACTGAATAAGTCAATAATTATTCAAATGTGCATGGGACATGCGTATGTTCCATAGTCACTTAGGTTCATGCCATTGGCAGGCCACCTCACCCCCCAAATGACTGCCATACCTAATGAAGGTCACCAACACAGCACAATTGTTAACACAGCCTTGACCTCTCATTAGGTGGAAATATGAAGCTACACCCTGTGCTACTTCTGCCGGCAGATAAGCTACTAAGACCTTAGAGAAACTGAGGAACCTGTGAGCCAGGGACCACCTGCCACACAAGGCTGGTAGTCTGAATTTGATCCCTAGGACACAGGAAAAGTGGATGGAGAGAAGTGACTCCAGAAAACTGTCCCTAACCTCTACGTGTGCTGAAACAGGCACATGGAATGATAATGAAAAAGGAGGGGAAAAGGGCTTTTCAAAAAAAAAAAAAAAAAAAAAAAAACCTGGATAAAGTTCTCAGTTTTAAATGTGAATAGTTATTTCCACTAAAGTTTCATTCAAATTTCTCATGTTTTACACACACACACACACACACACACACACACACACACACACACACACAACATCTTCCTAAAAAGGACATTGGTCAAAGGAAAGATTCTGTTGGTTGTCTATCTGACTCTAACTTTCTCATTGCTCCCTGGCTGACTCTAATTCTAGTTGAAACTGTTAGGAAAAGCAGGAAAAATATCCATACAACACTAACCATCTTCTGTCTGTCTCCCTGCCCAGTCTTCCCTATCTTTTTGGTTTCACACAGAACAAAGGACATTCACTGACTTTCACGTGGGTATGGCTCTAACATCCATCCGTCTCATTGCACTTTGGCTTCTGGTTCCCTTCTTTCACAGTCTACTTCTGTTTGCAGTCCTAAACCCTACCTTGGTTGCCAGATATTTTTTTCAGCAAATCCTTCAACTCATTATGACAACACAGTGGGTTTGCAATCCCATTCATAAGGAGCCAGGCCTTCCTGTGTTTAATGGAGATAATTCCTCTGTCGGAATAAGATGAGTAATTACGAATCTGACATTTCTTCAGATCCAAATAAACAGAGTAAAACTGAGAATGTGTGGCATTGTCACTCTTGGGTCTTATAGGGCAAAACAGTGGCATTATTTTCAGTACACAGAAGCGGGACTTCTCTTAAAGGATGAGTAGCCACACCTTGGGAAACAGGTGTAAGACACATCTAGGGAGGTAGCAATTCCAACCAAACAAGCCGGATATGGAGTGATCCTGGACTCAAGCAGAAATCTAGGCATCTGCCCACAGCCTGCAAGTGCTGAGAGAATTACCTGAAGGATAGAACTCCATTGACACCAAAGAGCCAGAAGAGAACAGGAGAAGTAATGGCTTCCACATTTGCATACCAGTGGTCTGGAAGTTCTCCTTGGACACATTGCTTATCCTACACTCAGTGTGGCCACAGAGAGAACAGTCCTGTGTGCCAAGAAGAGGATGCAAAACCCACTCTCCTTCTCCCTGCCTGTTTCTCCTCCATTGGACACAGCCGCACTTTGGTAGCACCTTTACCACCTCCTATCTTAAGGTGACCTGCTGGACTCTGTACTCTGCCAACTACATTCTCCTACTCCCTCTTTGGAGACTGATTCATTCTTCCAATGGTGTGTTGATGGTACATGGATATACTCCAAGGAAGATCTCTGATGAGTCAGTCCTACTATGGCTAAGACAAGTCCAGATGCAAACCTGTTAGATTCATTAAACAAAACAGTCCTTGCCTCTGATCCTACTATTTCTGTTGATGAAAAGAAAACCAACATTATCTTGCTACCTCCAATTCCTTTCCCATTTCTTCCCAGTGATGAGACCTCTACAGCCCCTTTGATAACTTCCCTTCCCGGTAGTGCAGAGGGCAACACTCAATGGTTCTGATCTTTGTGATTTCTCACTTGTACCATTACATCTCCTGTCTCCAATACCCCTTATCTCTAATGTTTACCCAATTATACACTTGGTTAAGCATCTTAAATGTCTTGTTATCAACTCCCTTTATTTAAAAGAGTACCACATCCTGAGTCCCCATAATGAAGATTCTATGGGTCCCCATATTGTTTATAATGTCACGTTCTTCCCTGATAATTCTCCAGGGACTTCCTTCCCCATCCTTTGTTTCAGCCACATAAAATGACATTCACCTCTGCTCTTCCTACCTGTGTTCTGCCTATACCTTTACTTTTTATTGCACTCTTACTACTCAATATTTGTCCCCACCTTCTACTATTACACTATAATGTAGCATCACCTCACATTATAAATAATTCCTTCTTCAGAAGCCGTCCCTACAGCAACCTTACCACCATTTCTCCTCTGGATAAGCCAAAGACTGAGCCTCATGCTTTCACTTCCCTAAAATATATACCATAGCACCTGGAATAGTATAAGACCTGCACTTGGTCTCAGAGTGAGCCACATGTCGCTTTAGTTCACATTGATGAGATGGCATGGCTCTGCCACGTAGGCTTCAGCTGAGTTCACCTCCATAAACAAGATTTTCTCCATCCCTACCAAACATTTTTGACAAGTTGAATTTGTTTGGGATTATCTAGTTATTTTTAAAACCTTCAAGCATAAAACAAAATATAACCTACATTCATCCAGCAACACTTTTGAAGTGGTGGCTGATTTTATTCTTCTTTAGTCTTCTGACGAGTGTGTACTCTTTTCACAAATTCTAAAGTTACAGTGAATTTATCTAAGTAACAGTTCTTCAGACAGGATATGCATTGAGCCAGGAAGGTTCTCTTTATCTGGATGAAATCAAACCCAGCTAAATAATACCCAAGTCAACTGTATACACCCTACTCAAGGAGTAAAAAGGTCTGCTACTTTGAGTTTCACATCAACAACAAAGACCAAATCTCCTAAAATAAATTTGACTTAATACCACAAATGAATTCTGATAGGTACAATTCATTCTGTCCTTATGCATGAACTATTTTATTTTAGTCAGCCACTTTATAATTGAATTTTCTTCAGGCAATTCACAGCTAGGGTGACTGACAAGTTCTAAACTGATAACACTGATCAATAGGCCACCAAGGACACATTGTGCTCCTTTAATAAACAGTAATAATAAGCAGGATCCTGACATCTGAAAGATATTCTCATTAATTAATTCTCACGCACAGTCCTACAAAATACCCTTGACAGCTTATAAAGATTAAACAGTCATTTTCACCCAGCAGGCTGAACCTGAGTTCCCATAAAAATAAGCATGACACAAAATGCAAAGTTAACTCAATATAAAGCCTTCACTACTATAGGTTATCTGCCTATTTTAGGCTGTAATTATGGTATAGTTGAATTCTCACCTTTCTGAACCTACTCAAGTTAATAAAAAAGCTTATCATACCTGTCAGGATTGTATATAGGCAATCCTTAAGGATTCTGAATTATAAGACCCACAAGTTTTAATTATTCCTACAACATGTTCACTGCTTCAAATAACGTCCTAACTTTTAATTTTCTAGTTTGTATTTATATATTTGTGTTTTTATTTGTGCGTGTTTCTGTATATGGGTTCATGAGTATCTGAATGTAGAGTCCAGAAGATAGACTTATTGGTGTCTCTCAGGAGCTCTCTACTCCTCACTGGGACAGATTCTCTCCTTGGTCTGGTGCTCACCAAATAGGCTCCACCAGCTGACCACAAGAGCACAAGACCTGCCTGTCTGCATTTCTCTAGCCCTGGAACATAAGCACACACCCCAGTGTCCAGCATTTTCATACGGGTTCCCATAACTGACCTCGGGTCCTCATGCCTCATGGTGTGGCCCTTAAAATTTCTGCATGGCTTTTCTATTTGAAGAATGAAAAGCTCTTCCTTGTTACTACAGATAGCCTCTCGCTCTTGAATCCTCTAAATCCTATCTTCCCATTTTTGTACCCTCTTTATCCCCACACTCTATACCTGCCATCGTGTCTGATATTATGCCTTCCCCTGAAATAAGGCAATGAGCAATTACTTTAATAATCTCACACCATTCCACTATGTTTTCCTCCTACCTAGCCTAACAACCACATCATTCCCAGTCCCTCAAATGACCCAGAAATATGTTCTTATTCTTCATCATCTTCAATTTCTACAGCAGTTGACAGTGCTGGTCACCACTCTTTCTGACATGTCCTTACCCAGCTGCCATCCATCCAGGTACCATCATTTGACTAATTTCTCTCTCTTTTGAGGACACTATTGTTCCTGGAGATAGATATGGAAGTGTGTCCAAATACAAAGTTTGATCTCTTCTCTTCTCACATCCACCCCAAATACATTCTACAGCCCCACTCCTCTGGAAAGATCCCATCCTAAACCTCCAATAGCCTCTTCTTCTAACACTGTGAACAAATTGGAACTAAAACTTCTTTCCTTTCTTCCTCCCCGAGATCCTTTATCATCCGGGACCAAAAGCTACCTCTCTCTTTTAAAACTCCTTATGCACATTTTTGAACCACTAAATGATCATGAGACAAATCTTCATAGTTATTGACATAGTTACTTCTATATATCCATAACCATATCTTTAATTAATGTTATCATAGACACACACAGAAAACACTATCCAGTGCATTGCATGTAGTCATGTGATCAGCATGGCCAAGGAAATGGGTCATGAACCAACATGATAAGTTACTTCTGAACAGCAATAGAGAAAAACATGGGAGTGGGGGCTCTATGTTCTCTTCTCACATTGCAGTGAACACAATACTTTGGAAAGGGATACATCCATAAATTAATGTTCACTAAGGTCCTATGAAAACAGAATGTCCACACCAAGAAAACAAAATAAGCCATTTTGCTGCCCCTAAAACTTAGGGCATGTTTTTCTCCTATATCCTATTCCACCATTCCCTCTCACTTCTTCAAAACACCCTATCAGAAAAGATGCCCCTCTCCATGGTCTCCATCCAACAATATTCCTCTCCAGTCATTGGATCAGTTCTCCAGAGAAGTCTCCACAGATGCCCTTAACTGGATCCAATGTTCTATTTGTGTGCTCTCATAACACTATATACTTGTTTTTAGAGTATATAATAAATATTCATTTAAATGTTTTTTCTATTCAATTGTTTTCATGGCATAGTACACTTATCCTTAATACCACTGCTAACTTCCCATTCCCAATTGTAATGAGACAGCACTGATAAAATCTACACAGGAGAATAACAGAGAAAACAACAGAGAACCCTCTACGATAGTAGTTCTCAATCTTTGGGGGTCATGACCCCTTTGGGGGCCAAATGACCCTTTCATGGGGGTTACATATCAGATATCCTGCATAGTAGATATTTGCCTTTCAATTCATAGCAGTAGCAAAATTACACTTATGAAGGATGAGTGGAATAACTTTTGATCAGGGGTCACCACATGAGGAAATGCACTAAAGGGTTGCAGCGTTAGGAAAGTTAAGGACCACTACCATAAGAGCTCGTAAGAAGGTTTAGG
The DNA here is from genome assembly GCF_903992535.2 of Arvicola amphibius. Taxonomy (NCBI): domain Eukaryota; kingdom Metazoa; phylum Chordata; class Mammalia; order Rodentia; family Cricetidae; genus Arvicola; species Arvicola amphibius. The sequence continues at coordinate 90,392,262 of NC_052047.1, forward strand.
AGAAAAAACAGACTGATATATTAATCCTCTTTTATCCATCAAATTTGATAACTTCTGCCTACTAAAAGGTAAGTATACATACACTATGCATTGAACTACATGTATGTGTGTATATGTATACAACCATTCATGGCCCATTGGCCAGGCTGATCACATGACTACATATACATGCAAAGTACTGAATAGTATTATTATCTGCAAAGCTATCATAACATTCGTTGAAATGATGGTTATTGATTTGTACACATACCCACATATAATGCACACACATATTTGCATACTCTTCTCAGGTGAGGGGAATAAAAGATACATAGCTAAATGCCCATTTAGTTAATAACTAAATATGCTAATCTACAAGTGAAAATCATCAAAGTCAACATCTACAAAAATTGGCATGAAACCAATCACAACCTGTCATTCTGCAACATGACTTTGTCACAAATATATTCTGAAGAGTCAATTAAGTTCCATTAATCCTCCATCTTCCCAAGACAGACATAGACGTCACTGTTAATACCTTTCCTTCCCCGTCTCCATGGCTTATCCACCAAAAACATGTGTCAATCTTGGCCCTTTCAGATCCACCCACATCTTTACATTGCTACCTTTGACTCCGGTCTCATCCTATTTAGGAGCCTCTTTCCATCCTATTCTGCTCTTTTAGTTCATCAAATGCTCCATCCTGCCTTGAAATGGCTCACTTGGAAACTCTCCCTTAAATCCTCTTCTTAATTACCTGTCCTATTCACCCTTCAGCTCTCAGTTCTGACCACCATACAAAATAAAAACCTCTAGACTGACTTGCCTCATTGAAAAAATACAATCAACTTGTCCTTTGATGAGAGTTAAGAACTCAAGGGAAACATGAGAGACATTCTGGGTACTGGTGAGGTTCTATTTCATAATGTTATGTTAACCATGAGAATCTAATGAGCAGATACATAGAGCTATTCATCTATAAAACATTTGCTTCTGTCCTATATATTTTGCTTTAATAAGTACCTTTTAAAAATAGTACACAATGGTCATATGTATTCCCCTCTTATATATTACATATTTCACAGCTGAAATTTTTATATCATTTGATTAATGCATACTATGAACCCACTCAACTGTAAATGCCACAGGGGAAAACTGTGAAGACAAGTACTTAATATTCAATGGCTAAACCAGAGAAACTATAGCGGGATGACTTCACTGAAAAGTATAAGACTAGATCAAATTAAATGGTGCAGTATCTTGGATAAAACAAGCCACAGCCACCTTCTGTCCTGCTAAGGACCTTCTACTAGTTCAGGGCCCCTTTCACTTTCTAAGGTTTATTCTGGTACAATACACCAGAATATTTTTTACACTGGAAAGGTAATCCTGTGCTGGCTAGGAAGGCTGAGAGAGAAAAGAAAAGGGACAAAGCTCCTCAACAACAAGACTGAAGACGGTAAGAGGAGACAGCGGTGGTAGAGGTGGCAACGCACACAGGAGCTAGCAGACTCCAGGCAGCAGCAATGAGCAAGGGCAGAAAGGCAGAGAGCCCTGTGAAATCTTAGCAAATAGGAGTAGTAGAAAATAAGGGAAACTTCATAGGGTAATATTGATGGATTTTCCTCTGGATATGGTGTGTTTACCATTTCACTGTTCTTGAATCTTGACCTTTTTTCCCCTTCTTTCTCTTTGTTTTCTCTGTTAATTATGTTTATATTGGCTTTTCATGATCATTTGTGGTTCCATATGAATTTTAGGATAGTTTTTCTTAGTTCTGTAGAGAATATAATTTGAAAGTTGATGGGGATTGCATTGACGGTAATAATATTGTATTGAATATGTAGATTACTTTCAGTAATATAGTCATTTTCGTAATATTAATTCTGACAATCCACAAGTATGAAAGATCTTCTAATCTAGTGTCTTTCTCAATTTGTTTCTTTGGTACGTTAAGTTTTCATTATAAGATAGTTTACCTCCTTGGTTAGGTTTATTTTTTGGTATTTTGTATATGCGTCCATATGCATAGGAATGCAAAGGCCACCTTGAGTGTCATGCCACTGGAACTACTTACCTTATTTCTCAATAAGGTCTCTCCCAGGGCTCTCCAAAGAGGACAGGCCACATGGCCAACAATCCCTAGGAGTTCTATCTATGTACCTCACTACTAGGATTACAAGAGCACTTCACAGAGGCCAGGATTTCAGAGGGGAGAGCATGAAACTGAAGTCCTTGCTGATGCATATCTAGCAAGCATTTGTGACTAAGTGATCTCCTGGGCTCCACCTCCTCGAGTTTTGTTTAACTTTTACTGTCTCTCTATTCTTTGGTCACTAAAGAAACTTTGTACAGTTGCTTCCCTGCCACCTTATCTCTGCTTCATGACACCAAATGAAATAACGGCATCTCCTGGGAAAGAAGGACTCTTCCCGGGATCAACAAATTCTAAGTAACACTCTCATCTCTCATCTCTTTCCTGACTGCTTTCTTCCCAAGATCATCAGGCTGCCTTGGGCATGTTGCTGGGGGCAGGGGGACACCTCTTTCTCATTCCTTTCTTGTCCCTTATTGGGTCTTTATCATCTCATTCTTGATATATCTCCGACTTTCTCGATGAGGTCTAAATAGAAGGTTCACTCTGTTTTCTGACTCCTGAGATTATTTTTCATGGGCTTAGGCTTCGTTTTAAAACACCACTGCTGTTTCTGTGCCACTTACAGACGAGAGTACAGAAATATTTCCACTGCTCATTACAAGAGCCTTCTAGCTTTCAAAATGCAATGCATCGAGTGAACTTCCCAGAATCTTGAAGAAGTACCAAGCTCTTAAACACTATTTCCAAGCAATCCCTTGGTCCCAGTAGACCCATCCCACCATCTTCACTTGCAGGCTTTGCAGAGAAGCAAAACTATTGACCAGACAAATCTCACCTACACAGCCCACCTGCCCTTCATGGTTGCTGGCACAATTGAAGGCATTTACTGCTTCCGAATCCTCAGAAGGAGCAATGCAATGTATGATACAAAGCCATTTAAATATAGCCACAGCAGGAGCTGGCGATGTTACAGCAAATTAAACTTTAATGAGACAAAGAAAATGCTGAACCTTCAGTAAGTTTAGCAGAGAAAGGAGCAGCCAAAGGACACAATGCCCCAGGACCCAGGTATAGACGTAGAAACAACTACAGGTTATGCCTTTTCAGGGTCAAGGTTTCCAAAACACACAAGGCGTCCAGATGTGGGAAGACCTTTCCTCTAGGAAAAAAAAAAAAAAGAAAAAGAAAAAGAAAAAAAAAACTAGTGTTTGCTTAAAAGTCAAAGTAAAACAGATGCAAGATTCTTCTTGAAGCCTGGAGTCGCATAATGTATAAAAAGGTCATGTTTCTCTATCAAGGAAAGGTGCTGTGCACACAAAGCCAACTGGCCTAAATATAGCTGTCGACCAAGACACACTGACCTCAGAGCCACCACAATGTATCTTCAGAGGTTGCCCTTCAGGAATGGATTAATAAACAGGCTTTCTAAGACTTTTCCCACACACTTTCCCAGGTTCACTCTGGTGCCAGCCCTGGGCCCCAAAAGACTTTGCCAATCTGTCTCACCGCTCCTACAGCTTTTCATAGGACCCACGCAATAATATTCCATGGAAAGAAATGTAAGCAAAGAAAGAAAAAAGTAGACTCGCTTCCCAGGAAGCTGTGGGTTGGCCTTGGGTAACTATCAGCCTTCTACCCCAAGGAAAGCCCATGCTCCTTCGGTGATGACAATTTCCTCTCCCACATCTCAGATCTATATGGGCAGCAGCAATAAAGCCCTTCAGCCTCTGGATCCTCTCTAGTATTGATAACCAAGAAGTGACTTAAGGAAAGTGATTGGGAAGAGAAGAGGATAAAGTCATGGTACTTAGCAACCAACCTACTACCAGTTATCATTTTGGGCTGGTCGTGTTCAGTATAACTAAAGGTCTCAATCACAGCTTTTCTCTTTGCTAAGGGTCCAATCAGCATTGCCTTAGTCTATCCAGGCCCACGCCCATATGCTCTTCAAAACAATTATAATAGCTCAACATATAGGTTACAGAATCAGACTACGTGATCAGCATTCTGACTTTGCCAGTCAATATCCTTGTGACTTTAAATGAATGTAATGAGCTGCCTTTTTCCAGCTTCTGCAACACAAGAGTTCTTGGAAACCCAGTTCAGAGTATTTTCATGACAACAGAATCATGAATGCAACAGTTGGCTCAATCACAGCTACTATATAAAAGTACTCAGGAGCAGGAGAAATGGCCCAGACAAAGACAAGCTGGTTCGGTGCCTAAGTCCTCATGCACCGTGATATCCTGGCACCTACTGAAAACAAGAGCACAGTCACAAACCAGAAGTCATCAGGATAGAGACCCAAGCAAGGGCTTGCCAAGACTGGACAGGGCCAGCCAAGCTAATGCAGCTTTCCCTTTAAGTCCATTATGTTTTGTGCCAGCTGGCAAAACATCCTCCCACCCCCCCCCCCCCAGCCAATGTTGCTGCAGAATACTTAGATGCAGAGGCATTTATCCTGATGACATCCTGACATGCAGAAATTGAGACATCTAGAAACAGCCATCTGAGTAATGTCACTTATATGCCTTGTCACTTGCTGAAATGATCCCGTAAGAGAGGAAAATGAAGTTGCTGAGGCTTTCTGCATAGCAGGTGATGCCCTGGCAGACAGGAGCATGTCAGCAGGAACCTTTCTTTTCCTCCCGTGAACAGTTTAGCCTCCTCTGAACAACTTTGAGAAGCAGCAGACAGGATGGTCAAGACTAACACCCAATTCCCTGCTAGTTTGTCCCACAATGACTTCCTTTTTAAAAGCCATTTAAGTAAAAACTACAAGCATAGCTGAATTTTACAGATAATATTAGGAAAATGTATCTTCTACCATCTACTATGAGGTCCCCCATGTTCCCTATGGTGTCTTCATCGATGTTTACATCTTTTAATGGTCTTTATATGTTCTGCTATGGTTAGTAATCAATGAGTTAATGAATATTCATAAAATGTTCTTGAATGTTGTAATAATACAACTCTTGCACATACTTGGATTATAAAGAGGACTGGAAAAGAACTGGCTTCTCTCCAAATAAATATATTTTCCCAGCATGAAGTCAGAAACAAAGGATCTTTAGACCATCAGCCTTCCATGTAACAAAACAAAATCATACCAACACTTTCTTTCAGCAGAAGTTTCTAACTACCCAGTGACAGCTCGGGTCAGCTTAAGCCGATCATTCATTCTCCCATATTTTACGTTTTGACTCTACTGAGATGTATATTTTTTAGTTTGCAAAAATACTGCATTAATATATAGCAACCAATTACATGTCTGCATATTATCGGTACTGAAATTAAGAAAAAAGAAGCTCATAAAAAGATAAAATCCACAGAGATAAACTCAAGAACAGAATGTAAAATTTATCTACTGGAAATTTCAAGACATTGTTCAAATTATAGAAGCCTAAAATAAATTGGCATTAACCACAAAATTTGACATTGTTAATATGGTAACTAAAGATCAAAATGACCTACAGATTTGGCAAAATCTATCAAAGTCATAAAAATCTTTGCAAATATTAATTTGCTCCTAAGGTGGAAACGAAAAACCAAGGGACCCAGAATAATTGAAAGAGTCATCAGAAAGAGAAGACCTGAAAATGTTATAAACCTAATGAAGTCTTATTAGAAATTGCTATGGAAATCAAGACAGTGTGAAAATGGATTCACAGATCTTTGTAGGTCAAATGAAAGTTAGCATGCATCTGTATATAGAGTCAGCTGAGTTCTGACAAGGTAAAAATGCCATTCACTGCAGAAAGAACAATATTCCCAACCAATATTACTGGAACAACTGAACACGTGTGTGCATGCACACACACACACACACACACACACACACACACATACACACACACACGGTGAAGTCAGATTTACTTCACATCATATAACAACAAGTTAATCAAAAACTTTAAAGTGATCATTAAAACTATAAAACTCTTATAAGAAAATATATACTTTAATTAAGATTTTAGAACAGGTTTCAATTTCCAAAAGCAATGTCAAATAATACAAAGGGGACTTTATTATCTACATTAAAGTCAAGTTATACAAAGGGGACTTGATTATCAACATTAAGAATTTTGTGCGTCAAAGGACACTCACAGGAAAATGCGATGACAGGATGAGAAAAGGGACTTGCAGATTATATTTAATAAACAGTGTGTGCTTGGGTTCTATAAGGAACTTGGCCTAGAGTTCAGTCACAGAGGTTTTGCCTATATTATATATAAAAAATTGTTAGGTCTGCTCTCAATTGCTACAATAGAATACCTGAAACTGAGTAATTTATGAATAATAAAATCTATTTTTCACAGTTCTGGAGGTTGATCAGTCTAAGACCCAGGAGGCTGGTGAGAGCCTCCTTGTTACAGCACACAGGACAAGAAATAGAGAGGTGAGCTAGCCACACACAGAGTGAAGCCTTTTTACAGGGCCCTTAATCCTATCAGAGAGGAATACTCATGCTTACATCATCTCAAAAAAACTCTGTCTTTTAATATTATCACATTCCAAATACATAATTTTAAAATCATAGCATTACCCAGTTCAAAACTATCAAAGGATTTGAATAGGCATTTCTCCAGATAACATATTTGGCACTAAAAATATGCTTCTTAGTTATTAAAAAGATGCACATCAAAACCATGATGAACTAATGCCCCATACCTAAGATAGTTGTGATCCAAATACAGACAATAGCAAATAATGGCAAAGATGTGGAGAAACTAAAATATTCACATGTTCCTGTAAGTATGAAAAATGGTGTATCTGCTTTGGAATCCAGTTTGTTAGCTCCACAAAATATTAAGCAGAGAGTAACCAAAAACAATACAAATTCAAAATCAATGCCCATGCGTAAATTTAATGTAGCATTATTCAAAACAGTAAAAACTGTGAGAATAACCTAATGTTAATATGCAGGCGAATTGATAAATAAAATGATAAAATGTGATATATATATATGCATATCATTTGCAGAGATCTATAGATCGATAGATGATAGATAGATAGATAGATAGATAGATAGATAGATAGATAGATATACACAGATGATAGATAGATAGATAGATAGATAGATAGATAGATAGATAGATAGATAGATAGATAGATAGATAGATGATTGATAGATAGATGATAGATAGATAGATAGATAGATAGATAGATAGATAGATAGATAGATAGACAGATAGGTAGACAGACAGACAGACATCCACACAATGAACTATTACCTAGCCTGGGAAAGGAAAAATCATTGCTGATACAGAGAAATGAGTCTTTAAAAACTTTATATGAAGTAAAAGATACAAACACAAAGGGTTACATGATGTTAAACAAGTCTGTCTGCATGAAATGTCCACAACAGGAGAGTCCAGAGAGACATAAGATGGATTAGAGGTTGCCACTCACTGAAGGAAAAGGAAGTAGCTAATTGCTAACAGGTGTGCTATTCCTTCTTGGTGTGACAAACAGTAATTAAAACGAGATAAGGTTGATTGCTATACAGTTCCCTGAATATTTAAGACCATGGAAATACCAATGAATAAATCACAACATATACAACTTATCTCCAAAATTTTCAGAGAAAAGGCTTTATACTTGAGTCGTGAACAGATTTTAAAAGTATGTCAAGTTTTGGTAAGGCTTGAGTAACCACACTAAAAATATGCCGTACAACATAAATACATATATACATACATACATACATACATACATACATACATACAGAAACAAAATGGGCAAAGAAGTCTCAAGCTATGATAATTTTTCAAAGTGTGCTTGGTGCTCTCTTGACAGAATCAGTCAGCTGCTGAGCCATCGTGTTTCCAGTGACTGCCACTCTTGCTTGGAAATATTTACTCAAATAAGACCCCACCATGCCCTTTCCCAGGCTTAAATTCAGCTTTGGCCTGAAGAACCAAAATTAATGAGGGCTGAGACACCTAAGACAACGCAAACCTCAGTCCAGAAACACCATTTAATGAACCTTCCATCCTAAAACAAACAGTGCTAATTACACCCTGTCACAGAGCGTGCGTAGTAAACATCAGAGCTGTACTGCAGTCCTTCAGACAGACCCCTAGTCTAAGTAAGAGGCATTTGGCTCTCTCCAGGCATCTTGTAGTTTCCTGTAAGTTATTTGGAAGAGGAAATAGAAGCATGGCGGATAATCCATACAAAGAAATCTGTCAGCAAAGACAAGGCAGAAGGTGGGGCCTGCACAAGCAGGTCACTTCAGGCCTTTCCCCCTGGGGCTTTCACCACCCAGAGGTGTCTCTCCTGCTTAGCATGTTTAAACAAAAGGATTGTTCGGATAGCTACACTGAGAATGAGAACATATAATTATCCTTGTTTCTGAGCCATAAGGGGTGGTTCTACAGTCATACAATGACCTTGACATCTGTCGGCAGAAAACAAAATGTCTGCTCTAAGAACCTTGAAATGCAGAGTCATTCTGCTTCAGCATTTAAAACTCTGGAGAGCAACCATGTCTACCCTTCTGAAACTCTTGTATTCATATTCCGCTAATAAAAGAGTGCTTAATTATAAGGGTCCTTCACACTTGTGGGTAGCAAGGAAATGCTTCAGTATGCTACTCCAATTCATTAGGAAATAAAATGAAGGAATAATTAGAGTCGTTAAAGAACCGTCACAAAAGCCACAGCAGAGCCTAGCAACCGAGGCAACACAGGACACCACTGAGGCGGATCACCCTTCCGTAAAAAGGACGGGCTTGTGCTGAAGCCGTGTTTCAAAAGCAGTATGATACTTTTTTACTCTTGCAAAGTACTTCTGAATAAAGAAAACTATCAATTTTTATAAGAAAAAAATTGATATTGTGTCTATGAGCAAATCTCACAATTTAGTCCCTCCGACTAAACTAGCATCCACATAAAGACAAGTCCTTGAAATAACTTCCAAAACTCCCCCTTTATAGTCTAAATTCTTGACTTGTACAGTGTTCAAGAGATGACAATATGGATGGCACAGACTATGCCAGGAAGGTCACAAGTGATAAACGCTATTTCTAGTGAAAGTACGTACTGCCTATTATGCTTGCTTATTTTTAGTGAGGGAATAAGTATTTGGCACAGTGGTGAGCGCAGAGCGGGGCAGTGCACTTTCTCAGCCTGACTGGGTGCATTCAAAGACCGCAAACACCTTCTCAGACCTCATCAGCCCCTTCTGTCATGTGGGGTAAGAGCCACCGCTCCAAGGCACCATTCTGTTAAGCAGTTGACCAGAACATGTCCGTCGGACCCCTCAACAACACACTGAAGGTTGGTTTTTCCCACATTCAGAAAAATCAACAACGCATGTGTGCCACCCCACAGTGCCAGACTCTAGGGCGAGAGGGCTGAAATGAGGGGGCGATATTCTTCTCTTCCTGTACTAGGGAAACAGCACTACAACCAGGTTAAATTTTTGAGGAAAAAAAATAAAAGAAATTTGTTTCTCACTGTGAATGCCATCTCGGTCACTTTTGTTCTCCTTAATAATGCAGTGAGCACCGTCAGGAAGAGCTCCACTCGGGGAGATGAAAAAGGAAGACACAGCCAGTTCTACTGCAAACCAGTTAGTGGACTTCAGTCAAACTTCACCATCTCCCAGACTCAGTCTGGTCATCTCTTAAGCAGGCATAAAAAGGTGCTGTTTTTTTTTCAATGGATTGTGTGGAGTTTAAAGGAAATGTTCTAATAAACTGCTTAACGAAATGTTTAACACATTAGCAATCACTACTCTCATTTAGCACATTCTCCTGTGACTTTCCCCGCTGAACTGCTTTAGAGATCCACTTTCTGAATCTCAGTCGTGACACATCAAAGCAACATCAAGACCTGCGGACACTTGCTGTCTGGTTCTGGAGCCTAACCTTCCCAGCCAAGGAAGCTGGCCTGCCTGTAATTTTGATTACCATCACAGCAAGGTACACTTGACAGGTTCCTTTGACTCTCCAGCTCATGCCAGCAACCTGAAAGGACCAGCTGACTTTGTTGAAGCTGTGCAAGTCACAGCTGAGTGATGGACTCAGCACACTGGGTAAACGGTGCAGCTAGCATCTCAGTAAGGCTGTCAGAACACAGCTGATCTCCAACATCACACTAGGAGGAAATGGCCTTTTGTGTCAAATCAGCATTTTTCAAAAATTAGTAACCAAGCAAACACATCCCAGAGCCAAGTAAGTAAGGCGTTCATAAGGAAGCCAGGCAGGACTGAAAAGGACAAGTAAGTAAGGCGTTCATAGGGAAGCCAGGCAGGACTGAAAAGGACGAGTAAGTAAGGCGTTCATAGGGAAGCCAGGCAGGACTGAAAAGGACGAGCCAGAATGAACCATCACTCTTACACTAGAAGCCCCTTCCTCGGAAGACACTGTCAGCATCACGGAGGCACTTGGGAATGGGATCAGAAATGAGAGCAATGGACATTTAAAAGAGCCAACAGATTTGCATAAATATGAAGCTAAAATGTAAAACTTCCATTTAAAGAGAGGGGAAAAACTCATTCAGGAGCTTGGCTACACACCTCTTCCAGCTAAGTCTGGTGTTCATGTCATCCTGTCTGCCTTGACGACACTCCTTAGTCAGACAATCTGCAGGTCACTTTTAAGTTCTCAACTGGGACGTGTGAAGCATGAGTGGAGACTGACAAGAAATAAACCTGAGTGATCACGTGTGGTCAAGAGCATGAGGTCCCCCGCGTCATCCAGCCTTCATTCTTGCTTTGCCACTCAACTCTCTCACCGCTATCAATGCGTGACTTCTAACTGAGGAGAGAGGAGAGGTGAAAACTGAACCATAGAATTCAGGCACAAATCGCACTGTCACTGTTTCCGGTCTCTCTTCAATCCCTCAGGCATGCATGCCTCCCAGCTTCCCAGTGCCATGACTGTGGCAATTGTCTGTTGGAACCAGAATAGCTCCCTGAACGCTCCACACTAGTCAAAACAACAATCGCACTGCACGTTGGGTACCAGCACTGCAGATGACCTGTCCTTCCTGATTTCCAATGCTTACAATGACCCAAAGAAAACTGCTATGGTTCTGTTGTTACTATTGCTGGGCTATTGTGACTATCCCCAGTGTTGTGAAATAATACTATACTTGGTCAATATGAATTTTCAACCTCTTTCCCAGAATCCTCCTGTGTTGTAGTAAACCGCTTGTTTGTTCCCAGCTGCTCAGCCCCGAAATAACCACACAGAAACTGTATTAATTAAATCACTGCTTGACCTATTAGCTCTAGCTTCTTATTGGCTAGCTCTTACATATTAATTTAACACATTTCTATTAATCTGTGTATCACCATGTGGCTGTGGCTTACTGCCAAGCTTCCATTCAGCATCTGTCTCTGGCTGGGCTACATGGCTTCTCCTGACTCTGCCTTCTTTCTCCCCGTATTCAGTTTAGTTTTCCCCACCTAGCTCTGCCCTGCGCAGGCCTAAGACAGTTTATTAAACAATGGTATTCACAGCATACAGAGGGGGATCCCACATCACTCCTGGGCCCCCAAATTGGGATTATTGTTTTCTACTCTGTTTTGCATGCTTCACCTTTGAACTTGCTAGCTAGTGGCTTCCGTACCAGTAGGTACACTCTACTTAAAAGGTACTGCTTTTCAAAGCTGGTCTCAAACATACCTACCTCCTCTGAGTATCTCTTGAACCTATCAGCAAGAATAAATAAATCGTATTCCCTATTTTTGTACCACCTTTATGGGACTTGCCTTAGAATTTGTGGGTCTCTCTCTCCTCTAGGACACTGTCATCCTTCAGGAGGGTGACAGCAGCAGCATTGACATCTGCTCAGCATCAATACACCATATGTGTATGCTGCAGGAAAGCCTTAAAGACAGTCATCAATTTAGAACAAAAGAAAACCTAAAGTCTCCTTGTAGTTTCTAATATATTCTTTTCAACTGGTAATCTAGTTTTTCCTTAATTTCACTTTTTTATTTACAAATTTAGAAAACAACACTGTAGGCTATATTTATAATATAAATAGAATATTGTTATTTTATATTTATATATTATAATATAGTGATTATATTTTAATTATTATAAAATATAATAATAAATATAATAATAATAATAATAAACAATATATTCTTGTTCAAAATAGATCTGAGATGTCTATTGAATCAAAGCTCCAGTTGGTACCACAGTAAATGGACTTAACAGAGAGCTAATAGTCTGTACAACAAGCCACCCATGTCTAAGTTAACAGCTATATAAATGTAATGAGCTTTCTTATCCATACTGCCATTAAAAAGCTTGCAGCCTGGGACTAAGCATTCACCTTCCCCATCACACTACATAACACTGAAGAAGCTACTACAAGTAACTCTCTGAAGATATTTGCAGCTCAGTCATAACTCTCTGTGGAAATTAATGGCCCGCATATCTCACATCTGTTTTGATTAGTCTGGCTTTACTAAATTGTTTTTCATAACCTGACATGAACTCATTTATGCCAGGTTTACAGGTAGATGTGAATATCTTCTATCAGAAGAGATGATAAAAAACTGTTCAACCTTTCATAATGTGCTAATTATTATTCAACAAATAATTAAAACATAGTGTCTTCCCTAAAGTCAGAAACAGGCAGGACAGGAAAAAAATGTGCAAATAGTCAGACGAGTGAAGATGAACACATAATAAAGAAGTTAAAAAGAAGAGCTTGCTTCTGTAGATCTTTAGGAAAACTCTAAGTGGGCTGTGAAGAAGGTGCACATTTGAAGGAAAATGAAACTCAGGCAAAAGTACATGAGGGACTGAAAGGAAATGGCAAATCTGAGGGGAAAAAAGTCTGAGGGCCTTCAAGAGGAACTATGACTGAGAAGGAAACACAACAAAGAAATCACCATGCAGCTTTAGGAGTCTCAATATTTTCATTATTCTTTGAAATGTCTATAATGTATTTTGATCATCTCCCTGTCAAAATTCTCTCCTTGGTGCTTGACATAATCAGGATTCTAACACTGTGATAAAACACCACAGTCAAAGCAACTTGGGGAGGAAAGGGTTTATTTCAATTTACAGTTCCACAGCCTAGTCCATCACAGAGGGAAGTCAGCACAGGAACTCAAGCAAGGCATGAACATGGCAAAAACAGAAATGAAGCGGAAGCCATGAAGGGACACTGTATACTTATTCTTCATGACTTGCTCAGCCTGCTTCTTTATCCATTCAAGGATAACCTGCTCAGGGGTGGCCCCACCCACAATGGGCTGGGCCCTCCAACATCAATAACTAATTAAGAAAATATATAACAGACTTAACTACAGGCAAATCTTATAGAGACATTTTTCTCAGTTGAGAGTCCCTCTTTCCAAACGTCTCTAGTGTGTGTCAAGTTAACATAAAACTAACAAACACAGTGCCCCACTCCACACAAGGTCATTTTCCTTCCTTCCTTCCCTCCTTCCTCCCTCCTTCCCTCCTTCCTCCCTCTTTCCCTCCTTCCTTCCTTCCTTCCTTCCTTCCTTCCTTCCTTCCTCCCTTCCTTCCTTCCTTCATTCCTTCCCTCCTGTTGGGGTGGAAGTGTCACGCAGACCCTGACATCTATACATCCAAAGAGTCTAGAATGTTCAGATAGAAGCTTTACCCCACACCCCCTCCCACATCTGTCTCTCCAAACCCTGCTGCATCTCAGAAAGCATACCAAATGATGACCCCCTCCCCTAGAGGAGATGCTCAAGACCACTCCCACAGAGTATTTAAACTATTACCCCCAGAAAACAAACATGTGGTTTTCTGGTCTTCCTTTCCTGTCTCCTCTCTGGGGGGCTGGAAAACTATCCTGGATCATTATATCTATTAAACCTGGGCTTTTTCTAATTCAGTTTGATTTGGTCTGATTTGGATTGTTGTGTTGGCAGAAAGGCTTATTGGGGGTGCAGAAACTTTTCTTCCTTCCTTCTTTCCATCCTTCTTTTCTTTCTTTCTGTCATTTGTTCTTTCTTTCTTTCTTTCTTTCTTTCTTTCTTTCTTCCTGTCTTCCTGTCTTTCCTGTAGGTAATAGCCCCAGGATCGATTAGTGCTTCCCATTCACGCAAAGGTGTGGAATCATTTACTGTGTACCAATGCCTACACCCCCAAAAGAGCAAATCTTCTTTCACTGGCAACCATTAACCCTCAACAGCTCCTAAGTAGGCATGCAGTGGGGACTCAGGGGCCCCTTACTGACCCATGCTGAAACTTTGACAAGTTGATCCATTGTAGGTCTTGAGCAGATAACCCTGGCCTGTTGTGCGTTAATGTGCAACAGCCCTGACCAGAAAGCAGCTGGTACCTAGACTTTCTGCATCCTCTCCCATGATGTCCTTTGAGCCTTGCTTTTTAATATAGGACCCGGCCATGACAAGTTCAATAGAGGCCTGAATCTGTCAGGTATCCAGATCCTTCCACAAATCTATAGCCAGCTTATTTGCTCAGTGTGTGTGTGTGTGTGTGTGTGTATGTGTGTGTGTGTGTGTGTGTGTGTATCAAGCCTTGCTTTTTCTAAAGCTACTAGGTCTCTTAACTTAAAAAAAAATGTTTTAAGATATATAAAAGTCTGAGGATATAAAAGCTCCTAAGCTTTGAAAGTCTAAAAATGATTCAATATGTAAGTACAAGTTAAGATATAGAAAAATGTTTTTCATTTCTTTCCCCTTTTATGGTATAGTTCTGATAATCTGATAGAACTATAACTACTACTTACTGTTTATGTCACTAACTCAAGATTTTAGATTTACTCTGGTTGCCATCTAAATATGAACTTAAAGGTGTTTCTCATCAAGCCAAAGACATCTCTGTCCAATACATACCTGGCTCTCTGGACAGCAGAAAAATGTACATGCTTTTAGTCAAAATCTGTAGTTTTTGCTAGGACTCAAAGGTATGAGTCTATTTCTGCTGTTTATAGATACCTGTTATCTGCTTTTGTCTATGATATGGATTTCAACATAGGCCTGAAAATTTCAAATGTATTATTTTCCTTTAAGTACATAAATTTTAACTTCTATTCCTATTTTAAATCTATCTCAATAGTTTTCCACTTGACTGGCAGATACATCTAAGCATCAGTTGCTGACTACAACCTGCTATAAATGACTGTGAGCCCTGGACTTGCTGAAAGCTAATGTAGACCAGTCCAGCTGATGTGAATTCTCCCTGTCTCCACAACAGAGTCTGCGAACTGGATGTTTCTGATGAGTGACCCATTGCCTGAATTCCCTTCTTACCTTTGGCCAGCCTTTCAGCCTTCTTGGGCCCTGATGACAACGCTCCAATGTCAGCTTGAAGAAGTTGCAGAACAGAACAGGTTTTCCACGCTCCCTGCCCAGAATAGATTGAAATGCTAAGACAAGGGAGAACTCCCTGGCATGGGGGGCAAAAATGGCTACCTATGGAGAATCACAGAACCAAAGAGGACATCCAGGATTATAACTACAATTTGGTTATACTCAAAAGGTCAGAGCTACAGTGCCTGGTAGGCTAGCCACAGCCCTGGAAAATTCTGTTAGCTAATGGTTCATAGGTCCCAATACTATCTCCATAAATCCATGGGCAAGCAAGACCCATGAATGGGTCCTGTCATTGGTACTTGTGAAGGGAGAAATGTAGGACCCAGCCATGACAAGCACAATAGAGGCTTGAATCTCAATAGTTAACCCTGAAAGACCACAAACTGAGACTACCCAGGTAACACCCAGGAACAGACCATCCAAAGGAAATTCCTAACATTCCAACCATTGTATATAAGATCACTTGCCAGCACACACCCACTGCTTTTCACCAGGACACTCCTTAGACAAATGTCAGCCAATCAGGGGTCTTAAATCTTAGAAATCCTTCACCCCCCACCTTTTCTACTACAAAAACCCATTCCAACTGAGCTCAGAGCTCTCCAATCATCCCAATACATTGGACACACAGAGAGTCCAAGGCAAGCTTGTGTAGAATAAAGGCTCTTTGCTTTTACATACAGGACTTGGTCTCCTAGTTGGTTTAGGAAGGACTCTGTGATCTGGGCATAACATTTATCACAAAAGCAACTGTGGCCAAAACACTCTGGGGTAATAAGAACAGCTGTTAAACATGAAGATTTTAAAAAGCCCCTGACATGCACAATTTAAGAGCTATTTAGTGAGGTCCTACTAAATGTGGGAACCTACTGTGAGTTAGCATGCTAAGATTTACTGAGCTGATCTTATCCTACAGATCTGTGTAGTCCACAAAAACCAAGTTAATCATGTCCTTTGGGGCCTTCAGGATCCATGGCAGACTGAGATAACTTTCCAGATAGACTCACTCAGAGATGCTGAGGAGGAGGAAGAGGTGAGTGGCTCATTGAGAGCACGCTGGAGCACAGGCTTTTCTCCTCAGTGGAGAAGAGTGTTACACAAGGTAAGTTAGCAACTAAATCAACAAGAAAACTTTCAGGCAGTCTTAATTAGTTTCTAAAGCCTGAGAGGTAAGCTGAGATCTAAATGACAATAAGAGCCTTCCTAGAAAAAAAAAGAAGCATCCCGGGCAGTGGCAACACCTGTGCAGAGGCCTCCACAGAGATGGAGGGTGGGACTGTGTGGGCTGAGCAATGAGACAAGGAGGGCCTCTCCAGAGGAAGGCAAAGGAATTCTGATACTATGATAGTCACATCACTATTGAGCTTTCATGGAGGGAATGATCCAATACAATCTGTATCAAAAGAGGTGTCAGTTGGGAGGCTAGAAATCAAATTGTTCAGATAGGTACAGTGATGGTGCATGGGAACAGTATGATTTCAGGAGAGATTCAGACTTTGGGAAAATTTTATCAGTAGAATTATGGAAATGAACTTGCCAATGAATTGGACTCGGACAGTCATGCAAGGGATCTTTTTCTTTTTTCTTTCTTTTCTATTTTTTTTAAACAGAAGGGTGCCATTTTTCTAAGGTCAATAAATCTGGGAAGAAAGTAGCCCTGAAAAAGAAATTCCAAGTCTGGCTGTGAACATGTAATTCTTTTGACCTAGTGAAATGCCCTAAAGAGATGCTAAAGAAGGATTTACAAACAAGCACATGAGGTCCTTGGAGAAGCCCTGGCTATGTGTACAGCATCTTCATTAAGTCAACATGAAAACCATTGGAGGAAGATGAATCTGCCTAACCAGGGAGAAATGAAAGAGCCACAGAGGAGGGAGACCTTGGGCATCCAACATTAAGAGATCATGCAGAGGTGAAGATGGACTTTCTTCTGGGGGAAAAATGCACAAATAATGAAATGTAAACTTATTATTAATTATGAAAGCTTGGCTTACACCTTAGGCTTGTTCCTAACTAGCATGTATAACTTAAATTAACCCATTTATATTAATTCACATTCTGTCACATGGTGTTACCTCTCTTTCATCTTGAACCCCTTGTTTTCTCTCTGTGGTGTCTCTCCTAATGCCTAGATTCATCCCTTTCTTCCTTTTTCTCCCTGGAAATCTTGCCTATACCTCTTGCCTAGCTATTGGCTGTTCAATTCTTTAATATACCAATTTTATTAATACCAGTAATATACCTTCACATATTGCACAAATATCCTACAACATTTCCCCCTTTTTCTCTACAAAGTAAAGCTTTTAACTCTAAGATAGCAAAACTATATTCAAAAAGAACAATTATCAAGTAAGATTTATAATTACAATACCCAAATTTATAATTAATAAGTCTACATGTCATTATTTGTGCATTACTGGCAAATTCAGAGAAAATATTCCATTATTTATCCTATCTTGGTGAGTCCAAAACAGAGGATTAAGAACAAGACCAGAGAAAAAATAAATGAGGCCAAGAGGTATGATATGTATAGGGGAAAAGGCAGCATTATAAAAATGGAAAGAGCATGTCTGTCAGATAATGAGAGATTAGTAACCCCGCACACCATCATACAGCTAGCTGTCCCAAGAAAGTGCAGGGAACTGAAGAACTGTGGAAAGAAAGGAGAGTAGGGAAAAGAACATGAAGTAAGGAAGCTGAAGCTGTAACTAGAAACATGCAACATATCTGAGGATATATATAATACACATACAGACACACTTAATTTCAAATAGTAGGGGGCCTTGTGGTTGTTTGAATGAGAATGGTCCCCATAAACTCACTCACATGTTTGAATGCTTGGTCCCCAGTTTATGAAACTATTTGGGAAGAATTGGAAGATGTGGCCTTGTTGGAGAATCTGTGTCACTGAGGTGGGTTTTGAGGTTTCAAATGCCCACAACAGACTCTGTCAGTTCTCTCTCCCTCTCCCTCTTTCTCCATCTCCTTCTTCCTCTTTCTCCCTCTCCTTCCCTCACTTCTCCCTGCAATTTACAGATCAGATATGAGCTCTCAGCTACTGCTCCAGCACCATGCCTCCCTGCATCCCTTCTTCCCTGCCTCTTTGCCATGATGGTCATGACCAATCTTCTGAAACTGTAAGCCAGACCCCAATCAAATGCTTCCTTTTATGAGTTGATTTGATTATGGTGTTTTATCACAGCAATAGTACAGTAACTAAGAAAAACTAAGGTAGGCCATTAAACACAGTTCTCTCTAAAACCAAAAGCTCTCTCCAATGGTAACCATTTCCAAAACCTTGGTCTATAGTCAAAACCAAGTTATAGATTATTCTCAGGAAGAGCTATCAGTGTGCAGACAGTTCCAGTTGAATAAGTCAATAAGTTGCACATAAAGTTGACCCCATTGGAATTTTTTTTCTCTAAATATGATCATTTAAAATCATTACCCATCAGCTTATCTATGCCAGGAGTACTCAAGATGACTCTGTTTTGTTGCCTTCTTTCAGGCTGATTTTGACAGAAAAGGCTACAAGGACTAGTCTCTTGAGAGACCATGTGTATTTAGAGCTCATCCTGTTAACTTATGTGCTCTTCCTGCTATCTCAGTTTGGGGAGAATATCATTGGACTAAGAACTTTCACCAACAAGGTAGTTAAAAAACTTTGATTCTTCAAAACTTTTCAGTGTGAGACTCTGGTATCACATGGAGTGACTAAGAAGTTATAATTATTTAAACAATCACACCCTACAGAGTCAAAATCTGATAAAAACACTAAATAGTATCCAAGGACCAAATTGCTTATATATTTGGTTTGTTTCTAAACTGCAACCCTTTCCAATGGCTCTGTATCATTGTAGAAGAGAGGGTAGAAAGTGTGTAAGAGCCTAAATAAATTATTACAAGAAAACATGATCTGCTGGACACATCAGGGCAGCTGAACATATGAACACATCAATATTTTAAAAAAACCTGTGTAAATACAAGCCAGATCAAATCCCAGCATGGAGACAGGGAGCATACAACCCATCCCAAGCTGTGAAGCTATGGGCAATTATTAGCTGCTGGGAGAGGAGCCCCTAATAAGTCATCCACTTTCCAGTAGAAGACCATACACCCACAAATATTTGAGCAGCACAAATTAGTCTTGAAAGATGAAAAAAAGAAAATGAACACTCAATTGGGTGAACAAAAGAGGGAGTTGAATTGTGAAAGAATATTGGGGAGTGGATGTAATCAAAACACGGTATGCAAACCTATCAAAGAACTAACGAAATACCTTTAAGGTGGGAAGAACCTAAACCTTAAACAGTTGTTGTTTTATGATTGACTACAGAACTGACTGATAAGTTTTAAATCCCCAGGAAAAGGAAATACACTGCCTGCAATATAAACAAGCCAATAAAACTGAATTACTAAATCCAGGTTTAATGAACAGAGCAAAGTAACTCCCGGGTGATCCTAAGGAGGACAGGAGTGGTGTAGGAGGTCCTTCTGTCTCTGTGTTGCTTTTATTGGTTAATGAATAAAGAACTGCTTTGAGCCTAAGGCAGTGAAGAACATAACTATGCAGAGAAAGGTAGGCTGCATGCTGGGTGAAAGAAGGGCAGAGTCGAAGAGATCCCATAGAGCTGCCAGAGTCAGACATGCCGAAACTTTGCGGTAAGCCATTGCCACATGGCAATACACAGATTAAAAGAAATGGCTTAAATTAAGATGTAAGAGTTAACCAATAAGAAGCTAGAACGAATGGGCTAAGCAGTGTATTAATTAATACAGTTTTCTGTGTAATTATTTCGGGTGTATGCTAACCAGACAACCAGGAAGAACAAGCACCCATCTCCATGCAGCACAGGAGAGGAATCAAGTGGCAAATATGGTTACCAGGTCTTAAGTCTTGAGCAACCCTAAGGAGGACTGATTTTTGGCAGGCTTTCTCAGGGGCAGAGTTTGAAGCAGCAGCTCCAGGAAAGGGGCCCACACTTGATGCACTGAGTGTGGGGGTTTGAAATGGGAAGAGTGAGACCTGAGTATGGAATGGCGCCCCAAGCAGGAGATCCCAAACACTGACCTACTGGGATCTTTCAAAAGGTCAGCCACAGAGCCAGGACCAAGGTCCCCAAATCACAACCAGGGTAGGAAGCTCTTATTTTTAGCAGGTGGTAGAACACAGAGAACAAACAAAGGCAGAGATTTTCGACTGAGGACTAATTCTCTGAAAAGAGAATTTAAAAGACATCTGAACCTGAAAGCTTTTCTCAAATAGTATGCTCAGAGATTTCATTCAGGAAGAAAACATTGCCAAGGCAAGTAACCTTTGGAAGATCTGAGAAAGGGTCTGTAATTCTTGCCATGAAAATCTAATTTCTGCTTTACAGGACAAGGGAATAGCCAAGCTCTGCAGCAGAGCAAAAGAATAAACATGCTCACTAGGAATGCATCATTACAGAGTCACTGTTTTCAAGGTCAAATTGGAAAGTAGGAAACACAGAAGCTGCTGCATTTTACCATCATGTCGGGGAATTACGTCTCTGCCCAAAGTATCTGTCCCTACAGTAAGTCTTTGTCCTACAATATCACCATGGGTTGTTAATGCCTTAAACAAAGGATAGTTTGGTTCAATTAATCTAAGTGGCTGTGCAAACTCTAGGCAACCTCAAGAAAATGTCCAAAATACAGAAAACAAATGAAACCTGAGATCCAGAGTCAAATGCTGTATGTTCTGGTCCCTATGTGCTCAGGCACTTGCTGAATTTGCCTGGCTGATTCTGACACCTGAAGGTCTCTTTTTAAAGCTATTTCAGCAGTACTTACTCCAGCAGAATTCTACCAACCTCATTAATATCTATATCAACCCCACCAATGTTCTCTTCCATGTGTGTGTGTGTATGTGTGTATGTGTGTTGCGGTGTGTATGAGTATGTGTGTGGTATATGTGTCTGTGTGTGTGGTGTGTGTGTGTATTTGTGAGAGTGTGTGTATTTGTGGTTTGTGAGTGTATGCGTGTGGTGTGTGTGGTATATATGTGTGAGAGTGTGTGTGGTATGTCTGAGTGTGTGCGTCATGTGTGGGGTATGTGTGTGTGTGTGTGTGGTATGTGTGTATACATGTCTTCCCAATGAACTATCAAAGGTAAAATTTAAATATACTTTGCTTACGCTAGTGCAAGTTAGTTCAAAGTGAAGTTATATTGATTCCTTGGCAAAAGCCCATCTGTTGAGGACTAATTCTTCTTGCCCTCAGATTAAAAGAAAAAGTGATGCAGAGTCCTTAATCTCGATTTGTACCGTGTATTATTTTGAAAAATCCTGCTTCATTTACAATCTAGGCTTCAGACTTGGCCACTTGTAATTGTGCTTTGGAATGTTTTCTCTGCTTTAAATAGACTAACAGACCAAGAGAAATCTGTCTGGTCTCCAGCAGAAGTCAGATATCCATCCATCATGCGGTCAAACGGGGCTCTCCTATCCTCCTCTTCCTCTCTCCTCATACTTCAGTCTTATCCTTACTCTATAAACTAGGTATCCCACCAAAACTCGCAGAGCAGACCCCAAGCAACAAATTACAAAGCCTCATATAAGTGAGATCTAAAATAGCTGTCAGTCATTGATGTTGTGAATCACTGATGTCATGCATTTCATCATGATCACTAGTGGTGATGTCATTATCAATCATGCTTTTAAAAAATAAGCAAAATACATATTTTTAAACACCAAATGAAAATTTAAGGAAGGAATTAAGGTAAAAAAAATAAAAGAAGAGGGAGAGATAGAGGAAGGCAGGGAGAAAGGGAGGGAGAGAGGGAGGGACAGATATTCAGAGCAGGAGCTGAAGACACGGTCAGGATAACACATTGGCCAAAGGACAAAATCCAATCCCTGCTCACATTGACTGCACAGCTGCAAGAATGGCTGCCATGGCTCTTCCTCCACGATGTTTTCCCACAAATAATGAAGTAATTTTAGCAAAATGAATAATAAAACCTTGAATTATTTTAAAACATGAAACATTTTATCTTCTTTTCAGTTGCCAAGCAACACACTTTTGCTCTGATAAGATCTAGACCTTGATCAACACCCTTAATTGAATAGACGGGATATAGAAAGAGAATCTTTGGATTACAGGATGAAGACTTAAAAATAAACACACAGATAACAGTGGAGAGAAGAAAAAGGTGCAGTACTCATACCAAACTGTTGGATTTTCATCCTGCAAATAGGAAACCATAAATTCTTGAACTGTAGGAGCCTCCTGTGTGGAGCTAAAAACAAAGGGGTACCATACACAGCTCCTAGGATCTACAATAACAGCTATAGATGTGCAATAACAGGACCATGTCACTCAACACAGCAGCAGCAATTACCCACTTTCAGACACTGGAAGAATTTCACGGGCTTTTGTTCCCTTCTGGAGTAAAATGTGGTAAAGTTTGCATGCTGAGATTACTCAGGATGCATCTCCTGTGTTGAGTGCAGTCAGCCTTCTGCTTTAATAGGTTGCATTTACAGGTTCAAAATATTCAGGAAACATGTCTGTATTGAACACACATGGACTTCTGGAGCAGCTACGCACTGAACTATATATACAGTGTAACAACTATTTCCACAGCATTTATGTTACAATAGGTATTTGAAGTAACCTGATCATAGTTTAAGGTATAAGACAGGGAGATATATTGTCTTATTTAGGTTTTCTAGCACTGTGAAGAGACTCCATGACCACAGCAACTCTAATAAAGGAAAACATTTAATTGGGGCTGCCTCACAGTTTCAGTGGTTTGTTCATTACTGTCATGGCAGGACATGGTGGTGTACAGGCAGACATGGTGCTGGAGAAGGAGCTGAGCATTCTGCATCTTGATCCGTGGACAGCAGAAGGAAGACTGAGACACACTGGCCAGACATCAGTTTCTGAGACCCCAAAGCCCACCCCCAGTGATGTACTTCTTCCAACAAGGCCACGCCTACTCCAATAAGGCCACAACTTCTAATAGGTCCACTCCCTATGAACAAGCATTCAAATAATGAGTCTATGGAGTGGGGAGGGGCATTACTATCCAAATGACCATATGCGTGTGTCATAGTTAGGGGACTGAATTTGTTATGGGAGTGAAGGACTCTGAAATCAATCACCAGCAGATACTGGAAGATGGCTCTTCACATATAACCATGAAAATGCTTCCAGTACTTCTGTAAACTCCCGCGTTGGTGCCTCAATCCATCTTCATAGACTCTACGGGTATCAGAAATCCAAATGTCCACACTGTAGCAAAAATATTAGAGGAAAATCAGAGATGTGGCTACTCTGGTGACTGGACTGGGCCTGTCCATATGATCCTGATGTGCAGTTTCTGAGTACAGAACTGAAGACTGAAAGCAATCTCTCTCTCTCTCTCTCTCTCTCTCTCTCTCTCTCTCTCTCTCTCTCTCTCTCTCTCTCTCTCTCTCTCTCCTCTCTCCTCTCTCCTCTCTCCTCCCTCCCTCTAAATCTGTAGTAACAAATAGTTCAGCAGGAAGAGGTAGGGACTGGGACCTCCATGTCTGGCTGCTGCTAAGTCCATTCTTGTGCAGATCCAGAGCAGGCATCCACAGTTGCTATGAGTTCCTGATCACAATGACCCTGTCATGCCCAGGTGTCATTCAGCAGCCCAGTCCGGCTCCCTTGCCTGTAGATCTCGCATTACAAAAGGAAAAAAGGACAGGGACCTGGAGGCAGCTACTGAACAAGAGATCAAGGAAGATGGTTTCCTACTGATTTGTTCCCCATGCCTTGCTCAGCCTGCTGGGGAAAAGACAAACCTAATAATTAAACAATTGTATACAGGTAATGTTGACTAGTTACTTTGTACTATGTATGTAATTTGCAGTAAACTTCCCTTTTGAACTGAAAAAAAAGGAAAAAGAAAAAGAAAGGGAGGGAAGACAAAAAGAACCTTCCATACCAATAAAATCAGAAAACTTCATTTACTGCTGGTGGAAAGATAAACGTGTGGTCCCTGTGAAAACAGAAGGAAGTTCCTCACAATGTTAAACACAGGCTATACAGCTGATATATTGTACGGTTTGAGTAGGAAAAGAATCTGTGTTCCCCTGACTTAGATACTTGATCTCTAGTTGGTGGTGCTGTATGTGGTGGTTATAGCACACTTAAGAACTCTAAGGAAGTAAAGCCCTAATGGAGGAAGCACATCACTGTGTGGGCTTTGAATATACAATCTGCTGACGTTTCCAAATAGCCATGTGTGTTCATTTAAATATCGTATCTCTCTTTTGTATAGCATGAAATAGGGGTAACGGAGATATACAGACTGCAAAGTCGAAAATATCTATATTCTGCTGAGGCTTAATAACCAGTACATACATCCAAATGCACACCCTTCATAGGATTCATCTGGCTGTAGTTCACATCTTAGTGGAGCTTATTTATTGCCCAACCTGCCACTCCTGATATTTACCTCAGAGCTCTGAGGAGTGCACACACGTGAACATCAAGCCTATGGAAAACTTTGGTACCTGAGGGTGAATAGGTTGTTATTAGGAACCACAATGACAAATCACAGTATGTAAAACTGCCACTGGTTTAAAATCAGGTATGACTCTGAAGCAATTCAGCTATGATCCCAGAAAACACATAAACCATCTTTAAAAACAATTTCAAATGAGTTCTAAAAATGACTTTGAATAAAGACAGTGTCTTTCACATAATTGCTTAGCTTCCTACTGACACTATTTTGAAAAAGTAAACACATTTGGAAGTCTAAATTCTAGAGTATTGGTTAAATCTGAGTCTTCACTTCCTAGTCACATCTCAAATTGGAAGCTTCGTATACATATGTTATCAATGGGTGGGAAAATGTGGCTGATGTGCCCCTGAATATTATGTGCCAAGAGAACAGATTAGCAGCAGCATTGACTCTCCATGGTTCAGTTATCCATGATGGGTCCCTTAATAGCTGAAGGGCCTGCACTTCACCTTTACAGACTAGGTCCACAAATTGATTTTTTTTATTAAAAAAGAAAAAGGGAAAGGTGAAGAGTTCCAGCTCAGTACCCTCCCAGGGAATTCCCTCTGCATAGCTGTGCACAAAGACAAGAGTTCCCGTACTTCAGCATTTTGCCTAAGACAGTACCTGACTCTAGTATATTAGTGATCTTTAAAGTTAGGAATCATTTTATTAGTTTTAAAACACTGTGTTTGCACCTTAAATTTGTAGTCTCAATTAAAAACCTCAATTTGATAATCAACATTAATATATTATATATTTTATATATTATATATTATAATAAATAATATATATAATATAATGTATATATTATATATATATAAATATGAGCAGACATTTCTCTAAAAGCTGAACTATGGCTGGGATTGGAGGGGTGACACAATAAAAAAGAACCAACATTTTCTAGTTTTCCTCTCTGATACAGTTGGCTGGGTATGGGGAAATGTACTTTAATTCCACATAGGGGGCAAAAGCTGATGTTCTAGGCCAGCTAGGGCATCAAGGCAAGATCCTCAAAAAGCAAAAGTGAGACAGAAACACCACTTAAAAGCCTCACAATGGGATGAGAAATTTATAGCTTAGAAAATTCTATATTATTATGATTGTGTTTCCAAATATTTATCATTTTCTTGTCCATTTTTAACCACATGGCATTTCTCATTAAGCTATTTACCATTACTGCAACTTTCAAGAATATTTCATCTATTTTTCATAAAAAATTAATTCTTATAATCTTAGTTCATCATCTACATATTGTTTTACTAAGTTCTAAAATTGCATGCGTAATAATTTGCAAGCAACATTAAGGAAGTTTGGAAATGCACAAGACAAATTCTAGTAAGCAAATGACTAGTGGGACACGTTCACAATGCCCTTCTATCTCCAATTTGGCAAAATTAGCATCCATCAATGTTTGACAGAAAAAAAATGGGATAGTAAAGCAAAAGCTAGATAAATGCACATTCTAGTTGATTTTTGTCACTGTGATTAAACATGACAAAATTACCTTAGGGGAGGAAAGGGTTTATTTGGTCTGCAGGGCACAGTTCATCATGGAGAGAAGCCAAGGCAGGGACAAAAGCAAAGGTCATGGGAGAATGTGGCCAACTGCTTTGTTCCATGTGGTTGGCTCAACTCCCTGTTTTAATACAGTCTTGGTCCACCTGCCTAGAGATGGAACCACCCACAGTAGACTCCCTTATCAACTAGTGATTAAGCAAATGCCCTACAGATATGCCTGACAGGAGCAATTCCTCAACTGACATGCCCTCCTCCCGGATGTATAAAGTGAATGATCTTGATTAGATCCACTGGTGGAGTTCACATGTGGTTCTCAAACACTCGATGCCTTGCTAGCTGATGATTTTAAATGTCAAGATAAACCGTGCATATAGACAGAGTCTATTCCTGAGTCCAGCCTACCTGTGAGCCCAGACTACGTCAGACTTTTCTATGTGGTTCATCTCTTGTTCATAAGCTAGTGCTTGCTATGTGCACACCAGGAAAGAAAGTCAGGAAAGCAAAGAACCACAGAAAATACCAAGAGAATTAGAACTTTAAAAGTGATGTTCTCACAAATGAAAATTTATTTTGAAAAGAGAATAAATATAGACCAATCCAGTACACCAACTTGGCTGAATGAAGACCTTTTGTGGCAGAGGAGAAGTCATTTAATAGTCAAATCAAGAGTCCCATATCCTTGACCACCTAGCATATATTTTCTTTTCCTCCAGATTTGTGGGAAATTTTCATTCTATGCTATTTTGGGAAATGATAAAGCAATAACAATGTGATTAACTACCATTGCTACTTTGATAGGTAAAGCCAGTCACAGGGAGCTTTTAGACAATCCATTTGTGGTTTGTACTATCATTAAGAATACTGACATTTCTGATGTGCAATCTTCCGGAATGCCATTTAGCTATTGAGAAAAAATAATCAAGTACAAACTGCCTTCTCAGAAATGTCTGACCTGCTAAGCTGCTTGCAATGAAAGGAATATTAAGTGATAAGATTTCTGGAAAACAATAAGCCACTCCCTCTGTCCCAGTTCTTGAAGGTACATCTTTATTTCATCAGAATATTACTCTACATGTAAGTCATTTTAAATTGATAATCGCTTACTAAATTGCTATAAATAATTGTACCTTTTTCTTTGATGTTGCTGTTACTTTGGAATTTTGTCCTTATAGTATTCAAGTTTAACTTGAAAATAAAAAAAGTCCAATTTTTTAAAAAAAGATTTTATTTTATTTTTAGTCAATGCCCTTGAGTGTTTGCCTGGGTAAATGTATATAGACTATGAACTTCAAATGAAAATAAGAAGGAAAAAAAGAAAATATTACTAAAATAAAAAGCACTAAATGCAATCATATGGATACATTTGAGCTCAAAATCAGAAACAAGCAGGAAGGAGCTAGAAGAGTGGCTCAAAAGGCAAGAGCAACAGCTGTTTTTCCTTCCAGGGAACCAGGGTTCAAGTCCTTGCACCTGCATAGTGGCACGGAGCCATTTGTAACTTCTGTCCCAGAGGATCACAACCCCTTCTGATCTCCTTGTCACTACATGCACATGGGGGCACTGACATAAATGCAAGCAAAATGACCATACACCTTTCAATAAAAATACAGGAGGTAGGGAGGAGATGGGCAGGATTAGGTAAATCAGCAAAAGCAGGCTTCAAGTTGAGAAAAGAAAACAACACAGAGTGTAATAGTGTGTTGAAAGGGGGAAATAACACAGAAAATATTCAAAAACGAAACAGCCTTCGTTATTATTCAAAAAAGGAAAACGTACAAGAAATACTAGATTACTGTATTCGCAAATGTATAGGCTGGTTTTATACGTCAACATGACACAAGTTAGAGATGTCAAAGAGGAAGGAAACTCAGTTGAGGAACTGTCTCCATGAGATGAGCTGTAAGGCATTTTCTCAATTAGTGATCAATGGTGGAGGACCTAGACCATTGTGGATGATGCTAAACACAATCTTTTGTTCCATAAGAAAGTAGACTAAGCAAGCCAGGGTAAGCAAGCCGTTAAGCATCTCCCCTGAATGGCCTTTGCATCAGCTCCTGCCTCCAAGATTCTGCCCTGTGTGAATTCCTGTCCTAACTTCCTTCAGTGATGAACAGCAATGTGGAAGTGTAAGTCCAACTAAACCCTTTCTCCCCAACGTGCTCTTTGGTTATGGTATTTCATCACAGCAATAGAAGCCCTAACACAGATAGCAAACAACACTAAGCTATACAATACCAGTTGCTGGTGAGCATCTAGAGGAATCAAGACTTCACCCACTGACAGTGCAAAGGAGGCTGGAATATCAATGCACTCTGAAAAATGTGGCCTTGTCAACAATGTCAAGCACAGACATATTGCATGGCTCAGGAACAATACTCCAAGCAAAGTTTGTATGCTCAGATACACAAATATGCACACATAAATATATTTATAACAGCTTTTTACATACTTGACAGGAACTAGCAAAACAAGCTCCTCAGTAGTAGAATGTGTAGATAGCTTGAGGGTTGTTCATGGCGTAGACTATTATACAACAACAAACATTTCCTATACAGAGAGTCAAATGCTAGGCACCTTAGACTTGGAGAGCATCTGAACTCTCTGACTAAGAGCGATGGTGTTTCATCTATCTGTTTGTGATGAAATTTGAACAGCATCATTCTCACACTACAATTTTTTTAATCTTTCTCAAACATTTTATAATATTAAAAAATCACCAGCTTTTCAAGTCAAATGAAAACAAGCTCAGGGGTGGCCCTAGTCCATAGTCTACAGTTTACTAACCCCTGCTATATAGAAATTTTCTCATGTACAAAGTACAACTACCTGTACAAGACCAAAGAATCTTCAGCACTGATGTTTTGGCAAGTTCAAGTTAATACATCCTAGAAAGGCCAAAGCCTATGCTGTCAATTGACACAGGAAAATTATTTAATGAAAGCTAATACCTAGTCTTTACAAATACTAGGAAAGGAACTTTATCAACTTAATAAAGAATATAAGTGCTGCTTAGACAGCTCAGTCAGTAAAGTGTTTGCCTTGAAAGCATGAGGACCCAAGTTCAAACTCAAGAATCCTTGCAAAAATAGCCAGGCATGATGGTATATGCCTGTAATCACAGCAATATTGAAGTGGAGAAAAGGAGAGTCCTGGGGTCCCTGGCCAACCAGCTTAGCCTACTTAGTGAGTTTCAGGCCATTGAAAGACCTTATCTCAAAAATAAGAGTATATTCCATCTGAGCAATTATACCTGAGATTGTCCTCTGGTCTCCATATTAACATATACAAACATAGACACATGCATGCACACACATACACACACATACACACATACACATGCACACACACAAAGTGGTTCTCAATCTTCCTAATTCTGTGACCCTTTGATGCAGTTCCTCATGTTGTGGTGACCCCTCCAACCAAAAAATTATTTTTTTGCTACTTTAAAACTGTAATTTTGCATCTGTTATGAATTGTAATAGAAATATTTTTGGACATAGAGTTTTATCAAAGGGATCACAATCCACAGGCTTACAACCATTGATCTAGCCCCTAACTCTATAGTTAATTTTATATTTAATAGTAAGAAACTAGAGAGTCTAGATCCTGAGTAAGGTGAAATATTGTCTCTCCATTCCTGTTCAACATTGTCATAGAAGTCTCAGGTAGCATAATAAGACAAGACAAGAAAATATATACTATAAATTCTGGAAAAAGAAATATCACTGCATTTATGCTGGAAGATGGCATAATTGTCTAAGTAGGAAACTCCCCAGAATTGATAAGAAATGTGGAGATAGCAAGGTCAAGGAAGGTGAAGCTATAAAACTATTGCTAAGAACTATAGCAATGAAGAACTAGAATTCAAAATTTTAAAAACAATTCATTTTAAAATAGCAGCCAAAAAGATATAATACCTAATAGTCTAATAAAATGAGTTTATATGCAGAAAACTACAAAACTGATGAAAGAAATGAGAAATCTAAGCAGATAGGCAATCTATGCCCATGGATCGAACTAAATATAATGAAGATGCCATTTCTTTCAATGTTGACCTATAGGTTTACTGGAACTTAAATAAAATTTTCAACAAAACATTTCTGTATATCTATGCGTTGATTTTAATGTTTAGGTAAGAAAACAAAAGACCAATATTGTCCAACACAATTCTAAAGAACAAAAGACTTGTTGAAGTCATCTAAAACAAATTTTCTAATTACTCCAAAGAACCACTATTTAACTATTAGCACAGTGTGAAATAGCCAAAAGAATAGACACAAACATCAATGAAACAGAAGCGAGGACTCAGAAATGGATCTACACAATTATATTCCATTGATCTTTAACAAAGAAATAGGCGGTTCAATGGAGACAAAACATCTTTTCAGAAGACACTCTGAGACAGCTGGTGGCCTGTATGGACCCCCCCAAAAATTAAAGATGCTGACTATACAACTTCATAAATATTAACTCAAAATTAACTATATACCTAGGTATAAGCCACTGTCTTAGTGAGTGTTCTCTTGCTGTGAAGAGACACATGACCCTGGCAGCTCTTATAAAGAAAAGCATTTAACTGGGGGCTGGTTTACAGTTTCAGAGGTTTAGTTCATTGTAATCATGGCAGGGAGCATGGCAAGCAGATAGGCTGACATGGTATGAAGAAGTTGAGAGTTCTACATCCAGATCCATAGGCAGCATGCAGAGTGATATTGGGCCTGGCTTAGGACTTTGAGACCCCAAAGCCCACATCCAGTGACTTACATCCTCCAACAAGGTCACAGCTACTCCACCACCTCCTAGTAGTACCATTCCCCGACGAGCAAGCATTCAAATATGTGAGCCGATCAGGGCCATTCCTAATCAAACCACCACGGCCATGAAACTCACTGACCCTATGCATGTCTCCATGTTCCTTACCATTGATTCTCATGTATAGTTTACAAAAAGCTTGGTGATCATTGGGGAAATCTCATAATTCATATTAGATATTTATGTAGCACTTATTGCATACAGTATCATTGATTTACCTACATCATTCTCTTAATTCAACATTCTACACAGTGGGAATTATTACAAGACTCTTCTTAAAAATGAGAGCTCTTGGACTGAAAGGGTGGTGGTTCAGAGCATTAACAGCCTTTCCAGAGGGACCCAGGTTCAATTCTAGCACCCACATGGTAGCTCACTACCCTCTGTAACTCCAGTCCCAGGATACACTCTTTCTACCCGTCATGGGTACTGTACACACATAGTATATAGACATACATGAAGGCAAAACGCAAGTATACTTAAAATATTGTTAATGAGAAATATAAATCCCAAGATTATATAACTTGTCTAAAGTCATTCAAGTAGCAATTGGATGTGTGTTCCAGAGTCTACACTGATAATGACACAGTACACTGATAGAGACTTTTCCCCCAGAAAGTTGTTCATATCCGTTTAGCCATATCTTAGAAGTATTCAGAATCACCATTTTCCATCAGCCCATCCCGGACCACATGTCTACACAGCCTTATTGATGTGTCCGGAAACATGTCATGCCTCTGTCATTGCTTGCTGCTGACTGACCTTCTTCAGACTTTCAGTTCACTACCAAAGCTTCCTTACCAAGCAGTAGCCTCTGTGATCAAGGGACATTTATGAAAAGAGGCTCTTTGCATTGTTCTATTTCCAGTTACCAAGATTTGCTCTATCTGAATTGAGACAAGGCAGAAAAGAAAAGCACTTCAACAGCAACTTTTATACTTGAAATAAATAGTCTTTAAGATCCAGTCATTAAATGTGCATTAGTCTCTTTTTCAAGGGGTTCCTAGAGTGCAGAATAATAAAAATTTTAAGAGGCAGTTCAATCCCTGTTTGGCCTAGTTCCTAGAGTGTAGGAACACAAGCAGACGTCATCTGTCTCCCCCTTCCTCCAGCACCCTCCATAAAAAGGCAATTCCTAGAAGAACTTCTTTTTTTTCCCCAACAGTAAATTTTAGCTTCTTAGCTTTGTCTCTTGGCCACACAAAACGTGATCCTAACTTCAAGGCAGATCTTTGTCAGACAAGTGTTCTAGTACTTCTTTGCCATGGAGCCACTCCTAGCCTGTCTACAAGGGGAGAAATAACAGGTAAACATGAAATGTTGGCTTAATCCCAGAACTAAGTGGGTCTAAAGTTCTGAAATCCTAAAGACAGCTAGAGCCTAGCTCAGGGCTTACTTCTTTGATAAACTGCAGTGGCCAAAGTGATCCCCTACAAGGCTGTTAGAATTGATAGAAGTGAGCTGGGCATGGATGCTATGACTGCCATCCTTGTACCAGGGAGACAGAGGCATGACCAGGACTTCAGGGTCATCCTCAGTTATACAGCAAGTTCAAGACTAGCCTGAGCTACATGAGACCCTGTCTCAAAACATAATAATAAAGATCAAACAAAAAGGCCTGGATCCCTGTCTAGATCCCTGATCTCCATTGCTCCAAGAGCTCTTCCCCTTGAGTTTTCTTGACTCTGTGAGGTTATGTCCTTTTTGTGCATGGCTAATAATAAGTACATTAGCTTCCTGGCTACTCAGGTTAAAATGACACAACCAGCAACTAAGAGTTAAATGTAGTCAAAGACTGCCCTTTCATTTCCCTGCCGCCCTGACCTGAATAATCACCCAGAAACTATATTAATTACACACTGGTCTGCCAATGACTCTGGCATATTTCTAGCTAGCTCTTACATCTTGAATTAACTTATTTCTGTTAATCTGTATATCGCCACAAGGCTGTGGCCTACTGGTAAGGTTCCAGCATGTCCTTCTCCTTCAGCAGCTACATGGCTTCTCCCTGACTCTGCCTACTCTCTCTATCTATCTCTGTTTGGATTTCCCTCCTGGCTTTATTCTGCCCTGCCATAGGCTGAAACAGCTTCTTTATTAACCAAAGGTAATAAAACATCCTCACAGCATACAGAGGCGAGTCCCATAGTTAAAGGAGATAACTAGTCTGTTGTCAAACAAAGAAAACAGAAGTATGCTGTTATGTTCTCTCTCGAACAAAAAAGGGAAAAATTCTAGCATTTGTCAGCATGTTACAGAACTACTGCCCACATTTTCTGAGTGTACACTGTCCCCACTGTCCCAAAGCTTATGAAAACATCCAAGCCAGAATCTGTGCAGAGGGCACCTGACTCCAAAGAACATGTTCTTCTCTGTCAAACAGCTTCTAATAGCATTTCCATGGAAATGCAGGCTGTTCCCTGGGAGACCCAAGACAAGGGTCACAAGTTCATTACATACAAAGGAAACTTTGTCTTGACATTCATCAGAGAACTTTCTACTTGGGTGATACACACAAGACATGATCAAGAGATGTCGTTTGTGGGGAAAAAAAACATCCTTATTTATCTTCCCAAATAAATATGTTTTCTCTTACAATGTGAACAACATAGGAAGTGGTGCATTCTCCCTATTAAATACAAACCGAAAATCTCTCCTCTCCCACAGTAAGTTCACAAAGAACATTGCTCCTCAAAGAGAGAAGTCTGGCATGAGATCCCCGCTGGGCTTCAGTCAGCCTTTT
This sequence comes from Arvicola amphibius, assembly GCF_903992535.2. Classification (NCBI taxonomy): domain Eukaryota; kingdom Metazoa; phylum Chordata; class Mammalia; order Rodentia; family Cricetidae; genus Arvicola; species Arvicola amphibius. The sequence continues at coordinate 90,426,204 of NC_052047.1, forward strand.
CACAGACACTTACCAAGAGCCCTATTTTTCAAGTATTGATGGAAGGAAACAAAGGATTTGCTTCCCGTAAGATATCTAAATTAGAATTGGAAAGGCAGACAGTAAACAAACTATTATGTTCAAATAAGTGCTATGGGATGCTACAAAAACAAAGCAATGAAACATTTGGCAAGGAAATGGAACACCAGAGAAGGCTCGCTGTGTAAAATTTGGCCAGATATACTGTGGTGATTTGAATAAAGATGATTTGGAGGTGTGGTCTTGTTGGAGTAGGTGTGGCCTAGTGGCCTTATCACTGGGGGATGGACTTTGAGGTTTCAGATGATGTAGCCTGTCTGGTCCAGTTTCTCTCCTTCCTGCTTCCTACGGATCCAGACATTAAAACTCAGCTAGCTCTCCAAGCATCATGTTTGCCTACAAGCTATCATACTTCCCACCATGATGACAATGGACTAAACCTTTGAACTGAAAGTAAACCCAGTTAAATGTTTCCCTTTGTAGGAGTTGCTGTGGTCATGGCATCTACCACAGAGATAGAACCCTAACTAAGACATTAACCTAGCAAATACCTAGCAGCAAGCAGCCAACTACAACTAGAGCAGCTCGAAATGTGATGCCTTAGAGCAGCAGTTCTCAACCTTCCAAAGGCTGCTACCCTTTAATTCAGTTCCTCATGTTGTATTGACTCTCAACCACAAATTATTTTTGTCGCTACTTCCTAACTGTAGTTTTGCTGCTGTTACGAATTGCAATGTAAATAGCTGTGTTTTCTGATGGTCTTAGACGATCCCTGAAAAAGAGTCACTCAACCGTTGCCAAAGGGGTTTCGACCCACAGATTGAGAACCACTGTATAAGAAGGATGAAGCAACCTAAATCTGTGATGGAAGAGCTGTGCAAGAGATTTTCTGTACAACATACAATAAGAGAGACTGGGCTTTATGTCGGGGTAATGAAGCTCTACCGTTGTCCTATTGTCAGAGAATCGGGTTATCTGACAGATTCTAGTACAGTCACTCTGAAACAGAGGACTCTGAAATGTGAAGGTCTTAGAGAGGCTGGGAAAGTAAAGGTGAGGAAGGGGCCCACTACCCTTGCCCCCAGGAAAAAGCAGTGTAGATCTGAGCCAAGGAAATAACAGCAGAGATGAGGGCAATTAAAAGGAGTGCTTGAGAGGACAGATTGCCCATGTCTGTAAATGGTCTGAAAAGTTAGACCATCAAGAGTGAGACACTGGATGTTACCTCTCACACTGAAGGAGGAACTTTGGTGGAAATAAAAACTATTGCAATGCTAATTTCACATATTTTAACTTTATGAAAACTCTGCTTTCTTAATTCTAAAGTGTCCAGGAATTGCTAGAAAGGCCAAATATGACTTCGTTGTCTACAATAGTGGCAATAACTTTAAAACATTTTAAAGATAATAATCAAGCAATTAAAGGACATGTGCCTCCCAGGAGGAGGTGAGACAGGGAGACATGCGCACACCCAGTGGAAAGGAATGGAAAGTGGGGAGAAGAGCACATTCGTGCAAGTGAAAACATAGGACATGCCCAAAGGACCTGCTGCATAGCATCTCTCTCCAGCCTCCAGTCATGCTAACTCAGTTTCACAAAGAGGCTTTCCACACCTGCTACACTTTCTCCCAAAGTGAACATTCAGATCAGAACTGGAGCACATGGAGATTCTGGAATCTCCCCAATACCACTTCTCCACCCCACAGCTACAGAATTCCAACCCCAAAACCGAAGTCCTCTAGACTATAAACTGACACATGGGGGGAGAAGAAGCAAACTGGGAGCCCTTTCCAAAGAGGACAGAGCTAGCCCAGCGGGGTGTCATCATGACTGCTTTACAGCATCTGGTGCTGCCTTTCCTTACACAGCAGGTGAGTGTTGCCTCAACTGAGGCCTGCAATCTCCCCAATACTCCAAGATACACTTTACATCCAAATGTCCCCTGGGTTTTTTATGGTTCACAATCTAGTTACTGAACGTCATGGTACTATCAACCAAGGCTAGGAACCAGTACGGTCATAGGTAAATATAAGCACAGGTAGCCAGGAACCATGACCATAAAATAGCAACTCAGAGTAACACATAAGAGTAGCTCAATTTAAGAAATAAATAAATAGCCATTGTCAAATGAGGACTGATCTAGCTTTCCCTTTTTGACACCTTCATAAAGACAAAATTTTCTAACTCATCAGAACTGGTTGTCCTGGACTATGTCATTGTTAGATCTCAAAAGCAGCAACATCAAGTTCTCCAAACTTTCTATAACAAGTGGAGGCCTACCATACAGCTAGTTCATCGTGGTCCAATACACAATAAAATCTTTGTTTAGCGTGAGTATACTAAACAACTGAAGGGGCCATTTCCATCTAAACTACTCAATAAAGAGTATTATACAGTTAATTATGAGAGAGAAAAAGAAAGAAAACAGATGTGCATCTTTGTAATTTTTCCCAAATATCATCCAGGCTTAAATTAATCTTCTTGTAAGTGACTGGGGTTTTATTTCTTTGTCTGTTTACTTAATTTTCTTCCTAGGGAGCACAGGAAAAAAATCGCATGAGATTTAATAAGAATGTTTATTTTAAGTGGGTTGAACAAATGAGCATTCTATTTACTTTCCGCGAAAATGCCACAACCACCTAACCAGAAGCTGAAATATCAAAATCCAATTGTAGTTCAGGCAACCAGCTTGCATTTGCCACTATCCTCAGACCTCCTTGTCCCTTGGTCCTTTAGGGTATGAAGGCTCAGAATGGCCAAATATTGCCACCAGACCCACAGTTCCTTTTTAACTTTCTAGTTCCTGCTACATTGTACTCATCATCTGTTGGCACAAGGGAGCCTTGAGAAAGTTGAACAATTTTTGCCTCATCTCGTCTAATTTATAAGTGGACAGGTTTTGAGGTTACTAAGGAGTACTGGGGAAATTCAGGGTTCTTTGGGATTTATAATAGAACAGCGAAGACTATGAAGTACACAATCCAGTATTAGATAAAAGTAAGCATTCTGCAATAGGATCAAAACCCAGTACCATTGCCCTTGGCTTCTCAGCAGCCCTCCTTGTCCGCCATGTCCAGGGAGTCCGGTTTTATCAGTCCCAGTCCAGTACTGGCTTTGGGGGGTGGGGGGGTGGGGAGGCTAGCCTGTTTGGATGCTCACCTTTCTAGACCTGGATGGAGAGGGGAGGACCTTGGACTTCCCACAGGGCAGGGAAGCCTTACTGCTCTTCAGACTAGATAGGGAGGGAGAGGGGAGTGGAGGAAGGGGGAGGAAAATGGGAGGCGGGGAGGAGGTGGAAATTTTTAATAAAAAAATATAAATAAAAAGGAAGCATTCTGAAACAAAGAACGGAAATTCTCCTACTAGTGTTCCTTTGTCCTCACCTCCCTTTCATCTACCACATGCCCTGGATGAGGTTATGAGGGGTGAGAGAGGCAACTGGGAATGAGGGACACTATCACTATTACCATTTTCAAGTCTATCCATTCACTATGAAAGTTGAAAGACCCTTTGAGTGAAGCTAGCCTCAGGAGATGTCTCGACCCCCCCCCCCACCCAGGACAGTAAATACCATGTGGTGCCTAGTAAATTCCTGACAACTCTTCCTGGCGGTCATTAACATATCATTCTGGCAGCTGGGGTTGTGTGGAAGGATGACTCCTGTGCTTCTTGTAATGTATACTTCTCTTTCCAGAGACGGCTGCCACGGAAGTGAGCTTGCAGTATTGCCAGCATCGGGCTTATGCATGCATTAGTGCATGTGCATCAGGGGCAGCAGAGGGAGACTACTCTCAGGTTTCATTTATAGATAGAGTTAGCTGTAAGCAGTCATTTAGCTTGGTTACTTGTAAGCTGATAAAATTTAGCATTCTGAATACTATAAAAAAGAAACTGCTTGTAAAAGAGTCCGTGCTCTTGTAAGGCTCCCGAATTAAAGGCAGAGTAAGGAACTAAAACTGGAACTCAAAAGTTTTGTAATGGTGACTCACTGATGTTATAGAAAGATCAGAATGATCTAATCAAACCATTAAAACATTTTGCGTACACAGCAACTAAGGAAGAAACAGTTAGCACAGGAAAGGAGCAAGGGTTCCTGGTTCAACTAGAAATGCTGAGTTATATTTCTTAGGAAAAGTTCATTACCTCCTAAGAATCATCATCTCAGTAGCTCTAGGCAGACACCAGAAATCTTGCTTTCTTTGGAGGATTTACACTGCCTCCTCTCCAACTCCAGAGGGCATCTGTCTTAGTTAAGCAGCTACTGCTGTGATGAAACACCATGTCCCAGAGCAAGTTTGGGGAGAAAGCATTTCTTTGACGTACACTTCCATATCTTAGTCCATCACTGAAGAAAGTCAGGGAAGGAGCTCAAAAAGGGTAGGAACCTGGAGGCCAGAGCTGAAGCAGAGGCTGTGGAGGGTGCTGCTCACTGGCTTGCTCCCCATGGCTTACTCAGTCTACTTTCTTATAGAAGTCAGGACCACCAGCCCAGGGTGGTCTCACCCAAAATGGGCTAGGCCCTCCCACATGATTGCTAATTAATAATATGCCTGAATGTTTGCCTGCAGCCTGATCTCAGTGGTTTTCAACTTGTGGGTCATGACCCCCTTGGGGAGTCAAATAACCCCTTCACCACCTAAGACCATCAGAAAAGACAGATATTTATGTTACAATTCACAACAGTAGCAAAACTACAGTTATAAAGTAGCTATGAAAATAATTGTATGGTTGGGGGTCACCACACCATGAACTATATTAAATGGTGGCAGTGTTAGGAAGGCTGAGAAGCACTGTTCTAGAGGCGTTTTCTCAACTGAGGTTTTTTTTTCCTCTCAGGTGACTCTAACTTGTGTTAAGCTGACTTGACACTACCCAGCACAATGTCAAATAAATAAAAAAATAAATAACCCCTAGGATCTGATAATGGATAAAAAACAGGAAAAACTGAAGGCCCAGTTTTCCAAAGTTGCACAAAAAAGAAAAGAAATAGTATTGTTCAGGAGCATCTATTTTCCCTCCTAGAATCCCTACCTGAGTGTCCAAAATTATTGTCTGTTTTGGTTTCATGAAGTTAGATAAATGGTTTTCTGACTTTAAAAAGTCACATTTTTTTTTCATGGAAGACATTAAGCAGAGGTATAAACAATCAACCAGTTTAATGGTGCAGGACAATTCTGTATTCTGTCAATTATGTTTTAAATAAATGCTGATTGGCCAGTAGCCAGGCAGGAAGTATAGGTGGGACAACCAGACAGAAAGTGGAGGTGGATCAATGAGAACATGAGAATTCTGGGAAGGAGGAAGCCCATTTCTCCCCAGTCCTGCCTAGACACAGAAGAAGGAAGGTGTGACCTGCCCTGCTGAAAAAGGTACAAGCCATGTGGCTAACATATACTAGAATGGTGGGCTAATATAAATTACAAGAATTAATAAGAAGCCTGAGCTAATGGGACAATCAATCTATATCTAATGTAGATCTCTGTGTGATTTTCTTTGGGACATAACAACTGTGGGAACCAGGCAGGACAGAAACCCCAACAAGCAGGCCCTCATGTTACAGTTTAATATAGGGATGCTTTGGTTGAAAGCCATCTGTGATGAGCTAGGTAAGTGACTGTGGCCCTTCCCCCTCCACGTACGTCCACCAGCCCCAAGAAATTCCACATCCTCGGTGAAGCGAGGTATGAAAATTATGCAAGGCTTGATAGAGAACTCAACAGAATAAACTGAGGTGAAAACACCACAATGGGAAAACATAAAATGATAAAGTGTTGAAGTGACACACACTGAGGAAACAGAGTTGACCATGTTCCCAGCTTATGTTTCTGTCTTTGTGGTTGTAAAGAATTAGGTAATTGATTTTCACTGACCAATCAGTGTGTGTCTGCCTTCTGGATAACTAGGCCATATTTTCCCCACACCTTCTAGCATCTTTCTTATCATCTCTGACTCAGGTTGGAGGATGGATTCTCTTCACTGCTGACTCTGGCTGTAAACTCTCTAGCTGGAGCAAAGCTGGAATTCATTGTGACATTGGCTTGGAAAATAAAATGAAAATCTGAAGGGGATTAAATGGCTTAAATCGGGGAAAACAAAGCCCTCAAGTACTGATGTAAAACCTTTTAGTTCAGGAGCCATTAGGAAAAGAACTAAAAAGCATAACCTATTAGAATTAAACTGAGTTATAAAGCTTCAATAAGAATTTTGTTGTGCTAAGACCACTACCTTCTCTGGTTAACTAAGTTTAATCACAGAGTCTAAAGAATGAGGAACTGTTCTGGCAACTCAACGGTTTGCACACTTGGACCCCAGCAGGTGGAAATGTTTTACAAAGTTGTGTAACTTTTAGGAGGGGAATACTAGAGAGGATAGTCACTGGGGGCAGGTCTTCATGTTTATGCTCCAAACCTGATTGTGTCCTTCTCTCTTGTTGGGGGCTATGGACCCAGAACCTGAATTTCCTGTAAACAACCCATTATGCTTGCAGCTGCTCTGAGCAAAACAACTTTGTGTGTGTGTGTGTGTGTGTTTGTGTGTGTGTGTCTGTCTGTCTGTGTGTGTGTGTGTGTGTGTGTGTGTGTGTGTGTATGTTTGCAGCTGCTCTGAGCATGAGACACCCCAGGAGTTCCTGATGGCAGGGGAGTGGTTTCTGGTGGGTTTGGCTGGGGCCTGGCTATCAGTTAAAGATCATATATAAGCAGCTCTGGGAGCATTCTTGTTTCAAGGATGACCCATGTCTCTGTCTGTGTGTCTTTGTGTGTTTAGATCTCCAGGCCCTTGTCTAGCTCATGAATGGTCCTGTAGTACAGACTCTGCACTACAGGCATAGTACTGTAGTACACATAGTAGTATGGATGGTACACTCTCTACTTCCTGTTCAACTGAGGAGGTATGAACAAGCAGCTGCCAACCCCACCACGCCCTGTGTCCTTCATAGAGCTGCTTGCCTCTATGCCTTGGCGGCCATGATAACCATATCTCCTCAAACCATAAGCCACGATCAAGCTCTCCCTTGCATTGCCTTCTGCAAGTATCTGGTCAAGGAAACAGGAAATATGAGAACATTTCCCTTGACTTCTCATGCTCATGGCTGTTAGAAAACATCCAGGGTTGACATCTAATGCCTGTGTAACCTGGCCTCATTGCCTAAAACTACCTCTCACAATCCACAACAGCTGAGCACTGCTCTGCTCATCTCCTCGCTGATCCTTAAACGCCACTATTTTCACCTCCGCAGCCTCTCAGACAGCTCACGCATGCCTGTCACCCAAACCCAAACACCGTTCAGGTACCAACCACACAGCAGTCCTCTGTTGAGCAGCCAACCCCAGTATGACATGTAGTCTGTGAGCCATGTCTCAAACCATGAAATGCCATAGCTCCACCCACACACCCTGTCCCTTGGGCTTTTAGTTATATAACCCTCTTCACTACTCCCCTTATCCTGTGGTTGTGTCAGATCCCAAACTTCTGACCTCTCATTATTCTGCGCTACCTGGCAGTGTCAATCACTCTACTGCACCCATGTGGAACACAAAAATAGATATTTGTGGAATAAATGAGTGTATGTGTATTTTCATTTTCTCCTCTGTATATAGAACAGTGCAGAAATGGATACAAGAGAAACTGAACAGACTCTGTCTTCCCTCGGCCACCTACACACCACTACAGCTTGCCTTTCCTTTATTGTCATTTCTGTTTGTTTTACTTCGTTGTTTATCTCAGGACACACTCTGATTAACCTTTAATTTGTTGTAATAAATCTCCATTATCCCTGACATTACTTAGAAAGCGTAGCTGCCTGATTAGTCAAGGCAATAATTTATAGTGAAACGGCTATGCAGTACACCCTTCCCTGCAGTCACTATGACCCTCCCAGTTTCACTGAAGGCTTCATTCCAAACAAACTTAAGTTCTAGTTGTAAAATATCCTCACTCAAGTGCTAAAAGGGGGGAGGGATAACTCGTATCTTTAGCCAAAGATTCCTGGAAAGGACAATCAAAATCTGGTGGTCCAGAGTGAATAGGTTCAACCAATTCAAAGCTCATGCTGAGGCTTCTTTCTCAGCGTGAAGTGATGGGGCTGAGCACTTGCAGGGTCTTTAATAGGGACTGATTTGTCCTGAGATCAGATTATTTCTTGTATGAGTGGATTAGTTACCCACACAGCAGGTGAGTCTGGCATCTTTCCTTGCTCACTTGTGCTCCCCTTCTTCCTGCCATGGGTTGGAGCAGAACATGGCCTTCTCCAGAAGTCAATCACTCACCAGAACGACATTCTTAGACTTGCAAAGTCATGAGTCAAATGCATCTCTGTACTTAACAAAGTACCCACAATGTACCTCTTTACTTTACAAAATACCCATTTATAGGAATTCTGTTACTGTGCCCAAAACAGACAATAACTTCTGCTAATGGAGAACATGACAACGTCCAAAGAAAGCCAGGGGTCATGGCCTCACCACCACCTTGCCAGTGGCATACTCACCCCTGCACATGAGTTCATAAGTCATATATTCTGCCATCTGATTGAGCAGACACAGCAGAATGTTGAGATAACCCAGTCTATGCTAGAACAGAAAGTGATATTCCCACTCTCATCTTCCAGCTTACTAGCACGCTAGGTAACATGAAGGAAGGAGAAAGATAAGAGTCTCCACCGAATGCACACTTCACAACGGCCAGCACACAAATGCATGCCATCTGAGACCTGCCCAGGCAGATGGAACAGCATTAGCAGACTTTAGACCTGCTCAAGCCCCACATCCCCACCCTACAGTCTCAGTTCTGTGTTCACCTGTAGTGTTCAGGCCCATTGCTGTGGCGCTCCTGCTAGAAAAGGGTCCATTCACCATACTAAATGAACTGCTGGAGCCCTCACAGTTTCCTACTATGCACAAAAGTACAGACAGAACATGAAGAACATGGATTTAGGTCATGCCATGCATGGTGAAATGTCTTCACTTGCACATAATTCTTTTTAGAAACTGTCCTCATTCTCCACGTGGAGACTAAGCTCAGCGTTATAACTTTTGAAAGTCAGCTGGGCCAACAGATTAGAAAGGAGGCTCAGTTCAAACTGATAAACTCCTGGGCTACAAGTCTTCATCCTTCCTGCACCAGTGAGAGGAAACGAAAGAAAGCCATAGGAATTGCATGGGCTGTGTCTCTTAACTTTCTCACCTCAACTCTGCCTAGGTCTATAGACACAAAACGACATTTTTACAACTGGGATGGAAATAAATTTCCAAAGCATATTCTATACTATAAATGCACCTTAGATAGCATTGATGAATCAGAACTTAGAATTACATTTTAATCCAAACAAACAAACAAACAAAAATTTAAGGTACATATCAGTAAAATGTCACCAGCTATTTCTCTGGGAACAACAGGGTGTTGTTTACTGATTGCATGTGTTTTTATTTTTTGAATGTTCAAGGTTCTTCTTTGAAGAAATGGTGCCATTGGATTATTATTTTATTGATGATATTCAATGATGCAAAAGCTGCCATTTCCATGCTTATCCCCAAATTTTATGTGTGAAGCCTAAATTCTGAGACTGCTGATGTAAGGCTTCTCCTCCCAGCTTTTTGCATGGTAAAAAACAGATGATTTTTCCTAGTGTGTCACACTGTGGGAAAGATTACACAGAGAGAAGGGGGCAGAGCCAACTCTGTGTCTAAACTGCAGCAGAGCACAAATGATACCAGCCCACCCTGAGTAAGTCAGCATGTCACACTTTTTAACCTCTGCTTGACATTTCACCATTTTTAAGGAATTTAGATGAAGGGCGAGATGAAGAGGGTTTATTGAATTGTTTTCCATTGCTTTACATCTATATTAATACATCTTAGATATGCCTATTAAAGATGGGTGTCTACGTGTTACTTTACCACATGGGTGACAATCCAGAGACACTCGTATAAGTAAAAATAGTGAGTTGTTCATTGTCAACAGCATAGTAAGGCCATCTAGGATCTTTTCTGTGTCAGTATTATATGCTCTGGTTTCTCTTTAAATAGTATAAATCTTTTGCCTTTTACTAAGTCAGTGTCAACTATATACACAACTGCATATATTCTAGGTAAATGTTTTCACAGATGTATTTGTGTTCTAGACCAATAATTCCTAGAGTATGCCCACTCTTCTTTGAGACTACAACAAGAAATCAAAGATATTAAACATGAAACTTACATTGTACAGAGTGTTAGGATAGAAAGGGCTAAATAACTGATATCCGTATAAGTGCTGAGGAAACACTGTAGAATGAAAAAGTTCAAATCTGCCCCTGACAGACTTGGAGAAGCCCAGGGCTTCTGATGAATCTCGTGAAAGTCTCTATGCTAGGGAGGCTATTGGTGATAAACTGCCTGGTTAGATTTATTCCAAGCCCTCAAATTCATTGAAATTATAACTTTGCTTTCAGCATTAAAATCCTCAAGTGGAAACTATACACTGTTAGTTCAACCCAGAGCCTCACAAGAAGAGAAGTTCTGGGTGTCTTCAGTAATGATAAATTTGCCTGTCCTTCCAATCAACCTAAGCCCATGAGCAGTAGGCATAACCCAACAAACAGTTCTTGCCAAACTTTTGTAGGGGTCCCCTCACAAACTGATGTCTCTGGACTGCTTCTGTCTGCTGTTTTCAAAAGTGGAATGCTAGTGTACGTTTTACTTCTGCCTGTAATATCATAATCAGAATAACTGGTTTGATCAGTTTTGTTTGCAGTAAGCTGAGTTATTAAAAGCACAGCTTCTTGAGAACAGTTGGTGTTGCCATCTGGCTGGTCCCCTCACTCCGCTCCTGGTCCCATTCGCTTCTACTGCTTGCTGACCAGAAGTCGATACTTCTCCAGACACAGAGCATGTTGGCAGTTAGTATAGTTGGGTGTGTAAGGACTGGATGAAGGTCAGTCCATCTTGCCAAAAATGCATCTCAGAAAAGAATGCAGCTTTGGGGCAAGCAGAGTCCATTTGAGCAGCAAAGTTGCTGGACTCCAGGCTAAGAATGAGAAAATCTGCCGCATAAAAATGAATTTGGGGGGCTGGAAAGATGGCTCAGAGGTTAAGAACACTAGCTGCTCTTCCAAAGGTCCTGAGTTCAATTCCCAGCAACCACATGGTGGCTCACAACCATATGTAATAAGATCTGGTGCCCTCTTCTGGCCTGCAAGGATATATTCAAGCAGAACAGTGTATACATAATAAATAAATAAACCTTAAAAAATTGACCAGAGAGTCAGGCAGTAGTGGTGCATGCCTTTAATCCCAGCACTCAGTAGGGAGGCAGAGGTAGGCAGATCTCTGTGAGTTTGAGCCCAGCCTGGTCTACAAAGCTAGTTCCAGGCTCCAAAGCTACAGAGAAATCCTGTCTCAAAAAAAAGGAAGAAAGAAAGAAAGAAAGAAAGAAAGAAAGAAAGAAAGAAAGAAAGAAAGAAAGAAAGAAAGGCAGACAGACAGAAAGAGAGGAAAAGAAAAACAAAGAAAGAAAGAAAGAAAGAAAGAATGAAAGAAAGGAAGAAAGAAAGGAAGAAGAAGAAGAAAGAAAGTGACCAGAGAATCCTGGAAAATAAACTGAACTCACATAATCTTCTCTAGGTCCTGGTCTCCTTTAGAGCACTTGCTAAGCTAGGGTCTACTACCTGTTTCACAGTCTCATTCTATGTCTTTCAGTTTCCAAATTTTTCAACAGAAATGGGACTAAAATTGTTCTATTTCTTTTAAGCAACCCTACATCAAGTGGCCTTGAAAGCCAAAACAAATTGTGCCCTCTTCATAAAACTACTCTGTGCCCTAGGAGTAACCAGTTCTCTAGTTCTCTACCAACTTGAAACCAGTCTGGAGCAACTCATTCATCCCATTTTCTTCTTCAAAAGACTGAAGGCTTGAATACTTTGATATCTCTAGTGCAGAGAGTTCTATAACTAGGTCTTATGATTATGATTTTCCCAACTGAACTTAACTACACTGTCCTAATTTCTATTTATAACACTGAAATAAATATCTAGCCACAACCGAATTTATAATAAAACAAGTAACTACATATGTTTGTGCATCTGCACACATACACTGGGGGAAGGAGTATTTTCCAACCTGGGCCAGTTCCCCACCACTTGGGCAACCTGGTGGTCCCCCACTCATGGAAGGCCACTATCATGATGCTGAACTTAGTGAGGACATTCTATCACCATAGCACACTATAGCCAAGAACTCCTAGATTCAAATGATCCCCCTGCCTAAGCCTCATGAGTCACTGAGACTATAGGCATGTGCCACTGCACTCAGCAGAGATACTTTCCAAAACACAAAAAAGTGATTTTGTCATTAAGCAAATATCTGCATGTTCTTAAGCAAACCTAGAACACCTGCTAAACACATAGGCTACATGATATGCTCCATGGCTCCTAGACTGCGAGTTACTATCCTAAACATTTAGGTAGCTAAGAACACAACCTATCTGAGTATGCTGATTACTGACTTGTTCCTCATAACTTGACGGGCCTGCTTTCCTATATACAAACCAGGACCACCATCTCAGGGATAATATCACCCACAACAGGCTGAGCCCTTCCACATCAATCATTAATAAAGAAAAGTACCCCCACAGACTTGAAAACAGACAATCTGATAAAGGCATGTTCTCAGTTGAAGTTCCTCTTACCATACAATTCTAGCTTATGTCAAGTTGACAAAATAAAATGGGACAAACATGTGGTTATCTGAATAAGAATGGCTCCCCCAAAGTCTCATTTGCTTGAATGCTTGGTTCCCAGTTGGTAGAACTATTGGATAAGGATTAGGAGAAATGATCTTGTTGGAAAATTTGTGTTACTAGGGTTAGGTTTTGAGGTTCCTAAAGCCCATGCTAGGTCCAGTATGTTTCTCTGTCTCTCTCTGTGTATGCTCTATATCTCTCTGTCTGCCTTTCTCTCTCTCTCATCTTTTTGCCTCTATCTCTCTCATGTGTGTGTCTCTCTCTGCCTGCAAGTCTCTCTGTATGCCTCTCTCTCTCCATTTTTCTCCTCCTCCCCCACCTTAGCTTGAACTTGCCCATCAGATGTGATCTCTAAACTACTGCTCCAACACCTTGCCTGCTTGCCTGCTGCCCCATCCCTTGCTGTGATAATCATGGATTAACCCTCTGAAAGTTAAGCAAATCTCCAGTTAAATGCTTTCTTAAAAGTTGTTTAGATCATGGTGTCTTCTCTCAGCAATAGAACAGTAATGAAGACACACATCTTTCAATAATAATTTTTAATATTTATAGCCTCAATTCTCCAATCAAAAGACACAACAAACTGAATGGATCAATAAACAAAATCCATATATCTTTTGATACACAAGGAAAACTTCTTAGCTTTAGATGGTTGTTGTGTAACAGCTTCCTCCAAAATAAAACATTCTATGCTATAGGAAAACAGTAAGGTAAACAACTCCAAATGGCTTCAGGAAATCCTTAAAACTGACTGGATGCACAAATTCCCCCTCCCTGCCAGAGGAAACAATCAAAGCTGAGAATCTCTCTCAGACAAACCAAGTCAACGTAAAAGGACTATGAGACCAAACCAGGTGTCTAGAAGAAGCAGAAATTAGCAGAGCTGCCTAGATGAGGTTTAGACCAGAGTCACTTGAAAAGAACACCTCCAGCCTGTTGAGCTGCCTACGAGTTGTATAGTGTGCTCCAGGTTCCCAGATGCTGTCACCCATGCTGGGGTGGACCTTGATGATACATCTGTCTTTGAGTCATTTCTGCTCTTGTAAGCAGTCCTTCACCAATATTTCTGTAAAAAACTCCCAATAGACTTCATTGGTTCACCAAGTTGGACTTTGTTATCCATGCAATGGTCTGTCGTTGGTTCCCTGTCCTTAGGTCTGTCGTGAGTTCTCAGTCTGCGGTGAGTAGATGTGTGTCTTATACCTCTCCAGGAAAAGTTGTGTCACAAAATCTTGAGCACTTCCTTACAGTGAAGGCATGGGCAAAAGAGCTCCAGTCAAGCAGGCCCAGAAAACAACAGGCTTTTATGTTGTATCTGACATAGCAGGTTTCAAACTAAAACTAACCAGAAGATATCAAGAAGGACACTTCAAGCTAATCAAAGAAACAATCAGCCAAGAAGACGTATTATCCTAAACATATGTGCACCAAACTTGAGTGCACTCAATTTCATATCACTTACTGGAATTACAGACATATATTGACATAAATCCAGTAACAGTAGGTTATTTCATTTCAATATAACCCATTAAAAAATAAAACCCTAAGCAGAGATAACCGAGAATTTACTGACAATACATCGAATGAATGTAACAGTTATCTACACAATATTTATTCTATCTAAATACACAGCAGAATCTGAAATGTTCTCTAAAACAGACTAAAAAATAGGCATCTTCTTAAATAAAACAAATCTTAAAGTTTCAGAGAATCTGAAATAACTTCATGTATCTTCTAAATCATGATGTAATTAAACTAAAAACTGACAGAAGACAAATCTAAGAGCTGATTCCCTGAGAAAATAAACAAGACTGACAGACCATTGGCCAAACTAGACAAAACAATGAAAGAGATATATTGGGGATGAATAAGAAAGGAAAGGTTCTGGCTAGAAAGTGATGTGTCAAGTTAACAAGGGGTCCATTGTGCTGATTAATTTTATGCTAATTTTACACAAGCTAGAGTCATTGGAGAGGACAGAACCTCAATTGAGAAATTGCCTCAATAAGATAAGGCTAAAGGCAGGCCTATATTCACAATACCTAGGAAGCAGAAACAACTTAATTGTCCTTCTATTGACATATGGATAATGAAATGTGATACATATATACTATGGAATACTATTCAGATGTAGAAAAAAATTAAATCATGAATTTAAAGTTAAATGGACAGAATTAGAAAAGATCATATTGAGTGACATACTTTGATGCAAAAAGACAAACATCATGTTTTCTTATCTGCTGTTCCTAGCTCTACATCCTCAAATGTGAAAGTATAACCTGGAGTAACTTCAGAAACCAGGAAAATAAAATGGGACCATATGAGGAGAAGGGTCATAGCAGGGTATAAGTGATCTGAAAGAGGAAATAAGGGAAACCATGGGGAATCTTTAGTTATGGGGGGTAGAAGGTGATAACTACAGGAGGAGGGAAGAAGAAAACTAACAGCAGGGATGTTTGAAAAAGTTCGAAGGAATCATAGTATCTTCAATCTATGTCTTAGTTAGGATTTCTACTACTGGATTCACCACCATGACGAAAAAGCAAGTTGGGAGGGGGGAAAGTGTTTATTTGGCTTTTGCTTTCATATCTGTTCATCATCAAAGGAAGTTAGAACAGGAACTCAAACAGCTCATGAACCTGGAGGCAAGAGCTGATGCAAAGGCTGATACTTATTGGCTGGCTGCTTATGGTTTGCTCAGCTTGCTTTCTTGTGGAATGCAGAGTCACCTGCTCAGGGTGGCCCCAGCTACAATGGCTTGGGCCCTCCCATATCAATCACTAATTAAGAAAATATCTTAGAGGTCTACCTATAGCCACATTATTGAGGTACTTTCTAAATCAAGTCTCCCTCCTCTCTAGTGAATCTAGCTTGTGTCAAGTTGACATAATACTAGCCAGCCCAATCTACCTAAAATTATATATACCATATATAAGTCTATGTATACATGTACATATATAGTTTAAACAAAGTTATCCTATCTGGGCTAACAATGGTGCACAAAGAACCATATGCTATCTAACAAAAATCCCAAGACCGAGCATGAGAAGCTCCCATTTTGAGTTGTTGGTCAGAGACATCCTAGTGACACTTAAAACATTATAAGCTATTGGTATTGCCCTTGGTTGCCTTCCAGAAATTGAGGGCCAATCCCTATTGACAAAAGACATGCACTTGGGACACAGCTCTGGAGGACTGGACTGGATCTGACCTGAAAGCTTCTTCCCTGAGAACTGAAGGCACCAGATAAGCTTCTAGAAGAGCAAAGCAACCAACAGTCCTACCCAGTTATAATTCGATGAACTAAATCAATGACCAGTATAACATAATATCTCTAAGAGTGCAATAGTAGCAAGCACACTTTGTCACTAACCAACAACACTGTAACTGGACTTAAAGTCCAGTCAGCAACAGGGAAACCATGTCAGGTACTGGAAACCTAGCCAACTACTCAGGGCTAGTGAAGTCATGGATCTGGCTAAGCCAGCATAATTCTTTACCTACACCTGAATGTTTGACTATTTATCCTTATATATACAAGTATAGCTTTTACTCCTCGGCAAAAAAAATAAAATTAAATAAAATTTAAAAATGTTCTTGCAATAGACAGAGACCATTACAGCAAATCACAATTGATCAAAACACTTAGTGAGTGGTGCACAGCCCCAACTGATATATCTATAACACCACTCCCATACCTAAGGCTTAGGGATCATAGAGGAAGAAAGGGGTAGAAAACATGGGAGTCAGAAGAACAGGAAGCTTGCTGCAAGATTTAGTCTCCTAGCAATGCCAGAGATGCTACACCTATGAAGTCTCATCAACTGTCGTAACAAGACCTGAACAATGATAACAATAGATGCATTCGGGTGAAAGAGGAACTGTCACAGGACCTCGATCCTAGGTAAAGAACTATAGGACAATTAAGGAATTCTGAAAGCAGGAGAAAGAGTCTTTCCCAGGAAAGAGCCCCAAAATTGGTTATCCAATACCTAGTGGTCAAACCTGAAATTATATACAAACAAGTAACATTATCCAAACTTAGCAGTTTGTATTTATATATTTAGGTGCATGTATACACACGTAACAATTAAAGAAACAGAGGGAATGAATTTGATAGAGGGCAAGAGGTAGGTACATGGGACAGGCTAAAGGTAAGAAAAGGAAGGGGAACATGATTTATTTCAATTTTATAAAGGAAAACACATATTTTTAAAGATGTCAGTTAAAGCATTCTATAGACCAAGCATACCACATAGAAGGAAAGGAGAAAGAGAGGAAGGAAGAAAGTCAGAGAAACCATAAAAATTGTTTGAGTATAGTCTTTGCATAACTACAAAATCCATCATTTTCTGTCTCAGAGAAAATCAAGGAGATGTAAAGTACTGAAGTTCTGATGGTTCTGTTCCTGAAGTCTCCTCCCTGCTAGTCTTAGCAGCAATGGCTCCTTAATGCACAGGACTGGGAGTATTGGTGTGAACACTGGAAGTAAACAGCCATGTTACACAGCCCAATTATCACCTTTTATCTTAAAGAGGAGAGGCAGCCTTGACTGACTTGGGATAAAAAAGCAGCCTGCTGCACCCTCCACCACCCTCCTGCCTCTCTGCCACCCAGGGAACTCTGCTGAAGAAAGAACAGCTTCTTCCTCCTGGAAAGCCTTGCATGGTGCTCCTGAGAATGCAGTTTTTTCATCAGGCAGTACAGGAACTTTAACCTCAGGGATTAGAGACCACCATAAATTAGTGCCGAGATTTCATGAGTCTGTTTTCAACCTTTTCATGGTCTACTACTGCCAATTTCTTAAAATCAGCTCATTTCAGAACATGAAACTATTCTTAACACATATGGGATTCAAGTTCAAAATTAATTTTACAAATGTATACAATGCTGATTATACACATGATGTGTTAAAATATCATAAAGTGCAAGCCATGCTTATGTCAAAGTATCGGAAATAGAACTATTTGAGTTCTTATATTACAAAAACATTCAATTACCCGAAGTATAGTCTAGACCTGGGAAATAAAGAATAAAAAGGAAAAATGGGTGCATGGGAGATGGTTGAGTTGGCAAACATAAGGGCCTGTGTTCGGATCATATACATTTGTAATCCTAGCGGGCAAAGACTGGCAAATCTCCAGAGCTTGCTGACCACCAGTTTAACTAATAAGTAGAATTAGTTAAACCAGGTTTCTCTTGGTTCAAGAAAGACCACATCTCCAACAATATGGTGGATGAGGTAGAATACACCAGAGGTCAATGACTGCTTCCACATGAATGCTCTCACACACATAAATACACACCAAAGAGAGAGGAAACTCAAGGGAAAGCACACAGAGATATCACTTTCCTCACAGAAATTCAACTCAACATCATTTTTTTTCTTAGACACAGTTATAAATAGTGTGGCTATCCGCTTTCCCAAACTACAGTAGATGATCAGAAATGACATACGACTTAGGCCTGCCTAAGATGGAAGCCAATACCACTGAGAGCATGATGGCATAGTCCCACGCCCCAGCCAGGGACAGGAATGCAGAGTGAGAAATGGGAAAACCTATTGTCAGAAACTTCAGTCGGGAAAATGTGTCCCCATCAAGCACACACTGGCCCTGTGGTGCTACACAAGACAAATGCTCTGGCTGTTCACTTTCTCATAACTTCAGAAAAACTTGGGTTCATATTTTTGTTTCTGACCAGTGAAGCTTAACTAAGATTCCTACAGCAATGCTTCCAGAATGTTACTGAGTAGGCAGCTCTGTATAAGCTATGTTCCACAGTATTTACTTGTTCATATGGTGATGAGCATCCACCCATGCATCTATACCCCTGGGTCACTTTTTAAAGGCTTTTATCTGATGACCCTTAACAGCTTAAAGACTTGTATTTCCCAAGCTTTGCTCTAAATTCTAATCCAATGATCCTGTTATTTCTATTATAACTTCTAAAAGTTGCAATTGCCAGAATATAGAAATATGGAAGTGATTTAAATTGAGTGTAAACTAATAGATTCCTCATCAATGGAAAGAGATCCTTGATTGAATTCACAGCAACAACGCATGTGGCTGGGTGCCAAAAATGCCAATGTGGCATTTCAATATTTGCTTGACTACAGTTGAGTGTTTGGCATTGTTCAGATACAATATTTGAGTTATCTAAATGTACATAAATACATACACATAGCAAATATGAACAATCTTTCTACTGAAAAGACTGGTCACCTAGATTAAAAGAACATACACACTTTGTGGAATCAACTCCAGTGGAGAGGAGGACTAGTTTGGCAGCACCAGCTTGTACCTTTCCAGTTTTCCAATGGCCTCTCAGGCACTCTGGGATTTTCATAAACAAAAAGCATACTATTTGGAATAGTTTTTGTCATTCAATCAAACATAGTTCATGATTAATGCAACATGCTTTGCACATAAAGCATGGTACAATAAATCCTACTTTTCAATGCATCTTAAACTGAGCTAAACCATCTAAGTTTCCAATTGCTTGCCTCTTAGATGTGTGTGATTTTTATGTCATTCAATCAAAGGGCTTTTACAATTAACGCAAAATGCTTTGCATATTCAAGTATGGTTCTGCTTTTCGAATTGGTTTCCTATCAGTACATATAAGTTTACCAAATCATGATAAGAGATGTTGCTTAAAAAAAGTCCGAGTCACCCAAGGTATCCATGACCTGAGCTACAGTCCTGTTGAAAAGCAAAGCTCATCCAGCTTCATCTTCAAGCTGGAGTTGTGAAAGGAGACACCTGAACCTCCTAAGAAACAGGTCAGATTTCAACAAAATCAGGTAATAAAATATCTTCTCGATGCTTGGGGTCCAGTTTGTAAATGTTTCTAGGTAGAAGTAGCTATTCATAGTTTCTTTAATTTCAAATATCAAGTACAAAAAGCAACTTTAACAAATTAACAAATGCCTTCATATTGAAGTACAGTAAATGTTGAATCTACTTCAGTTTCAAAAATGGAACTCTCAGCCCTCTGTAAATTAAGACAAAAAAGGAACTTACAAGGAAGTACATCCACATGCAGAGATTTGGGTTAGTTTTGAAGATAGGTGCCTTTGTGTGCTGATTTTGCTTTTTGCAAACAGCTATAAGAAATGATTCTAAGAACGTTTCAAGAGAGAAAATATATCTGAGCATTCTACGTGGGGATTATATCAACTGTATCATCTACTAAAAAACCAGTAGGTGAAGTTCAAAGACTCCAAAGTTTGTAACTGAAAGCATGAGAGGGTTTAAGATGCTGGAGACACAGTCAGCTGAGATGCTACTAGGGAGAGCTCATCCGTGCACATGGGTGTGGCTATGGGAATGCAGAAAGTGGGACCATCCTCCTTGCAGAGGACAATGTCCCGCAGGCACACAGTTTACCTGTCAGCTGCCACAGTTCAAACCACTTGCTTTCACCCACTTTTTATTCATGCAAAAATATGCGAGAGATTAATCCACAGCACTCATATTTCACGCCAACCCCAAACAGAGTGGCTCTGGAAATGACTCAGTCAATCTGCAATTCAGGATTAACTTCCTGGCTGGTTCTTATCTGTTCATACACCAATGACTGCAACAAATTGTGTGTGGATTTAAAAGTAGAGGAAAGTATGTTTTACCATCCATATCAAAAATTAATTTGTAATGGCAAAATAAATACAAGCTACCAATGCCCAAGTTTACAGGTTGATGACCTGGAAATATCTCATTGTGCCACTCTATTTTCCAATTAATTACTGAAATAAAAATGCAATGCAAATGTGTTTGAATCCCACTGTGGTGAGGATATCAACTCTTAGCAGAAGAGCCATTACTTAAGAATGAAAATACTTAGACACAAGAATTAAACAGGATATGGAATTCTTCAATAGTGTACTCACTGCAATAGATTTGTACTTAAATTATTATACTGCTATATTTTTAAAATCATTTGTTTGGCCCTGTAAGTTTCCCTGAAGCCGGGTATGATGAGTCATTCAGGATATCATCTTTATCAGCATTTGACAAAAATCAACAACTTTTCACACAAAAAAAGGAAGTCAATGGATTAGAGAAGAAATACACCTCAGCACAGCAAAGGCCAACAGTACAACCCGCTGGCTCACACCATCCTCAGCAGCGGAAGCGTAAACGTTTTCCTCTAAGATGCCCACTCTATTTATCACAGGATCAAATGTCTTGCCAAGACATAAAATAGAGACATCCTAATTGGAAAAGAAGAAGTGAGGCTTCCTGTATCTGCTGATAACATGGATTTCTATATAAAATCTAAGTTTCTATATAAAATCTGAGTTTCTCAAAACTCAGTAATCATATTAGGTGGCCTTAAAGGGTTTAAACCCAGCGTCCCCAAAAAAGTAACATTTCTATTAACTACTAGCAGCTATTCAACAAAGAAATTAAGGGGAAGGGGAAATTCCATTTACACTAGAAAAAACAATAACAAATAGTGAAAAGATCTATATGGATTTAAAAACAGAGGGTCTGGTAAGATGGTTAGCACTTGCAGTGCAGGCTTAAGGATCTTAGTTTTAATTCTCAGCCACCACGGAAATAGCCAAGCATAGCCAGCCCAGCTCTAGGGGGCAAAAGGTGGACGACAGAAACAGATGGTCACCAGCCTGGCTCCAGGTTCAAGAAGAGACCCTTCTCAGGGAAATAAGGAGAGAGATACTCTTCATGTCCTTCCTCCAAATTCCATATATGAGCACATACATGCATACATCACAAACGTATACCTCACACATACACACAACTTAGGATGCAAAGGGGTGAACCAGAGGTCATTCTATCATCAGGAATTGGCAGAATTAATACTGTAAAACCACTACGAGTTATTGAAAGAGTCAACGCAATCGTTACCAAAATCCCAACATCATTTTTCAAAGAAACAGTCAAAAATTCTTAAATTAAAATAAATATATAAATGACCCCGAATACCTGAAACAATATTAAACAAAGAGAACAAATTTTAAAATATATTATAAAGAGATTATAATAGAAAACCACATAGCAGAATAAAAACTTTTATATGACACAATGACCAATGGAACAAGATAGGAAACTCCAAGAATAGACACACATATTTGATCAACTGATTTCTTTTTTCAGAACTGAGGGCCAAACTCAGAACCTTGTACCTGCCATACAAACATTCTGCCACAGAGTCAGAAGAGACAAAGGAGTAAGCATAGCAGGATGACTACAGGAACTAACAAGGTATTATGTATCTCAAAATAACTAAAAAGGCAAACTCCATGCTTCCCAACATAATCATGATTGGCAAGCTGGGTAATGGACATGCTAATGAGATGGATTTAACCATGCCACGTTGTATATACAGGATCAACCCACCACATTTTACCCAATAAATATGTACAATATTATTTGCAAGTGAAAATAGTAATGTCTTAAGCATAACAAAAGCAAACTGTAGTTCTTTATTTAAAGAACCATTTTGTAAGCCAATCACTTGTCCCTCAGTGTTAAGAAAAGTTTCCTTAAAATAGTGCACAGTTACTTCTCAGCTCATTAAAAAGTCATCGAGGAATGGAAAAGCCTTTGTTGACCTTCCCATTCACCCATTGTGGCCCCTGAAGAAAGTATCATGACCAGTAACCCAACTCATGACAGCAGCAACCAAACTGCCTTTCTAAATGACCCTCACTCTTACAGAGAACTGTGGAGCCAAATGGCCAGCGTCCATCCTGGCAGCACGGTGGGGTCCGGCCTCTCCCAGTCTCCTCTCAATGTGAACAAGGAAGCAATCTGCAGTTTGACCCACTCTCCCTTTTCACTCAGAAGAGCACAGCACACACTGGAAGGCAAGCTTCCGGCCCCCGAGAGAAGGATAAGGATGAAATGGAATCTAACAGGCAAATCCCCAAGGTACAATATTGAAAATTTACCCTTTTGGGTCATGGCTAACACCGGCTGCCGCCTCCACCCCTGCTGGCTGCTCACAGACTCTAGAGCCGTTTTCAAATAAAATGATAAATCTCAGATATCTTAAGTAGAAAACGGACAGTTGATAAAAACCAATCATGCTCACTCCAACCCAACCGTAGATAACACAAAAGAACTGTGGGAGGAACCGGGCTTTTTTATTTTCTTTAAGAAATGATTTCTTTTTCAAGTTCAAAGTGATTTCAGAACCAAGATGCAGAAAATTAAGCCTCTTCCAAAGGTTTGAAAGCTCCAGTATAATGTCGTCTCAGCAAATACAGTGGGTGTTCTGCTTTTGAGCCTCTAGACAGTACACATTTTAAACAGGCACATTTAAATGACCCAGAAAGATGTCTCCTGCAGCTCAAGTACATCTTGTTCAGCATATGGCTGAGACTTTGGGGAAGAGGGGTGATCGGTCCTGAGTAGGGAAGGAATCATTTGCTGTATGTTAAATGCAAATAAAGGTCACAGATAGATGCCACCACTTCCAACCCAATGGGAAAAATTTTTTTAAAAAAATTAAAACAAAGGTACATGTTTAGCAAAACCCCTAGAGACCGTTTAGGGACATGAAATTTCTTTGTTGTTTTTAAATATTCATTTCTTCCTATATATAACTATTCACTGGATTTCAAAATCATCTGGAAGCCAAGCCGCAAGCAATCCCTGGTAGGAAATATCAAACAGTTAGGAAAGTGTTCAAGGACAGAGTCAGTGAATGTATTTCTATCGAACACAGAATGCATTTCAACCAGGCAACTCAGCAGCCCCCAAGATAAACAGTTCACTTCTCTTCCCTAATCCTCACACCCGAGCTCCTTCATATATATATGAATGGTGAAGGAACACATGATTGACTATTATTATCCCACGAAATGTCAGGTCTCCTATCTACCCACCCTTAGCTAGTACTCCTCTTCCCAGTACCTCTGGAGAGCACCTCTGAGTTCATAACGGTCTACTGAGTTGCCAAGGAAAAGCAGTTCCCCAGCGTGTACTGACCCACCGTTCATGCCACTGTAGACATTCCGGTGATGGGATGCTGAGTCCTCTTGAGCTGGCCGTCGGAGAGTGCCCTCCCTGCTGCCCCCGCCGCTGCCTCCACCGCCACCTACATGTTTGTGATCAGGACTGCCCCCATAATGTTGTTTGAGGTGCTCTGGGCTTGTTCCTCGGGCTCTGGGAAGGTGCTCCAGGCTCCCTCCAAGGGCTTGTTTCTGGAGATGCTCGGGGCTTCCTCCACTGTGCCTGGCATGTTCGGGGCTGCCCCCTGGTCTGTGCTTCTGGAAATGTTCGGGGCTTCCGCTCAGCACATGCTTGGGCAGCATTTCCGGGCTGCTCCCTGGATGTGGGTGCCTCTGCTGCTCTGGGCTGCCTTTGCACAAGGGCTTGTGGTGCTCAGGGCTAGGTCCTTTCAGAGCTTTGGTGTGATCTGGGGTTCCGGAAGCCCTGGGCTTTTGTAGATGTTCAGGGCTAGTGCTCCTGTGTTTGGTGTGCTCTGGACTACCCTCGCTCCGAGGCTTCTGTAGATGCTCAGGGCTGCCCCCACTGGCATGGTGTTTGTGATGGTCAGGACTGTCGGTGCTGCCAGTGCTGGAGGTGCTGCTGCCATCACCCACATCCCGTACATAGGGTGCAGCAGAGGCCACCAGTTGGCACAGGCTGGCCTGGCTGTCGATGGAGCAGCGGCTGCCTGCACAACCCGTGCCCTTCTCCTCATCCAGCAGCACGCAGAGCTCTTTAAGCTCCATGTTCTCCTTCACCACCTCCTCCTGCTTCACCTCGAGCTCCTTCAACTTCTGCAGGTATAAGGCCACTTCCTTGTGCATCACTCCAGCTGAGTAGCGACCCAGTCTCTGCCACTCCCGGGACACCCTTTTGCCTTTCTGCCGGTCATCATCCAGGAAGCAGCACAGGTCCCTCAGTTCCTGGTTGTCCTCCTGGAGTTTCTGGTTAATATCCTGAAAAGAGAGACGGGAGCTCAATGCAGACAGACAGAAGAGGTGGCATCGAGCCTAAACCGCCACTAGGAAAAGTCCCAGACATGGAGAATCCTTACATGGATTCTCAACCTGTGGGTCACAACTCCTTCGGCAAACTTCTAGCTCTAAAAATATTTACATCATGATTCATAAAAGTGGCAAGATCACAGTTATGAACTAGCAATAAAAATAATTTTATGGTTAAGAGTCACCACAACTTAAGGAACTGTATTAAACAATCACAGCATTAGGAGGGTTGAGAACCATGCATATCAGGTGAGAGACCCCCAGAAAGGTGAAAGATTGTAGATATCCCAAAGTTAAACTATAGGTACTGGTTATGACCCCTAAGAGATACTCTGTTATTCAGTTTTTTACCTCAGCGTTTAGGAGATAATTAATAATTATGACCCTTTTACAGAAGAACCTGGGCCTCAGGACGCTTCATTACATCATCATAACTGTTAATCAACAGGAAATTAGTGCGCTGCACCCCAGAGACAAAGAAGGTGACGTGATGGCTCACACAGGTAATCCAGGTAATCCAGTAACCTGGGAGGCGGAAGCAGGAGCCTCCATAGGACTTCAAGGCTAATCTAGGCAACATGGTGAGTTTCAGGCCAGTGACAGAGAAAAGAATGTTGTTCATGCCTTGTGGCTATGGAGAGGCTCTGGGGCAGCATTTCTTTAAAAAGATGGTTTTAAGTTTTCAGACTCAACAGGGGTTAGAGCTGTCCCATTCCCTCAGACCCCAGGGAGAAGCACAGTGCCCCCTAGTGGCAACTCAAGTCCATTGTATCCACCCTGACTGGCCATACCCACTTGGAATTCACCCAAGTCACTCAACTAGAGCTGCTGCTATTCTAGTACTCCTCCCCAGATTGCCCCCTCAGCAAATGCCACCTCCACCTGTCACTCTTTATAAAAAAGGGGAGGGGTCATCCCCGTATCTTCCCCCTCACCTCCACTTCTGAGCCAAACAAATACTTGGAATTTGAATCTTCAAAACTTAAACTTCTTATTTATTCCCATTGTCCTTAGAATACAGGGTCCCTCAAATCTCATAGAGCTTCAAATGTTCTGTTTCTGTGCACTTCTCCATCACGAATAGCGATTCATTCATTTATTCACAAAGAATTAGTAGTCACAGTTTATGTGCTAGGAACTAGTGCAAACGTTAGGAATGTGTTCATGAACACTCAAGAGGCCCTAGACCTAAAATCCTAAAGCTTTCACTCTGGTAAAAGGGGTATCAAAGATTGGCAGTATCATGTATAAAAAGTGCTGGGGGGAAGCCCCTCCCCCTGCCTTTATCCCCTGCCTTCCTCTCCATCCTCTGTCTTCCCTCACTAACCCCAATACGGGCATTCCTTACCAGACTGTCTTCAAAAACTCTGTCTGCATGCTGAGCCCCTCCTGAAACACCTCAGGTACCTCCCTTTGTCAGGAAAAATTGATAAATCCTTTTTCTACCTGATTATGTTTATGCATTTCAAATAGAAGATATCACCTTGTTCACAGTATGAGCTTACACAAGATGAGAGGTTTCTCTGAAAAGTATCCCCAGCATTGTACCATCACCCATGACGGAATGCTGCTCCTACTCAGTGCTTCAAGGGTTTAGCATATTTGAGCATTCACTACGTCACCTTCATTTCCTTTCTCATGTACAGTTCTGGCAATGTGAAAACCAGCTGTCTGATATCTCTGTCTATGCAACACACGTATCATGCTTTCCTGCATGGACATACGGACATGTACTGTGGACACAATATCTAGTTATGGACTCTAGGCCTATGGCCCAAAAAAGCTACAGATGTAGCTACTGAGAAAGGCTTCCATGCTGTTTTCAGATAGCACCTGGGTTGTACAGTAAGGAGAGGGTAAGTTATCACTTGATATTGATGCTTTAGAGGAAATCAGAAGCTTAGGGTACTCCAGGAAAATGATACCAAACAAAATCAATCTGGATGAGCTTCAGAAATTAACATTTAGCTCCATCAAGGCACTTGAGATGAAGTTCAAGGTGTATTGTTCTTTGTCTGTATGGATTTCCACCTGGGAAAACCTGGATGTGTCTCTGCTGTTCTTCACTTTCTAAAACTATAATGCACAGGCAGGCTTTTCTTTAAGAAGAAGAAAAAAAGACACTTTGCAACATTCCAGAGTAGGTGATCCAGCACGGGCCCATCACCACACCCATAGCTCCTGCTTCCTAATCCTGTTCTTGAGAATATATCTTCACTGGTGATTTATCTCTTTCACCTATGATGGACAGATAAGCAACCAGCCTGAACTGATAACCTTGTGAGCTAGCTTCTTCAAATTTGGCACATTAAAAGAAAGACTTTCTAAAATAAATAAATAAATAAACAAACAAACAAACAAATAAATAAATAAAAAATAACCACACACACACACTAAATGTTCTTTTAACATCTCCATAGGTCACAAGATATTACTCTAAGTGCCTAAAGTAGCCTTTTAAAAGTACTCAAGATTTCAATTTACTAGAAGCTGTACCTATGGTATAAGAAGAATTGTTTCCATGTGGTTCTCTGTGTTCTCTGCAGACACGGGGGTTAGAGAGCACAGCGATTCGAATGAGAACACCCCCTCCCCCAGACTCAGCTATCTGAACAAGTCTCCAGTTGGTTCTGTTTTCTCAGAGGTGTTTAGGAGGTATGACTTGCTGGAGGAAGTGTGTGTCACAGGAAGTCAAAAGGCCTTTCTCCGCTGCCTGTTGTCTCTATTATCTGCTTTGTGTTAGCAGTTGCAAATGAGAGCTCTCAGCTTCCTGTTCCTGACATCATACCATTTGCTGTCATGATGGACTTTTATCTCCCTGGAATCATCGGACCAAATAAACCCTTTCTTCTATGAATTGCCTTGACCAGGGTGTTTCATCACAGCCAAGCGAGTGGTGAAATTAATATAATAAGGGCAGCAAAGCTGCACCTGCTCAACTCCTCCAGAGCATCCCCATCTGGACCAAGCTTGGCAGTACAAACAGATAGATTTTAGTTCCTCAAAACATCAGCTCTCTAACCAGACTGCCTTTCACCATGTCTTCTGGGTCCACACACTAGACACTGAGAACACCCACCAAGCCTTTTCTGAACATTACACTCTGGGTGACCTTGAGAAAGCATTCGCAACCCAATGGCCTGTGTGTGTGTGTGTGTGTGTGTGTGTGTGTGTGTAATATTGAACCTTTATAAAACCTCATATGGCATTACAATCCCCATTGAACAGATTGGAAGAATAAGTCTGAAAGGCCAACAGTTTCCCAAGGTGACCAAACTGTACAATGACACTGCCACTAGTCACTTCGAAATATTTAGATTTGATTTGTAAGGTCAGGTCACAGGGGTTGTCATCCCAATCATCCAATGTTCACAGTTTTCAAGAGTGCCAGGCTCTTAAAGGATGCCCAAATGGAATCACTTTTTTCCAGTTAAGACAAAAAATAAGAAAATATACCTATTATTTCATTCATTCAATCAAGCCCATTCATGGCTACCTATGGAATCCAAGGAAGCTCTAATCCCAGCTGATGAACAGAAGGGAGAACACTGGCCTCAGAGATACCTCAGCCCACTGTGCACTCAGGGTGGACCAAAGACATGGGATCTACCATGTTTACCACAAGAAGGGAGAAGAATCTGCAACAGAAAGTGAGTGATCTCCTGAGTGAGTGTGTGCTGATGTCATGGCCATGGCCATGTCAAGGACCCCAGTACCACAGGCCTATGGGAGTGGGAAAGCCCTCCTCAGGAGAGGCTCAAAAGGGTGGCCTTCCTCATGTTCAAATATGGATGTTGACAGTGGGCACAGAAATATTGGCTGTAGCTTCCTTCCTTCACCAGGGGTTCACAGCCTGAAGTCAGCTACTATATAAAGCCTACTCCTACAAAGATTAACCAAACCTTCCTCCTTGTTCAGATCCATATAATAACCTCACCTCCTTCTTTACCTATTTGCAATAGCTCCCCTTGTTCAACTGTATATAATAAGCACCCTGAGCCTGAAGACTGTCATGGTTCCACAACTCCATCAGCATGAGTACCTCCCCCCGAATCCAGCTTTTCTGTGTGTGTCTGCCTGTTGTCATTTCTTCATTCCCTTCCCACCCCTAGTTAGGGTTCTGGAATCAAAGCCACAAAAGAACATCATGGTGACCAACGGTAGTTGCGTCAAAATTGATAAGGAGGTAGCCAACAAAACCTTGTAATATTGGGTCATGAATCCAGACCTCGAAGTTTTCTATTTGGGGCAAAATCGTTTTATCTGACTTAATAGCTTTTTATCTAAATGAGGCTACTGGAGGGATTGACCAGTTAGTCTGGGTTCATACTGCTCCTCCCCTCTCTCCTGCACACAGAGTACACAAACTAAAAAAAACTTCCAAGGATTTCTTCAGTTATTAACATTAGTTCTTCATTGTGCGAAACCTTTAGGAAGTTAATGAAAAACTCTTCCAATTCACATTGTGTTTCAAACCATGAAAGAAGACTAACCAGCAGCACAGCAAACAAATCCTATTGCCCAGCCTTGCCTAGGAACCCCTGATCCTAGAGGCACGCAGTTCTACACATGCGCTTTCTCCTGATGACAGTAACTACCATATTTTGCAGTCAGTTTCAGCATCAAACCTCCCCCTACAGTGTTGTGTCTTATTTTTCACAACATCCCTAGGAAGTAGATCTTATCATCCATATTTTATTAATCAACAAAACAAGGATCTGAGAAATTAATTATGCAAGGTTGCCTCCCTGGTAGATGAGGGTCCTTAATTCAAACTTACTTCCAAGACCATATTCCTTCTATTCTATCCCTTCCTCTCATTTCCCTCTGGAATCTCTATTAGTAATGCATTAAATGGAGAAAAATTTGACTATGGGAACATTCCTATCTGCACCATTCTGTAGTGTGACACTGGGTTTGGACCTGAGGGAATCATCTCCATTGGAGCTCATACATAGGTGAGCCTGGAGCATCTGGCCCTTCCCATTCCTCAGTACCTCAGAATCCCAGAGCAGTACCGCTGGGGCAATTAAGGAAAGAGTGGGAGAGGAGAGAGACTAGAACAGTTTGTGCCTGGAGGGAATTTGGTCCCTGGGGTTCCTACATTGATTTCGTTTGTGTCTGGCTTCCTATAAACAAAAGCAGAACAATGAGAGGAAGGAATACCAGGAGGCACCAGGCAAGCTGTGAGCAGAGGAAGTTTGCAGTGCACAGCGGCAGGGCGGTTCCCCGCAGGTCTGCGGCAGCCTGGCTGACACATTAGAGCTCTCCAAAGAGAGAAAAAAAAAAAAAGTTCGTGGGTTTGGGATAGACCTGGCTCAAAAACAAAGCATCACTTACCGGCGCCTTCTACAGTGGTCCCTACCCACGGTTAATACATACAATGTGAAATCCGGAGTGACTAGTGCAGGGAAGTAAAGCAACTCCAGGTGACGCCAACCTTAGCAGGCAAAGGAAATTACCGGATCTAGCTAAGACTTGAAGGCAGAAGTGACGCTTACCTACACCAGCACCGGGTTACATTCACATAGGCTCCTCGGGTGGAACCCGACGCTTCTCTCCTGTTCCCAGCAATGATGCCCTTTCTTTGCCCTCTGTTCACCAGAAAGCTAGTGGCGCCTGAACAGCTACACTCGACCCCTAAAGACGCCCTGAGGTGGCAAGCTCCCTAGTCATCTCCCGCGGGGGACTGTAACCTAAATTCTGAAGCATCGACTTTCTAGGTTCCCCGTGCTCACTGTGTTCCTCGCTGACTTCTGGCATCCTTGGTTCTTGCTTCCCTAGTCTCAGAAGAGTCAGAGAGAAAGCCGGATGCCAGTAAGTGTAAGGTAGAAGGGAAGCAAAAACCTCCAAAGTTTGAAAAACTTTCTTAAGGGCTGGAGATGGGGACACAGGGTGCTACAGGGAGAAAGGGGAAGCTCACCTGTTGACCGAGAGAGGAAACTTTGATTGCCCCCTCCCATCCCGTCCCACTCCCAGATCCCTGTCCCGCCCAGCCCGGCCTTCTCCCCAAGCCCAATGCTAACCTTGAGCCCTCGGATCTCGCCGAGATGGAGCTGCAGGCGGCGGTTGACCTCGCGAATGAGGTTGCTGTGGTCCAGCATCGCGCTCACCTTCTCGGCCTCGGCGCGCCGCAAGCTGCGGATCAGCTCCTCCTTGCTCCACTGCAGCAGCTCCTCGTCTGTCACTTTGGACAGATCCTCCACGCCAGGGGCTGGCGACACACCGGCTGGAACCGAGGGACAACTTTCCGCCGCCGGCGCCGCGCCTCCAGCAGCCTTCGACATGGTATCCGTGCGGCGGCAGGTGCGAGTGGGTGGAAGAGGAGAAGCGACTGGCGAAGGCGCGGGCGCGGCTGAGCGGCCTCCGCCCACACCCCTGTGCGCTCCGAGAGTCAGCGGCACCGCCCGGGGACCGCTGCGTGGGGACCGCGGGGATCGCGCTGCGCGGCCATCCTACCTCGCCATCCGCGCGCGCACACCTGCCGAGTCCCGGGGCCAGACAGCCAGCCGCGGGTGGCTGCAGTGGTCCATCCCAACTCCGCTCAAGTCCATGGTGAAGGGCGCTCGGGAACCGAAGCGGGTGGGGACATCCAGAGGGCACTGCCTCAATCCCCTGGCCTCTTCGCCCAGAAAGAGACAGTCGCCTGCTCCCCCTCCCCCCCGCCTCCCCAAGATCTGTCAAACACACGTACACGCCCTTCTCTCCCCCAGGCTCTGCCCGAGGCTCCGCTGCTATCCTAACAGCCCAGGGTTTGGTGAGCGCCCGGCCTTCCTGGGAAGGCTCAAGCACACAGCGTCGCTGCCCTTTCCCGAAGGCTCTGCACCTCCGGCTGGCTAGCCCGCAGCTGATCCTAAACTGTTCTGAAAAGCCTTGGGTTTTCAGAGCCTAGTGGAAGAGGGGGGAGGATTGGGGAGCGGCTAAGGGAGGAGGCTGGCGCCCTGGGCGCCCGCATCCAGCTGCACCTCCTGCTAGGGCTAGACGCGGCTGACACTTAAGCTGCTTCAAGGGACCCTAAGCACTCGGTGCTCTGGACCAGAGATGGCTGGGGGCGCGGCTCCCAGAGCGCAGGGGTGAGGGTGGGGCTGGAGTCTAAAGCAGGTGCGAAGCAGGAGTCGCCAGTGTCTTTCGAGGCTCGAGTGCGCCACCAAGTGACTGAAGGCGGTCCCCTCCCCTCCATCTCTGTAAGCTAGACTTGTTACCAGGCAGGGGAGACAGCCTGCTGACCAAAATGAGAGACAGTACTTGGAAGAACTGGAGACGTAGAAAGCGCAAGAGCAAGACCTTTGAAATAACTAGCTAGATATAGTTCGGGGGTCTAGAGAAGAGAGAAAAAGCCTGTACCGGAGCTCACAAAACCCTGAAGCTCAGAAAAGCAGGGGAAAGGGATGTTGAACCCAGCTCTTTGGGAACATCCACCCCACCCCCAGTCCTTTGTTTTCTCTAAAAACTCACCACATCATGAAGAAGGGGAAAGTACTGGGCCTTTTAAATTTTCATTTGAGAAACATCCAGGCTTTTAGAAAATAAAATAACTTCTGCTTCTTCTGGGGCCTAGATTTTAAGGTATGCACACCCCCTGCCCTCCGCTAAACAGGGTTCTCTCATAGACAAGCTGAAATACCAGCCAATAGCGACGGAGCTTTGCACTTCTCTGTACTGCAGGCCGCCACAGGCTGGGCTGGCCTCCGGTGGTCCTATCCAGAAGTAGACTCTTTCGATTCTATGTGTGGGCTAACCTCTGGTTAAGTAGATTGCGAACCTCTTTGAGCTGAAATGCCCTATTTTCCTAAGCCCTGCACAAGGCCCTGAGAATGTCATTTCTGGGAAGCCGACAGGCCCGGAACATTGCAAAATCATACATACACCCTGGGCTTCCGTCACCATGAAGATCTCAATCGCTGTCCCACCAGTGAGGCAGTGTGTGCCCTCTTCAAAGCCACCACCTTTTTTACTAAAAAGATGACGAGTTAGAGACTGAGACCTTTGCTTTCTAGATAGCAAGGGATGTCCATATTACTACCATCTGACCAAGATACCTACCCACCATGTAACTGACTCTCCACAGGCTTCTATGTCTGAGCCCTCGACCTCTCTTCTCATTGCACATACTACATCCAACTTCCTCTCTGAAACACCGGGGTCTAACTCTCCTCCCCATCAACGTTTGGTTAGATTTGCAACCCAGAAATCTTTCTTGGGACATGGAGACACTATAATCATCAGAGAAGGTGGCTCCCCTCTCTCTCTCCCCGTCTGGGGGCGCGCGGGGGTGCGGGGGGGGTGATGGAGTGGACGGGGGGGGGGGGGGGGGGGCGGAGCGAGCAGCTGACTTGTAGAAAGTCGATCAGCATTCTCAGAGACCTCCAGCACTTCCCACTACTCACCTGGGTGCACAACCATCCCACCCTCTTACTTCAGATAACTTCTCCAGTGTCTCCCCTGTTGTGATGATCTTAATTACATCCCGTGCAATTTTCTCGATAGGTCCCTCTCTCTCAAATAAATAAACAGAAGGTTTTCAAGACAACAGAGTCTCAGACCAGTTCAGGGATGGGAAGAGAAACGGCAAGACGGAGAGTTAGGAGTCTTGCTACTTGTTCTTAAATGAATCATCTAGAGTTGCTGGTGCTTAGGTCACCGTGGGAATGGAGCACTTAAGTGCTGAAGTCAAGTCCACTGATCCCAGTGCCCAGGGGCAGCTTCTTGGCTGAGCCTTGGAACAACTATGGTAATCCCAGACACCAGCCTATTCCTCAGGACTCACAACAGGCTCATCTTTGGTCCTTCTGCTCCTTCCCTATGTGGTCATCCTTTGCAGTCCCCTTGAGAGGTTCACACTCAGCCAATCCCACTTCTACTACTGACCCCTAACCTTAGACGTCAAAGACTCCAGAACTGTGGGAAAGAAATGTCTAATGTCTTTAAGTCACCCAGTAATAGGCCAGCTAAGAAAGTGTGTTTTCTCTCTGTGAGCCTCTGGCTTCTTGAAGACAAGATTCACTTCCTAGCTCAGAATAAGCACTAAATTTTAAAACCTGAAAGGAAAGAGGATGAAGGGAACAGTCCAGGGACCTTCCTTTGTCCGGGTCTCTTTGTTTGGATTGCCTTACAACCCACACCATATACCCAAACCCTCTTAATTTTGAAAATATTAATTACTGCTGAATAATTATTCATGCTGTTTAGCAATTAATTAATTAATTGTTCTATAGGGGAAGTTGGAGAGTACAGAGCTGGAACTTTTTCAAAATTGTTTAAAATTAGGATAAATGTGACTAAAATGACTTAGCCTCAAATTTCTGCAAAATGCATTCAGTAGACAGGGTGTTTGCTGATAATGCCGGACCAAAGCAATCTGCATGGTAAGACAGGATAGACCTTACTTTATTTTATGTCGAACCCAGTAACACAGGCTGCTATAGAAACAGTCTGTCTTGTTTCACCAAGAACAAATTTCCTAGGAAACATGCAAAAAGCAGCATAAATACATTACTGTTCACCTTTGACACCCAATTCCGAGACCAGGATTATGCCCTCCATGCCCAATGAACTAACTATACTTGCTAAGACCATGAGCCAAAACATCCCCATTTTCCCATGTTTCTTCTTGCTAGATATGGCCATAACAATGCAAAAAGGGGCACATGTTTCCATCCTTAGTCCCAACCAGTCTGGGAAGAGAGATTGTCTGAGATGTTATGAAGGTCTCTCAGAGGAGGAGGAGGAACAGTGGGACCATCTTACTTTCCCCTCTAAGGCTGTGATTAAAGGCATGCAATGCCCAGTTTCTGTAGCAAACTAGTATGGCTACTGGGATTAAAGGTGAGTGTCACCACTGCCTGGTCTGTAAGGCTGGTTAGTATTGTTGTTTCACGTTTCTAATCCTCAGGCAAGCTTTATTTATTAAAATGCAAATGAAATGCCCCTACAAATAAGTTTGTAGCCTCTACAGGAAGCCAATAGAAAGCCACTTAAAACAAGGCATGGCTGTGCTTTAGTTGCTACCTTTTCCCTGTCTTTATTAGCTAGTGAATACCTACTGATCCCTACACAGCCCTTCCTTTTTGAGGGCAAGGATCTCATTCATCAGTAAATGCTCTACCACAACTGTTATAGAAGCTCAGTGGAGGCTGTTCAAATGCATCTGAAGCTCAGTTCCTGGGGTTCCCCGCTCTGATGTGTACACAAGAGGAGCACAAAAGGAGGGTGACTTCCCGAAGGGATGTCCATACGGGCAAACAACAGATCACTCACAATGTCACTGCTGCAACCGTGCCTGCAGGCCCCATCCCTCGGAGTATTTCTGAGAATCCATAACCTTGGGAACAGAGAAAAGAGAGTTCTAAAGGCAGGGCCTACCTATTGGGTCTGACCTGCAAGGCAAAATCCCTGCAGAACTCGCCCACTGCTGCTTGTCCTCAAAGAACCC
The DNA here is from genome assembly GCF_903992535.2 of Arvicola amphibius. Taxonomy (NCBI): domain Eukaryota; kingdom Metazoa; phylum Chordata; class Mammalia; order Rodentia; family Cricetidae; genus Arvicola; species Arvicola amphibius. Next base: position 90,461,339 of record NC_052047.1, read on the forward strand.
TTAGCCATCACTTCTGGAAGAGTGTGGTTCTTCTGTTCACAGCTCACAGGTGAAAACACCACACCTCATCACACCTTTGTGTGACATGTACTTTGTTTGTCTTGTGTACAGAAGTAAACTGCCCCGAGTATTCACAGGGGATCAGGCTGACTAGGAAGGAAGTCTGTTCTCTATTTCTCCAACAGTCCTGGCTCGGACAGCTGGGGGTCAAGCTCCCCCCATATAATTCAATGTTGTAAATAGGAGACTAACATGGAGTCCTACTCAGTGCCCTTCAGAATAGACTTGGCCCCAC